>NW_027223753.1:42932037-44132037 GCF_028538775.1 Myotis yumanensis
TCCTGAAACCCTAACCCTAACCCTAAACCTAACCCTAACCCTAACCCTGAAATCCTAACCCTAACCTATCCTGTAACCCTAACCCTAACCCTAACCCTAACCCTATCCTGAAACACTAACCCTAACCCTAACCCTAACCCTAACCGTGAAATCCTAACCCTAAACCTATCCTGTAACCCTAACCCTAACCCTAACCCTAACACTATCCTGTAACCCTAACCCTAACCCTAACCCTAACACTATCCTGTAACCCTAACCCTAACCTAAAACCTAACCCTATCCCTAACCCTAAGTCTAACCCAAACCATAACCCTAACCCTAACCCTAACCCAAACAATAACCATATCTTGTAACCCTAACCCTAACCCTAACACTAACCTTATCCTGTAACCCTAACCCTAACCCTAACCCTAACCCTAACCCTATCCTGAAACCCTAACCCTAACCCTAACCCTCTCCTGAAACCCTAACCTAACCCTAACCCTAACCCTATCTTGTAACCCTAACTGTAAGCCTAACCCTAACCCTATCTTGTAACCCTAACCCTTTCCTGAAACGCTAACCCTAACCCTAACCCTAACACTAACCTTAACCAGAGCCCTAGCCCTAACCCTAACCCTAACCCTAACCCTAACCCTAACACTAACCCTAAACCTAACCCTAACCCTAACCCTAACCCTAACCCTATGCTGAAACCCTAACCCTAACCCTAACCCTAACGCGATCCTGAAACCCTAACCCTAACCTAACCCTAACCCAAACCCTAACCCTAACACTAACCCTGAAATCCTAACCCTAACCCTATCCTGTAACCCTAACCCTAACCCTAACCCTAACCCTATCTTGTAACCCTAACCATAACCCTAACCCTATCCTGAAACTTTAACCCTAACCCTATCTTGTAACCCTGACCCTATCCTGAAACGCTAACCCTAACCCTAGCCCTAACCCTAACCCTAACCCTAACCCTAACCCTAACCCTATGCTGAAACCCTAACCCTAACCCTAACCCTAACCTAACCCTAACCCTAACCCTAACCCTAACCCTAACCCTATATTGTAACCCAAAACCTAACCCTATCTTGAAATCCTAACGCTAACACTATATTGTAACCCTAACCCTAACCCATCTTGTAACCCTAACCCTAACACTATACTCAAACCCTAACCCTAACTCTAACCCTAACCTAACCCTAACCCTAACACAAACCCTAACCCTAACCCTAACCCTAAAACTAACCATAACGTAACACTAAGCCTAACCCTAACCCTAACCCTAACCTAACCCTAACCCTAACCTAACCCCAACCCTAACCCTAACCCTAACCCTAACCCTAACCCTATCCTGAAATCCTAACCCTAAACCTATCCTGTAAACCTAACCCTAACCCTAACCCTATCCTGAAACCCTAACCCTAACCCTAACCCTAACCCTAACCCTGAAATCCTAACCCTAACCCTATCCTGTAACCCTAACCCTAACCCTAACCCAATCTGAAACCCTAACCCTAACCCTAACCCTATCCTGAATCCCTAACCCTAACCTAACCCCCACCCTAACCATAACCCTAACCATAACACTAACCTAAACATATCTTGTAACCCAAATCCTAACCCTAACCCTATCCTGTAACCCTAAACCTAAACCTAACCCTAACCCTAACCCTAACCCTAACCCTATCCTGACACCCTAACCCTAACCCTAACCCTATCCAGAAACCCTAACCCTAACCTTAACCCTAACCCTAACCATATCTTGTAACCCTAACCCTAAAACTAACCCTAACCATACCTCTAACCCTATCTTGTAACCCTAACCATAATCCTAACCCTAACCCTATCTTGTAACCCTAACCCTATCCTGAAACGCTAACCATAACCCTAACCCTAACGGGACCCTATCTTGTAAGCCTAACCCTAACACTATCCTGAAACCCTAACCCTAACCCTGTCTTGTAACCTTAACCCTAACCCTAATCCTATCCTGAAATCCTAACGCTAACACTATATTGTAACCCTAACCCTAACCCATCTTGTAATCCTAACCCTAACACTATCCTCAAACCCTAACCCTACCCGTAACCAAAACCTAACCCTAACCCTAACCCTAACCCTATCCTGTAACCCTAACCCTAAACCGAACCCTAATCCTATCCTGAAACCCTAACCCTAACCCTAACCCTAACCCTAACCCTAACGGAACCCTATCTTGTAACCCTAACCCTAACACTATCCTGAAACCCTAACCCTAACCCTAACCCTAACCATAACCAAAACCCTATATTGTAACCCTAACCCTAACCCCATCCTGAAATCCTAATGCTAACCCTATATTGTAACCCTAACCCTAACCAATCTTGTAACCCTAACCGTAACACTATCCTCAAACCCTAACCCTAACTCTAACCCTATCCTAACCTAACCCTAACCCTAACCCTAACCCTAACCCTATATTGTAACCCAAAACCTAACCCTATCTTGAAATCCTAACGCTAACACTATATTGTAACCCTAACCCTAACCCATCTTGTAACCCTAACCCTAACACTATACTCAAACCCTAACCCTTACTCTAACCCTAACCTAACCCTAACCCTAACACAAACCCTAACCCTAACCCTAACCCTAAAACTAACCATAACCTAACACTAAGCCTAACCCTAACCCTAACCCTAACCCTAACCTAACCCTAACCCTAACCTAACCCCAACCCTAACCCTAACCCTAACCCTAACCCTATCCTGAAATCCTAACCCTAAACCTATCCTGTAACCAAACCCTAACCCTAACCCTATCCTGAAACCCTTACCCTAACCCTAACCCTAACCCTAACCCTGAAATCCTAACCCTAACCCTATCCTGTAACCCTAACCCTAACCCTAACCCAATCTGAAACCCTAACCCTAACCCTAACCCTATCCTGAAACCCTAACCCTAACCTAACTCCCATCCTAACCATAACCCTAACCATAACACTAACCTAAACATATCTTGTAACCCAAATCCTAACCCTAACCCTATCCTGTAACCCTAAACCTAACCCTAACCCTAACCCTAACCCTATCCTGACACCCTAACCCTAACCCTAACCCTATCCAGAAACCCTAACCCTAACCTTAACCCTAACCCTAACCATATCTTGTAACCCTAACCCTAAAACTAACCCTCACCATACCTCTAACCCTATCTTGTAACCCTAACCATAATCCTAACCCTAACCCTATCTTGTAACCCTAACCCTATCCTGAAACGCTAACCATAACCCTAACCCTAACGGGACCCTATCTTGTAAGCCTAACCCTAACACTATCCTGAAACCCTAACCCTAACCCTGTCTTGTAACCTTAACCCTAACCCTAATCCTATCCTGAAATCCTAACGCTAACCCTATATTGTAACCCTAACCCTAACCCATCTTGTAACCCTAACCCTAACACTATCCTCAAACCCTAACCCTACCCGTAACTAAAACCTAACCCTAACCCTAACCCTAACCCTATCCTGTAACCCTAACCCTAAACCGAACCCTAATCCTATTCTGAAACCCTAACCCTAACCCTAACCCTAACCCTAACCCTAACGGAACCCTATCTTGTAACCCTAACCCTAACACTATCCTGAAACCCTAACCCTAACCCTAACCCTAACCATAACCATAACCCTATATTGTAACCCTAACCCTAACCCCATCCTGAAATCCTAATGCTAACCCTATATTGTAACCCTAACCCTAACCAATCTTGTAACCCTAACCCTAACACTATCCTCAAACCCTAACCCTAACTCTAACCCTAACCTAACCCTAAACCTAACCCTAACCCTAACCTAACCCCACCCCTAACCCTAACCCTAACCCTATATTGTAACCCTAACCCTAACCCTATACTGAAATCCTAACGCTAACCCTATATTGTAACCCTAACCCTAACCCATCTTTTAAACCTAACACGAACACTATCCTCAAACCCTAACCCTAAACCTAACCCTAACCTAACCCTAAACTGAACCCTAACCCTAACCCTAACCCTAACCCTATCCTGTAACCCTAACCCTAACCCTAACCCTAAGTCTAACCCTAACCCTAACCCTAACCCTAACCATAACCCTAACCCTAACCCTAACCCAAACAATAACCATATCTTGTAACCCTAACCCTTCCCCTAAACTAACCCTAACATCTTGTAACCCAAAACCCTAAACTTAACCCTAACCCTAACCCTAACCCTACCCCTACCCCTATCTTGTAACCCTAACCCTAACCCTAGCCTAACCCTAAACCTAACCCTAACCCTAACCCTAACCCTAACCCTATCCTGTAATCCTAACCCTAAACCTCACCCTAACCATAACCCTAACCCTAACCCTAACCCTAAACCTAATCCTAACCCTAACCCTATCCTTAACCCTAACCCTAACCCTATCCTGAAACCCTAACCCTCACCCTAACCCTATCCTGAAAACCTAACCCTAACCTAACCCTAACCCTAACCCTAACACTAACCCTAACCCTAACACTAAACATATCTTGTAACCATAACCCTAACCCTAACGGAACCCTATCTTGTAACCCTAATCCTAACACTATCCTTAAACCCTAAACCTAACCCTAACCCTAAACCTAACCCTATCCTGAAACCCTAACACTAAACCTATCTTATAACCCTAACCCTAACCCTAAACCTAACCGAAACCCTATCCTGAAATCCTAACACTAACCCTATCCTGTAATCCTAACCCTAACCCTAACCCTAACCCTATCCTGAAACCTTAACCCTAACCCTAACCCCAACTCTAACCCTATCCCTAACCCTAACCCTAACCATATCTTGTAACCCTAATCCTAACCCTAACCCTGACCCGAAGTCTAACCCTAACCCTAACCCTAACCCTATCCTGAAACCCTAAAACTAACCTAACCCTAACCCTAACCCTAACCATATCTTGGAACCCTAATCTTAACCCTAACCCTAAGTCTAATTCTAACCCTAACCCTAAACCTAACCCTAACTGGAACCATATCATGAAACCCTAACCCTAACCCTAACCTAACCCTAACCCTAACCTAACCCTAACCCTAACCCTACCCCTAACCATATCTTGTAACCCTAAACCTAACCCTAACCCTAACCCTAAATCTAACCCTAACCTTAACCTAACCCTAACCCTAACCCTAACCCTATATTGTAATCCAAACAGTAACCCTAACCCTAACCCTGTCCTGAAACCCTAACCCTAACCCGAACCTTAACCCTGACTTGTAAACCTAACCCTAACCCTATCCTGAATCCCTAACCCTAACCCTAACTCTAACCCTACCCTGAAACCCTAACCCTAATCCTAATTCTAACTCTAACCCTATCCTGGAACCCAAACCCTAAACCCTAATCATAGTCTTAACCCTATCTTGTAACCCTAACCCTTACCCTAAACCTTACCCTAACCCTTAACCTATTTTGAAACCCTAACCCTAACCCTAACCCTAAAACATAACTGTAACTCTAACCCTAACCCTAACCCTATCTTGAAACCCTAATCCTAATCCTAACCCTAACCTAAACCTAACCCTAACCCTACCCTAACCCTACCCTGAAACCCTAACCCTAATCCTAACTCTAACCCAACCTGGAACCAAAACCCTAACCATAACCCTAACCCTAACCCTAAACCCTAACCCTAACCCTAAACCAGTGATGCTGAACCTTTTGAGCTCGGCGTGTCAGGATTTTGAAAAACCCTAACTTAACTCTGGTGCTGTGTCACATACAGATATATTTTGATATTTGCAACCATAGTAAAACAATGGCATATTTTTTATATTTATTTTATATATTTAAATGCCATTTAACACAGAAAAATCAACCCATAAAATGAGTTCACATGTCACCTGTGACACGTGTGTCATAGGTTCGCCATAACTGCCCTAAACCCTAACTAACCCTAACCCTTACCCTATCCTGATACCCAAACTCTAATCCTAACCCTAACACTAACCATATCCTGTAACCCTAACCCAATCCCTAACCCTAACACTATCCTGAAACACAAACCCTAACCCTAACCCTAACTCTAAACCCTAACCCTAACCCTAACCCTAACCGTAACCCTATCCTGAAAACCAAACCCTAACCCTAACCCTAAACCCTAATCCTAACCCTAACCCTCACCCTATCCTGAAACCCTAAATCTAACCCTAACCCTAACCCTAAAACATAATCCTAAACCCTAACCCTAACCCTAATCCTATTCTGATACCCTAACCCTAACCCTAACCCCTAACCTTAAACCCCCTAACATTAACCCAGGCCTCTCGTTTTAAATAAATAGATAAACAAACAAATAAAAAAATAAATTTGTGGGTACATTTATCATGACAATGCCTGTGGCAAACCAGGTCAGTATTTGCCCTTGGGAGTGCTCATTCCTTCACACTGCTGTGCTTCACATGTGCACAGGCCGAAAAAGCACCTGCCAGTCTCCTGTTATAAGGGGAAAGCAGTGAAGTTGTATATTATATTTAAGGTGAGATACTATTGGCTCACAATGAGTTTTAGTGTTCACAGCATGACCCATCTCAGCTACAGATGGAATGAGAGACCTGGCAGAGGGGAAGCGAGTCAGCCCCAGAGGAATCTACACTAATAAAAGAGAAATATGGTAATTAGCGTACGACCGCTACCCTTCCCATTGGCTAATCAGCATATCCTTATGCAAATTAACTGTCAGCCAAGATGGCGGCCGGCAGCCAGGCAGCTGGAAGCGAACATGAGGCTTGCTTGCTGCGGACTCCAACATTCCCCGCCTCACTTGCCGGCCTCTCAACTGCAACTCTAAGCAACTATATACTATGTTGCAAATAAGAAGATAAACAAAACTCCAGAAACCAGCGGACTGAAATCCAGCCAGACCGAAACACTGTATCAATGTTTTCAGCAGCGAGGCCTCAGAGCTAAAGCTGGCCCAGAATAAAAAAAAAAAAAAAAAGAAAACAAGGAGCGGTTGGGAGCTTTAGTCACTCGCCACCTGGAAAACAGCCCTCAGCCCCTCACCCAGACTGGCCAGACACCCCAGTGGGGACCCCCACCCTGATCCAGGACACCCTTCAGGGCAAACCAGCCAGCCCCCACCCATGCACCAGGCCTCTATTCTATATAGTTAAAGGGTAATATGCCTCCTGGCACCGGGATCAGCGGAGCAGTGAGGCTCCCGGCACCGGGATCAGCGTGACAGGGGGCAGCGCCCAAACCCCCTGATCGCCCTGGGCTCTGTGTGTGACAGGGGGCGGGGCCACAACCTCCCTATCTGCCCTGCTCTGTTTGTGACAGGGAAAGGTGCCCCAACCCCCTGATCAGCCCTGCTCTGTGCCTGATAGGGGGGAGCTCCCCAATTCCCTGATCGGCCCTGCTCTGTGTGTGACAGGGTGCAGCACCCCAACACCCCCCCACCCCCATGGGCCCTGCTCTGTGTGTGACAGGGTAGAGCCATAACCTCTCCATCGGCCCTGCCCAGAGTGTGACAGCGGTGGCGCCCCATCCCCCTGATCGGCCCTGCTCTGTGGGTGATAGAGGGTGGCGCCCCAAACCCCCTTCATGGGCCTTGCTCTATGTGTGACAGGGTAGAGCCATAACCTCCCCATTGGCCCTGCCCTGAGTGTGACAGGGTGCAGCGCACCAACTCCCTGATCCGCCCTGCTCTGTGTGTGACAGGGGGCGGTGCCCCAACTCCCCTATTGGCCCTACTCTGAGTGACAGGGGGGAACTCCTCAACCCCCTGATCGGCCTTGCTCTGTGTGTGACAGGGGGGAGCTCCCCAACCCCCTGATGGGCCCTGCTCTGTGAGTGACAGGGGGCAGCGCTCCAACCCCCTGATTGGCCCTGCTCTGTCAGTGACTGGGGGCAGCGCCCCAACCCCCTGATTGGCCCTGCTCTGTGCATCACAGGGGGTGGCGCCGCAACCTCCCCATTGACCCTGCCTTGAGTGTGACAGGGGGCAGTGCCCCAACCCTCCAATCAGCCCTACCCTGAGCGTGACTGAGGGTGGCATCACAACCTCCCGATCTGCCCTGCTCTGTGCATGACAGGGGGCAGCACCCCAACTCCCCAATCAGCCCTGCTCTGAGCCCGACCAGGACCTGCACCTAGGGATTGGGCGTGCCCTCTGCCACCCAGGAGCAGGCCTAAACCAGCAGGTCGTTATTTCCCGAGAGGTCCCAGACTGCGAGAGGGCACAGGCCGGGCTGGGGAACCCTCCTCCCCCCCCCCCCCCCCCCGCCCCCGAGTGCACAAATTTTTGTGCACCGGGCCTCTAGTCCTGATATATAAAACCTAGGGTCCATAACATCCAAAATGACCAAAGGCCCGACCGACTGGAAGTCAGTGCTTCCTTGCTGTGGTGACCAAGCACTGACTGCTGCCACTGCTGGCACCCCACCCAGCACTGACTGCCGAGGGGGGCTGTGGACCAGGCCTGAAGAGAGGCCTGGAGAAAGAAGCAGGATCTGATCTGTAGCCTCCTTGGCAGCTGTTAATCAACACTTATCTCTCTCTTTCGCTCCAGGCATGGCCAGCAGCCATACCTCTCTTTCTCTTGGGCCTCCACAGGGGCTGCTGATCAGCCCCGCCTCTCTGATCAGGCCCATTGATATGCCTTGAGACGCTGACTGGCATAGAAAACAACCAATGAGAACCAAATCTGGGTGAAGTGCGTGGCTGAGGAGAGGTTTTAAGGGCAACAGCTGTTTGGTGTAAAGTGTAAGAAAGCGGTTCAATTTTTTAATGACCTGATTGGCAGTATAGTGCATATGGCTGGCTATCAGTCCAGATATAGGAATTATGTATTTTTGTCTGCCAAGAGCATCTCCTCCTGCTGAAAAAGACTTCCTCCCCGCCCTCCCCCCAGTTAAGCAATGGCTGCCTGGGAGGTGGAGTTTTTGATGCTGACTGGCATAGAAACCGACCAATCAGAACCTAATCTGAGTGAACTGTGAAGGCAGAACCTAAGGTGTGGGCTGAGGAGGGGTTTTAAGGGCAACAGCTGTTTGGTGTAAGGTGTAAGAAAGCGGTTCAATATTTTAATGACTGGTTTGGCAGTATAGTGAATATGCCTGGCTATCAGTCCAGATATAAAAATTATGTGTTTTTGTCTGCCAAGAGCATCTCCTCCTGCTGAAAAAGGCTTTCCCCCCTATTTAAGCAATCCTATCCTATCTATACTAATAAAAGAGAAATATGGTAATTAGACCAGGTTGACTGGCCATCTTCCAGATGTCCGATTTCCTTCCGGAAAAAGCCATGGTGGTGGGGGCCAAGGCAGAGGCAGTTAGGGGTGATCAGGTCATCAGGAGAGGGCAGTTGGGGGCGATATCAGGCCAGCAGGGGGTTAGGGGCAATCAGGCAGGCAGGCAGAGGGGATAGGGGCAATCAGGCAGGCAGGCAGGTGAGCAGTTAGGAGCCAGTGGTCCTAAATAGTGAGAGAGATGTCCGATTGGAGAGGGTGCAGGCTGGGCCAAGGGACCCCCCTCCCCCATGCACAAGTTTATATATATGGCCATTATATAGCCAGCAACCGTAATAGCCATAATGACCATAACAACCAGTTGCTATGACACCCACTGTGGTCAGTGAACTGGACCAATCAGGGGGTGGGGTTGGCTGGCCAACCTCGCAGCTCCTCCCCCCTGCTGGCCTTCCCCTGATCAGACTCTCCCACCCTGATCAAGAGTGGGGCGGCCGGCCAAATGCCCCCTCCTTTCCCCCCCCCACTCCCCCTTCATCAGCCAGCCCCACTACTATAGGCCCACAGCCGCTCCCCCTGGAAGTTGGACTTCCGCCCCTGATAACACCCCCACCCCAATAGGGGGCAGGGCTGCCAGCCAACTTCCTGAAGCCCCTCCGTCTTCCCAGCCCCACCCCAGATCAGCCGCCCCACCAAATCAGGGGCAGGGCCAACTGTCCAACCACCCATGGCCCTTCCCCCAGGCAGCTGGACCCCGATCAGCAGCCCCCACCCCATTTGGGGGTGGGGCCGGCCTGCCCACCACCCACAGCCCCTGCCCATAGTCGGCTCCACCCCCAATTTGCCCCCCCCAACCCCAATCAGGGGCGGGGCCTGCTGTCCAATCACCCACAGCCCCTATTCCCAGCCTGCCTGAACCTGATCAGGCCCAAATTGGGTCAGGCCAGTCAGCCAACCTCCTGCCATCTCATTCTCCCAACTGGCCCAGCCCCGATCTGCCCCAATTAGGGCTGTGCCAGCAGAATTCCACCCGTGCACAAATTCGTGCACTGAGCCTCTAGTCTACACTAATAAAGGATAAACATGCAAATTGACCATACCTTTGCTATGCCTTAAGCCACGACCACCAGCCAATCAGAGTGATTATATGCAAATTAACCCAACCAAGATGGTGGCCGGAAGCCACAGAGCTGGAGCAAGCAGGAGGCTTGTTGCCCCAGTGATGGAGGAAGCCAAGCTTCCCGCCTGCCTTGGCTCTGAGCTCCAATCAAGGCAACAAAGTTTCAATAATAAAAGGTAAATAAACCCCAGACATCTGCTTTTAGCCAGCCGTGGCCATGGAGCTGGAGTGAGCAGCAGGCTTGGGTTGCCCCTGGAGATGGAGGAAGCCAAGCTTCCCACTTGCCCTGGCCAACTCTGAGCTCCACTCAAGGCTACAAAGTTTCAATTATAGAAGGTAAATAAATCCCAGAATAAAAAAAAGAAAGAAAAAAGGAGAGGCTGGGCACTTCCGTCACCAGGGAGCTTGGCTAGCCTGAAAATGGCTCTCAGCCCCTCACCCAGACTGGCCAGGCACCCCAGTGGGGACCCACCACCCTAAAGGAGGTTTGGCCAGATTGAAAACAGCCATTAGCCCCTCACCCAGGCTGGCCAGGCACCCCAGTGGGGACCCCCACCCTGAAGTGGGTGTGACCAGCTGCAAACAACCATAAGCCCCTCACCCAGGCTGGCCAGGCACTCCAGTGGGGACCCTCACCCTGAACAGGGTGTGACCAGCCGGCAAACACCCATCAGCCCCTCAACCAGGCTGGCCAGGCACTCCAGCGGGACCCCCACCCTGATCCAGGACACCCTTCAGGGCAAATCAGCCAGCTAGCACCTGTGCACCAGGCCTCTATCCTATATAATCAAAGGGTAATATGCAAATTGACCCTAACAGCAGAACCACTGGGAATGACTGGTCACTATCACACACACTGACCACCAGGGAGCAGATGCTCAATGCAGGAGCTGTCCCCTGGTGGTCAGTGTGCTCTCACAGCGGGAGCTCTGCTCAGCCACAAGCCAGGCTGATGGCTGCCAGCACAGTGGTGGTGGCGGGATCCTCTTCTGCCTCCTCAGCAGCACTAAGGATGTCCAACTGCAGTTTTGGTCTGCTCCCTGCAAGTAAGTGGACATCCCCCGAGGGCTGCCAGGCTGTCAGAGGGAGGTCTGACTGCCAGCTTGGGCCCAATCCCCCAGGGGGTGGGCCTAAGCCAGCAGGTGGACATCCTTCAAGGGGTCCCAGACTGCAAGAGGGCATAGGCCTGGCTGAGAGACCCCTCTGAGAGCACAAATTTTTGTGCACCGGGCCTCTAGTCCTATATAATAAAAGCCTAATATGCTAAGTGTCCAGTCATCCAGTCAACCATTCAACAAAAGCGTAATATGCTAATGATATGCTAAGGCCTCTCAACCACTCATTATGACATGCACTGACCAACAGGGGGAAGACAGTCAACCAGTCGACCAGTCACTATGATGTGCACTGACCACCAGGGTGCAGATGCTCTGACCAGTAGGTTAGCTTGCTGCTGGTGTCTGGCCAATGGGGACTGAGCGAGATGGGCCGGACATGCCCTGGAGCCCTCCCATGGTCCCTCCCCAGCTCTGATTGTGCACCAGTGGGGTCCCTCAGCCTGGCCTGCATCCTCTTGAAATGCAGGACCCTTCAGGGGATGTCAGAGAGCTGGTTTTGGCCTGATCCCACAGGCCAGGCCAAGAAATCCCACTGGTGCATGAATTGATGCACTGGGCCTCTAGTCCTACATAATAAAGAGGTAATATGCAAGTTGACTGTCACACTCTTGCACAAGCTGGCCACCCCCATGTGGTCACAAGTTGGCTGCGTCCATGTGGTCATAAGATGGCCACGTCCATGTCATCACAAGATGTCCATCACAAGATGGCCAGAAGGGGAAGGCAGTTGTGGGTGATCAGGCCAGCAGGGGAAGCAGTTAGTGGTGACTGGGCCGGCAGGACAGGGCACTTGGGGGTGATTGGGCTGGTAGGGGAGCAGTTAGGCATCAATCAGGCCGGCAGGGGAGTGGTTAGGGGGCAATCAGGCAGGCAGGCAGGCAAGCGGTTGGGAGCCAGAAGTCCCAGATTGTGAGAGGGATGTCCCAGATTGGAGAGGGTGCAGGTTGGGCTGAGGGGCACCCCCCTCCAGTGCATGAATTTTGTGCACCGGGACTCCAGTTGAATATAATCTTCTTTCCCATCAACATAATAATTTAAGTCCTTATTAAATGTATATGTCTTTAGGATTTAGGTAACATATTTTAAAAGATGATAAAGATGCTTGCTATTAACACTAGGAGACAATTGTAATAAGCTTAGAAATTAAATTGGAGAAGGGTTAAGTGCATTATGGTAAATCTCTATAATTGGCTGTTATGCAGTAATGATATATGATGTTTCTAAAAGGTTGATAAGAAAATGGGAAAATGTTGCCAGTATAACATAAAGTTTGGAACAAAATAATGCTAAATTATTTACATAGACTATTCACACCATATAAAAACAATCATATAGAGAAAAATATCCCCAAAATATCACTATATTCAAGTACCTATATTAAGGTCTTGGGACTATATAGGTACATATTTTTTTCTGCTTTTCTATAGGAGCCACAAGAAGAGATCATAATGTTTTCATCAAGTAGGCTAGGCATGTTAATCTTCTCTTCAGACTTGATTCCTATAGATTATTAAATCCTGTAGAGCATCCCACTCAACCCTTGCCATAGTACCTATTCTTGCATTTTTATCTTATGCCATTTTCCCTAAGTCCTCTCCTCATAAAATTGTTTCTTTCATTTTGGCCTTTCAGAAAACACTAAAATTCATAATCACTCCTGGATGCCTCCTGCTATCCATCAAGTAGCCTCTCATGATCTTATTTTTGACCCCTGCCCTTCCTGTCTGAGTCAGGTGTCTCTCTTGTCTAGTCCCATTAGATCCTGTACTCATCCTATCTTAGCACTTAGGATGCTGGTTTGTATTGGTTATGTATCTGACTTGTAGATCACTTCTAATGAGCCCCTTTCATGCATTATCCCTTAATTGTCATAACTCTTCTATGGGATAGGTATTAACTCCATATTGTATGAAGAGTGAGTCCCTTAGCCGTACTAAACTTGAAGAACTTTAATAACCTGTATAATGTCACATAACTAATACATTGATCACCAATATCTCAACCAGCATTAGAACCCAAGACAGTTTTGACTTCAAATGAAATTTTTTAACCATTGTCTCCTGAAAGGGATAATAACTTAAAACAACATTTTAAAAAAGGCTTCCATTTTTAACTTTTTTAGGAAACTCCATACTGTCTTCCATAGTGGCTGCACCAGTCTACATTCCCACCAGCAGTGCACCAGTGATCCTTTTTCTCTGCATCCTCTCCAGCACTTGTTGTTTGTTGATTTGTTGATGATAGCCATTCTGACAGGTGTGAGATGGGACCTCATTGTTGTTTTGATTTGCATCTCTCAGATGATTAGTGATTTTGAGCATGTTTTCATATGTCTCTTGGCTTTCTGAATGTCCTCTTTTGAAAAGTGTCTATTTAGGCCCTTTGTCCATTTTTTTATTGGATTGTTTATCTTCCTTTTGTTAAGTTGTATGAGTTCCCTATAAATGTTGGAGATTAAACCCTTATCAGTGATAACATTGGCAAATATGTTCTCCCATTTGACCCAGTGATCCCACTTCTAGGAATATATCCCAAGAAACCAGAAACACCAATCAGAAAGGATATATGCACCCCTATGTTCATAGCAGCACAATTTACCATAGCTAAGATTTGGAAACAGCCTAAGTGCCCATCAGCAGATGACTGGATTAGAAAACTCTGGTACATCTATACTATGCTGCTGTAAAAAAAGAAGGAATTCTTACCATTTGCAACGGCATGGATGGAACTGGAGAGCATTATGCTAAGTGAAATAAGCCAGTCAATGAAAGAAAAATACCACATAATCTCACTCATTTACGGATAATAAAGACCATTATAAACTGATGAACAAAAATAGATACAGAGGCAGAGCAGCATCGAACAGCCTGTCAAACTACAGCAGGAAGGCTAGGGAGGGTTGGGGGGGGTGGTAAGAGATCAACCGAAGGATTTGTATGCATGCATATAAGCATAACCAATGGACACAAGACACTAGGGGGTAGGGGAGGCTGGGGGAAGGTCAAAGTGGAAAAAAAAGGAGACATATGTAATACTCTTTGTAATACTTTAAGCAATAAAACAAAATTTTTACAAAAAGGCTTCCATCAATCCAGTGTTTGTTTGTTTACATTTTGCTAAACCAGGAATATTTTCTAACTTTTTATTGACATAAACAAATATAACCATACATTCCCAATAGTTCTTGTATTTATTTCTAAATTAACAAAATTTCATTTGTAGTTAAATATAAAAAAACAACTTAAATAGCCAATGACAGGAGAAAATAGCTAAGTAAATTGTGTGCTTGATTAAGCCATCAATAATTATATTTACATTTTAAAGATATCAAATGCTCATATTATACTATCATATGACAAAGCATGATACAAAAATGTATCTATATACAGTATATTTTAAACATATGTACACACATACACACATATAGAAGTCTAGAATTAAATACCAAAAAATATTAGCAGATATTTTATAGATGTTAGAATTATTGAATATTTTATTTTTATTTTGAATACTTTCTTTTTCTTTTTCTATAGTTATCGAGCATTATACAATAATATTTATCGATGTTACAACTACAAAAGTTAATTTAGCTTAGTTTTAAATTTATATATGCAATTTACTATGTATAAATTCAAGTGTAGTATTTCAGCCATTGAGCTAAGTTGAGTTGAGTTTAAGAAGTGAGACCAAGGGTTACATGCCATATGTACAATTTCGATTTATTTTTTCTGGAGCACAATTTGAATAAACTAATGATTCTGGGACAATTCCTAACCTACTTTATAGGTCATAATGGAAGAAAAGCAAGAAATTAAAGTACCTTGACATCCCTTTTATAATGTATCCTGTCCAAAAGAGAGTTTGCTGTTAGAGATACCACCTTTTCTAGTAGACACAAATTAGGTGATGAATGATAAAAGGCACATTTTCAACTGCAACTGAGAACTTCAATGGGGAAACTTTGAGCCAGAACAGGAAAAGATTTGGGAGTGCTTATAGTCTCACCAGTGGTTTTCAACAATTTTAATGAGTGATGATGAGTGCACCTATGACATTCCAGGGAGGAAATAGGTAATTAACATTTTTTCTTAAAAATATATACATGATATATGATACGGAAAGGTGGTTTCTGAACTTCCCATCATAAAAGTCAGCTATTGCAGAGTCATAACTCAATTACAAAAATGTAGACTTGACTGGAATTTGGAACACGACATCCTGTCTTAGTCTAGAGAATACTTTTACTTTTGAAACATAAATAAGAAAATTCTCTTTATGGTTTTGAGATCCATTTTTTCATTTCACTTTAAATCCAGGTGAACAAGTGCCCAGCAAACAAACAAAAGCAACAAAGATCAAAGTGTCAAACACAGGTTAACCTAATGCAGATTAAAAAAACAACAACAAAATAAACAAGATCTAAAATTAAGTTGTGCAAACAGCAGCTCATAAAACAAAGGCAACACACCTCTCTTCGTGCAGCTCACTAGCCATTTCCAACCATTTTTCAGAAAAATTGTGAATCTTGCATTCAGTTTGCATCAAAATCCAGCAGTAAAAGCATTTCAGCATTTCACTGTTAGAAAATTGGTGATCTGATCAAGGCGGATTAACTCTTTTAAGAAAGCTTGGAATACTATTCTGGAACAAAGTTTTCAGGGGTCAAGGAAGCCAGAGCTTTATTACAACACACAAATTTAGGCTGTTTAACTTTGTGAACAATATCAGCAACACAATTGTGCAGCTATGGTTGTTGTAGTGAGAAGAATAGTAGAAATGAAGCCTAGGATCCTATGTACATGAATAATCACACAGCCTGATTATTCATGATCTGTGTGACACTGAGTGAGTCTTCTAACCTCTCTGGATCCCATCTATCTATATATATAAAGAGCCAGGGTCCATACCATCCAAAATGACCTAAGGCTCAACCAACCGGAAGTCAGTCCTGCAGTCAGGCTGGGTTGCCCTGGCGATCCAGCACTGACTACCGAGGGGGCTGTGGATCAGGCCCAGAGATAGGCCGGGAGAAAGAAGCAGGGTCTGATCCGTAGCCTCCATGCAGCTGTTGATCAGCACTTGCCTCTCTCTTTCTCTCCAGGCCTGGCCAGCAGCCATGCCCCTCTTTCTCTCAGGCCTCCACCAAGGCTGCTAATCAGCCTCGCCTCTCTGATAAGGCCTGTTGATAGGCTCAGAGATGCTGACTGGTATAGAAAATGACCAATCAGAACCAAATCTGGGTGAAGTGCTAGGAGCCAATGGCTGCCTAGGAGGCGGAGCTTTTGATGCTGACTGGCATAGAAACCAACCAATCAGAACCTAATCTGGGTAAACTATGAAGGCACAACCTAAGGTGGGGGCTGAGGAGGGGTTTTAAGGGCAGCAGCTGTTTGGTGTAAGGTATAAGAAAGGGGTTCAATTTTTTAATGACCGGTTAGGCAGTATAATGAATATGGCTGGCTATCAGTCCAGATATAGGAATTATGTGTTTTTGTCTGCCAAGAGCATCTCCTCCTGCTAAAAAAGGAGGTCCCCCCCCCCCATTTAAGCAATCCTATCCTATATAATCTATCTATACTAATAAAAGGGTAATATGCTAATTAGACCAAGTTGACCAGCCATCTTCTGAATGACCAACTTCCTTCTGGACAAAGCCATGATGGTGGAGGCTGAGGCAGAGGCCATTAGGGGTGATCAGGCCAGCAGGGGCGGGCAGTTTGGGGTGATACAGGCTGGCAGGAAAGGGCAGTTGGGGGCAAGATCAGGCCTGCAGGGGAGAGCAGTTGGGGGTGATCAGGCAGGCAGGTAAGTGAGCGGTTAGGAGCCAGCGGTCCCAGATTGTGAGAGGGATGTCCGACTGCTGGTTTAGGCTTGATCCCACCAGAAGGGGTCCTCGATGGAGAGTGTGTAGGCTGGGCTGAGGGAACACCCCCCCATGCACAAATTTTGTGCACCAGGCCACTAGTATCTACACTAAAAAAATACAAAGATGCTAATTGACCATACCTTTGCTATGCCCTAAGCCATGCCCACCAGCCAATCAGAGTGACTATATGCAAATTAACCCAACCAAGATGGTGGCCGGCAGCCAGGGAGCTGGAGGAAGCAGGAGGCTTGGTTGCCCGGGCGATGGAGGAAGCCAAGCTTCCTGCCTTCCCTGAGCGGGCTTTGGCCTCTGCTCATGACAACAAAGTTCCAATTATAGAAGACAAATAAATCCCAGATATCTGCTTCCAGCCAGCCTCCGCTGGAAGCTTGGGTGGCTGGGGTTGTGGCCAGCCTGCAAACAGCCATCAGTCCCTCACCCAGGCTGGCCAGGAACCCCAGCGAGGATCCCCACCGTGAAGGGGCCATGGCCAGCCTTCAAACAGCCATCAGCCACTCACCCAGGCTGGCCACACCCTCATGGGTGAGGGTCCCCACTGGGGGGCTTGGCCAGCCTGCAAACTGCCATCAGCATCTCACCCAGACTGGCCAGGCACCCCAGGAGGGACCCCCACCCTGAAGGGGCTGTGGCCAACCTGCAAACAGCCATCAGCCCCTCACCCAGGCTGGCCAGGCACTTCTATACAATAAAAGGGTAATATGCAAATTGACCCTAACAGCAGAACGACTGGGAATAACTGGTCACTATGAAACACAGTGACCATCAGGGTGCAGATGCTCAATGTAGGAGCTGCCCCCTGGTGGTCAGTGCGCTCCCACAGGGGGAGCTCTGCTCAGCCACAAGCCAGGCTGTCGGCTGCCAGTACAGCGGTGGTGGTGGGAGCCTCTCCCACCTCCTCAGCAGCACTAAGGATGTCCGGCTGCACCTTAGGCCTGCTCCCCGCTGGCAAGTGGATATCCCCCGCAGGCTCCTGGGCTGCCAGAGGGATGTCTGACTGCTAGCTTAGGCCCACTCCCCCCAGGGAGTGGGCCTAAGCCAGCAGGTGGTCATCCCCCAAGGGGTCCCAGACTGCAAGAGGGCACAGGCCGGGCTGAGGGACAGCCCCTCCCCCCCGAGTGCACAAATTTTGTGCACCAGGCCCCTAGTATTTATATAAAAGCCCTGCGACCAGAACGGCAAACGAACAGAACTACCAGAATGACCAGTGGCTATGACATGCACTGCGGCAGCCAACCAGCCTGATCCAGGCCAGCTTGGCTCCAGACATCTTGATCAGGGGCAAGGCAGGCTAGCTGGACCCCACCCATGCACGAATTTGTGCACCAGGCCTCTAGTCTAAAATAATTTACTAAATGGAAATTTCTGTTGTTAGAATAAAATGTAAATATTTAGTTCCATGGTTTTAAATATTTGGTACAATGTATATAAATAAAGGAACTAACTGGTAGACCTGAGCAACATTAGAACCAAAAATTAAAATGACTCTAAGAAAACATGACTAAATGGCAGCGATGCTTGCTTTGGGATGACAAGATTATGGGTGGGGTTGTTGGATTTGACTTTATTCGTTTTCCTTTTGACTTTTATGTATTTCTCTGGAAGTACAGAGATTCCACAAGAACGAGATGAAATAGGTAGGCAATATTGTTGAAATTATATATCCCTCCCCCCCTTTTTTTTTCTGGTTACAAAATATTGAGTGGCTCCATTTCCAAATTTCCCCAGTGGTCCTTCTTTGGCATGAGATCAAACACCACAGTATGTTTCAGAAGGGTGTGGGAAAAGGGAAGCAGACCTCTAGATCTTAAGGGCTTTGGCAATCTGAACTATGAGGTGAGTTTGGAGAGGATGATTTAAAATAAATGAGAAATAAAAGCCTGTGGCTTTTGGCAAGTGGCACATGAAATACCACTCTTAGGCTCTCCTGACTGTGCCCTGGCCACTGCCATTAGGAGGGGGTGGATGTTTGCTGGCTTTGGATTGGGTATTTGGCTGTTTTTCAAAAATACCCCATCCATTTTAAATGAGCACCCACTTCTCTCAACTCCTAAATGATAAGACATTTTAGACTGCAGGGTGAAAGCCAGTGCCACAGTCACATGGGCTACCCTGGCCTCTCAGGAGATGTTTATAATGAGATACTGAGTTATCATGGTTGTTATCTGTGCTTTGCCTTCACTGATTTGAATTTCTCAGAAGATGCCTCCTCTCCTACAGGGGCCTCCTCTTCTCAACTGTGGAGACTTCCATCTCATTGAGGTCCCCACAGGCATATGGGGTTTCCTGAGAACTGGGTGAAGGGGCCCCCCCGCAAGTCCCAGCCATTTGCTAGAGGGGCAGCCTCTCCCTGTGGCAGTCCTAAGAATCAGTCTTTTGTCTACGGAAAAAACAGCCCAGCAACTGCCTCCATTTCTATTGTTCTCCAGTGTTGGGTGGGTTTGTGGAAACGTTACCTCTGAGCAGATGGCAGCACAGCCTGATCAGTGTATTTCAGGTGCAGCGAACCAATGAAAGGCCATTTGTGTGTTCACACTATGCACTTCTTTGTACCTGGCACCATTTGCCTGTTATAAAGGTGTTGTCTGGGGATATATCCCATTTAAACTGTGTCTGTGTGAGAATTGTGGTTCAATTAATGTCCTGTCCCAAACACACCATCTAGGAGTTGGCCAGACTTTCCACAAGAGACAGGAAAATGGGCTTTATACAAATAGTTATACTCTTTCTTGAAATAAAATATTGAATGAAATTTAAGATGTATGCCAAGGGAGAAATGCAAAAAGCTAGGTATAGAATTCTAGGCTGAAGGAAGAAATGATCAAAGGTACAAAGAAAGAGTGCCCATCCTTGAAAGACCAAGTTTCTCAGAATTCTGTTTCAAGCTTGCTTCTCTTAACACTCCACATATTCCCTTGGCTGAGCTCCATTACCCTCATCTTCTCAAAGGCCTCCTTTATCTTTATTACTGTTTTGTTAAATCTACATTCCAAGTTCTAACCTGTTTTAATATTTCCCATTCCCTCCTGCTTAGAGGTTTCTGATAAGAAAGTACACAAAAACTCATCAAATTCAATATACACAAACCCATCCTCCTCCTTCCTAAACGTTGCTTATTTGTCTGCTGTTTCTTTATCGTTTATATTATCTTTATCCACCCAACCCAACCATCTACATTGAAAAATTCTCAGAGCTGTTCTTGATATCTTTCTTACAGACAATCAATGATCAGGTCTTGGCAATGATACCACTTCTCTCAGACCCTTTCTCTCCTGGCTACTCACTGTCACTTCCCTTATCTAGGCCTTCACCAGCTCATGTTTGTTCAAAAATCTTCCAGCGTCCTCTCACTTCATGCCCACTCTGCCACCAATATTATCATTCTAAGATGTAGATTTGGCCACATCATTTCCTACATAAAAGTTTTCCCAAGACTGCTGTTATTAACAGCAAGGTTTCCTGGGTCAGATAACTCACACAACACCACAGAATAAGGTAGAAATTCGCACGTCACACATACCAATCTGCTCCTCCTGTTTAATTTTTAGCCAACCTCCTTTCCCACTGCCTAGCCCCAAGTACCCCATTCCTATATGGAAGCTTCTTCCGTGTTCTCAGACTGCATCTGCACTCCACTGTCTTCATGCATTCTGATTAATTTTTCTTGGCAATTACAACCTTCCTTGTAGACAGATTTAACTGCTTGCTCATCTATGTTGCCATTGAAATTTATATGTTCCACTCTCATAGCATTCTTCATGCAGTACCTTTATTATTTATATCTTTTTCTCAAGTTTTAATGCTTCTAGGACAAAGATTGACCCTTAGTTATCTTTATATCCCAGGCCATCTGCTGGGGCTGACAGAGAGGAAGTGATCTAGGACCGTTCTCTGAATAACATTAAGAAAATGCCTTTGCTGCTTGTGATGAATCAGAAAGACACTTGACTAGGACTTAAAAACCAGGAATCCCCAATGAGTTGCTACCAGCACTGAAGACACCTAAGGAGATATAATAGGTCCATAACACCCAGTAAAATTAAAAATGTGTATTACAATAGGGCAGAGGTGGGGAACTTTTTCTGCCAAGGGCTATTTGGATATTTATAACATCATTCACGGGTTTCACAAAATTATCAACTTAAAAACCAGCCTGCTCTATTCTATTTGGTCAAACATTTAACTAACTCACCCCTAATGCCTTGACAGGGTCAGACCAATGATTTCTCAGGCCTTACTAGTATATGGTACACAGCCTGGACTTTTCCCACCCCTGCCATGGGACTTTGGGCTACAAAATCCACCCTTGGATCTTAGGCTAAATATGTGAGGTTTGAAAACATTTTGGGCTCTTGCCTGAGACTTATTTAACCTATTTCTTGTGCCTTTAACCTTGGGATCTCATGGAAACTAGAGAAAAACAAAAAACAAAGCCAGGGTTTACTATCACCATTTTTCTCAACATGCCCTTCACACACACACACACACACACACACACACACACACACACACACACACTTCCACTCCTTGTAGAAGAGCAAGATTTAATTTTGGGACTTTGACCTATGACAAAGTTCCTTAAAGGGGCTGAGATTCATCCTTCAATATAATTCTTTTATGTTTCCAAATACCTGAGGTCTCTCTTAGTGGGAGTTCCTAAGGCCGTACCAAGTTCAAACAAATACAGTTTTCTGTGGAATGTCATTTTCTAGTTTGAAGGGGACTTCATAAGCTGAGGAACAGGCGATATGAAAGTAGAGAAGCATGGAAGCTTTTCGAATGGCAGATGAGGTGGTCAGAGGTAACCACCAGCAAGGTAAGAGTAAAAGCAACATGAAAATGTATTGGAGCAACAGCCTGGAGGCAGAGTGATTAGAGCGGAGCAGAGTACAAGATTCTAGGTAAGAGGTTCCTGAGGTTTGGACTGAAAATAGTAGCAATTTGGAAAGAGAGGACAAGATGGTCAGTGGCGGCAAAATTACTAATAAAAGTATATGAAATTGTAGCAAGTATTAGTCATACTTGGGTTTTACTGAGACTTATAAAATATATCATGTTAGTGTTTTACATTCATTAAAACCAGAATAAGCAAATATATAAGGCCTCCTTCCCATTTTATAGATTCAAAAACTAAGGCCTAGAGAGGTAAGTACTTTTCACGAGTCAAGTAGTTATTAAGTGGCAAACTTGGGTCTTGAATTTCAGTCTGATCAGCTATGGAGATCCTGCTCTGATGCTTTGAAGGAAGATAAACAAGACTGACTGAGCTCTGAAAGGAGTGTGGTTGTGAGGGAGAAAGAAGAGTCAAGATATGTAAATATTTTACAATTGTGTCAATTACACTCACTGAAGTTGAAAATATATAATAAAAAGAATATTTATGATTCTAACACCCCACCACCACCACCCCCAAAAGCCAACAGTAAGTCCTAAGGTTTGTGTCTGGATAATTTAGAGTGTGGTAATCCCTTTGTAGAAGTGGGGACACAGGAATAGGGAAGGATTGATTTCCTGATAGGGATGAGTTCTGTGTTCTACAGGGTAAGTTTGACATACCCCTGGGACATGTAGGGGGAGGTATTCAATAGGTTGTTATAAGTGGAAAACTAAAGCCATAGCATTATTTTTTTAAGTGGCCAAGGACTAAATTTGGATTACAAAAATGGGCATATAAATCTAACTTTCAAAGGCAGCTATAAGAGTTGAATCTCAGTGCTTAAGAACCATTTGAAATTTCTGAACACCCTTGATAATGCATTCAAGCTTGTTCTATACCCTTGCTTTTAAGTGAAGAGTCAGTATATATTTTGTATTATTAGAGTGTATTTCTCCCAAGCCCTGGACCTCCAAGTCAGATCCTTTGCTTGTAAAGTAATTATTTAAAGAGAACATCCTAACTGAAATTTTGCACTTTCCCAAGGAGAGCATGCAAATCGTACACTAGGGCACAAGCCCTTGTATTCTGAGGTTTAAAATGTATCAGATAATACATCTGGCCAGTACCCCAGATTTTGTTATTGCTTGAAAGTTATTTGTGCTTAAAGCAACATTAACTGATATATTCACCTTCTCTGTCTGATTATCTGCTACTCCCTTTCTTTTCTTTTTTCTCTTAAAGATACAGTTTAAAATGAGTATGTTTGGCAGGCAAAGTTTCTAGAGGTAAACTGTGGTGATCCTTTATGTTACCAAATCTATTATATTCTTGTAGAAAAATATACCAAAGTTGAAAACTTTTATGTGATATAAGGGCTAGAAAAAAAAGTTAATAACTAGTTTGAAGTAAACATTTCCAAGGGATTTATTAAGTACCACTAACCACAGAAACTCAGAGTACTTCTCAAAAAAACTTAGACTATATGGAAAAAGGAAAAATTGGTGGGAGAGAGGTATATGAAAGATTTAAGTTTTAAGAGACTTATAGATCCAGTATTGTGTGAATTTCATTTCCATTTAATTCAACAAGTATTTATTAATCATCTTTTTATTATAGACTAGATACTCTTCTCATATCATGCAGGATATAAAGAAGAATAAGCTATGTGCCTCTTTCTTAAAGAAGTTTTCATTCCAGTAAACAGTAAACTAGGATTGGTAAACATATGGCACACGTTCCATTATTTTCTAATTCTTTTCCCATGGCAGACATTACTAATCATTTACAGTACTAAGATGGACAAGGTGTCATACTCCATTTCAATATTGTGATATAAGCATAACCAGCAATCAATCTAATTTGAAACATCAAATAAAATCTCTTTGTCAGGGTTAGCTAGATGCAGGCAAATTAACATTTTAGTCAGATTTTATTAAATGCTATATAAAGGATCAATGTCCTCTTTTAGGAAGAGAGGGGGTAGGGAAGGTTCATTTGGAATGGGGCTTTTAAGAAGGGCTCCACTAAAAAAGGTAGCATTGAGCTGAGCATTGAAGAATGAGCACATCATTCATCCATTTATTTATGTGACAATCACAGATCCTCTGGTATAGCAGCACTACACTGAGTGCTGAGCTCAGTGTTGCATTTGATTCAATTCCCAGTTTCAATACAAAATTTTAGAAAATCACTGAGATTCTATGGGCCTAATTTTTCTCATCTGTTCAGTAAGGAGATAAAATGATTACTAACAGACCGTGGAACTCTGTATGTTCTTCGATTATTATGGCCAAAAATGCATGACAAGGTCAACAGCCACCATGCTTTTTCAGTATTCACTAATCCTAGTTATATTCTAGCCTAGCAAAATATCTAAAGTTTCTGCTTGTAGTCCAGGAGCGATAAGTACATGAGTGAGGTCGAAATGGAGCACAGACCACATCCCCATTCACTTAGGGTGCAGGCTGAGAAGGAAGGGTCTTTTCACTTATTACTGTTCAGGTAACCACTTGTATTAGTCATGCAACCTCAACTCTCAGTGCCTTGGCAACAGGAAGGTAGGGGCTTTGAACCACTGTCACTCAGGGACCCAGGATCCTTCTATCTTGTGTCCTGATTACCAACAGGGCCTCAGAGTGCTCTGGTAAATCCCCTTTATGCAGCCATTCCACAAGAAAGTTACAATGAGGGAGGTACAGCTGCTCTGAACTGCCCCATCTCAGATGTGACACTCTCATTTCATTGGTGAGAACTGATCTTATGATCACACTTAGAGGCAGTAGGAATGGTTAGTGATACAGTTGAAGTCCAGAGGAAAAATAAATAGGGTTTGGTAATTATATGCATTTTCTCCTTCACATTCCAACTGATAGGTGGTAGATAACAATTTTTTTTTTTTCATCATTCAAAATATCTATTCTCCCTCCTGGATGTTTAGAGTGGAAAGAGATATTCTCAACATTGTAGCCATAGAATTTCTTCATTATTACAGAACAATTCCCTAAATAGTCATGGTGGAGCAGGTGAGTGGGCGGTGGCGCAAGGCCAAGGTGGGTGCAAGCGAGGGCCCAATCCCCCTCTGATCACCCCACAGACTGTGACTGAGGGTGGCACTGAGGGAGCCAGGTAGGGCACCAGGCCCCAACTGATTGCCCCACAGATGGTGACCAGTGGTCCCAGCAGGCCCTGATTGCCTGATGGGGCCAGGCCCCAGGTTGGGATGGGGAACAGGGGATGGGTGGCTGCGACCAACCTTCTGCCGGGAGGGGGGCCTTCCACCTCTCTCAGGCTATCTGGGGCAGGGGGCAGGGATGACTGGGAGGGAGGTGTGGTGAGACTGTGGGTGTCTGCCAAGCTAGCTCTCACTCCCCCTGTTACCCTCCCCCAGGACACCAGGGCTCACGTATGCTCTGGGGCAGTGGTCGGCAAACTGTGGCTTGGCAAACCGTGGCTCGCGAGCCACATGTGGCTCTTTGGAAGCTTGAGTGTGGCTCTTCCACAAAATAACGGCTCTTCCACAAAATACCGACTTCTGTGCATGGGCCACGAAGTTTCAATCACACTGTACATGCGCGCCCACACGTGGTATTTTGTGGAAGAGCCACGCTCAAGGGGCCAAAGAGCTGCATGTGGCTCGTGAGCCACGGTTTGCCAACCACGGCTCTGCGGGAAGCCCTGGGTGCCTGCGAGGAGCCAGACCACAGCCACTGGGACCACAGGGGCCGGCCAGGTTCCCCATGGGTTCGTGCAGGAGCTGGTCTGTGAGGCCAGCCAGGAGAGAGTGTGCTGCCCACCTGGCTTCCATCCAGCTCCATTGGGCAGCCCAGAGGCCCAGACTGCGCCCCAGCCCTGCGGCTTCCAGCAGCACCCACTGCTCTGCATCGGGACTCGGGCACCGTGACTCAGGCAAAGGGGGACATGTGGGGGCCCAAGGGCCCAGGTGCTGCCCAGGGCCCAAAGGTCAGCTGGGACCTGCCCTTCCACACCAGAAACTCATGCTTCGATCACTGGCGAGGCCTAGGGACTGCACCTGTACATGCATTTCGTGCACCAGGCCTCTAGTCTAATATAATAAAAGAGACACAAGCAAATTGACCGTACCTCAACTACATCCACAAGCCACGCCCACAAGCCACTCAGGAGCAAATATGCAAATTAACCCAACTAAGATGGCCGTGGCCATGGAGCTGGAGTGAGCAGGAGGCTTGGGTTGCCCCCGGCAATGGAGGAAGCCAAGCTTCCCGCCTGTTCTGCTGGGCCTGAGCTCCACTCAAGGCTACAAAGTTTCAATTATAGAAGATAAATAAATCCCAGATACCTGCTTCCAGCCCGTGGATGTGGCTAGCCTGAAAATAGCCCTCAGCCCCTCACCCAGGCTGGCCAACCCCTATGGGGTGAGGGTCCCCACTGGGGGGCTTGACCAGCCTGAAAAAAGCCATCAGCCCCTCACTCAGGCTGGCCAGGCACCCCAGTGGGGACCCGCACCCTGAAGGGGTGTGGCCAACCTGAAAACGGCCCTCAGACCTTCACCCAGGCTGGCCAGGCACCCCAGTGGGACCCCCACCCTGATCCAGGACACCCTTCAGGGCAAATAAGCCGGCCCCCACCCATGCACCTGGCCTCTATCCTATATACTAAAAGGGTAATATGCAAATTGACCCTAACAGCAAAACCACTGGGAATGACTGGTCACTATCACACACACTGACCACCAGGGGGCAGATGCTCAATGCAGGAGCTGCCCCCTGGTGGTCAGTGCGCTCTCACAGGGGGAGCTCTGCTCAGCCACAAGCCAGGTTGAGGGCTGCCAGCACAACAGTGGTGGCAGGAGCCTCTCCCACCTCCTCAGCAGCACTAAGGATGTCCAACTGCAGCTTAGGCCTACTCCCCACTGGCAAGTGGACACCCCCCGATGGCTCCTGGGCTGCCAGAGGGATGTCTGACTGCCAGCTTAGGCCCAATCACCCAGGAAGCAGGCCTAAGCCAGCAGGTGGACATCCCCCAAGGGGTCCCAGACTGTGAGAGGGTACAGGCCGGGCTGAGGGACACCCCCCCACCCCCCGCCCGAGTGCACAAATTTTTGTGCACCAGGCCTCTAATATAATTATAAGGGTCCTTATAAGTCAAAGAGGATGGCAGAAGAATGAGTCAGAGAAGAATATGGACAGAAGCATGGGTCAGATTTGTGTGATGTGCGATATACTCTACTGGCTATTAAAGGCTTTAAAAATGAAAGATGGCCAGCTGAGCCGAAGAATGCATGCAACCTCCAGAAGCTAATGAAAGGCAAGCAAACAAGTTAACACAGCCCTGCTGACGCACTGATTTTAGCCCAGTGAAACCAGAGGTGACTCAGCAGTCTCAGAACTGTAAGATAATAAATTCGCATTGTTTTAAATCACTCAATTGGTGGAAATTCTTAAAGCAGCATTAGGAAACTGATTTAGAGGTACAGGACCAAAACTGGTAATAGAAAACACTTACTGAGTACACATTGTATTCCAGGCATGTTTTTCCAAGCCTCAAAATTGTTAGCTCATTCAATTCTCAAAATAAACCTATTAGGTACATAGTATTCTTAGTCCCATGAGGTGATGAGAAGCTGGGGAGTGGAGAGGCTAAAGATATATTTCCATCATTGGGATCACATCATTAAAAGAAAATTTAGATGTGATAAATTAACCAAAACAAATACACACACACACACACACACACACACACACACACCAATAACAACAAACAACAACAGCAACAACACAACATTGTGCAGCGCCTTCTTTCAAGAGCCCAGGAGTTAAGATTGCTAATATTATTCTCAGCAGACCTATAACGAGGACAAACCAAACCACACTGGGTTTGGGGTGTATTTTTCTACCCCTTGCATCTGGGGTTGGCCATGTGACTTGCTTTGGCCAACAAGACATTAACAAACACGATGAAAGCAAAGCTTGATAAAGTGCTTGCACACTGGAATTTGCCCTCTTTTTCTGTTTTTGGAACCCAGCCACCATAGGAAGGAGCAAGGGATAGCTTAGTAGATGTTAAAAACATGGGGTCCAGTTGCCTCTATTACCCCAGCCAAACTCCAGATGTGTGAGTGAGGCCATCTGGGACCAATGCTCTGACTGCAACCAGTCCTCTGGCTGACTACAATCACATGAGTGAAACTGAATTGGACATGCAAATGCCTAGACCAAATGGCCAACCCCACAGAATCATGAACCCATAAATGAGTGTGTTAAGACACTCGGTTTCAGAGTAGTTTGTTACACAGCAAAAAACAACTCAAAATTGGGCCATGGGAAATTATAGCACTTTGAGAATCATGTTCAATGCCTTTGGCCTTCTCAACTAACTCCTGACTGTTTTCTAAGGGATTGTGCATTAGGGTTCATGATGGGCCACATTTATTGCCCTCCAAACATCTTTCTAGGTTTCATAAAAATAAAAGGAGCAAACTCAACCACTGTGCTCTTAATCAAAAGGAAATGTAATACTTTTAACCACAAAGATAACTGGCATAATAGTAATATCATACTTAATAAAATGTTTAAATGGTTGTTTAGCATTAACAACATCTGCAGCTTTACCAAAATGCTTAGTATTTCTGTCTGTGAAGGTCTTAATGTGTGTTTTTTTCTAGCTAGTTTCCCAGGTTTCACTTTAATATTTTTAAAACAAAACAAACAGGAACTTGTTTACTTTTCTTTCTTAACAAAAAATAACTGTTTGAACTAAGATTCAGAACATCATAAAGCATTTTCTTTTAAAATACGGAGAAAGGTTTTCTAGAAGTACTATGGAGGAATTACAGGGTCCAACAGAAAAGTCTCATAGTAGTTGCTGCTGCCTCAATCCAATTTATTATAGTGCATTTTTGACCCAAAGCCAGACCATCACCATACTCCAGATATTTAAATGTTCAAGATGAAAACTCATGCTTCTAAAAACCATACCATCACTGTTCTTGAACAAACTTCACTTTTTCAAAATAGTTGATATGTTCCTAGAGAAAATTTTGTATCTTGCCTTTGATTTCACCTAGGAAAATTATACTTCCCTATTTCCCACAACTTTTTAATGCAACTATACAAAATCAAATTGTTTTTCTAGAAGTTACCAATAACAACTCTCATTTTAAGCAATACAAAAAAAGAAGCTTGAGTTTCGGCTCATTCAGTGATTTATGACTAACCCCTCGGAGCAATTCCTATTTATACATCCATTTGTCCTGTCTCTGTGTGATATATTTTTGGCAGCATCACTGGACACAATATAGAGTGTCCCAATTCTCCCCCTGAATCATAATAAAACATTTAGCAGAAGTGAAATGATATTGCCTTTTAATTTTCTTGTAGAAATCTATGGTTTGGGTAACATGACTCAGACCAGTTCTGATTAATGGGGATGCATTTTACTCCCTGCTACTGCCAAGTCCACAGGTATTAAAAGCTCTCACAATCCAAATACCGGAATTAAATGTAAAGCCCTGTGAGCTCAGAATTTACTGCTCTGAGGAAAAGATTACAAAGGAATTGAAAATAAATCCAGTAAAATTTAGAGAGATTCCTGAGCTACTGTTTCCTCCTGCAATGGATTCCTTTTGACCTTGGGTGGATAAGTTGCTTGAATAAGAGATGGCCCCAAAATAACCTTTGTACTAGCAGTGATGTAAGCAATGACTCTCTATAACTATGTGAGCATCACATACGCACTTATATACAAAGTAAGGCTATCCTATTGGGACCATCAGTGAAGACATGCCTGGTGTCAGTCATTCTCAGACAGGAAACCTGAACCTGGAAACCATTTCTCTCAAAGCAATGCTCTGACCTCATTAGTAGCATGTTCGAACTTTGGTTGTTTTCGCATGCTTAGGAAAACATATTCAAAGGTCTTAGCTGGACACTATATTATATTACAATTATCAAATCCATATTTGGACAAGCCATCTCTTGTTTATACTCTGATAGCCTATTCTTTCCCCTCTCCCCACTTTTGTTCATCATGGCCCCCGCCTCCTTACAGGAGATGGGATCTTTCATGTTTTAAGGCTTTCCCATGCTACTTCCTCATTGACAGGATGCACCTTCTCTTAGCTGACCCTGCTATCTTTATCCTTTTGATGCTTTAGCATTTTTTGTATTTTGGTAGTTTGGTATTTGGCTGCCATAACAAAATATCATAGACTGGATGCCTTAAACAACAGAAATTTATTTTCTCATGGTTGTGGAGGCTAGAAGCCAAAGAGCAAGGGTCTGGCTGATTCAGTTTTTGATGAACGCTCTCTTCCTGGTTTTAGAGAGGCACTTTCTCACTACGTCCTCACATGGCCCTTTCCTCTGTGGGTACATGTGGAGAGAGAGCAAGCTCCCTAGTGTCTCTGCTTATAAGGACACTAATCCTATTGGATCCAAGCCCCATCCTTATGTCCTCAGTAACATTAATTACTAACTTAGAGACCCCCATCTCCAAATACAGCTGCTCTGGAAGTTAGGGCTTCAACATATAAATTTAGGGGGATACAATCATTCAGTTCATAAAAATGACCTACTAATTATTTCTTTAATCCATTAAAAAATGATTAAGCCACAATGAGGCACAGTGCTAGATATTGGGATAGAAAGATGAATAAATAAAAGTTCCTAATATTAATGGTTCAAAAACTGGTATAGGAGACAGGAATATAAAATATTATTTACTATTATTACAACAAGAGGCGAGTAGCATGAGCAGTCATTATGTGGGTACATACCTTATTTCCCCTATTAGAACTTAAGCTACTTGAGCTAAGTATAAGGTGTGTCTCCTGAGAAAAGATGGGTGGAGATTGGAGTCCTTGACTCTTGATGAGGTGTTTATATCACATGCTCTCACTCATTTGTGGATTATAATGAACAACATAAACCGATGAACAAAACCAGATGTAGAGACAGAGAAGCATCGATCAGATGCTCAAAACTCAGAGGGAAAGCAGGGGAGGGTGGGGGTGAGGGGAAGAGATCAACCAAAGGACTTGTATGCATGCATATAAGCATAAGTGATGGATGTGGACAACAGGGGGTGAGGGTGAGGGCAGGATTGGGGGGTTAAGGGGACATTGGGGGGATAAGGACACATTTGTAATATCTTAATCAATAAAGGGGAAAAATATCTCTAAGAGACTCTAGCTGAGTCTCTCAGGAAGGCAAACCTGTCCTAAAGGCCACTCCAGAAAAAGCTCCCTTTTTGTTAATAGCACCATTGTCAGCCCGGATCCTCAGGTGGTTCTTTACAGGCAATGCTGGGTTAAACAATTTAAGCCCTTTTTATTCCTTTTTCTATCTCCCCCCTCTATTGTCTAGGGCAGAACTGGCCTACAGTTTCCCTCCAGGCATTCCTCTGGCTGGACTCCCCCTGCTACATTGTCCTTCCAGGGCACAGGCGTAGCCAGGATGCCACACCAGACCTCATCCTCCATGAGCTTAGTCTGAGAGAGTGGAAGGTGAGTCCTGAGGTGGATCCAAGTTCAACTCTATTTCGGTCAGAAAGTGCACTACTTCCTATGGTGATTCCATTGTTCATCCATTTAAAAATCTGTTTTGTTCTTGAACTAGAACAGCTCCTTTACCTGAGGATGGGTAGTGGAGGAGAGCTGTAGGCCTGGAGGTTAGAAATTAGAGTGGCTGGCCCACAGAAAGGAGGATCACTGATTTATACCTACATGTTTCACAGTTTCTAACACAGGGCCTGGCCCATAGTAGGTGCTCAGACAATGCTTGTTAAATGACTAAATGAAATAATTACTGGCTTATTACTAGTATCTGCCAAAGAGTTTATTTACTTCCTTAAACATGGTTATAAACAAACCATATATTTAATATTTGTAATTGGGCTGGAAAAATCACTGACCTAACCTCCCATTCATTCTCTTTCCATCTGAGTATCATATCCATAACCGGATAAAATCCATTCTCTGTAATACACAGTAGCCTGAGGGCTCCCAGAAGACTTCTGCAGACAAGACACCTGCTGCTTTGCAGCCCACGTCCCACAAGAGCCCAGATTGCCCGGACTAGCTGCACGGGCTTCTAACACCACGCCTGTTGCACCAATTCCTCCTTCAGCGTAAGCACCTCCAAATGGAGTGTTGATCATATTGCATAATGCTTTCCAGACAAGCATCAGTGCATCAGAAACATGAAAAGGACAGATTGTCTTGATCTCCATCTTAACCTCAGAGCTAATTGGCAAGCAGATTTCCACTAAATTTACCCATCTCTCAACAACTATTTATAGAGGTAGTTTGCTATGCTGAGGCCTGGTTTAAAATTTCCCCCAACATCTTATTAAAAAGTTTCAAATATACAGGAAGGTTGAAAAATTTTTACTGCAAATACGAATATTGTTGCCACTTAAATTCTACAATTAACATTTTGTTGTGCTTGATTTATCAGGGATTACCGGCTATGGACTGGACGTGTGTGTTTCCCCTCCCTCAAATTCATATGTTGAAGCTCTAACCTCCAATGTGATGGTATTTAGAAATGTGGGTTTGGGGGAGGTAATTAGTGTTAGATGAAGTCATGTGTATAATGCTGCAAAGCCAAACTGTAACTAGATTTAGAAAGAGAACAGAGGTAGATTCCCAGACATGAGGACCACCCTGCTCTTCTGCAGCTATGTCTCATCTCCTTTAAATTTTTGTCAAGAGAAAAGTGATGTTCATGTTTGCTGAGGGTTTAGGGAACCATTGGAAGGTTCCAGAAGCTCTGGTTCATAAAGACGGAAAAAGAGAAGGGAAGGGTTGCAGACCCAGGGGTCCTTTCATAGGATAAGTACTTGGGTATCAATATACATGCAGTAGAAGCGCAGGGCTGGAAAGGCTGATGGCTGGGGTGGAAACCCAGTTTATTATCTTCTCACTCTGTGGATCTTATTCCATCTCCCTAAGCCCACTTTCCTCATCTGCAAAATTGAGATCCCTATGGTACCTAAGTTGTACAGGCTGTTTTGATAATTAAATGTTAGCTGGTGTATTAGGGGTGCTGTGGGGCATTTTAAAGATGGTTAGTTCCTCCCCAAGCCTAGAGATCCGGAACAGCTTGTCCAGTGTGTCACATGGATGCAGGCAAACCAGAAGGGATTAGTATTCACTCCTCTCAGCAGCCACTCTAGGGCAGGATCAAACCCATTACCATAACGATTGGGGAGGGACTGCATTGTATTTGGGCTTTATAAGCATTATTTTATAAACGCTTTGCAATTACTCTAAAACAATCCTTGCTAAAAGTACAAAGGTCAGTGACATTCAACTGCTTGCCCCAAAGCACTGTTGTTTGTTTGTTTTTTAAAAATATATTTTATTGATTTTTCACAGAGAGGAAGGGAGAGAGATAGAGAGTTAGAAACATCCATCAGCTGCCTCCTGCACACCCCCTACTGGGGATGTGCCCGCAACCAAGGTACATGCCCTTGACCGGAACCGAACCTGGGACCCTTCAGTCCGCAGGCTGACGCTCTATCCACCGAGCCAAACCAGCCAGGGCCAAACGCACAGTTTTTAAACAGAAGAACCAAGCCTGTCTGTCTTTAAACCCCTATCCACTCTTACAGACCCTCCTCACTCAGGTGAGGATGAGGGATGCAGATGAGAACAGGGACAAAGACAAATAAGCCACATTAAAAAAAAGATCCACAGTTAGAATTCCCAGCAGGTGGGAGTTGGAAAAAATATATGGATGAATGCTGTTTGAACTCAGGTAACTTGTAGTTGGGGTGTGTAACCAAAATTCATGGCATGGAGACCACTTACGTACTTTCTATATTCTGGGTAATGCTCTGCAGCTTAGCTGGCTTTATTAATATAATCATTTCACCTGCAGTATTACTGTCTTGATTTTATACGTGAGGAATCCAGGAAACTGAGAAAGTTTAGCAATTTTCCCAGGAACAGCTTGCTAGTGAGCAATGGACCCAGGACACAAATAGAGGCCTACAAATGCAGGGTCAGTGCCCCTACCATAAAGCCACACAAAGAAACACCTAAACAAGTGCCCAGTCTGCACTGCATGGAACCTGGGTATACATCTCGGTGGGACCCATATTCCCACAGTGTTCCTCCTTTCTTGCCTGTTACAGTCCTGCTGTTTTACCAGCATATTTAACTTATGCAATTTGCACAGTTTTTAACAATCTTTTATGTCCTAGAAATGCTTGCTTAATACTAGTAGCTACACTGTCACAAAAGCAGGCCTAAAGAATGAGTGGATGTTCCCCCACATGCTGCTCAGCCTGAGTTCAGGAAGCCTCACTGAGGCAGAGTTAGTGAACATGTCCCACAGACAGGAGCCTCCACACAAGGAACTGATTGCTGCCCCTCACCATTAATCAGCTCCACCATAAGTCAGGGGGAGGTGGGTGGGAAGCCCCCTGGACCAGTCCTTTGAAAGTGTTCTGTTGCCCATTTGATCAGAGGGAAATCAAACAAAATCCAGTATATATACTCTGTTTCCTATATGCATGTGCCATTGTCTAGAACACAGAAATGACTATGACCCAGTCAGTGTCCTCCAGAGGCTCACAGTCTATTAGGAGAGACAGGACAATTGACAGTTACAACCCAGGACGGCCAGGTGCATGGGGCAAAGGACTGGCTTCAAGGGCCTGTGGTTTGTGCAATCGCACAAGTCCTGCTCTTACAAGAATCCTTGTGTGGTTTACTGTTTTACTATTAACTATCTTGAAATTCTTAATAAAAGGGGCCTCACATTTTCATTTTGCATTGGGCTCTACAAATTATGGAGGCTTTCCTGCACCTGAGATACACTTCTGATGGTGATAGAAATGGTTTAAGAAAGATATGAAAAATAAGAAAGTGGGAGAGGACATCACTTTACTTTTGCACAGAGGTGTGCAAGAGCACAATGAGGTAAGAACTCTCAGTGTTTCTGGGTAAATGCATGAGAAGGCCAATTACAACCTCCAATTAAAAATGAAGAACCTGACGCTTACAGCGATGAAATCCTATCTAATAATAGAGAAACATGGTAATTAATCATAACTTCGCTACCCTTCCCATTGGCTAATCAGCGAGATATGCAAATGAACTGCCAACCAAGATGGCGGCTGGCAGCCAGGCAGCTGAAGTGAACAGGAGGTTTGCTTGCTCCAGTGATGGAGGAAGTCAAGGTTCCCCGCCTGCCGCAGCCCAGCTCTGAGCTCCAGATGCAACAATGTTGCAATTATAGAAGCTAAACAAACCCAGAAACCTGCTTTCAGCTGCCAGTGGGCTCAGAGCTTAGAGCACCAGTGATGGCAACAGAGTTTCAATTATAGAAGTTAAACAAACCCAGATACCTGCTTTCAGCCAGCCACGGCCTGAGAGCTGGAGCTGGCTCTCAGCTCCAGTGATAGCTATAGAAAGTAAATAAATCCCAGAATAAAAAAAAAGAAAAAAAAAAAGAGGCTGGGAGCTTCAGTCGCCCGCCAGCCTGAAAACGGCCCTCAGCCCCTCACCCAGACTGGCCAGGCACCCCAGTGGGGACCCCGACCCTGAAGGGGGTGTGACCAGCTGCAAACAGCTATCAGCCTGTCATCCAGGCTGGCCAGGCACCCAAGCGGGAACCCACCCTGATCCGGGACACCCTTCAGGGAAAACCAGCCAGCCCCCACCCGTGCACCAGGCCTCTATCCTATATAGTAAAAGGGTAATATGCAAACTGACCCTAACAGCAGAAAGACTGGGAATGACTGGTCACTATGACACACACTGACCTGGTGGTCAGTCACTCTCACAGCGGGGAGCTCTGCTCAGCCACAAGCCAGGCTGTCGGCTGCCAGTACAGCGGTGGTGGTGGGAGCCTCTCCTGCCTCCTCAGCAGCGCTAAGGATGTCCGACTGCAGCTTAGGTCTGCTCCCTGCTGGCAAGTGGGCATCCCCCGAGGGCTGCCGGGCTGCCAGAGGGATGTCTGATTGCCATCTTAGGCCCAATCCCCCGGGGAGCAGGCCTAAGCCAGCAAGTGGTCACCCCCGAGGGGTCCCAGACTGCGAGAGGGCACAGGCTGGGCTGAGGGACCCCCTACCCCCAAGTGCACAAATTTTTGTGCACTGGGCCTCTAGTATATATAATAAAAGGCTACCCAGAACCAGACCCAGAACCAGAGATGAGGGAGCCCGATTCCTCATGGGGCTGCACATTCCACCTTCAGCCATGGGTTATGTTGAGAAAGGGCGAATTGCAATATTAAAATATTTCTTCTAATTAATTTCCTTTCAATGTGCACAAATCTGTACACGGGGCCACTAGTAAATTATAAAAGTCATCAAGTTGAGAAATGCTACAGGGACAATTTAAACTGAGATGTGCCTCAATCTAAATCTCATACCCCTAACTTCTGAGCCCCACCTGGTTTCCATTTATTTGAACAAACCTTGTATTTTCCAATAGCCTTGTATCTACCCACAATGACCAATGAATTCTTTCCCTGACAGGCACACCAAACCTAAACCAAATTTCAAGGCTTGTAACTACTTCTCCATGAAATTTTTAAAATCCTCCTTTCCTTCCAACCAAACATGACATCTCCTTCCCTGAAATACAAATTTCATTTAGTCTGTTTGCCTTGTGGTGCTAATATCTGCTTTTATATAATTGAAGCACTTCATTTTGATTTTCATCTTTATACTTAAATCCTCTCTGTAAGGTCAGTCCCTGCCTCTCTCGTGGGCCAGGGGAGAATGGTAATTACATCATTGACCAGAGGGTCTCCCTCAGCACTACATCTCACCTTCACTCCCATGTGGTCCAAAGGGTTGGAAACCTGAGAGAGGCTGGAACTTGGAGTCTCTTTGGCTTGGAATACTGAGAAGTAGAAGCTTGACAACAATTAGGTGACTCAAGGAGGTGGAGATGGCTGCATGGAGTTTTTAAAGCTGAGAGAACCCAGGGCCTTGAGATGTGGTGTTCCCTGGCCTTGGAGTGCAGTGGAATAAAGTGGGAAAGCAGCCAAATTTTCTAATGTCCCTAAGAAGCCACAGAACAGGTGGAGCGTAAGGGATATCAAGGTCAGGAATTATACCTGGAACAGAAAGTAGCCACAGACTGCCAGTCAGAGGCCAGGTGGCAATGCAGACCCTCGGCTAGGGTGACCGCTTAAGTTATTTTCCAAGTTAGGGCAAATTTGAGAGTAAAAGGGGACAGTAACATGGCAGATGCCAGGGAAGTAGGTATATCTGGCATAGGGACAAAAAGCCCGCCTACTCCAGCAGATGCCAGTGTAGGGGAATGCAACAACACACAAGAACCAGGCGTGGTTATATACATGCCACATGTGGACACTTGGTGGTCACAAAGGGTCAGATGCTCCTCCCAATGCCAAGAATGCTCTGTCAGCATCCTCAGAATTTAGTTGTCACTCTGGAGGACAAGGAGAGAGGAGCCGGTGCTAAATAGATTGAATTTAAACCTGAAATGGCTGAATTTACATGAAATAGACCAAGATTGCATTTTCTGCCAAATGGCAGAATGGACTTTTAAAATAACAATTAAGTGAAACCATAGAAAAATAAAGCACATTACATGTTTTGCATACTCAAGACTGCTACACAAATATTACAGGTTGGATCTCAACAAAAATAACTCTGACATATAAGCAGATAATCCACAATGATTAAAATTTGCTTTCTATTTGAAAAGGTCTTTTCAACATTAACAATTGTTTTCCCCTCCTAGGGTGAAAATGGAGCCAAAATGCAGGAGGAAGTTCTAAGGGAGAATAGATGGCTGGTGGGATGCAGCTGACCCTGAAGATACATAGATGTAGCACAAGTGTACACATGACATCTGGTGATTTGAGGAAGCCAGCACAGCTAACAGTCACAACCCCATCAACCTCTGTTTAGTCTATCTGATATCCTAGTTTTATCTGATTGCACTTTCCTTTGTATGCTGCTGAATCCACCATTTACCTTTGTCATAGCACTCACAGTCATAACAACTAACATTTAACAAGCACTCGGGCACTGGGCTAATACTTTATGTGCATGATTTCATTGAATTCCTACAATAGCCCTTTGAGATGGATCCTATTATTATTTTGATTTCACACATGGGAAAACTGAGACACAGTATAACACAGACTGGCTGGCTATTTACTGATCTAATTTTCCTTTCTGCCTAAGCACACATTTGGACTCCTTTTTCCTGTCTGCCGTAGAGTTCTTGCCAGCAGAATGTAAGTAAGTATGATGGTCTCCTCTCCCAGGCCTGGGAGAGGAGACCATCATACAAACTTCTGGTGTGATCCTCCCCATCTGTTAGCAGAATTCCAATGCCCTGGGCATTCATCATTCGTCCAGGGACCCTGAATTACAGTGTGGATCAGAACTTCCCAACCCACACAATCCTTTGGATTTTACAAGAGTAAGAAGTAAACTTCTATCATGTCAAACCACTGGAATTTTTGCCTTTAAACAGTATCTAGCGTTACCTTGACAAACACTCATAGGGGACAAAAAAATTTTGTCAAATGTCATATAACTAGTGAGTGCTGAAGTAGAGATGTTAAATCAGATGAACACTCTAGTCCAATTAGTGCCAGAGTCTGCACATCTAGATAAAATGCTATACTGTTTCACTAAATATTTTTTATCTTGTTTCTCTTTAAGCTGTGAGTTCTTTGATAGAAAGAATTTTTAAAAATTTCTGAATTATCCCTGACCAATTTGGCTCAGTGGATAGAGCATCAGCCTGCGGACTGAAGGGTCCCAGATTCTATTCTGGTCAAGGGCATGTACCTTCGTTATGGGCACATCACCAGTGGGGGGGTGCAGGAAGCAGCTGGTCGATGTTTCTCTCTCATCGATGTTTCTAACTCTCTATCCCTCTTCCTTCCTCTCTGTCAAAAAATCAATAAAATATATTAAAAAAATTTCTGAATTATTGGAATTTAGGACTTAAAAGGATTCAAATGAAATAGAACTTAGTAGAATCAAATTGAATTAAATGAGATGTTATTTAAACTCTTCCCAGGATTATCACTTTACATGTTCAGCCTACCAGGATTTTACTTAAAACTAACATTTTAAAATATTTTTTTCCTTTCCCTAAATTCCCAGAAGTTATTATGTCTGTATAATAAGTCCACTCAATATTTTACAAATTAATCTTGACACTTGCTATGTAAGTAACTCTTTTGGTTTTCTCAGATCATGTTTGTGTGAATCATTCAGATTCACCAATGATTGACTGAGTTCAGGTAGTCGGTTTGACAGTTTCCTACGTCATTAGCTCCACCACAACCTTGTAGAACACGTACTATCTCCATTTTACAGATGAGAAAATAATGAGCAAGCCAAGGTTTAAAGATGCTCAGTGGCTAACCTATGATAGTTATTGAAAGATGTGGGACTAGTGCCCAGATGAACACTCTAGTCCAGTGGTGCTTATTGGTTTGTTTTTACCATGCTATTTCTAACATGGAGCCTTGGGAAATTTGTTCTGGGTCTTGCACATATGAGGAACTCAAAAAGACTTATTGATTGAAGAACAAATATATACCGAACAATGAGATTTAGTATAAACAATTAGCTAATAGAATTCCACAAGTTGAGTGATGCTGCGAAGACTAAAGTAACAGATGTAAAATAAAGGCAAGCTTGGGGCTTGATGAATTAATCGAAGGAAATGTAAGCTCCTCTTACACGGGTGGCTCCACTGAGCTGGGAGGGTATCCTTAGAAGAGCCTGCCAAAGATTGAAAAGCAAGAGATAGGTTTCAGGGCCCCAGATCTAAGATTAAGTTTTTAATCCTTCAAAAAATGAAGGTGAACCTAAAACTTTTTTAGACCAAAATTACTCAGGAGAATCCATCACCAGTAGGCCAGCATAGCAGGAACTATTAAAGGAAGCTCTTCACGATGATTAAAGAAAAATAGTTGGAAATTCATATTTCTACATGGTAAACATGTGGGTAAATATAATATTATTCTTTCTTAATGTTTTAAAAGATTAGTGATTAAAGTTATAATAATGTATTATGGGGTTTATAATAATTATAGAAATAAAGTCTATGATGAGAAAAGTGCAAATGATGAAAAGGAATCAACTGTAATATAATATTCTTGTATTATATGTGAAGTGATATACTGGAAATTCTAGAAAAGCAACTAAATTTAAAAAGGTGTAGCTAAAAAGCAAATAACGAAGATAAAATGAAATACTAAAATATATTTAAATACTCTGAAAGAAGGTAGGAAAAGCAGAAAAAAGGAAACAAAAGGAGCTGGGACTACCAGACAATACACGAGATAGTATATTTTAACTCAATCATATAAGCAATTATGTTATATGTATACATAAATCAAATACTCCAAGTAAAAGAATATTATCAGACTATGTGAAAAGTAAGACCCTAGGAAATATTGTCTTCAAGAAATGTACTAAAAATAAAAATCCACAGATAAAGTAAAGGAATAGAAAAAGACATATCATGCAAACACTAATTTAAAGAAAGCGGTTGTTAATTTTAATAACAGAATAAGGAGACTTCAGGACAGAAGCATTATTAGGGATGGAGATATTTTATTAAAATAAAAGTGTCTACTCATCAAAAGGACAGAGCAATCTTAAATATGTACACATCTAATATAAGAGCTTCAAAATAAATGAAACAAAACATAACAAAAAGGTAAATACATTAACCCACAATTATAGTTGAAGATGTCATAACTAATTTTTTTTTTTTGTATATGATAAAGCAAGGAGACCAAAACAAAAATACACCTCTGTTATTTCTTAATTTTTATCAGAGGACATTTTATAAATTGTTTCAATATTGTTAAATGTATTGATATTTGTTTGTTTTTTTGGCAAGTCTTAAAATTTCTGAAATACTAGAAAATTAAACAACATAATTTTTAATTATCCACAAGTTAAAGAAGAAATGCCTAACAAGTTTAGAAAAAAATATTAAATTGATAAAATCACAAAATATCTAAACTTGTGGTATGTAGCTAAAGCATTGCATAAGGAAACTTATACCTTTAAGTCTTATATTAATACTAGAGACACGGTGCATGTATTCATGCTTCAGGGGAGTCCTTAGGCCTGGCATGTGGGATTGGGCTAAAACCAGCTCTCTGACATCCCCCAAGGGGTCCCAGATTGTGAGAGAGTGCAGGCCAGGCCAAGGGACCCCACTGGTGCACAATCGGAACTGCGGGAGTGCTCCAGGGTGTGTCCGGCCTGTCTCGCTCAGTCCCAATTGGCCGGATCCCAGCAGCAAACTAACCTACCGGTTGAAGAGTCCACCCCCTGGTGGTCAGTGCACGTCATAGTGACTGGTCAACTGATCGACTGCCCTCTGGTGGTCAGTGCACATCATAGAGAGCAGTTGAGTGGCCTTAGCATATCATTGGCATATTATGCTTTGATTGGTTGAATGAACGACTGGACGTCCAAACACTTAGCATATTAGGCTTTTATTATATAGGATAGGATAATACTCTAAAATTAATCATCTAAAGATCTACTCAAAGAACTAAGATTTGTAAAAAAAAAAACCCTATAGTAAGTAATAGGGTGGAAATAATAAAGACATGAACAAAATTTAATGATATAAAAACAAACAAAACAGATCAGCAAAACCAAAAGTCACTTATTTGAAAATATCTATACATTTTGTCTGGTTATAGTGGTCAAATTAGAGGCGGATCAAGAAGAGCAAGAGAGTGAGCAAATTATAAATATCATGAATAAAAGACAGACAGTCACCCCATTAATCCAATCCCTACAGATAGAAAAAAAATAAGGAGAAAATATTATGAACAATTTTATGCCAGTAAATCTGACAATTTGAAAACCATTTATAAATTTGTAGAAAATTTAAAACCTATATAATAAGACATTGAAAATAAACTAGTCTATTGGATAAATTCATTAATAAAAAATTTTCCACAAGGAAATCACTGGGTTCTGATCATTTCACTGTTATATTTTATCAAACTTTTCAGAAATAAATAATACCAAACTTTTCATTAAAATATTTTTTAAAATCTTCATTAAAAAATGGAATACTTGTCATCTTATTTTATGTAGCTATCAAAACCTGCTTTTAAAACCAGACAAATACATTACAAGGAACAAAATTACAAACCAACATTTCTCAATAATGTAGGCACAAAAACCCATAACAAAGTATTAGCAAACTGAACTCCACAAAATTAGAAAAGTTGTAATTGTGAGAAAGAACAGGCATTCATCCCAGGAATGTAAGGTTAGTGTAACACTCAAAAAAACAATTATTATTAGATGACTAGTGGCCCGGTGCATGAATTCGTGCACATTGAAAGGAAATTAATTAGAAGAAATATTTTAATATCACTATTCACCCTTTCTCTATAATAGAAGTGTCAACCAAATTCACAATTGACAATGACAGGTCAAAACACATGCGGGCAATTGGTGCCAGTGAGAGCTTAATATGTATCGCACATGCGCGAGTCAACTTAGCCTTTTATATATACTAAACTTGCTTAATTAGACCTGCTTTCTAATATAGCTAAACTTTTTCCAGCCCAGTGAAGCACTCACTTCTTTTTCAGGTAATTGTCAGCAACACAAAAGTAAATATCAACACGAAGCAGTTTATTATTGTAGATCACGCAGGGAGAACAAAGGATAAAATATTTAATTATAGCAGTGTTTGACTATATTCTTGACTATATTGCGCAGTGACGAAACCTGAAGTCATTTTCAAAGTCCACCATTTCTTACTTATTTTCAGTTGGGTCAAGTTTCTAAACTTTCTAAATCTCCATTTTCTGGCTAATGAAAAGAAAATAGGATTTCACCAAGTCTCCTATCTACCTACTCAAGGACTTCTGTGGGGATCAAATGAGATGAGGCACAGGAAAACGCTTCACAGACATTTGGTTAAAGTGTGAAATGTTTGCACCTGGCTATAAAGCAAGTCATGTTCCTGGGCTGAAGAAACTGCAAGGAGTCTAGTTGTCACTAGGAAGAGGAAGCTGGGCATTGCTATGTGATGTCATTACTCGGTGCCCACAGCCACCATTTCCTGGCTGGGCTGGGCTGTGAGCTGCATTTTGCACCATGGGGTTTTGGCAGCATCAGCTGCGATTTGGTGGGCTATCACTCTGGGGTGGTGATGGGGCCTGTGCCCCACTTGGGGGAAGCTGAGTGTTGCTTTGTGGGCACCAGGTCCACGGTGCCAGTGTGCCTCACAGCAGTTCCTGCTTTGAGTGTCTGCCCCCTGGTGGTCAGTGTGCATCATAGTGACTGGTCAGATGGTTGGACACTTAGCATGTTAGCCTTTTATATATTTAGATGGTCGTGTTCTATATCTTGATGGGCATGTGGGTTACACAGGTAATTGTGTTCACCAAAGCTAATTGAATTGTACATCTGAAATCTGGCCATGTCATTGTATGAAAATTACACTCCAATAAAAAAAAATAGAGGGAGAAAAGGACAGAGAGGGGAAAAGATTAGAAGGAAAAAGGAAGGAATAAAAAAATAATGGTCCCAGGAACTGGGGACAATCTGAGCCAATGGTTTAGGATTGCATTGCTAACAGCTGAGAAAGAGGAGAGCATAGTTCTGAAGGGTCAGGGTCCCAGCCAGAATTTTGTAATTTTTCAAGTGGCCAAACTAAATCTTAACACAAAAGGAAAACACATTTTGGAGATGCAAGATAGAAAAGATGAGTTCTGAACTCTGACTTCTGCTTTATTGGTTTTAAACAGCAGTCAGAGTTACAAAAGTTCATTCTCAGGGATTCATCTGTGTAGTTCTTATTCAGTTCCTTTAACTTGGAATATAAAAGTTGTTCCACATCGCCCACTGTATTTCTGCCAGACTTTTATGTGAAGAATTGGGTGGCAGGTGTTTCATTCTGTAGTCATTCTAAGAACGGTTTGTTCCCATGTTTGAATGGAGTCAGTTGTACACTGCCCCTTGCCCCCAATCTCTCCTTGCAGCCTTGCCTGGAATCTATTCTTCTGGACTATAGTGGAATGTTAACCCATTTATAATTGTAGTGACCATTCATTTCTCTCTCTGTTGCATTGCTGTGCCAAGCACAGCAGAGCTAAATTTTTGGCAAAGGCTTTCTTGCTTGTAATAGTATGAAAAGGATCCTACTCTGCCCTGAAGTGTGTGCATTGGACAATTGTGAGGAAAGTCCTAAAAGTCTTAATAGCAAAATTTGGTATATAAAAGTAAATTTTCACTGCATTACCCTATTTCCAGTCTGTGGGGACAATATCAGAAATAAATATCACATTTAGAGCAGCGAACAACAACAACAACAAAACCAATATAAAATAGGTCAATTCACATTCTATAATATAATACTCATAACCACCCTTACTGGATAGTCATTATTATTCCTTTTTATTTCAGATGGAAAAATTTAGGTTCGAAGATAGAATATAAATAAGATAAAAAATAGTAGGCTCCACAGTGGAATTTGGATTTTTATGTACCTAGTATCATACTTCAGTCTGTTTCTACTACCTCAGCTTGTTCTGTCACTATACCTCAAGGATCTAGCCTAGCCCAGTGCCTATGAATGGGCTCTCAATGAATATGTGTTGAATAAAAAACTTATGCAAGAGGTATTCCCTGTAAGAGATGGCTGAGAAGTTCTAGGAGAAAACTCATAATTAATACATATATCTAGAGCATGTCAAGTCTTTTAGAACCACTGAAAACAGGGAAAGTTGAAACTTAAATTAACTATATTATGGAGTATATTGCTCTTTAGCAATATAAATAGTAAGATGACTTGTGTATTTCCAAGAACCAGTGTTTGAAGAAACCAGTATTTATTTATAGTAATAAATCACTGGAAAAGTTTCTGGCATAATATAACACAGCAATTTCACTTCTGGATATTTATCCAAAGAAATTGAAAATACTAATTTGGAAAGATGCATACCCTATATTCATGGCAGCATTATTTACAATAGCCAAGATATGGAAGTAATCTTAGTGTCCATTGATAGATAAAAAGAAGTAGTAGTACACATATGCAATTGAATATTACTAAACCATAGAAAAAGAATGAAATATTGTAATTTGCGACAACATGGATGGACATAGAGGGTATTATGCTAAGTGAAATAAGTCAGAGAGAGAAAGACAAATGCTATATGACTTAACATATAAGGAATCTAAAACACAAAATAAATGAACAAACAAAACTGAAACAACTCACATATACAGAGAACAAACTAATGGTTGCCAAATTTGAGGAGGGTGTGGAAAAGGTAAAAGAGAACAAGAAGTACAGATGGACAGTTATAAAAGCATTCACAGGATAAAAAGAAAAGCATAGAGAATATAGTCAATATTGTAATAACTCTGCACAGTGCCAGATGGGTACTAGAATGATAATGGTGATCACTTCATAAGATGTATAAATGTCTCATCACAATGTTGTATACCTAAAACTAATATAATATTGTACACCAAATATAATTAAAAAACAAATTTTAAAAAATAAAAAATTATGTTATGGTTAGGAATTTTAATGATTAGTCCCTAACATCAGATCAGACGTGAGGCTGGCTATTTTAATAATTGCTGAGGGTGCGTTTTATAATTTTCCTGAAGTCATTTGACTTTCAAATTATACCAAGACAACCAATCACCATCTAATCTAATTGGGTAAGACAGTGAAATTGATTGATAATCAATCACATCCCAGTTGAGTTAGACAATGTCATCCTTTCAGAGACAGATATTGATCTTTTGAGGTTTGTTTTAGTTTGTTCATTTGCTTTGTTTTACATTGAGCCAGTGGTCTTCAGGCTTCTGTGAAGTCTCTGACATTATATGGAAACTTCTGTGGACAATGCATCTTCTTTGGTAGAGGTTTCATAATATTATAACTTATAATATTAGTTATGAGTCCATGAAATCAAAATTATTAATCACCATTCCAGACCTTAAAGTATAAGGGATGACATCAAAGCCTCCATTTTCCAATGGTGGAAGGTCCAAGCATGGAGGGGAACACCAATGACCTCCTCTGATATCTTTATCCATTGTTAAAGTACCCACCCTAGTTTTAATATACCTTCTGATAACACAAAAAGAAAGGACGGATTAATGAAAAGCTAGTATTCTGCAGAGTCTAAAGTTATTTTCATGAGAGTGTAAGAATTTGACAGTGTATTTTCTTTAGCAAGGCCTTTGGATATGACCTAGTAGTCAACAATCTTTCTTCATTTTGCAGGTGTTGTTTTAGGAGATGTTGTGTGTCTATGGTACACAAATATGCCTGCAATCATGCACAATGTTCTTAAGATATCTGAACATATAAAAATGAATGGTTGTTGGAGACCAGGTGTAAGTCCTTGCACCTGAAGGGGCTAGCAAGGCTGGGACCCTTACCTACACAGTTTTCCCAGACTTGTTTGGATGGCGGTTATCAGTAGAATGAGAGCAACCTTTGTAGAATGAGAACAGCCTTTCATGGCTTAGCAAGAAGTCTGTAACTATTTACTGAGATTTGCTGTACTGAGAATTTGTCCTTCTGCTCTGTCTCTCCCTTAGAGATTAAGAGGAACAAAGAATACATTCCTCTTGACAGACCTCCTATTCAGTGTTTTGTGTATAAAAGGCATTGCGTGGTTAATAAACTTATTGCAGATCCTCGTTTGACCTGTAGTCCTCCCACTCCTGCTCTCCTGTCTTTCTTTCTTTTCTCAATTCCCACCTCCATACCTCAGCCCAGCTCAACCTGTCAGGCTAGCCCTGACAAATGGTGATGATTTAAAACTGTATGATCTACACTATTAAAAGAGAAACATGGTAATTAGCATACAACCGCTACCCTTTTCATTGGCTAATCAGTGAGTATATGCAAATTAACTGTCAGCCAAGATGGCAGCCGGCAGCCAGGCAGCTGGAAGCGAACATGAGACTTGCTTGCTTCAGTGAAGGAGGACTCCAACGTTCCCCGCCTGCCTTGCCGGCCTCTGAGCTGGCAGTTTGAAACTTTGTAACAAATATAGAAGCTAAACAAAACCCCAGAAACCAGCTTTCAGCCACCAGGATCTCAGAGCTGGGGTTATATATTGTTTCGATTATAGAACGCAAACAAACCAGATACCAGCTTTTAGCAGCCGAGGCCTCAGAGCTAGAGCCAGAGCTAAAGCTGCCCCAGAATAAAAAAAGAAAAAGAAAAAAAGGAGCGGTTGGGAGCTTCAGTCAATCGCCAGCCTGAAGGCAGCCATCATCCCCTCATCCAGGCTGGCCAGACAACCCAGTGGGGACCCCCACCCTGATCCAGGACACCCTTCAGGGCAAACCAGCTTGCCCCCAGGCCTCTATTTTATATAGTAAAAGGGTAATATGCCTCCCAGCACTGGGATCAGAGGAGTCGGGAGGCCTCCTGGCACCGGATCAGTGTGACAGGGGGCAGCGCCCAAACCCCCTGATCGCCCTGCGACTCTGTGTGTGACAGGGTGTGGCGCCCCAACCCCCCCGCCCCCTCAGGCCCTGCTCTGTGTGTGACAGGGTAGAGCCATAACCTCCCCATCGGCCCTGCCCTGAGTGTGACAGTGGCGGCGCCCCAACCCCCTGATCGGCCCTGCTCTGTGGGTGATAGAGGGCGGTGCCCTAACTCCCCTATCGGCCCTACTCTGTGAGTGATGGGGGGAGCTCCCCAACCCCCTGATGGTCCCTGCTCTGTGCATGACAGGGGGCTGTGCCCAACCCCCTGATTGGCCCTGCTCTGTGCGTGACAGGGTACGGAGCCCCAACCCCCCTGATGGGCCCTGCTCTGTGCGTGACAGGGGGCAGAGCCCCAACCCCCTGATTGGCCCTGCTCTGTGTGTGACAGGGGGCGGTGCCCCAACCCCCCAATTGGCCCTACCCTGAGCGTGACTGAGGGTGGCGTCGCAACCTCCCAATCTGCCCTGCTCTGTGCATGACAGGGGGCGGTGCCCTAACTCCCCAATCGGCCCTGCTCTGAGCCCGACCAGGAGCTGCACCTAGGGATTGGGCCTGCCCTCTGCCACCAAGGAGCAGGCCTAAGCCAGCAGGTCGTTATCTCCCGAGGGGTCCCAGACTGTGAGAGGGCACAGGCTGGGCTGAGGGACACCCCCTTCCCCCCTGAGTGCACAAATTTTTGTGCACTGGGCCTCTAGTGTACTAATAAAGGCAAACCTATGGAGACAGTACAAAGATCAGTGGTTGCCAGGAGTTATCGGAGAAAGAAGGCAGAAGAGATGGAGAACAGAGAATTTTCAGGGTAATAAATATTCTGCAGAATACTATGATGGTGGATACATGAGATTTTACATTTGTCCAAACCCATAGGACATACAACACTACGAGCAAAACCTAATATAAATTATGGACTTTGGATGATAATTTGTCAATGCAGGTTCATCAGTTGTAACAAATGTATCACTCAGGTGCATAATATTGATAATGGGGAGGCTTTGCCTGTATGGGGGCAAGAGGGTATATGGAAACTCTCTGTACTTTATTCTCATTTTCCTATGAACCTAAATTTGATTTAAAAAACAAAGTTTATTTTTTGAAAGTAATGGTATATTATCTAATCTAATAAAAGAGAAACATTCAAATTGACCACACCTCCACTACACCCCAAGCCACGCCCACCAGCCAATCAGAGTGACTATATGCAACTTAATCCAACCCAGATGGCGGCCGGCAGCCACAGAGCTGGAGCAAGCAGGGGGCTTGGTTGCCCTGGCGATGGAGGAAGCCAAGCTTCCCGCCTGCCCTGGCTGGCTGTGGCCTCCGCTTAAGGCGAGAAAGCTTCAATTATAGAAGAAAAATAAGTCCCACATACTTACTTCCAGCCAGCCTCCACTGGGAGCTTGGGTGGCTGGGGGCTGTGGCCTTCCTGAAAACAGCCATCAGCCCCTCACCCAGGCTGGCCAGGCACCCCAGAGGGGACCCCACCCTTAAGGGGCTGTGGCCAACCTGCAAACAGCCATCAGCCCCTCACCCAGGCTGGTCAGGCACCGCAGCGGGGACCCACACCATGAAGGGGCTGTGGCCAGCCTGCAAACAGCCATCAGCCCCTCACCCAGGCTGACCACACCCTCATGGAGTGAGGGTTCGCGCTGGGGGGGCTTGGCCAGCCTGCAAACAGCCATCAGCCCCTCACCCAGGCTGGCCAGGCACTCCAGCGGGGACCCCCACCTTGAAGGGGGTGTGGCCAGTCTGAAAACGGCCCTCAGCCCCTCACCAAGGCTGGCCAGGCACCCCAGCGGGACCCCCACCCTGATCCGGGACACCCTTCAGGGCAAAGCAGCCGGCCCCCACCTATGCACAAGGCCTCTATCCTATATAATTAAAGAGTAATATGCAAATTGACCCTAACAGCAGAACCACTGGAAAAAACTGGTCACTATGACACACACTGACCACCAGGGGGCAGATGCTCAATGCAGGAGCTGCCCCCTGGTGGTCAGTGCGCTCCCACAGGGGGAGCTCTGCTCAGCCACAAGCCAGGCTGATGGCTGCCAGTACAGCAGTGGTGGTGGGAGCCTCTCCCGCCTCCTTAGCAGCACTAAGGATGTCCGACTGCAGCTTAGGCCTGCTCCCCGCTGGCAAGTGGATATCCCCCGAGGGCTCCTGGGCTGCCAGAGGGATGTCTGACTGCCAGCTTAGACCCAATCCCCCAAGGAGCAGGCCTAAGCCAGCAGGTGGTCATCCCTTGAGGGGTCCCAGACTGCGAGAGGGCACAGGCTGGGCTTAGGGACCCCCCGAGTGCACAAATTTTTGTGCACTGGGCCTCTAGTGTTATAATAAACTAAGATGTTTCTCAGTGTTACCCAGTGTAAAGCTTTGATGATTCTAATCAGAACACTAGAACCTCAAAGTCAATGAAGGACTTTCCATCCTCTTAGCCAAAAATCAAAGTGGCATAGTGTGTCCTAAGGCAGGGGTCCTCAAACTACGGCCCGCGGGCCACATGCAAATACAAATATTGTATTTGTTCCCGTTTTGTTTTTTTACTTCAAAATAAGGTATGTGCAGTGTGCATAGGAATTTGTTCATAGTTTTTTTTGAAACTATAGTCCGGCCCTCCAACGGTCTGAGGGACAGTGACCTGGCCCCCTGTTTAAAAAGTTTGAGGACCTCTGTCCTAAGGAGACAAGTCTTGGTTTACCTTCTCCATCCAAATAAATGGAAGGAAAATGCAGGAACAGAAACAGAGCCATACATAAGAATTTTAATCATACTGTACCCACAAAAGGACCCAATCTAACTAATGACTTAAAAACTCTCTTTGGCCCAGCCACTAGTTTACTTATCTGTCTCCTGGTAGGTGCTTATTCTTGCATACCCAAAACCCAGCATGGTGCTTAAACATGGAAGATACTAAACAAATATTTTTTACATTAAAAAAATGGTTAACCTGAAATGGATATTCCCATAAATATTTATTTCCAGTAATGATTCTCAACATGTGTTCCCTAGAAGAGTAGCATAAGCATACCTTAAGAACTTGTGGAAAAGGCAAATTATGGGGCCCCACTCCCAGAGTTTCTGATTCAATAGGTCTGGGGGTGGGGGTCCAGTAATCTGAACTTTAACAAACCCTCCAGATGACTGTGATGCAAGCTAAGGTTAGAGAAAGACTTTTGTAGAAGTTAGTCTAATGAGCTAATGAACTGAGTTTCCTGAACCAGCCAGATGAGACCAGGATGACCCCACCAAATTGTCCCTTCTGAATTGCTTCCTAATGGCATCTATGGTCCTACTGGGGGGCAGCCAGGAGCTTCCAGTTTGCTGACTTTCAGAAGGCCTATTAAGAGGTGTTTTCCCTGGTGAATTCAACACAAATCAGGACCTGACCCAGAAATCTGATGTTTGTCAACCCTGTATTACTGCAGGGAATACCTGCAGGCATTAGCTTGCATTGAAATTACAGAGACAATCATTCGAGGAAATGATAGGTTAACCAGAATGGCAATTTTAAAATGTATAATAAAAAGTATAAAAAGTATAATTATCATAAGGACCCTAATAATAATAATCATTGTATTTCCTTTCTATAGCCAGACCAACCTGGAAAAGTCATGAAGCTTCTTCAAAAGCAGACAATCAAACCCGAGAGAGTTAACTGAATACTAGTATTTAATGTAACAAGCTCAAATAACAACAAAAAGGTTAATATTTTTTGGTTATTTTCTAGATGTCAATCACTGTGATAATTTATATATATATATATATATATATATATATATATATATATATTGCATTTAATTCTCATAATAGCCTATAAAATTGGGTATAATATTATCCCCATTTGTGCAGATTAGAAAACTGAGGGTTAGGGAAATTAAATAGTCTGGCCAAGATTACCCTGCTAGAAAAAAAAAAAGTGTTATCCTGAAATGGATATTCACATAAACATTTACTTTTGCCAGAAAATAATGTAAATGCCAGAAACCTCAGTCTGTGTTACAACAGAGCAGAGCAGTGCTAGTAATTACTGCACTAAGCTGCCTGCTTAAGACTAACAAAGCCTTCCCCAACTCAGGGTGACTGCCAATGGGGTCATAATATTTGCAGTCCATTTGCTAAGAATTTTTCATTAGAGAACAAAGCTAAAATAAGCTCTGCCACTGGCCACCTACATAATTCCCCACTCCCCCACGCCTTAATGTTTCTGTTACCTGACCAATATCTCTTAAACATGGGGGCCAATTTCTTTAACTGTAAATACATCCAAATGTGAATACATTTACTCAGGGACTTCAGCTGGAAAATTGTTATGACTCTTTCAGAAGACTGTATATCTTTGCTCTAATTTACTGTTTATCTTACTATTTTTCTCTTAGAGAATAACTTTTTTTTGCCATGTTTCTTATTTCACAGAAGAACCCCCTCTCAGTATTTCTCAATTACCAGTAATAGTCAAAATCAATTGGGCACATTTCTCTAGAGACCATGGGTAACATATACAGAATTTCGACCTTTATTTTTCAACCTTTCTTGTCCCAACCCCCTTAAAATCATAAAGAGAGAGGGAGGGAGAGAAGTTAAAACCAATGACCCTGCATGTTTTAGGCACAATTTCATACTATTTTATCTAACCCCTACAAGAACCCTTTTAAGGTAGGTATTATTATCTGTTTTACAAATGGGGAAACTAAGGTTCAGAGGAGACAGATTCCTTGAATAATTTGAATCAAAGTCTGCTTGTCACCAAAGCCTCGGTTTGTCTCTCTGCTCCCTACTTTGTAGCCTCACTGTGAAGGTGCAGGGGTTTTCTAAGGGTTGTTAGGAGATCAACTGGGGAGCAAAGGGACAAATAACCATTCCTCTCCCCCATAATTCTATATAATAAAGAGCTAATATGCAAATGGCTCTCACGCCCTCGCGCCCTTGCACCCTCGTGCCCTCACACCCTGGTGCCAGGGCCAGGGGAACCTGAGGCTGTGCCGGAGGACCTGAGGCTGCATCCCCCACCCCAGTGGGGCTTGACGGAAGACCTGAGGCTGCACCCCCTGCCCTGTGGGGCTTGACGGGGGTGGGGCTGGCCGGGTCTGGGTCTCGAGCAATTTTGAGGTGCATGTGGGTGGGCGGGGACTTGACTCTAGGTTCTGTGGCACTCCTCAGACTCTGACAGGAGAGAGATTTTCACATACGTTTTACTAATTTTCTTTCATCTCTGACACTTCTATTATAGAGAAAGGGCAAATAGCAATATTAAAATATTTCCTCTAATTAATTCCCTTTTAATGTGCATGAATTTCATGCACTGGGCTACTAGTATTCTTATAATCTCTTCCACTGTGATGATGTCTTTCTGCCTACAAATATTTTGATAGACTACGGCCTCTGTGGCTTTTAAATGCATAGGCAGGTAGGTAGCTAAGTAGGACAGCCATCAGCATCCTTAATTTGCAGGTCAGAGAATAACTTTTTTTGCCACGTTTCTTATTTCACAGAAGAACCCCCTCTCAGTATTTCTCAGTTACCAGTAATAGTCAAAATCAATTAGGCACATTTCTCTAGAGATCATGGGTAGCATATACAGAATTTCGACCTTTATTTTTCAACCCTTCTTGTCCCAACTCCCTTAAAATCATAACGAGAGAGAGACGTTAAAACCAATGACTCTCCATGTTTTAGGCACAATTTCACACTATTTTCTCTAACTCTTACAGGAACCAAAACTCAGAGATATTATCTATCTTATCTAGAGTCACCTATCTCTGAAAGGTTGGGATAGGAGCTCTACCTAAATCTTCTAATCCCTGAGTTAATGCTTTGACCACTACACTATGTTTCAGGACACAGAACTGTTCTGGTTCCCAACATAACAGGGGGGATGATTCATGGAAGAACCCAACATAGGTTTTGAAGTAACAAGACCATGACTGTGGCATCAAATCACCCCTCCCTCCAAGTTTCTGAAAAATTTGTGCTGTTTTCCTGAATCTCACAGTATGAAAAGAAAACCAATTTTCTGGTTGCCCCTGAAATACATATTTTTAAGATAGGAGACATAATAAGAAAAAAATTATTTCTATTTTCCTAATTTCTAGCACTTTCCCACAAGCAGGGCCAACAGTAAGGGAACCTGGTACCAACTTCTAGCCCTGTCTTTAACAATGCCCTACTTCTCGCCTTTTCCCTTTAAAAAGTCCATGCTCAGAATTGCAATCATAGATGCCTCTAATTTCAATGGCAGATACCTCTTGGTTAAGAGGTTATTTGGTCTCTAGGTAGTGGGGAGCATTTTGGTTTCTTTTTTAACTTTGGCATTTATTCAGGCTCCCAGGAACTAGTTAGTGACCAGCAAATCCAGTAAAAACAGAAACCGTTACCTAATAAAACACCAAGAGACTTTCCAGGCCTCAGGGAAAATAACACCCCTGCCCTTTCTAATTTGAAAACCACATTCCAATTGCAAAATGGAATCATTTTTGTTTTCAAAGTGATGCTAATTTATTAGCCATGGTGCAAATGTTGACTGTGGTCATGGGACTTCAAAAGGAAGTCAGCAGTCCAGAAAGCTTGAGGGGGAAAGGGAAATCAATCAAGAGGTGAACAGACTTTGGTAGCTTTCTCCAGACCAGACTGACTACACTAAGCAATTCATTCACTCATTCAGTTTTCTCTTCATTCATTAATTCTTTTATTAGTGACTTCCTAGATTACAGCAACTTCCGAGGACAGATAAGGGTACATATATGTTTAATATAGAATGTATTTTTTTTTTCCAAAGAAATCACAGTTGGGTGAGGGATAGAGTGTAAACAGAATACTGAAGAAAGTTTGATACCTATTAGGAGGGCAGTGGGAAATGACAGAAAAGCATGGCCATGATGAAAGATATCAGAGAAGGCATGAGGAAGCACATGAAACTTGTAAAATTTTATCATCTTCAAGGATGACTAACACAAACTACTGAAATAAAACCTCAGAGCTTCCAAGAAATAATTAAAGGTGTGTCTCTTAGAGAAAATCTCTATGTGGGATGAGGAAACTTCACAAGGGTCCCAAATCTTCTTCTGGGTATTTTCCCCTCTTTGGGAACCTCCCATGCTGACTCCTTGGAGGCTTAAGTAAATATCTGTATGCTCAGGGTTCTTGCTTCTATTCAAAAGAAATAGACTCTGGAAGAAAAGGAATTTACTGGGGAGTTATTAGGGTCCCATTTCATTGATACAAGTTTGAAAGAGCAGACCTGGAAAACCGAGAGCAACCAGAAGAGCTACACAGCATCAGGCCACAGAAACAGAGCAGTGGTTGACCAGGAACAACCTGGTCTTAACTCTGTGCCTCAGAGAGCTAAAGTGACTTGCTAAGACCACAGCATCAAAGTACCCTGGAGCCCCCAAAGCTAGAAATGACATCTGAGCACTTCTTTTGGTCCCTGATATGGACATAATAACATTGACCATTTTTTTGACGGTCAAAATCCCCTTTCCTATTTGTATCCTTTCTTTCTTAACTTGATGTTAAATTTTTTTAAAAATGCAATTAAATGCACATAACATAAAATTTACCATCTTAACCAATTTTAAAGTGTGCAGTTCAGGGTAGTAAGTCCATTCACATTGTTGTACCATCACCATCACCACCAACTATCTCCAGAATGCTGCATCTTGCAAAACTGAAACTCTGTACCCATTAAACAACAACTTCCCCTTGAAATAATAACTTCCCTTCTCACATGTCCTCTGTCAGCCTCACTATTTGCATTCTTACCTTCCTTTTGTGGGGACCCTCAAGTGATGTGGTCCTAAAGGAAATGGCTGACTCCCACCACAGATCCTCCTCTCCTTGCCCAGATTAGCCAGAAGGGGCCAGGTGACTTAAATTCAGCCAATTCAGTGCACTCTCCCAGGAGTTTGTGCCTTTAGAAAGACATGTAAAGATATGGAGCTGGTTGGAGACATAGTCATGGAAGCTGCAGGGACACGTGGCTTGTGTCATATCACACAACTTATTAAGTAGTAGAAGTAGGGCACCAACTCAGGTGATCTGAAATCAGATACCACTAAGCTACTGAAATAGAGAGCTATATTACAGCCGTGTATTAAACAGAAAATTTGTGAGTTCCTTTGCATATTAGACCATAGAAATACCAAAAAAATACATAGGCAAGATTTATGCCTTTAAGATATTCTGTTAAGTATGGACAGAAACTAGCAATTACAGCGCAATTTGATGGGCATTTCTATAAATTTTAATAGGAATCTACAGAAAGAAAAACCTAACATGGCCTGAAACATGGGAAAGGATCCTCAAAGGACTTAGTACTTGAGCCAAGTCTTAAAAGTTGGTGATAAGTATGCATTGCAGGCAAAACCTGGAGAACCAAGAATATGCAAAGGCACTGAGGCAGGAGAGGCCCAAAGTTCCACAAACTACCAACAAGGTCAGAAATTGCTAGACCATAAGGCAAGAAATGACATCTGGCCAAAAAAGGACTCAGTACAAGTGGTTAGGACATAGATGGAAAAGGAGAAAGGGCCTCTTATGCCATGCAAAGACATCTTTTTTGAAAATCCTCCATGACTATGCTTATGAGTAAGAAAGTCCTTGGATCCTCTGTAATATCCTACCAAAACCATATTAAAATATTGTTGGTGGATATTTTTCTTAAGGAGATCATAAACTTATAACCCCTTTTCACTGCGGTATGTAGAACCTGAGGCATGGGGTAAAGACTTATTCCCATTTTCAATATTTCTGCATCCTACCCAAAACGTACTCTTTCCATTGGGTAATTTACAAGGAAATCGCCACATTAGCAAAACTGTCATTGCTAGTATTTCCACTGAGGTGGAGGAAGAGCAGAGTATCATGAAGATGGAGGATGGGGGTCAGGGAACTGTGAAACACAATGAGACTGATTTTTTCCCTCAGAAATAGCATCAAACTGATTGCCAAAACAATGAGCTCATCCTGAATGTTACAGCAGTGAGTGCCAGGTAAATAAACTGTCTATTAGACTTTACCATGCAATAAGTGCTTCTATCCTTCTATCTCCTCCTTTCTTGGGTAATACCTAGGGTCACAATGCATATCAACTTTGGGAACATTAGTCCCATTAACCTGGAAGGAATAGAAAATGTGTGAGTGACGTGCACAGAGAGTGATTAACTAGAAAAGGAGAATTAGTAAACACATTTTTTAACTCCATCTATGCTGGTGGGGTGGTAGTACATCTGTCTTCCCTTTCTAGTTTTACTTTTATTTTATTTCATTATGTCTTAAGGCAGGAAACATTGGATGTAAATTTTCTTCTCTCTCCCCATTGATATCACAAACCTTAGTTAGAGAACGTTCTTGAAAATGGTATACTTTACTAACCTGAATTAAACTATATCAATTTAACAAATCAATTAGCAAAGAAGTAGTAAGCATCCTGATCAGTGCAGAGACTGTGGAGCTCTCTCTCAGCTTAAAATCTAGTGGAGACAGATATTTCATGACTATGGAAGGTACACACAAATGTGCTCGACAGGAAAAGATTACATAATTTGGCATTTAAGATTTCAGCCAATTGAGTCAGATAAGCTTGAATTCTAGCTCTGCAATTGAACAATTCTGTAACCCTGAGAAATTACATAAGCCCCCTGGGTCTCAGTTTTCTTACCTGTGAAATGGAAATAGTAAAACTGGCTCTAGCTTTTGTGTTTTGTTCTTGTTTGTTTTGTGGATTAAGAGACACACCATATGTGATTTAATACATAATGATGCTTCTGGTTGGTGGATATAGCTAAAAAAAAAAAAAAGACGGCAGATTTAAGAATAGTTGGGTCATTTGTTCTGAATAGTGGTGTAGAAAAATCTTAACCAAGGAGTCAGTATTTGACCTGAACCTTGCAGGATGAAGACAATTACATAGAAGAATAGAGTGAGAAGGGAGGAAGGGAGGAGAGCAATAAAGCCTAGGAAAATGCATAGAGGAAATGCATGCCAAAATGTGGAAAACAGAAGCTAGTTCAGGGTAAACAATACCAAAAAATACTCTGGGGGAAGAGGAAGATCATGAAGGGACACTGGACAACTAGATTCAACTAAGGTCACAAACAACTTTCATGCTTATTTAATAAAGAGCATAATTGAATGAATGAATGAATCAATGAATTTATTGATTCTGTAGCCAACAATACAACATTGAAGTCATTATTCAAAAACAACTTTTAGGCCCTGCCCATGTAGTTCAGTGGTTGAGCGTCAACCTATGAACCAGGAGGTCATGATTCGATTCCCAGTCAGGGCACATGCCTGGGTTGCAGGCACCATCCTCTGTGGGGGTTGTGCAGGAGGCAGCCAATCAATGATTCTCTCTCATCATTGATGCTTCTACCTCTCCCTTCCTTTCTGAAATCAATAAAAAATAAAAAAATTAAACTTTTAGGAAGATCATGCTGGTAGCAAGTAACATCAAAAGACACCCCAAAATGTGTGCCTGGACATTCAATCCTATCTAATAAAAGAGAAAGATGCAAATTGACCGTGGCCCCAAATGCTTCCCATTGGCTAATCAGGGATATATGCAAATTAACTGCCAACGAAGATGGCGGCCAGCAGCCAGGCACCTGAAGAGAACAGGAGGCTTGCTTGCTCCAGTGACGGAGGAAGCCAAGGTTCCCCGCCTGCTGCTGCTGGCCTCTGAGCTGCAACTCTAAGAAACATTGTTGCAAATATAGAAGGTAAACATTCCTCAGAAACCTGCTTTCAACCAGCCGGGCTTCAGCCAACAGGATCACAACAGTGTTACAATTATAGAACCCAAACAAACCCAGATCCCTGCTTTCAGCAGCGAGGTCTCATAGCTGGAGCTGAGCCTCAGAGCTAAAACCAGCTCTTAGCTCCAGTGACAGCCATAGAAGGTAAATAAATCCCAGAATAAAAAAGAAAGAAAAAAAGGAGAGGTTGGGAGCCTCAGTTGCCCGCCAGCCTGAAAACAGCCATCATCCCCTCACCCAAACTTGCCAGGCACCCCAGTGGGGACCCCCACCCTGAAGCAACAAGATGGCGGTTAATTTGCATACTGAAGGCAGGCGGCAGCGGGAAAGGTTGTCCGCGGTCTGGGACTGGATCTGTGACCCTGCTGGGCAGGGGGCAGTGCTTGAGGCTGTCCGCGGTCTGGGACCCAGATCCGTGACCTGGCGGGCGGGGGGCAGTGCTTGAGGCTGTCCACGGGACCAAGACACGGATCTGTGACCCTGCTGGGCGGGGGGTAGTGCTTGAGGCTGTCCATGGGACCAAGACACAGATCTGTGACCCTGCCGGGCAGGGGGCAGTGCTTGCGGCTGTCCGTGGTCCCGGGACCCAGATCCGTGACCCTTCCCGGCGGGGTGGCAGCTCGCACAGGGGCGGATCGGCCAGGGTTGGGCAGGGCAGGACGCCTGGCTTCCACCCAGCCCCAGTCACTCTGGGCAGGTGAGCAGTGCAGAGAGCCTCTGGACAGGGGAGGCAGGCCAGCGGAGGGTGGCCTGTACTCCCACATAGCGGTGGTGACAGCTGTGAGCGCGCCAAGCGGAGCCTGCAGGCTGAGCTGAAGTAGCACCTGCAGGCCATCAGTGCCCAGGAGTGGCTGCGCAAGATCTGCCTCCTGGCCCAGAAGGTGCAGGATCGCAGGGACAGCCACTGTGGCGGGCCAGACGGACGTCCTCCTGGCCACACCACGGGGGTTTAAGGATCTGCAAAGCCAGAGGCCTCCAGTGTGCACATCCCCCCTGGCATGCGAACATCCCCCAGCACACTGTCACCCTCCTGCGCCTGCAACAGTTGCAAACCAAGGCGTGCACAAGTTCCCCCCGCATCTCCACCGCACTTCCATCAACCTGGCATGCCTAACACCCCCACAGGATGTGCACACATCCCCTCTGATGCACTCACATCCTTTGGAGAGTGTCTGGGTGTTCTGGGTGCTGAGAGTGGGCACCTGTGAGATGACAGTGAGAGGGCGGAGTGGTGATGCCCTGTTCCCACGGAGGCCAGTGCAGCTAGGAGATCACCTCGGGGGGGTTAATGCAGGTGCTGAGGCAGGAGCAGTTGCAGACAGACACACCTGGTGGGCGCCGGCTGCCCTCGCTGAGGTGCCTTTGGTCAGTGTTCAAGATCAAGAACCCAGAGGCGGAGAGGAATTCCATCCTCTCAGTGAAACAGTGGGATAGTCAGGGCGACTGTAGAGAAGGAATGTGCACTTTGGGTGCCAGCACCCATGAGCAAAGGCTGCCCTGACTGAGCCTTGCTTGCTTGGGGCCTAGCGCACTCCTGCCAGGCAGCGGGTGACAGGACGAAACATTGATTCTCCTGCTGCCCACCAAGGTGGAAAGTGAAGTGGGGAGACATGTGGGGAGTGAGCGAGGTTCCCTGTCTGGGGGTTCCAAATCTGCTGTTGGTTTCTTTCACTGCTCACTAGAGATATACGGGGTGTCCCCGCAAAATGTATACACACTTTGAATACCTACTAATTCCAATGGTTTTAAGCATAAGAAAGAAACAACAATGGAGCTGTTACCTGTTAAAAGTGTGGGCACAAACAGGTAGTTGGACATTCCCTGAGGGGTCTCAGATTGGAGAGGGTGAAGGCCAGACTGAGGGCCCCTTTCCTCCCCCCCACCCCAGTGCACGAATTTCGTGCACTGGGCTACTCGTTATGTTATAAACTAGTAGCCCATCGTGCGATATCGCATGCAGTTAGGCCACCCGCCGCTTCTGCGGGAGCCAGTGGAAACTGCAGCGCACCGCCGGGAGCCACGCTGCTTCCACGGGAGTCGTGTGGCTTCTGCGGGAGGCAGAAGTGAGCCGGCTGTGCCCACAGGAGCTGGGAGTGAGCCGCACAGATTCCAAGGGAGGCGGGCCCACTGTCTCCTCTCCGGGCCTGCGCTAGGCCACGGAGGCTGCGGACTGGCCCCTCTGTCCCTGTCCATGTCCGCTCCAGCTCCGGGGGGCCAGCCCCAGCTGGGCGCAGCAGCTTGCCGGCCCCCCTGTCTCTGTCTCTGTCTCCACTCTGGGCCTCACCTGCATGCACAACCTCCTCCTGTCTGGTCGTGACCCGTTACGGTGTCCTGGCCTAATTTGCATATTTCCTCTTTATATATATATATATATATATATATAGATATATATATATATATATATATAGATATTGCCAATTCAATATTTTTTCTTCGTACATCATATATTTCATTAATTTCCAAATGAAGATTTGCTTTCTGTTTAACTGCCCCAAAATTTGACTGTTAAAAAGATTGTGAAGAGATATATTATTTCTATTATTTACTGTTCTGTTACAAACCACCCCCAATATTTTGTTGCCTAAAATTATAACCATCTTATGATATGTAACAACTCTGTGGGTTGACTGAATCAGTTCAGCTAATCAATTCTATTTCATGTGATGTTGGCTGGGGCTACAGTTATCTGGGCGCTGTCTGGGCTGGAGCATCTGAGACGGTCACTCACATGTCTGGTGTTGGTGCTGACAGTCAGCTGGGAGCTCTGTTCTCTTCCACATGGCTCTCCATGCTGTTGGTCTCAAGTGAACTGAATGAGTTTATCTGTAAAAGCTTTAGTATTTGCCATCCTAAGAAAAAACCAACAGCAAAAACTCTTGTTCCCACATCTCTATTAGCTACTATTAAGAACTTTACAGGATCTAGATTTTACCTACAGGCAAACTACCAAGTTACCTGCCACAATTTCACCTATGCTGTTAGAAGACATGAGACAAAGGACAGTTTATTGCTCACACCAATATCAAAAGCCAGAGTATCAGCAAATTTTGCATTGTTCTCCAAGCCCCAATTGCCATAGTGTGACAGCAAGAGGGCTGAATGCTACCTGCACATTTAAATTAATACAGTGGATTGCACCGCAGGAGAATGATCCTGAGCTTGGAGAACTCAAATCTTTTAAAATGAGCATGAAAAGTGCCCTCCCTTCTCCAAGGAGCGGGGGAGCGTTGTCTCCATTGTACTGGACAGTAGGTTTTCCTGTGCTTACTTCAGAGCGAGATACTAGCTCTATCTTCTAAGGTAATAAGCAAAACTGCCCTTTGCCCTGGAAGGAAACATTATCTCTGTCTTCCAAGACTCTTCACTATCTCAACATCTTTGCAAAGACAGTGTAAAACAAAAGGCACCAGAATAAACCAGGAAACCATGGTGATGGTTTATATAGGGTGTCCCCAAAAAATGTATACATGCTTAACAGCTGATAGCTCAATCGATGTTTCTTTCTTTTCAGATTTAACCCATTGGAATTAATAATTATTCAATGTGTATATACATTTTTGGGACACCCTTTATAGCCAACAAATATATTTGAACATTGACTAAAGTAAATTGTATTTTACTTACAAATAAACTATGAAAATTTTGTCACAAGTTCGATTCTTTACCAGGACTTCCAAGAATATAATTTGAGTTTCCCAGAAGGCTGGATGAAGAAATGGCCTAAGAAATCACCTAGGAGCTCCAGTTTATAAATAGATGAGGACACCAAGGTCCAGAGATAGCATATTAATTGTCCAAAGTCACACAGCAAGTAATGACGGACCTGGGCTAGAGGTCAGGTTTCCTTACTCTGGGCGTAATGCTTTCACCTATGATATTTCTGTAATTGTGCCTCCAACCTCTCTGGCAATGTTTTAAAATGCTCTGTATTACCCACTATGAAGAAATGTGGTAATGTGTTGTAAAGCCACAAGTGGAGAGATGGGAATGTCTGCAGCTCTATGCTTATGCCACCTAACATCATATGGGTCAGGGGGCCTGTGGTTCCAAACACAAAAATAATCTGCAATATGTATTCAAAGTTTGGAACTCTGCCTGATGTTTTCTGGAGTGTATTAGGAAACTTTTGGAGGTATGACCCAGCTAGGAAAGACAAAGATATATCTGCATATCAGAAAGTCTGCAAATCTGCCACACCCAATTCCCATGACCCAGAGATGTCTATTTTTTTCTCACATCTCATTTAAATGGGCAAAAATGAAACTTATTCTCCTTTAATTCGTTATCGGATTGTGACAAGGTAGTAGTGAAGACATCATTGTTTAGGGCTGCAGATATGTTAAAATAGAGAATTTCATCTCTTCCAAGATTCTAAAGTAATTATCCTTTAAAAAAGGGGGAGCAAGCATCTCCACAGTAAAGATTCTGGGGACCATTTCTGTGTTTTTGTGTCTGAAATCCTGCTTACCCTGCGGGCTCCCCAACATCCTGTGATCAGTTATTTTTCCAGAAGCCAGCTCTGAAAAAGATGTTGCTTTGGAAGAAAGATGCTCTATCAATGTAATAAATAAAAAAAAGTGGGCAGAACATCTTAGGCACTGGATAAATAGAGGCAAGAATTTGGTTTTCAAATTTGAAAGGAATATGGGACTGGTCTCAGTCTTCCACCGTGGGAAAAGCTACAGAGATTTACTTTTGTGAACACATCACAATTCTCATTCTCATGCAGCTGCAGCTATCGGAGTACCTGAGGTGAGGCTGCTTTATGGCTTAACATGAGCAAATGCAGGTCTAAGTGGTTTCGCACTCATTCCTGAGCAATGAATCTAGGCATCTAGTGAATTCGATGAAAAGATTTTTAGAGTTGTAATGCTACAGAGTAAGCAATTCTACCATAGACTGAATGGAAAACTTTTTAAAAGAGGCCAGTCATCAATTTTCTGAGGGATACTGGACAAGCAATACTCTTGTAATATATTTCAGAACCTGGTATCCTGTTCTATAATTTCTCACATGGATACTGTTTACATGCATTAAAGAAAACTTAAGTCTTCATTCTTACAGATCCACAATATAACTTACCTCCTCTTATGGAATTGAGATTTTAGTATGTAAAATGGTTATACTGTAGTAGAATATTTTGCCTTGACTACAGAAAGGAGAACAAATTATCTCACTCTTCTGTGTCATAATTTTTGGCATATTAGAAGTTATTACAAAATCAGGGGTGGTTTGTGGACTGCACCGATGTCAATTTTCTGGTTTTAAGTGTGATCTTTAGTTAAACAAGGTGTTACCATTGAGGAGACTAGGCAAGGAGTACATGGGACTTCTCTGTTCTATCTTTGAAACTCCCTATGAATCTAGAATTATTTTAAAATAAACAGTTGAAATGAAAATAAAGTCTTGGAGGTAAAGGATATAAAAGTAGAAAACAGACATTAGAATGACAGACCTGACCCTTGTCCACGGGAGAAACTAATTCTCTATGTGTATGTCTGCTGAACTGCAAAATGGACGTAGCATCTAGCAGCAGTAACAATTTGAGGAGCTTTAATGTAATGGCTTGTTCATGCAGAGGCAGTAAGGCATACTTTTTAAGATCATGTCTTCTAAAACAAAAATACCTACATTTGATCCCAGTTCATGCAATTTTGATGTGTCCTTAGCCCAGCATTTATTCATGCCTCAATATCTCCATCTGCAACTTGGAATGATGGTAATAACAGCACTTATTTTATAAGGTGGTTGTGATTACTAAATGACTTACTGTATGTAGGCACTTAGAACAGTATCTGGAACTTAGCAGTGCTACATCAGTGTTGGCCATATTGTGAAGAAATCACTTGGTACATTGTTCAGTAAATGTTAGTTCTCTTTCCTTTTCTGATTATAAAAAGTATATAGGCAGCCCATCAAAAGTACCAAAGTAAAAGAATTGTGATATACGTACATAATTGACTACTGTAAAGTCATGCCTGAACATTTTTTCTACTACACTAAAAAATATGGATACATCTCATAAACATAATATTAAGTAAAAAATGTCATCCACCAAGGTATGCTTAATGTATGATTGATGTTTGTAAAATAATAAATACAAAATAAATAAATAACAAGTAGCAAATAAAATAGAAAATAAAAAATTTATTTTAAGAAAAATTTTAAACTTCATTTTGATAAAACGTTTCAGATTCCCTCATATCACAACCTATAAATAAGCAAATTGTATGTACTGATTTTATATCACATGTCAAATCCCAAATTCCCAATCCTAGGTATGATAGAAAGTTGTAAAATACAAGTGCTTGTAATTTAATTATAGGTAGTATTTTAAACAAAAATAGTGAGTTGTCAGCAGAAAAGTGAAATAAGACTTTAACAAAAAAGAATTCCATAGGATGTATTTTTTTCAATAGTAACTAATTCAGTGAAGTCTGTGATTCTAAATTCAAGTCACAGTGTTATGTTTGAAGCAAAAATGAAAAGGCAATTAACTCTTAAGTGGAATATTACAGTATATAATATATTTTTGGACAATATCTAACTGCATTTCATTTTTAGAATTAAAAAAAAAATGATGCATAGCTGCTATTGGGCCAGCCCTGCCACAATAAATAAATAAATAAATAAATAAATAAATAAATAAATAAATAAGTAAAACCTAAAAAAACTGAAATAATATGTAACAACTTAATTTGTATATTGGGCAACCAATAGCTTACACTGTGTTTGCTAAGAAAATGTGAGCCCTAGGTTTAACTTCTATTTCTATCTATAAGCACTTTCCAGATCCTTATTTAGAGGAGGGGAACCCAAGTTGAACATGGCAGTATCACTAAGCAGAGACACAGAGATTGGAGTTAAAGGAGTCAGAAGTAGCTAGTATTTGTGAGGAAGAGTACAGAATAAGAGAAATATATGGAGAAAAATAAAACAACCCTCAAGAAATTTGTATGGAAATCCCCTTGAGTCATTACCTTAATTCTGAGTTTTGTATGCCTAGGCAAATCAGAGTAAAGAACAATTAACAGAAAAAAAAAATAGCTACCAGAAAACTAAATTGCATAATGATCACAGCTCACACAGAGTTGGGAGACATTTCTATGACCTGTCTGCGTAAGGATAGCTTATTGATCATCGGGGACATTTAGTAGAGACCCTGAAGTTTACTGTTTAATAGTATGGCTAAGCTAGCTTTAGAGTAAGGGCATCTCAAAACCTGCACTAAGAAAGTTTATAAAGCAAGATTCAAAAAGATGAATATAATCTGCAAGTAAATTATTTTGGAACAAATTGAGACATTTTTTAAAGGAAGACAACAAAATCATCACAATGTTAACTACCTAACCAAAAATTACTAGATATGCCAAGTAGTAATGAAAAATATCAATTTAAAAGAAATAAACATAGAAATGATAGAGATGAAGACATTAGTAGATAAGGCTTTAAAAGAGCCTTTATAAGCATGACTAATGATTTAAAGGACAGCATTAGTATAATTAGAAAAAATTACTTAAAGAAGACCAAATGGAAATGCTGAAGCAAAAATGACAATAACTAAAATAAAATAATCACTGGATGATCTTGACAGAAAATCAGATATTTGAGAATATCAGTACATTTGATTTCAAGCGTAGAAACTATTCAAAATGAAGCACACACTCATACATACATGTTAAAGAAAATGAACAAAGCTGCTGTAACCTATGGGACAATGTCCAGTGATCTAACATACATATAATTGGTGTTTAGGATAGAGGCAGAAAAATGTTTAAAGAGATAATGGCCAAAATATTTCCAGATTTGATGACATATTAACCCACAGATTCAAGAGGTAAATTCTAAAAGAGATAAGTAATAATAATAATAAAACCATAGCAAGGCATATAATAATCAAATTGCTCAATTTCAATAACAAGAACAAATTTTTTTTAAAAAAAAAGCTTGAGAAGAAAAAATTAACAGTACAAAGAGGAACAAAGAGAAGAATCAATATTGACTTTGATTAAGGAATAATAGACGCCACTAGTCAATTTTTAAAGTGCTATAAAAATGTTTTTAAAACGATTAACTTAGAATTCTATACCCAGCAAAAATTCTCATCTAAAAATAAAGGCAAAATAAATACAATTTCAATCAAAAGCTGAAAGGATTAATTATCAGCATACCTACACCATGATAAAAATACTAAAGGAGATCCTTAAACCTGAAGGAAAATAATACAAAATAGAAATTTGAATCTTTACAAATAAAGATTACAAGAATAAATATGAGATAAATCTCAAAGATATTTATTTTGTCATTTTTACATTTATTTAAAAATAATTGTTTAAAGAGAAGTAATAATAGTGTATTTGGGAGTTTGAAACACATATACATAAAAATTCTAACACATACACATAAAAATTATAATGATAACCACATAAGGGACAGAAGAAATCATAAAGCAAGATGTTGTAAGTTTTTAATATAGTAAAATGATATGTTATTTAAATGCAGGCTGAGATAAAGTTTAATATGCACATTGCAAACTTTAGAGCAATGCATCAAAGATGTAGCTAGAACTAATTCAACCTCTCATACATGCAAAACTAATCAGTACTATTCAAAATCAGAGTAGTTGCTAAGTTCATGGGAGTAACAACTATAAAGAGGCATAAGGAGAACTTTACAATAATATTATTGTAATGTTCTACTTCTTGTCTGCATGTTTACTACATAGTGTGTTCACTTTGTGATAACTAAATGAGTTGCACACTTAAGTATACATTTCCATATTTACATATATCTACTACATATAAGTTTGTAAAGTATCAAAAATATACACAATTTTTTTCTCTTGTCTAACTGCCTAATTGGCTATGACTTCTAGTACTATATTGAATAAGAGTGGTGAGAGCAGACATCCCTTTCTTGTTCCCAATCTTAGAGGAAAAAACTTTCCATTTTTGCCATTAAGTATGATATTAGCTGAAGGTTTGTCATATATAGCCTTTATTATGTTCTTTCTATACCCATTTTATTGAGTATTTTAATCATAAATAGATGTTATATCTTATCAATTGCTTTTTATATGATTTTTATCTTTTATTTTGTTAATGTGGTATATTACATTGAACCATCCTTGTGACCCTGGAATGAACCCCACTTGACCATGATGTATTATTATTATTATTATTATTATTTTAATCCTAATATGAGTATATGTTTAGAGAGAGGAAGGGAGGGGGAGAGGGAGCAAGAGAGAAAAACATTGATGTGAAAGAGAAACATCAATCATACTTGCCCTGACCGGGGATTGATCCCACAACCTATGTATGTACCCTGACCTGGAATCAAACTAGTAGCCTTTTGGTGTATGGGTTGATGGTCCGACCAAGTGAGCCAACCAGCCAGAGCCAAAGCAATCCTGAAAAAACAGAATAAAGATGGGGGTGTCTCACCTGACTTCAAATTATACTACAAAGTGACAATAATCAAAACAGCATGGTATTAGCAGAAAAACACACACAGAGACCGTGAAACAGAATTGAGAGCCCAGAAATAAACCCATAGGTATATGGGCAAATAATTTTTGACAAAGGAGCCAAAACACACAATGGAGAAAAGAAAACCTCATCAATAAATGGTGCTGGGAAAATTGGAAAGTCACGTGTAAAAGAATGAAGCTAGACTACAGTTTGTTCTCATGTACAAAAATTAATTCAAAATGGATCAAAGATCTGAAACAATAAATTACATAGAAGAAAATGTCAGTACTGTACTTCTGGAATTTGGCTATTGAGAACATTTTATGAATTTGACCCCAGCAGCAAGGGAAGTATAGGCAAAAATAAATGAATGAGACTATATCAAACTAATAATCTTCTGCACAGTAAAAACAAAAAAACAAAAAACCCGCCAACAAAACAAAAAGGCCCCCTGCTCAGCAGGGGGTCGGAGGGGTAATGGGGGGATAAAGACACATATGTAATACCTTAGGCAACCAACCAAGTAGGAGAAAAGCTCCAAGGGGTTAATATTCCAAAATACATAAAGAACTCAATAAAACTCAACACAAACAAACTCAACATCCAATTAAAAAATGGGCCCAGGACCTGAACAGATACTTCTCCCAAGAAGTCATACAAATGGCCAACAGAGATATGAGAAGATGCTCAACTCCACTAGCTACTGGGGAAATGCAAATCAAAACCACAATGAGATATTACCTCACACTTGTTAGAATGGTTACTGTCAACAAGACAAGTAATAACAAGTGTTGGAGAGGTTGTAGAGAAAAAGGAACCCTCATTCACTGCTGGTAGGAATGTAAACTGGTACAGCCACTGAAGAAAAGAGTAAGGAGATTCCACAAATAATAAGAAGCCTCTCTTCTGGCTATCTACCAACATTTTTTGAAATATTTATTCGCAAAGATACATGCACCTCTATGTTCATTGCAGCATTATTCATGGTGGCCAAGACATGGAAACAACCAAAGTGTCCTTTGATAGATGATTGTATAAAAAAGGATGTGGTTCACATATACAATAGAATACTATTCGGCCACAGAAAAGATTAAATACTGTCATTTGTGACATGAATGGATCTTGAGAATATCATGGTAAATGAAAAAAGCCAGAAAACGTTAAGAACCATATTATTTCACTCAGACGTGGGATATGAAATTAAAAGTAACAAATGGACAAATAAGAAAAACAAATAAATATTCATAGACACAGAGCAGTATGATGGTACTGGAGAAAAGGGAGGAAGTAAAGAGTAAAGGGGGCCAAATATATGGTGACAAAGATGATTTGACTTTGAGTGGTGGGCACACAATGCAATACACAGATCATGTTTCATAGAAATATACACTTGACCCATATAATCTTATTAACCAATGTCACTCTAATTAAAAATTTTAAAATATATACAAAATTGCATACACACATACATATATGTAGATATAAGTATATATACTTGCACATGTATACACATAAATGTATTCATATACACATATATGTATATGTGTGTTTATATATACATTCATATATACATACATATATAAACATAGAGAGGAGCCAAATAAGAGATCATCTGAGAAACTATCAGATTATCATACTGCCCAACTCACAGGAGAAAATTTATAATACAGTCTTTATTTCTTAATAGTGCCTCTTAGAGCTAGCTGTACTTGAACAGATTGCTTAAATGTATGTGATTGCTGTGGAAAGCACCCTTCTACTAGAATTGCACTTCAATTAGAATTGTATTTCAAAGACACTTATTGACCCTTAATACTTCAAAGAACATTGAGCACAAAGCATGTTAGTCCAAGTCTCATCGAACTTATTTTCAAAGTGTCTCAGCCAATCTAGTTTTCATTTTAAACAATGCTTCAGAAGAACATGCATGAAATAGATTTCTATTAAATGTATGGATTTCAGGATTATAATTTGAATTTATAATGTGGACATTATTTTTATGAAGACTCAACTGCATAGATTGCTACAATTGTCCAGACATTAATTAGGTCACAAATAAGACTTTATGTACAAAACAATGTGTGCCTGTCACTGCCCTATTCAATTATCACCCCACTTGGAAGCCTTGCTGGGTTCCCCTGAGGCAGATATAATTACTGTTTCTTGAACTGTCCCAGCATTGTACACACTTTTATTAGAGCCTGCATCCGAGTAAACAGAACTGATTTATTTGTCTCCCCTGCTAGACTGTTTTAGCCATCTTTGTATGCTCAGCACCTAGTGCAGGGTCTAACACATGGCAAGTGTTCAAAAAAAAAAAAATACTTGAAGGTGAGGGGAAGGAGGAGGGAGGAGGAGGGACAAAAAGGAGGGGAGGAAGAAAGGATTTCCTTAACACTAGCAAATTAGGGAAAAATATTCTTGTTCCGATGAAACAGTTGTTTGTCTAGCAAGTTTCCTTTTACATCCCTTGTCACAAGGTAATTAGGATCTTTCTAGGTCATTTCACAGTGACGACTGTGACTGCTTTGAAAGTATTAACCCCGTGTTACACTGGTGCTTCATGCCCTGCTATGCCATATGAATCGTTTCCCTTATGATCGGAGGACACTAAAATATTTCACAAATATTATCTTGCCAAATGAGTATGTGTAAAAATTGTCCTCGGGGCTTCCAGTGATGAAAGAGTATGCACACCAACAATATAAACAGGCTTCCCCCACCCACCCCCAGGCAACATTTTCACTCCCTTCTCTCCCAGCATACGTGGTGCATTCCTCTAAGGTAGCATTCAGTACAGCGTAGTCTGTTGTGTTTCCCCTGCCTTATCACACTGTAAGCTTCTTGAGGACAGATAGTGTGTCTCTATCTTTTTTCTCCAACACAGGGACTGGCATATGGTAGATGTTTCATATTTATCTCGTGAATGACTAAACAAATAAAAGAACATTTTGTACTACTTCTACTGAATACTTTATTTTTTTTTAAATATATTTTATTGATTTTTTTACAGAGAGGAAGGGAGAGAGATAGAGAGTTAGAAACATCGATGAGAGAGAAACATCGATCAGCTGCCTCCTGCACATCTCCCACTGGGGATGTGTCCGCAACCCAGGTACATGCCCTTGACCGGAATCGAACCTGGGACCTTTCAGTCCGCAGGCCGACGCTCTATCCACTGAGCCAAACTGGTTCCGGCAACTGAATACTTTAAAAATGTCCAGGCAGCATCACTGTCTGATATCCAACCTTAGAGGCACCTCCAAAATTAGCTACCAACAAGAATTAAGAGTTATCTCCTGACCATTGGGGGGGCAACATCATAATTGCAAAGGGGCCTATGTGGTATCAGTGTCTTAGGAAGTTTCATGGGAGGACAGAGACCCTCTGATCTGTAATAATAGCTACTGGTAGCAATAATTGTATTTTTCATGTGGCACCTGATAAGCTCAGAGATGTTTGGAGACCTTTAAGTTGAGAAGTTAAAAAGATGTTCAGTTAGTTGGAGCATCGTCTAGTACACCAAAAATGTTGTGGGTTCAATTCCCCATCAGGGTACATACCTAGGTTGCAGGTTCATTCCCTATTTGGGGCATGTTCAGGAGGCAATGGATAGGTGTTTCTCTCTCACATCAATGTTTCTTTCTCTCTCTCTCTCTCTCTCTCTCTCTCTCTCTCTCTCTTTCTCTCTCTCTCTCGTCTTTCTCTCTTCCTCTCAATAAAAAAAAAATACCCTCGGGTGAGGATTACAAAGAAGAAGAAGGAGGATAAATGTGGAAGGGAAAATTGTCTTCTATTTAAGCACAAACACACACCAGACACCATGTAGCTGCTCAGGATATGATGTTGGGAGAAGACGTGCTTCACAGCCTGGCTTGCATATTACTTGGGGTTGTGGAATAAAGCATTTCCTTCTACAATCTTAAAACATTCTCAGAGCAGGGGGAAAACACTAAAATTGATCATTGAGACTATATCAACTTGATGCTCAATGTTGGTGTTCATTTAGCTTTAAAATGTCATAAAATATACTCTAGATTTACCAATAAAACAAGCAAACCAATAAAACAAAATGTCATAAACATGGTTTCACTCACAAACTGCTCTTCAGAAGAAAAACAAGAACTCAGCAGCATCATAAGAGACAAAACTGTTCCACCCTCCATATTCAATCACAAAAACAGAACAAAGAGCCTTGGTAGCCAGTAAAACAAGTTCTGCATTGGGCTTTTGACAATGAAATCAATCATGATCAAAGCAAAGTTATATCTGTTCAATTTGACAGGGAGACAAATGAAATATTCTCATGAACCTATGACATAAGGATACCAAAGAAAGGAGGACAAAGCATGGGCCATATGTGGGGAGAGATTTAGAAAGTTCTAAATCCTAAGTAAAATAAAATTTATATATACTGATAAGAACACTTATGTAACATAATTATAATCTATAGACAAATTTTTAAATTCCATATATTAGAACTGATTTGAATATACTTATTATCAGCCTATCAAAGGACATTTTTTAGTAGCACAAGTTCTGTAAAATGGTTTAAATGTTTTAGAATTTCATTGGATAAATATAAAATGAGACCCAAAGTCCTGCCTCTTCAAAAAAACATCTCACATTAAAACCTCGGTTAATTGCCCTAGCTGGTTTGGCTAAGTGGATAGAGCACTCGCCTGTGGACCAGAAGGTCCAGGGTTCCATTCAGGTCAAGGGCACATGCATGGGTGGCAGGCTAGATCCCCAGTAGGGGGCGTGCAGGAGGCAGCTGATGAATGATTCTCATCATTGATGTTTCTATCTAACTCTCCCTCTCCCTTCCTCTCTGAAGTCAATAAAAATATACACTGAGTGGCTAGATTATTATGACCACCTGATGTTTGTAGACAAATTAGCTATAATTTCGCACTGAAGTTGCTAGAGGGCCAGACCATTATAAATAGAGAAGCAGGTTGTTTACTACGACAGTATACATGATTTTTTTCTGAAGGTATGGGTAAACAACGCGATTTAACAACTTTTGAACGAGAGAGAGAGAGAGAGAGAGAGAGAGAGAGAGAGAGAGACTCGATTATTATGACCACCCCATCAGTACTTCATTGGGCCACCTTTTGCCTTCAATACTGCGGCGATTCTTCTTGGCATTGACTCCACGAGATGTTGAAAGGTGATGCGAGGAATCTGACACCATGCCTGATGAATAGCACTGTACAGTTCTGTGAGATTTGATGGTTGTGAAACCAGCTGCCTGATAGCCCTTCTAACTTTGTCCCACAAATGCTCAATTGGATTGAGATCTGGTGATTGTGGGGGCCACCTAAGCAAGGTAAAGTCTCCCTCATGTTCTTGAAACCACTCCTGCACAATATGAGCACTGTGGCACAGCTAATCAGGGGGAGTATGCAAATTAACCCAACAAAGATGGCGACGGCCACGGAGCTGGAGGCTTGGGTTGCCCCCCCCCCCCGGCGATGGAGAAAGCCAAGCTTCCTGCCCACCCTGGCCGCTGCTCAAGGGAGAGAACAACACGCAGGCATGGCCAGGAGCCTGAGAGATCAACACAGAGGGGCGCCTGCTTGAAGCCTCCACGATGTGGCTGGGGGCAGGCCCCCAGTGGACACAAACACACACACACGGGGTGCCTGCTCCGAGCCTCTGACACAGCTGGGGGAAGGCCCCCAGTGAACACACACACACACACACACACACACACACACACACACACAGGGGGCAGCTGCTTCGAGCCTCTGCTGCCAGACTGTGGCTTAGGCCCGCTCCAAGCCGTAGGTAGGACATCCACTGAGGGCTCCCGGACTGTGAAAGGGGGCAGGCTGGGCTGAGGAACCCCCCCCCCGCCAGTGCATGAATTTCGTGCACTGGGCCTCCCACGTTCAAAGGCTGTTAAATCGCGTTGTTTACCCATATCTTCAGAAAAAATCACTCGTACTGTCGCGGTAAACAACCTGCTTCCCTATTTATAATGGTCTGGCCCTCTAGTAACTTCAGCACGAAATTATAGCTAATTTGTCTACAAACATCAGGTGGTCATAATAATCTGGCCACTCAGTGTATATATATATATATATATATAAAAACTGAGTTAATTATTGGCTGGTATATTGACTCATGCAGTAAATATGGGTGCATTATGATGTTCAGTCTTTACTGTAGAAGTCACAGTCTGGGACACAATGAGTTTAATAAGGTCTGTCCCCTCCAAAAATTTCAGTTAGTAAGGGGTAAGATGTGTACATAAAATGAGTAAAATAAAAGGTGAAATATTTCGTATGTCCTGAGAGATCCAGAGAGAATGTCATGAGATTCCAAGGTATAGAAACACTGTCAGTTGGTACAGGTAAAAGTGCATCAGAATTATTGGGAGAAAATAAATATTTTGTTTAGTGATTATCTATAAAATAGGAACAATAATGCCTACTTTGCAGATGTGTTGTTGGATAAGAAAGTGTATATGTAAAAGGTCTCAAATATCATCAAACATATAATTGATGCTGCAGTCACCTGGCTGGTTGGTTGGAGCATTGTACTGTACACCAAAAGGTTGTGGGTTTAATTCCCCATAAGGGCACATACCTAAGTTGCAGGTTCAATTCCCAGTTCTGGCCTGCACAGGAGGTCGCCAATCAATATTTCTCTCTCACATCGATGTTTCTCTCTCTCCCTTCCTCTCTCTCTAAAAATCAATGAAAACATATCCTCAGGTGAGGATTTTAAAAAACACACACATATAATTGATGATTAGTAAATAAGATAAAAATATTATCAAATTTTTGATGATTCACTTCCAATTTTTCTTTGGACCCTTACTGAAAAGTTTAATAAGGTCTGTCCCCTCCAGAAATTTTAGTTAGTAAGGGGTAAGATGTGTACATAAAATGAGTAAAATAAAAGGTGAAATGAGTAAAATAAAAGGCAGAAATATTAATCTACTTTCTATACTTAGTAATCAGTGTTTGCTGATAACTATCCTATATAATAAAAGGATAATATGCAAATAGACCGAATGGCGGAATAACTGGTCACTATGACACGCACTGACCACCACAGGGCAGAAGCTCAACGTAGGAGCTGCACCCTGGTGGTCAGTGTGCTCCCACAGGGGGAGCGCCGCTCAGCCAGAAGCTGGACTCACGGCTGACGAGTGCAGCAGTGGTGGCAGGAGTCTCTCCCACCTTTGTGGCAGCACTAAGGATGTCCAACTGACAGCTTACGCCCACTACCCATCAGTCGAACATCCCCCGAGGGCTCCCAGACTGTGAGAGGGCACAGGCTGGGTTGAGGGGACCCCCCCCCCCCCTCTGCGAGTGCATGATTTTCGTGTACTGGGCCTCTAGTTTATCAATAAGCTTAGCCTGACCTGTGTGGCTCAATGGTTGAGCATTGACCTATGAACCAGGGGCTCATGGTTTGATTCTGGGTAGGGCACATGTCTGGGTTGTGGGTTCAATCCCCAGTGTGGGGGTGCAGGAAGCAGCCAATCAATGATTCTCTCTCATCATTGATGTTTCTCTCTCTCTCTCTCTCTTCCCCTCTGAAATAAATAAAAATATGTTTTAAATAATAATAATAATAATCTTAGAACACCCTAATCTTTATCATTCTCACTGAATTTCTTATTTTGCATCCATAAGTGGAGACCTAGGGTTGAAAATTCAAATGCTTCAGGGACTAAGTGGGCCATGTAACATGCGAAGCAATCTGGAGTAAAGTAATAAAAAAGCAGTGAAGATTTGGACAATTGGAGAGCAACTTTCCTCCTAACAGCACTCAATTTCAAGTTCCAAAGGTTTAAAATGTTATACTTCAAAGATTCAGACAAATCCTTAGTTGGTAGTTTTGCAGAAATTGATGACCTAGTCATAAAATTTAGATGGAAATGCAAGGGGTCTAAAGTGTCAAAACAATCTTGAAAGAGAAGAAACCTGGAGGATTCACACTTGACTTCAACATTTACTAGAAAGCTATAACCATAAAGACAGGGTGGTACGACTATAAAGATCCTATATAATAAAAGGCTAATATTCAAATGGACCAAAGGGCAGAACAACTGGTCGCTATGATGTGCACTGACCACCAGGGGGCAGACGCTCAATGCAGGAGCTGCCCTCTGATGGTCAGTGCACTCCCACAGGGGGAGTGCCGCTCAGCCAGAAGCTGGGCTCATGGCTGGCGAATGCAGTGGTGGTGGTGGGAGCCTCTCCTGTCTCTGTGCAGCACTAAGGAGCAGTGAGCCAAGTGGTAAGGAGCAGCGAGCAGGCAGGCAGTAAGGAGTGAAGGGTCCCGAACCACGAGAGGGATGTCCGACTGCTGTCAATCAGACATCCCCCGAGGACTCCCGAACTGCGAGAGGGTGCAGACTGGATTGAGGAACCCCACACCCCACCCCCTCACCGAGTGCACAAATTTCGTGCACTGGGTCTCTAGTATCATATAAAAAATGGAATAGAGTAAACCCTCACACTCTTGGTCATCTGATATTTGACAAAGGGGTCAAGACAATTTAATGTGGAAAGAACAGTCTTTTGAAGAAATGGTATTGGGATAATTAGACATCCATACGCTAAAGAACAAATCTCTCCTCTTACCTGACACCATATACAAAAATTAACTCAAAATGGATTCTAGACCTAACTATAAGAACTAAAGCTATTAAAAATGTTAAAAAAAAACACAAAGGAGTGAATTTTGTGACCTAGTATAAGTACATATTTCTTGGATATGGTATCTAAGGTTCAAGAGATAAAAGCTAAAAATAACTTGGACTCCATCAAAATTAAAAATTTTGGCCTTCAAAAATTTTTCTTACCACAAGGAAGTGAGAAATTCAAGTGACAGATTAGGAGAAATATTTTGCAAATCATGTATCTGGTAAGGGACATTTGTCTAGAATATATATATATATATATATATATATATATATATATATATATATAATCTTACATCTCAATAAAAAATAAAACAAATAAACCAATTTAAAAGTGAACAAGAAGTTTTAACTAGCATTACTTCTAAGAAGATATATGAGCCAATCATCAATCATCCCATGGAAAGATCCCCAACATCATTAGGCATTAGGGAAATACAAATTAAAACCATAGTGAGATATCACTTCACTACAATGGCTATAATCAGAAAGAGATGAAAACAAGGGTTAATGTAAATGTGGAAAAACGGGGATTTGAAATGTTAAAAGATGCATACACTTTGGAAAATAGTTTGGCAGGGTTTATTTTTAAGTGTTAAACATAGATGTACCATATGACCCAGTATTTCCACTGTTTGGCACCTAAACCAGAGAAATGAAAATGTATGTCTACCCAAACTTGTATGTGAATAGCAGTTCATAACAGTATTATTCATAATAGTAAAAAGGAGAAACAACCTAAGTGTCCATTAACTGGGCAATGGATAAACAAAATGTAGTATATGCCCACTTCATGGAATACTATCCTAAATAATAAAAACCTAATATACTCAGTGTCCAGTCGTCCAGTCATCCATTCAACCAATCAACGCGTAATATGCTAATGATATGCTAAGGCTGCTCAACCGCTCACTATAACATGCAGGGGGCAGACAGTTGACTGGTCGACCAGTTGCTATGCCATGCACTGACTACCACGGGGCAGACACTCCGACCAGTAGGTTAGCTTGCTGCTGGGGTCCAGACAGGCCAGACACTCCCTGGAGCCCTCCCTCGGCCACTCCCTGGCTGGCCAACCTCCCGCATCCCTCCCTGACCCCGATCGTGCACTGGTGGGGTCCTTCGGCCTGGCCTGCACCCAGTGCATGAATTTCATGCACCAGGCCTCTAGTTTGGTAATAAAAAGAAACAAAGTATTGCCCTAGCCAGTTTGGCTCAGAAGATAGAGCCTGCAGACTGAACATTCCCAGGTTCCATTCTTGTCAAGGGCACATGTCCGGGTTGTCTGCTTGATTCCCAGTAGGGGGCATGCAGGAGGCAGCCAATTAATGGTTCTCTCTCATCATTGATGTTTCTATCTCTCTATCCTTCTCCCTTCCTCTCTGAAATCAATAAAATAACATTAAAAAAATAAAAATGACTTAACCTCCCTGCCCAGCAGTGTGGCTCAGTTGGTTGAGCGTCATCCCACCCACCAAGAGGTTGCAGGTTGATTCCTGGTCAGGGCATATGCCCAGGTTGTGGTCTTGATCCCCAGTAGGGGGCATGCAGGAGGCAGCCGATCAATGTTTCTCTCTTATCAATGTTTCTCTCTCTCTCTCTCTCTCTCTCTCTCTCTTTCAAAAAAATCAATAAAATGATTTTTTTGAAGATTAAACTTCTAGAACCTTACCTGTAAAATAGAGTTAATCACATCTCCCTCACAGAGCAGCATAAGAAATAAACAAGCAATTATATTGAGAACTTAGTGTATGCCCTGACTCAATAAATGTGGCTTTTAATATTATTAGGATAAATAATTTGTCCAGGGTCACTAACCAAACAAGGAATCAGAGGTATCCATCACATTGTAGGCTTCCATATTGCTTCTCCTTTCTTTAATTGATTCAGCTCTTGCATTCAAGTCTAAGTGATGGAATTGTTTAGCAAAGAGAGCATAAACTAAGCATAGTGAGGACTGTGCTCTAATCTCATCACCATCATTTGCTAGCTCTATCACCCTGTCCAACTCCAACTTTTCCCATTTGTCAAATGATTGACTATGAGAGTATGTGCTAGAGCTCCTGAAACATTGTAGATGCTTTCGAAATGTTAGTTGCTTATTTTTTACTTCTTGATTTGATAATGCCAATAAGGGACACCCAACTCAAATTACCCTATTTATCTTCATTACTGTTTTTCCCTCTCTAGTATAGAGATCCTTCATGGTCTCTCTGTCTGACAGTCTCCAATCTAAACCTACTTGAAGAAAGTAGTCAATGGTTAGAGCAATTTTAGCATAGAAATGACATTTTCCTGGTTCATGGTCCATGGATCTCATTCTCACTCTTTCTGAGTGAGCTGGAATGGGGCTTGTAAGCCAGCTCTGTCCAGTGTCCCAGCTGCCATTCATTACTAAGAGATGAGAGCCAAGACACAAGCTGAAACCCATTTGGCCACCTCAGAGTTGGTGTTTTATCCATTCCAAGTGTAATATTCTTTTACAACATTTCACAAGCCACGTGTAAATGTAGCAGGGGTTACCGGCAGGGGTAGTGAGGAATGGGGTGAAAGTGACTAAGAGGATCCCTGTCACAGTGAACTCACTCTGGCAGGCAATTGCAAAAGGTTCCCTAATGGACAGTCAGAATGATATTGGATTTTGAAAAGCAACTGAAACTCTGACAAAAGCAAAAGCCACAATATATCAGAACATCTGCACAGAGTGGCTCGGCGGAACTAATATTGCCAGATCCAAAAGAGGGTGATTGTTTCCACAAAGTTCCGGCCACTCAATCCTGCTCTCCAAGGGTCATCACAGTTAAAATTCTGTTAAAACTGAAGTTGCTATTATTTTACCTGCTTCAACTACTGGAAATGACAGAATTTTGGGGTAACTTTTCACTTAACTATAATAAAAATGTACTAAGTATGGCAAATAGAGTCTCTCAGATTTGGATCAATCTTGAAAACCACTTGGTTGAAACCTAACAATATCCTCAACCTTGCACTTACTGCATACATCTTTTCTACCATCGAGGGAGTGCTCCATTTCTCCTTAAAGACTTTCTTAATACAGAGCTCAGTTCTTTAATAAGAATGATGCACAACCCAAGGGCATTTCAAATATAACTATTATTTGAATCATCAAACACCTGCAGGATGACGAAAAGTACTGCAGGATGACAAAAGGTTGACCTTTGACAAGTCACTTGGCCTTCTGAGCTTTAGTTTTTATTTATTTACTAGAGGCCTGATGCACAAAATTTGTGCAAGAGTAGGCCTTCCTCCCCCCAGCTGCTGGCACTAGCTTCCCTCCAGCACCCAGGGCCTGGGCTTCCCTCGCAGCCCCAGCTTCGTTTGGAAGGTCATCCAGAAGGGCGTCAGGTCTAATTAGCATATTATGCTTTTATTATTAATTATTTTACTTTATTTTTATTGTTGACACTAATACAGATAACCCCCACTTCCAGCCTTTGTCTATCTCCTCCAAGACCCTCCCCTCCCCACCCCTCCCCTCTCGCCATTACCACACTGTTGTCTATATCCAAGGGCTATGCATATATGTGCTTAACCTTCTCTCATCCAGTCCCCTCCTCCACCCTCCCCTCTGAAATCTGTCAGTCTGTTTCATGCATTTATGCCTCTGGTTCGATTTTGTTCACTAGCTAATTTGTTCATTAGATTCCACATATAAGTGAGGTCATATGGTATTTGTCTTTCTCTAACTACCTTATTTTGCTTAGTATAATATTCTGCAGGATCATCCATGCTGTTGCAAAAGGTAAAAGTTCCCCCTTTCTTCATTGTGTAAATGTACCACAGCTTTTCCATTTACTCACCTACTGATAGACACTTGGCTGTTTCTAGATCTTGGCTATTGTAAATAATGCTGCTATGAAAAAGGGGTGCATATATTATTTCTGATTGGTGTTTTGGGATTCTTGAGATATATTCCCAGAAGTGGGATTGCTGGATCAAAAGGCAGTTCCATTTTAAATTTTCTGAGGAAACATCATACTGTTTTCCCCAGTGGCTGCTTTGAGTTTTCAGTGGTGTGTGTGTGTGTGTGTGTGTGTGTGTGTGGTGTGTGTGTGTGTGTGTGTGTATGTGTGTGTTTTGTTTTTCCATTTGAAATTTAAGATGTTAGTAGTACTCATCTCCTGGGCATGTGAGGATTAGATAAAATCATATGTATGTAATATTTAATACAATGTTTGGCATATAGTAATTTCTCAGTAAATGTTAGCAATTGTCATCATTATTATTAAAGATCACTATATATTTATGGTGAAGACCTGAAAAGAATAAAATGAAGGTTTTAATGTACTTTGCAAATTTCCCAAATAAAAGCAATAGTGATTTGATTCATAAATATTACAATGGTCTCCACTGACATGTCATAAAAGTTGGATCCAAATGGTCAGCTCCTCTGTTCTATTGGTTGTGTGTGTGTGTGTGTGTATGCGTGCGTGCATGTGTGTGTGTTTTAATTACTGTAAAAAGAACAATGACTGCCACTTAATGAGCCCCCACTTTGGTGCTGGGGCTTTTCATGCATTACCTCACAATAACTCCATAAGGTGCCATAATTCAGATGAGGAGATGAGGTTTAGTAAGTTAGGTAACTTACATAAGGTCACCGAGCCAGATCTCTGGCTCTCAAGCTCCCTGTACTTGCCCTAATGTCTTTTGTGTTTATTCCTAAAATGTGTCCCTGATTTAAGAAACAAAAGCCAAGCTCTGGGAGACTGGAAATGAAATTGTACCAGAGTCTCAATGCCTGCAGCCTATATTCTGTATTGATCCTGAGTAAGATTGCAAACTCCATAGAAAACTGGTAGACTTGGGAAGAAGCTGTCAATCTCAATTAAGACATCAACATGTCAGATGAAGAAGACACTGCCATGAAGCCTATTGTTGAATACGTGTCAAGTGAAGGCAGTACTAATTACCGCATGATCCAAACATGTCTTTTCCTTACTCTTCTCAAGCTAAGGTGACCGAGTTATCATGGCGTGGTGGCTTGCACTATTTTGGATTCTACCAAGTGGCAGGTGGCCTGACAAACATGAGACTCAGCATGTTTTGTTGGGTCCCCACAGCTGTGCTGCCAATCAGTTCAGGATGGCTGCAAGTTAATGCTAATTAGCTTCTGTTGATCTGCATATTCCAACAGCCTCCCAGGATTCCCATTTTGAAATGCAAGATTGCCAGTTGGGTATGTGATCAAATTAAGAAAAAAAAAGATTTTATTTTTCATGTAGGAATATGTGGGTCTGAATCCCCAGAAGAGGTGATTACCCTTCCAGTTCATGGTTGGCAACTCTGCCCTCAGCGTGGGGACCTGGGTCCAGGCTAGAGGGGGCTGCCACCTTGCTTATGAAACAAAAGCGATGCCTTAACCTCCTAGCACTATTAGGAGTAAACATTCTTTCCATCTGGTCTGTGAACTGGCATTTAGATGGGTAAGGAATCCATAGTTTTCTTTTATGTTGGTTCAAATCTGTGTAGTTCAAGTTATCTAAACACAAAGGTACCAGTAATGAAGAATTTTTTCATGTAGCATGCAAAGAGCACTAATTTCAAATGGTCACTTGCAAACTCACTGGATGGCACTGATACAATGCTTTACATTTCTGGAGCTCAGATTCCTCATATGCAATATAAGAAGGCTATGTCAGAGTTCAGTAAGGGAGAGAAGGTATATAACAAAGAGAGCAAAATGTTTGACACATGCTCGCTGTTGGATGTTGTAATATATGTTCAAAATCAATTTAAAAATATAAGCAGCTATCCAGTGCACAATGCACATGGCTAGAAATTCAAATATGAATAAGATTATTCATTTCCCTCCAGGAGTACATAGTAAACAGTCAATAACAACAGGATAAATAAAGCCCCTTCCAACAATGGTATTCTACAGTGATAGTCTTCCCTTCTTTCTGCTGTGATTACAAGGAAGCACCAAAATTCCTGGCTCCCCCACTGAAAAGCTTTGTTTCCCTGTGTTATGTCGCTGAACTTCTCTGGGCCCATGTTTCTCCTTTTGTAAAAATAATACGTACCACACAATATCATCCAGTGAGTTCAATGAAATAACGCTTGTTAACGTTACTGACAGGTATTATTCTTTTCTGTTTTTTTTTTCTTTCAGTGGATATTATTACACTCACATTAAGTCAAATTCTGGGGTGCAGGACAGAAGTAGAAGAAACAGAGGTAAAAGGATTTCAGCCATGCTAAGAAAGGAACTCGGCGGGAAACTGTACTTTGGGGGCTGATGTATTTGGATTTTGCACCTGTATTTCATCAGGGCAATGAAAATATGATCTCACTGGGTAAACATTACAAAAACAATTTTCAAAAGTTTAACTTGGCTGCAGCCTTTAAAAGTTCTGCTTCCCTGAAGTGATTAAACAATATTTTCTGGAAAACATTTGCTAAATATAATTGTAAGGAAACATTTTTTTCTTTTTTTTATATTGTTGGATTTAGGAGGTCCAATTGGATTATTGTAGAAAAAGTTACTAAAGTTATTGCTATATGTCTAGTTTATATTTATCACATATTGTATATTTTCATATGTGTATATATATAAATATGGATGTCTCCATTTCTCTATGTATATGCATATAACACATGTGAGAATGTGTCTATTGATAGTGTATGCATGAAAATGTGTCTATGTATATAGAAATTTATGTTCATTATGATTTGGAAATTGAGTACATGCATACACATATACATGTGTTTTAGAATATGCATGTGTATTTATCATCCATTGAGGCATATTATAGTGGCTGAGAGCACAGATTCTGAATCCAGACTTCCAGAATTTAAACCCTAGTTCTTTCACTTATTTCTATGTGACTACAGCAAGTAACTTAATCTCTGCATCTCCAAGATTATTTTAAATAATGTCTTATTAAGACATCTATAAAATGGAGATAATGATTGTATCCACCACAGAGTAATTGTGAGGATTAAATAGATTAACATATATGAATGGGCTTAAAAATTAACATGGCAAATAGCTTTAGTTGATATTGCTCTCACTAACATTAATACTTTATTGTTATTATGACCATTATTGCTATTGTGTTATTTTTTATTCATTCATTTGTTCTGAATTAATTTGACTATATGATTGTTTATTTGAAACCTCAAGTGGAAATTTTTTAAAAGTAATATCAGAGCATTTCTAGTTTACAAGTGGTCTGTATTTTAATTAAACTTTGTTGTGGGAAGAAGCATCTGGACATATGTACCTAGCGAGGCAAATTTAACATAAGCTCTCTCCAGCCCACCCCACCACCATCCCTCTTCTTGGAGGAAATAGTGAAATAACCTGAATGCATACGTTTTAGACTAAATGGATAAATGTGCTATTTGGCAATGCAAATTGAATGTATGTTTTAGCAAAGCCATTTCTTTGCATACTTTGTTGCCTCCTTGAGAGAAAGATTTCTTTATTAAGTAGGAGTTTAGGCTGCAGATTACTGCTTGTTTTGACCAAGGAGCATATGTTTTTATTTGATCAAAAGAGTTTAGTCATAGAGACTCCATGATTTGTAGAAAAAGAAATGCAGGCCCAGGATTTCACTCAAGCTGGAAGAGAAACTGGATGAAAGAAAGAGCTGTGTGGGCTTGGCACAGCTCTAACTGAACTAGATTTGAATCTCAGCTCCATCTCTTCCTAGTGCTGTGACCTCGGGCAAGTGGTAGATTTGGAGGTAAATAACTTGAGTCTCAAAGGCAGTATTTATGCTGGACTGTTGCCCTCTGGTGTCATTGTTTTGTGGCCACAGAGCCAGACAGTACCTTTGCCAGTAAAAGGTGGAGAAGAATGTGGGCATTTTCACAATCATCCTAGAAACAATTTAATCCCTGGACTGAAATAAGGACAGGAGGGAAAAATTACATATTTTGTGGCTCTCATTTTGTTTCTCCAAGAAATCCAGTTAACTATGAAACTAGTATTCACTAATCTCCTATTCTGGGTCAGACACCAATCAGGGTGCTTACTAGTAGAACAGGATATATAAGACATGTCCTTAAAATGCTTATATTTAAACGGGGGACACTGATATGTAAATAAAATGCCATCGGTATGATGGATGCTATGGTGGGATGCAAAAACCTGTGGACACAGAGAAGGAGGAAATGGTTAATTCCCTCCAGGAATAAGGAAGGACATCTAATAAGAAATGAAGCTTGAGCTGAGGAAAGGAGAGGACTGTGGCAAATGGAAAGAAGGGGAAAGATGTTTCAGACAAAGGGATCATTCAGAGTCATTGAGGCAAAAGAGTGTAGCAAATTCATGGATTTGCCAATAGTTCAGTATACCTAGGTCCTAGGATGTGATGAGGGAGTACCAAGGAGGCTTGAAGAGATGATCAGCCAGACGATGCATGCCATGTATGCCATGTGAAACTGTGATTTATTTTCCTAAGGGCAATATGAAGCCATTGAAAGGTGTGAAGCAGTTGACAGGCATCTATATTTTCATTTTAGATAGTGCACTCCTGTAAGTATATGGAGAAAAATGTGAAGAAGGAAAGAATGGAAGCAGGACATTATTTAAGAGGGCATTGTAGTAATGGGGACAAGGAATAATAAAGGTTAGAATTAAGGAAGTGATAATGGAAATAAACACAAATGAACATTTAAAAAAATATTTAGAGATAACCATCTCCCAAGACTTAAAAATTGATCCATTGAAGGAAGGGGTCAAAGATAATCCCAGGTTTCTTGCTTGGAGGTGATTAAGTAAATATTAAAATATAAGTGGAAAAGCAAGTTGGGAAAAGGACAAGATTTCATTCTTAAAATGGTGAGACTGAGATGCTTTGGGAACATTCAAGTCTATATACAAAGCTGAATATATGGATTTGGCGCAAAGGGGAAAGGATGAGATAAGGTAGAAATTTAGGAATAATTAGCTTAGTGATGGTAATTACAACTATCAGAGCAGATGAGATAACTCACAGAAAGCCTTTAAAGTAAGATAAAAATAAGGATAAGGGTGGAACCATTGGGAATGACAACATTTATGAGGAAAGATTATCTATCTGTTTGTTTATCGGTCTGCCTGTCTGTCTAAAAGACACTGACTTTTATTTTATTTTTTAATATATTTTTACCGATTTCAGATAGGAAGGGAGAGGGAGAGAGAGATAGAAACATCAGTGATGAGAGAGAATCCTGGATTGGCTGCCTCCTGCACACCCCCTACTGGGGATTGAGCCCGCAACCTGGGCATGTGCCCTGTCCAGGAATCAAACCTGGAACCCTTCAGTCCAAAGGCCGACGCTCTATCCACTGAGCCAAACCAGCTAGGGCAAGACATTGACTTTTAACATACTAAATGATGACCTAGATTCACTGAAATACCCTGAATTAGCCCTATGATGTATTGTTCTCTTCCAGAGTTGTTTACTTTCTCTGCCAAAGTGAAGCCATAAGAAATCAAGAAGAAAAGCAATGTTAAGCCCATAGAGAAAAGTAATTGATAGAAGAATTAAAAATTCGATGACCACTGTTTGGGATGGTACTTCTCATCTTTTCTCTAACACAATAAGGGACAATGGGACATTTCACTCTTAAAGTAATTAAGCATCTAAAATACAGGGCTCTATTATAGAAGAAAACAGTCATCCATGTCCAACATTGCTAAAATAAAGCAAGACATTCAAAGGCCCTATTCATACAGTAGTAACGAGTAATATGATCATCTCCTGATTGTTGTTGGTTGGGGATTTTTTAAGCTCATGAATTACAGGTCTCTAAATGATGTGGGCCCTGTGGTTTTTCTCAGACAGTTTAATAAATATAAAATGAGACCCAGGGCTAATTCAAAGAATAAACTTGGTAGGAAATTTGGAGTGAGAAAAAACCTTATGACATTTCTTAAGAATCAAAGTCAAGTCTTAATGAATTGAGTGGAGTTGATAGAGCCCTGAAGTTTATTTTCCTCTCTATGAAGGAAATGAGCTCATAGTGATAATACAAGTGGTATTCTTATGATTCACGAAAGAGTTTATTTTCTAAAAAAGCTAATTATGAATGGATTTCATAGCCCCTTAGATTCAAAAAAAGCACAATCCATTTCAGTGATTTACTTATTCTGTGGGAAGGGCCTTTATGGGTATTTGGGAAGAGATTTAGCTTAGGATAAAATAAATAGAATGAGCTCTTTTTTAAAAACTCATGACAGGTATAAATTTCTTTACTCTCAGGAATTTGACCTCTGGTCACTATTCTATTGTCAGCTGAACTTCCCTTTGGCCTTTTGCTCCTGTAACTCCAAAATCCCAACATTTCTCAAGCCCATCTCAGTCACATGCTGTTCCAGCTCCCTGGTGTGCTTTCCTCTCTTCTTTGGTGGTAAACTACTCATTTTTCAAGATCTGCCAAAATTTTATCTCCTGTGAAGTCATTTCCAGTTCACTCTACTGTTCCTTCTTCTGTGACTCAACAATATTTTTATCAAATCCATATATGAATGCTTATTAATTTTTACTACAATTACCGGCTACAGCTCTACAGCTGGACTGTGCATAGCTTAATACCTGGAATACAGAACACATTCAGTAAATGCTTTTTGTTATGATGATGTGACTATTCTTCAATCACCACCATCACATACGTATCTATATGTATATGTACATCTACCTATCTTTCTGTGTTTCTATCTCTAATATACACAGTGAACTCACAGATAGGGTCTCTCTTGAATATGAAGATAACCACACGAGGCTGTCTCTTCTTTTTACTTCTATTCTAATGCAATGTATTCAATTAAGCGGAGTTTTTAAAGCCATGTGCTCATAAATCTATTCCTTGTAGATATACTTTTAAATAGACCTATCCTCAGGTTTATCATGATCATCACTAGCTAATGCATGTCCCTGATTTTTTAAGTGTATATGAGTTCATTTTTCAATAATATGACTAATACTCATGAATCCATCACTCATTCATATCGTTAAAATATTTTTGTCAATGTTCTACATCTATGTACTCCTTTTCTATCTCACCAACCCCTGATTAATCACCCAACCCTAAGGTATGTTTAATTTGAGTTTTATGTTTATCATTCCTTTGTTTCCTTATAATTAGTATAGTTTTTTTTATTTATTTTTTTTAGTTTTCTTATTTTTTTAACATCATATTAACATTGTGTTGTGTGTAGTTTTCTGGAATTTGATTTTCTTAATTAAAAAATGTATTACTAATATTTATCCACACTATTTTATATAGTTATAGTTCCTTAATTTTCATTGCTAAATAATATTCCAATTTTTGAATATAGAACAATTTTAAAATTATGCCATCCACATAAAATTAGGTCATTTTTAGGTTTTTGTTTTTGCTACTATGAATAATGCTGCCACGAATATTTCAACATGCATTTGAGTCTATACCTTGGAGTAGAACTGCTGAGTTGTAAGTTATGAAAATATTTAACTTTACAAGACAAATGCCAAGTTGCTTTTACAAAGGGATTATAACAATGTATAAACCCACCAACAAGGCATAGAAGGAGAGAGACTGATGGGTCACATTCTCTGCAATAATTGCAATTGTTAGGCTTCTTATATTTTGTCAATCAATTAGATGTGAAATGGTATCTCATTGTGGTGCTGATTGCAATATCCCCAATTGCTAATGAGGTTGAGAATGTCTCTATACATTGGCCATATGTATTTCTTTTTATTTGTAAAACTTCTTTATATATTTGTGATACAATTTTTAAAAAAATAGTTTTCTGAGCTATTAGACCAGGACTGAAATGACTTAAACACAGCCTATCTTGCCCATCCATTCACATCCCTCCCATCCTTGCTGACTTTTAACCTTGCTGCATTTGACTTCTGCCTCCCCAAATTAAGACCCCTGCCAGCCTTGCTTCCCACTGCCTGTCTAGCAACCCTCCCAGCCCTGCCTTCCCTGACTGAGGGACACTTTTTCTATTAAATATGATTCACATAATTCCCAGGTTTGGCAAATGCACAGCTAAAGCAAATGGCTAGTTTACAGAAGGTCCAATTGCTTGTGCATACATTTGATGCTCAGAATACCCTCATATAGAGAAATCTTCCTCCACTGTGTTTAAAAATTGTAATGGGCCAAGGAGAGAGAGAGAGAGATAGAGAGAGAGAGAGGAGGGAAGGAGGGGAGGAGGAGGGAGGGAGGGGGAGAGGGGAGGGGGAGAGAGAGAGAGAGAGAGAGAGAGAGAGAGAGAGAGATTGTTTTAGAAGAGAGTATTTTCATATCCCACTGCTCAAATAGCTGCGTAGAAAGAGCTCCAGGTTCCATTTTGCCCTGGGAGCCTGTGCCCTACTGACTCTGAGAATTTGGAAAATGGACTGAGCCTCCTTGAGACTCAGTGTCCTCATTTATATGCCTTCCTCATAGGCTTCTAATGAGAATGAGTTGAGATCATGTATGTGAAGCAATTAGCATAAAGCATGGCACAGAGTAAGGCTTTGGTGGGGTAGGCCTGTGACACTGAGCTTCTGCTCCTTCTAGACAAGGTGTGACAGTGACTCTGTTTCTGTCCTTCAGGAACTTTGAGATGTGATACAAATCCTTTCTCATTTATATATATTGTAAATATCTTTACCTGGTCTATATCTTGTCTTTTGACTTTCCTTGTAGATACTGTTTGTGACTAAATGGTAACTGTTAATAGTTTACAACTCCATCCTTCTCAAAAGGATAACAGATCTTGGGCAACAGATCTGCCTCACCCAAATCCTACAGTCAATAACTGACTCATACTATACAGATATGAGATACTGGCCCACTTCCCTCAAGGCAGCGCAGCTAAAACCGCAACCTTGCTCAGCTCCTTCTCTACCCTATACTGCCTTCCTCATCTTCCTCCAGCTTCCTTCTGAGAGCATATACTCAATCAATCACTTGCACAAAATTCTCTATCTTAGGTCTTGCTTCTAGGAAATCCAACTTAAGATACTTTCTTTGAGATAGTATATTTTCTGATGAACATTTCTAATTTTAATATAGTCAAATTTCAATCTTTTATGGATTTCATTTTATTATTACCCTTTTATTATTATAGATGAGAGCAGAATACATCTTCAGTCTACAGTGGAAATATATACCAAAAAAATTAATATCTACCAACAGGAGTTATGAAAGACCTCTGAGACTTTTAGAGGCAGTGAAACTAAAAGAACAAATATTTTCTAGTTGAGAAAGGTGGATAATTCATGGTGTTTCCATATTGAGGAAACACCTTTTGCAAAAGCACAGACTGTAAACCAGCATAGACTACTTTAGAATCTATGGCACACAAAAATGTGACAGCAGGTAAGAACTCAAAAGTAGACAGGGATCTATTTATAAAGGCCTTTTTTATAGAGCACTTAAATTACCACCCTGTGTCTCCATGCACACTCCCGTTCCCCTTGCAGGGGACTTCCACTCGTTACTGGTTGAAGGGAATAACATGACCCACCATTGACCATGGTATTCTAGTCCTTTGGACATAGGGATCAGGATAGAAGTGGGCATGTGAGACAAACAGGTCCAATGCAATCCTCTCTTGAGATTAGTATAGTTTATAGATGTTGATAGAAAGAAGCCCTTCATTTTTGTTAAAGTTGCTAATCTGGGGTTGAGGACAATCATGTTTCCTGCTGCTTGGAAAACACCTGAATGCAGTAGTAAAAAATAAAGCCTAGATTCACAGATAAGAGAGAGAGAGAGAGGAAATGTGAAACTCACATGAGAAAAGTTAGGATAGCATTGAACTCCCAGTTTCATTACTTGAGTCTCTGTTTCCTTCAGATCTTGAGGTCTTTCTTCAATTCTATTAGCTACCCATATTTCTTCTCAGGGATATAATGTGATCAATGATCATTTTTATTAGAGATTCTGATATTGGGTCTGATATTTTCAACTGAGAGAGAAGCAACTAAAGCAGGCAATGACTTATGCCTGATGACAATAGAGAGCCATCAAAGGGCTTTTCTCAGGGGAGTAATCATGGTTAGATTTGCTTGATGCCCACAAGGTGGGGAGTCTATTCCAGGGGGTCAAGAAAATAAAGTAAAAGCAAAAATAAAAATAAATGGAATAGGAAACTGATAAAGGATATGGCCTGTATCTTCTTGATTACCATTCCTTCCCACTCTTAAAGTAGTCAGACTCAAATATCTACCCGTGTCAAATGGTTTAATAACACTAAGATTCTTTAAAGAAATGTTGACAATATTTTATTTTTAAGAAACAGAAAAAAACTTTTAAAAACTTGTATTCTTGTTAGCTATAAGTTATTAGAGACCATTATAAAAATTCAGAAAAATTTAAAAGCTTTAAGAAAATTAAAATCACCTATAACCCCAACAATTAAAGAAAAATAGTTAAAAATGTACTACTGTCTAATCCTCCAGGCTCATAGAAATGTGGAGGTCTTGTTTTACAAAATACAATTTAATTTATCCCATTTTAACCAAATATTATACCATAAATAATGTTCTATATAAAATGTATTTTGAATATGTGATTGCTACCTTTCATAGTGTGGATGTATTATATTGCTTTAACCATTAGTCTGTCTTCTGGAGACTTTGGCTGCTTCCAGTTTTCATAATTTTAAAGAATGCTGCCATAAGTATCCCACATATAGATCTTTTTCTGCACTTTATACTTGGGGTTGGATAAATTCCTAATGGAATTACTGGGACAGAGGTTATATACATTTTTAAGACACTTTCCACAAGAGAACTTTTCAAATTAGACTATATGCTTTATTGCAGCGGAATATGACAAGTCTGGAATGACAGATGATCCCAATTCCCAGAATTTTGCAGCACTCAAGGTGCAGGGCAATCAGAGTCAGCTGCTCTTCTGCATTGTGCCATCATATGATAGACTGATTTCTCTCCTCCCTCTACAGCGTTTTTTTTTGTTTTTTTTAAAAAAAAAAAAAAAAAAAAAAACAGTGCAGGGCTTTTTTTTTTCTAAATATATTTTTATTGATTTCAGAGAGGAAGGGAGAGAGAGATAGAAATATCAATGATGAGAGAATTATTGATTGGCTGCCTCCTGCATGCCCCACATGGGATCGAGCTGCAACCTGGGCTTGTGCCCTGACTGAGAAGCAAACCCTGACCTCCTGGTTCATAGGTCAACACTCAACCACTGAGCCGCGGCGGCCAGGATACAGTGTTTTTGACTGATACAAACTCTTCCAAGATTTCCCCATATGAACAAAATATTCCAAGAAACACAGAACTTAAAGGGCAGGTGAAAGGGGGGTACCTGCAATTATGTTAACATTAAAATTTCTTAATAAAAAATTAAATTATAAAAGGAAACACAGAACTTGAGATTTGGAGTCCCCCCTGAATTTTAAATGTTACTTTGAGGGTGAAGTGGAATGTAGTGTCATTTCTCTTCCTGAAGACAGGAAATGGATTCTACAGTTCAAAGTCCTTTTTTAAGAACTAACTATACCAAAACTCTCACACAGGTGACCTCATTTAATCTCCCCAAAGCATTTGAGAATTTGAGCAGTGTATCAGAAAACACGCAGGATTTGTAACCAGCCTCACTTGTGACTTGAGAGGTAAATCCACGTTTCATCAATGAATTGCTTGTTGTGTGCCTTGAATTACCTTCTGCAAGTTATTCATTTCTCTGAGTTAAAGATATCCTATATAATAAAAAGGGAATATGCAAACTGACCATCATTCTGCCACAAAAGATGGCGGCACCCACAGTGGAGGCAGGGAGTTTCCATAACACAAGATGGCTGCACCCACAGTGGAGGCCAAGTTCCCGTAATGAGCTTTAACGAACCATCAGCAGGGATCTGAGGCTGCGCCCCTCTCAACGCCCCCCCCATGGGGCTTGACAGAGGACCTCATGCTGCTCCCCCCACCCTGGTGCGAGGCTGGGGTACCTCAGGCCATGCCCCCTGCCCAGTGGAGCTTGACGGGGGACCTCAGGCTGTGCCCCTTGCCCAGCGCTGGGCCAGGGGATCTGAGGCTGCGACCCCACCTGGCGGGGCTTGACAAGAGTGAGACCGGCCGAGTCTGGATCTAGACCAATGGAGGTGGGGCCGGCTGGGTCTGGGTTTCTTGCAGTTTCAACCCAGGGGACTTAACCCTGGGTCCCATGGTGCACCCCAGACTCTGACAGGAATATTTTCATATACATTTTACTAATTTCTTTCATCTCTGACACTTCTATTATAGAGAAAGGGCAAATAACAATATTAAAATATTTCCTCTAATTAATCCCCTTTTAATGTGCATGAATTTCATGCACCGGGCCACTAGTTTTATCTATAAAATCATAGGGATATGAATAAATATATTACTGGGTGGATATTTTAAGTAAATGAGAAATGCAGGTAAAGCAATTAGCATAATGCATATCTCTGTCTCAGTCTGGGTCCCCAGGGTCAGAACCTGAGGCATGCTTACGGTTTATTCTCCACGCGATCTTCAGGAGCAGAGGTGAAGGTTCAGGGAAGAAGGGAAAACTGGTACCAGGATGTTACTGAGTTGGTCACTAGTGCAGATGACTGGTCCTTGATCTTCTGTCCCTGGAGTAATATGAAGTGCAACTTAGAACTAGGTCCCAAAGGAGCCAAAACCGGTTTGGCTCAGTGGATAGAGCGTCGGCCTGCGGACTGAAAGGTCCCAGGTTCGATTCCGGTCAAGGGCATGTACCTGGGTTGCGGGCACATCCCCAGTGGGAGATGTGCAGGAGGCAGCTGATCGATGTTTCTCTCTCATCAATGTTTCTGACTCTCTATCTCTCTCCCTTCCTCTCTGTAAAAAATCAATAAAATATATTTAATAAAAAAAAAAAAAAGAACTAGGTCCCAAAGGAAAAAATGGAGAACATTTATTCATCAGCACTTATTCCCCCACTAGCCAAGGACAGCTCTAGGGCACACTTATCCAGGGAGTTCCTGCCGCCATCAGAAAAACTTCAGCAAGCTCTATGAGGGGCAAGGGGCAATCTTTTCCTTTTCTTCATCATTTTTCAAATTGTTTATATACTCCTAAAAATATATTGTTTGTATTTTATATAAATGGGATCATGTCAATGAATTCTTCTGTTATTCAGTAATGCTGATGTATGTTGCTTCAGTTGATTCAGTTTTTTACTGCTATGCATTAATTACTTGCATTAGTAAACCTCAATGTATTTAGCCACGCTCTTGCTAATGGAGTTGTTTCCTCTGGCATTCATTGTTGTTGCTTTGTTTTTGCTCCTTTATTGGCTATTACCAACTAATGAACATGTTTGTACTTGACTCTTTGGGCACATGTGCAAGAGTTTCTCTAAAGTTTAAATCTGGGAGAGGAATTTCTTATTAGGAAGATAGGTGTGTCTTCAAGTTACAAGATAATTCAAAATGATTGTTTCCCAAATAGTTGGTAAAATGTAAATAGTCACCAACAGTAATATGAGTTGTTACATTCTATGTTTTTATCAAAATTTGGTATTAGCAGACTTTAAAATTTATGCCCTTCTAGGAAATACAATATGGTATATTTTATAAAATAGTTAAATGTATAAAACTTTATTTTTGCAGTAGTGCTTTTGTTTCTTATTTATGAAATCTTCTCCTACCCCAAGGTAACATAGATAGTCTCCTATATTATCTTCTAAAATTTTATAGTTCTCTTTCAAATTTGAGTCTTTAATCTGAGATTGGTTTTTGTATATAGAGAAATATAAAGCAAACTTATTTTTTTCTAATATATACAGTATCATTAATTAAGTAGTCTGTTCTTTACCCAATGACTTGCACTGCATGTTTTGTTACATATTAAGTTTCCATACACTTATGAGTTGGTTTCTGCTATTTCTAATTTCATTGGTTTATTTGTCTGCTCCTAAACTAAAACAACACTATTAATTATTAGTGCTTTATATAAGGATCTTGCTATCCAATAGGTGATGTTCCTCACTTTCTGCTTTTTTTCCCCTCAAGAATATGTTGGCTTATTTTAGTTTTTCCTCCTTCATAAAAATTTTAGAATCAATCCATCAAGTTGTTCAAAAGCCTTGGTAAGATTTTCACAAGAGTAAATAAATTTGAGAAAACTTGACAGTTTTAAATTTTTGAATCTTCCTACCAATAAACATCTACACTAATAAAAGAAAAGCATGCAAATTAAGCATCACTCCGCTACTCTGCTACATCCACCAGCCAATCAGAGCAACTATGCAAATTTACCCAACAAAAATAGTGGTTAATTTGCATATGCAGGCATGGACTCCACTCAAGGAGGGGCTGGGGGCCTGGGTCAACAATCTCTCATTATTGATGTTTCTGTCTCTCTCTTCCTTCCTCTCTACAGTCAATAAAATAAAATGAAAAGATGAGGAAATGCACAGTATTCATTGGAGCTTTTGTAAGTAATCTCTGACACTAAAGTCTAGAGATCCTAACCTTTGAACTCAAGCAGACTGTGATTAGTGTCCCAGAGCTAAGGATGTGAATTGTTGCAAATTTATATTCTTTTTATTTTAACTTCTTTTTCTTTAAATATTTATTGTTGAAAGTATTACATATGTCTCCCTTTTTTCCTGTTGACCCCTTCTAGCCGGCCCCTACCTTCCTGCCCAGGCCTTCAGCTCACTATTGTCTGTGTCCATGGGTTATACATATATATGCATACAAGTTCTTTGCTTGATCTGTTCCCAGCCAACCATCCACTATCTTTTAACTTCTTTTTGACATGATTTTAGATTTTAAAAAATTTTAGAGGACTAGTACAATGAATTCCTCTATGCCTTCTCCCAAAGTCTTTAAATAACACCTTTTCACATTTGTTTTATCATGCATGTACATATGTACACACACATTCTTTTTTAAACCATTTCAAAGTAAGCTACAGACATAACGACCATTAATAATTTAGTGTGTGTTTTCTAAAAATGATGGTATTCTGTTACATAAACATAGTACAATTACAAAATTAGGAAAATTATATTGATTGATTCTATTATCAAATCTCCAGATTTCATTCATATTTTCCCATTTGTCCCTATATCAAGAGAAAATCCTAACTCACATGTTACATTCAGTCTTTGTTTTTCATGACATTGACATTATTAAAAAGATACATTTTAGAATGTCCCTCATTTTTTATTTTTCTCATGATTAGTTTCAGGTTATGCATTTTTCACAAGATATTCCAGAGGTGATGTGTCCCTCTCAGTGCATAAGAAGAAATACATTATTTGTGAAATATATTTGTAATTAATAAGTATCATATAGTACAATAATTTTGGGTCTGGGTAGATATCTTAGTCCCATCAATGTTTCACTCACTAGTTTTATAAATAATTTATGATTTTTCCTTTAATGAATGAATACCGTGATGCTTGCCAAATGGTGATTTTCTTTCTAATTTCAACATCCTTTCATCATTTATTAGATGCACCAGAAGTAATCCAAGGAAGTTTTGCTTTTTCCAATTTATTTCTTTGTTATTAATTTAAATCATTCTGTATATATGTATAGAGTCCATGTTGCAACTTTCTTAACCTTCATGAGCCTTAGTTCTTCCTCTGTAAAATGGCAATAGTAACATTGGCCACCTAGATTTGCTGTGCAGATTAAATAATATATGTAAAGTTTTCAAAATCATAAGCATCAAATAAGTCAAAGCTATCAGTATTTGTAATGGTATTAATAAAATAATAGTCTGAATCTCTCTTTTCATATAATGAAAAGATTTAGGTGCCATCTATTTTTAGTCTTTTATGATCTTGGGCAAGGCACTTAACCTCTTTTGGTCTCATTTTCATTACCTGTAAGACAACAGAGTTCAGTTACATGATCTCTAAATGCAATTACAGTATTTATGTAAGAAACTAAGATTCTGTACCTATAAAACATTTGTATATAAGTCTCTTTTCTTCCAACAAGCTGGCAGATGCATATCTTCCATATATATGCCAAATGGTGATTTTCTTTCTAATTTCAACATCCTTTCATCATTTATTAGATGCACCAGAAGTAATCCAAGGAAGTTTTGCTTTTTCCAATTTATTTCCAATATATATATATCTTCCATAATTCTTAATGTTCTTCCTAAAATTTCAAAGAATATATATATATATATGTTATCTCTGAATAAACTTTTTAAAATTTCATTTCATCATACTTTACATTTTAGTAATATTAGTTGGTCACAGTTCTTTTCCAATCTTGCATGATTTTTGACAAAATGTGAAATAGCTAAAGACAGATGGCTTGCAACTCCAACTGTTGGGATTGGTTTTCCTCTGCCAGCAATGTCCATGCCCCCTTAATGAACTGTGGCCTCAGACCACATGATGGTTCTGATTTACATAATCAAAAATAATTCAAACTTTTAAAATGTACTTTTAAAATATATATCACATCGTGAAGTATGTCCAGGAGATAGCTTGGAATTTTGTTATAGGTAGTATTGCACAAGACTTTGCATGTTGTGGAAATGAAGAATTTATCAATGGAAAGCTAGTAAACCTATTACTCTTATTATTAAATATTTCCCATAGAGAGATTGTCCAAATTAGTGGAAAAGGCCCTGGGCATGAAATTTGAATATGAGAGCTTAAATTTTATTTCTTCTTAGTCCTGTGAGCTGGGTTAACTTATTTAAGTTCTCTGAGTTTGAATTTCTTCTTATGTCAAACTGGAATAACATGACACATCTCATAGAGATATTTTGAGAATAAATAAGCCCATTTCAATGAAAGCACCTATCATATAAAGGGTGCTTAATATGTGTTCAATAAATAATAAAAAAAGTAGGATAAATAAGATCCAAGATGGCCAGAACACCCATCTTTAGCACTGTTTACAAACTCTTGAAAATGTGGCAACGTCTTTGACTTTTGGTCATCACCAACTCATTGAGAGTCAAATATCCTTAGTTTTCTCTTTAAATTGTCTCCCTAATCCATTATTTTTAAAAAGGGATCACCTTGAATATAAGCACATAGGCAAGAAAAATTAATTCTCAATTTTCACAATGTTTTATAGTTTACAAAGTTCTATTCTTCATAGATTATTATCAAAACAACTAGAGGCCCAGTGCACAAAATTGTGCACTGGTAGGGTCCCTAGAGGCTGCTGGCCAGGGCCTCCTTCCCTTCCCCCGGCCAGCCCCGCCCCCTGGTTGAACTCCCAGATGAACTCCCGGTGAAGGGGACAATTTGCATACTACACTTTTATTATATAGGATTGTGTAACAATGAAAGAAGAAAATAATTGATTTTCCAAAGTTATATAACTATGTTGGTTTTAAACCCAAGACCTTTGACTCTGAATCCAACATTGATTTCACTTCATGCATTGGACATGCTGTATGACTATTGGTATAATCACTGGAAAGTATGAGCAGTAGGACAATTCACTTTCTCCAATCCTGAAAGAAGGAAGGCAAAGATCAAAAAAATGTGAGCACCCATCCATTTGGAACTGCTAAGGGGAGAGAACAATCATCACTTGAGAGTCCTTTGGCTTCTCCCTGCTGGAGAAATGGGACCTATTCAAATACCAGTCAGACAAGAGGAGCAGCCAAGCTTTGGTAATCACCACATGATAATTGGATTTCCTGGATTAAAATATTTGTATGCACATTTTTACATAAATTAAGCATCAATATTCTAAATCAGGGGTTCTCAATCTGAGCTTATTTTGTCCCCAGGGGACATTTCACAATGTCTGTAGTTACTTTTGCTAGGACTGGGTGGGAGTTGGGGGTTGCTACGGATACTACGAAATATCCTACAATGTATAAGACAGCTCCCCAAACAAAGAATTATCCAGCCAAAATGTCAATAGTGCTAAGGATGAGAAACTCTGCTATAAAATGTATTCTGTTACTAAGCATTGCAAATGATATTTCCAGTTGGCATACCTATGCTATTTGGTTACAAAGAACTCCCACCAAAACTGTCCATGGCCCAAGAGCCCCAGGTGCTTAACATTTGCAAGATTTCTTGTAGGTTCAATTTAGTTCACCAAAAACTTTAATATTTGCCTACTGTGCTTGAGGCACTATTGAGAAATATGTAAATAATTATAACATGTTCTATACCCAGCAGGAACTTCTAATTCATTAAATGTGGCAACTTCCTAGAGAATAAAAACTATGTACTTTCAGTACCTACATAAGAGGTCTTAATAAATATTTTTAAATAAAGAAGTAAAGCCTATCAGTAATTTTTCAAAAGCTTCTCAATTTTCTTCAAGTTGCATACCTAACTTTACCTCCTCACCTTTGTTTGAGGACTTGCCTTATACTTGATAGAGAAATTTGAGGCCATCTGTATTAATCACCTTAGACTCCAATCATTTGTATTTGTACCTTTAATCCCTTCCCCTTTCAAGTCTGGAAGAATGAGGTGTTTCTCATGCTACCCAAGCCAACTCTTCTACTCCATTTGTTTCCTTAGCTCCCTCCCACTATTTCATCATCTTCAAGATGATTAATAAAGTAATACATAATTTATGCAAAAGACAAGATTCAGTGGTCCATGAATGTAGTTCTTATATCCCCTCTCCAGTTCAAGTCTCTCCCATCCTGAAACATAATATCCTTTTAACCTATATCAACCTTTATTTGTTCCTTCTTGTTTGAGCCTATTTCTGTTTTAACTTTTTATTTTCCATTTCCTTAACATTCAGATATCTGATTCTGCCTCTACAACTCACTGACATTGCTCTTAAAGATGATGATCTCCATGTTGCAAAATTCAAAGAACTAGTGATTATTATACATTTTGAAGCATGTGTCCTTTCCTACAAAAATGACAACATACACCCAGGCACAAACATTTTTCATAAATTTTCAAAGGATTGACTAACACATCCATTGACTCCCAGTTAGAAAGCACTGCAGTTAACAGAATTTAGTCCTCACTGGAGAGCGCTGGGGCCTTGAACAGTGTTTTATCACCAATGGATGCCTGGGGCCAGGGAGGAGACATTCTGCCATTAGTTCTTTATTTCCTTTTTTCTTTTAATTTATCTTTATTGTTGAAAGTATTACAAATGTTCCCTTTGTTGTTTTTCCCATTGACCTCCCTCAAGCCTGGATCTACCCTTCCCAGGCCTTCACTATACTATTGTCTGTGTCCACAGGCTATGAATATCTATATATCTATATATCTCTATATCTATATATCTATCTATATCTATATCTATCTATCTATCTATCATCTATCTATATATATATAAAAGGCTAAGTGACCAACCATCCATCTGTCTGACCACCTGACAGACCGACCAGCTGGTACATATGACACACACTGGTAATTTAAAAATAAACGTTGACTTGTGCATGCTCGACACATATAAAGCTCTCACTGGTGCCAATCACACGTGTGTTTTAATTTTATAATACTATATTATATATACTATTTTGACATGTAATTTTTGCAGTAACGTAATTACCACATGAATCTTTCTTCTAATTAGTTTCCTTTCAATGTGCATAAATCCATGCACCAGGCCACTAGTATGCATATAAATCCCCAGGTTAATCTTTCCCAGCCCACCCCACTCACCCCCACCTTCCCTATGAAATTTGGTTTTTAAGCACCTATTCTATTCCAGATGGTGTGTAGGATACACATAGTGATAATAGAACAGGATCTCTATCTTCAGTAAACTCACATTAAGTATTGTTTGAGGAAGGAATGAGTAGCTTTGACATTTCAAACCTGAATACCTGGTAATCTGTTAGTAGCATTCATTAAAAAGGGGAACCAAGAAAGGAATCCATGCTCACCATTATACTAACACTACTTAAAAGGAGACCCAAAGAAAAAGATGGAACTCAAGCAGGAAGTTTGGCCTTGGACTTATTGTTATTAAGATTAAACAAGAAAAATATCCAGGTGCAGAAATAGGTGAGGGGAAGGGTGGGAGCAGTCTAGTGTTCATAAGGGAGATGTTTTCCTGCTGAGGAGAATCTGAGGCTCAACTTTTATTTGAATTGAGGCTCAAATTAAGTAAAATTTCAATTAGTTTTCCTGTCGATAACCTCCAGAAAGAAATAAAAATTCAGCATTTGGGTAAGAAATTCAAAATTTAAGCAATTGTAGGATGTGGATATAGCTATGGTCATTGAAGTCAGACAGATAATATGGATCTAAACCTATGCTTGAGACCTTAAGCAAATATGTTACTTCATGAAGTGCTCATTTTCTCAACTACAAAATGGGGATAATAATAATACCTAACATATTAGTTGAGAGAATTTTTAGTGAAATTGTGCATATGACAGGCAATATAATATATTGCACATAATAAAGAATGATCAAGTTATGTTGATATAATTATTTTTACTACTAGAATTTTAATTAAATGCCCTTTTATAAAGTCTTGAAGACCAGGAAGCCAAATATGAAAAGTTCTCCAAAAATAAATATTTTTCTTATGTTTAACTTCATATTCAGGAAAAAGAGCCAATTTTTTTAATAAACTATAATTTTCTGGCTTCAATTACCTTGAATGTTCTGTACTTTCATCTATACATAGGATGATGGTGATTTATATTCAGATTTATGAACCTAAGGCTCTCAGAGTTTCTCAGTTATTAAAAAAATTAGTTGAATTTAATGAAAACAATCCAATCATTCATTCATTCATTTGTTTATTCAACACATATTGGATGTCTCTATATGTGAGGCACTGTGATAGGTATTGGAAATACAGACTAGAAATAAGACTGTCTTCACCAGGTTTATAGCCTAGTAAGGAGATTTAAAAAAATTACTTTACTAATGTGGAATTGCCAAGTTTGATAAGTACCATGGATACAAAGTACAGCAGGTTATAACATCATGTTGTAAGGAATTTGATCTCTTTGGAAATTCAAAGAAAGCCTCCATGGAAACGTGATGATTGAGCTGTGCTCCAAAGAGTCAGTTGAATGATAGAGGGAAGGGGAAGAGTTTTCTAAGCAGGAGCAAAATAGCATATGTGAAGACTCTGCACAAGGAGGGTGCTGTGTAACTTAGAGAAGGAGCAAGAAGGGGAATCAATTCCGACCACTTAGTAGATGTGGCAGCAATAGGGGAGCACCATTTGGATCTTCATTCCGAAGAGCTTTCTCTGAGAAGCGTGGCTGCCTGGCAGCCTCCAGCCAATGCACTTTGGACCCCACAAAGTGTTCATATTTAGTCAAGGTTTTTGCCAGACTTCTCCCAACCAATGACTAAGTACAACAGGGATTCTAAAGCCAGGCCGTTCCCACTTGACATGAGACACTTCTAACAGAACACCTTTGCTTAGAGACTTCTCATCAGCCTAGCCAATATTTTCTCAGAGTTGCACTGTAGTCTGAGGCTCTTCCTATTTATCCCCGCCCCCTGCCTTTCTCTTCTTGCAGCTTGTAGGTATTTGCATAGTGACCTAAAGGCTCATTCCCCTTTCCCTTTATCATTCGCCCACTTTAGATCAATCTCCCATGTACTATTTTCATTATACAATGTACCATTCCTGGACCCACCTGACTTAAAATTGGTGGCTCTGACATGACCAGCCTATAATGGGTATTTCCAGGACCATGTTATTTTGGTGCCCCACAAGCAAGTCTTCTGTTTCTATTAGGACCTAGTAACACGTAAGGAACTATTTCTCAAAATAAATGGTGTTGCTATTGCAGATGGCATTGCCTTGCTCCAGAATCTCAGGGTCCTATGTTGTGATTCTCTCAACAGGGTTTACCATAAACTTCCTACTACATCTTTTCCACCACTGACACGATTCCATAGGATCTGTACAAGGAATATGTACTGCAGCCTGCACCTCAAGAATGATCTCAAGACCATCAAGAATGCGCTGGTGAGAGAAACATTAGCATCACCCAAAAGTGCACTGTGGCTCTCTCTAAAGGCTAGTTCTGATGGCATGAAAGGGGTATGATGAAGGCCCTATTACTTGAGGTGACAGTATTTAAACACCAGAAGCCAGAATCACTGTGATCTGGGCATTCTCTTCCACTAGATATCTTTCTAGGTCCACACTAGTGAAATCATCAGCAATTATAGTACAATAGTATGCCAGGAATCTGTCCCTCACATTCCACTCAGGATAGGACCTCCTTGCCAGTTGGTCATGAGTGAACCAGTTTCCAAATTTCTGTTTTCTCAAACTACTCTCAAGATCACTGTGTTTTGTTTGTTTGCTTGATTGATTGTTTGCAGTTTTGTTCATCCAAGAAGCAGTCATCAAAATGAATTTGATGAACAAAGGGTTTTTGGGGAAAATGTGAATCTACATTGTAGCCAATTTAAAGGTAGACTTGAAATATAGCAGAAAGGGAAAAATCTTCACTCTGGGCTATGAGCGGTAAACCTGTTCATCTACACCAGTGGTCGGCAAACCGCGGCTCGTGAGCCACATGCGGCTCTTTGGCCCCTTGAGTGTGGCTCTTCCACAAAATACCACGTGCAGGCGCGCACGTACAGTGCGATTGAAACTTCATGGCCCATGCGCAGAAGTCGTTTTTCGGCTTGGGCGAGTCTATTTTGAAGAAGAGGCATTGGAAGAAGTGGTGGGTGTCGGTCGGTTGGGCGACAGGAATCGCAGCGCAGGCGGCCCGCGGGATACACAGCACAGGGGAGGCGCACTTGATTCATGCACGAGTTGAGTGAGACTGGCTACAAGACGAGTGTGGATGGGAGAGTTGGAAGGGGTAAACCTCAGCGAAGTACCTCAATCAGATTGAGGACGTTTTTAGCAAAGGCCAGTTTAGGAGTACCCTAATTAAGTTAATAACAATGTACCTACCTATATAGTTTAAGTTTAAAAAATTTGGCTCTCAAAAGAAATTTCAATCATTGTACTGTTGATATTTGGCTCTGCTGAGTAATGAGTTTGCTGATAACTGATCTACACTATGTGGAAGGAAAAGTGAAAATATAAAAATCTTCCTGGGCAATAGTTAACCAACTGACCAGATCATGGGAACCTTAATGGCAAAGCCTGGAAGATGAGAGACAGGGAGGTCTGAGATAGAGGTATGTGAGTGCCTATATGTGAGAGACCACTAAGTATGAAAAGTTTTGTTTACACATTAAATCACACCAGAAAGCATCCACCGGGGAAGAGGCGTTGAAGAACAAAGTACGCAAAATGACTCAGCCAGTGGCACAAGCCAGCCTTGATAGTCAGCTGCCCCAAACTGGTATGATGGACACATCGATGGACACATCAATGGAGGTCATGCATGAGTCAAATAGCATGGATTATGGATTACCCCTCTACCAAGGTGGACCTAGCTTTTGTTGACTCTGAATGTCCAACCCAACCAGCCATTTCAGAGAAAGTTAACTAAATTGGGTCGCTTCCATCCTAGATGGACCAGCAGCCCATCCTCAGAGGGATAGATAGATATCTATTTTATGGGTTGACTTTTCTGTTTGCAGAGTTGTTTTCTCAAACACACTCTGCAATACAGGGACTTATGTAATGTCTTGTTCATAAGCATGAAATATCAGGCAGCATAGCACCTGTCAAGAAATCACTTCACAGGAGTGAGCCCATGATGGTGGGATTCAGTGGTTGTATAGGGGCAAAAAGCAACTATAACACTTTTAAGTTAATTTGTTTATATAATTACCACCGCATTTACATAGCTCTGAAAGGAGTCACATACCTATTTATTATCAGGAAATTCAGGTAAGAGTTGATGTCTTGAGTTTGAAATGCACAGGGAAGGCCAGCAAGCTAGAAACTGTCAGGATTTCTGTGTTGCAGTCTTGAAGCAGAATTCCTTCTTCAATGTTTTTGCTCCATTTTCATTTTACTATAAGCAAGAAGGAGAAACTAATCAGTACCTTCAACACTTGCTGAGAAATGTCCTCAGCTAAATATCTGAGTTTATCACTTATAACTTATTCTTTTCACCCTATAGAGTAAAATTCAAAGCCTCTGCCATTTTATAACAAGAATCACCTTTCTTCCAGTTTCTAAAAACATGTTCCTCGTTTCCATCTGAAACCTTACTAGAAGCAACTTTAATATACATATTTCTACCAATAACCTCTTCAAGTCAACAAAGGCTTTTTCTATCAAGTGCTTTAGAATTCTTCCATCTTCTACTCATTACCAGTTCCAAAGCTGCTCCCACAGTTTTAGGTATTTGTTATAGTAGCACTCCACTCCCCAGTGCCAAAATCTATGTTAATATCCTAGGGCTTCACCCAGCCACTGTGGCTCAGTGGTTGAGCATCAATTTATGCACCAGGAGATTACCAGTTCAATTCCCCATCAGGGCACATGCTTGGATTCAGGCTCAATCCCCAGCAGGGGCCATGCGGGAGGCAGCCAATCAAGGATGTTTCTCTCTCATCATTGTTTCTATCTCTCCCTCCCATTCCTCTCTCTCTAAAAATTAATTTAAAAACATATTTCAAAAAATGTCCCAGGGCTTCTGTAACAAAGTACAGATAAAAATGGGAGACTTAACAGAAATTTATTGCCTCAGTTCTGGAGGCTAGATTTTCTCAAAGCCCACTTATTGGCCTGACAAATGTGTGCTGGTTTTCAGGAGTAAATAGCATTTACTGAAGTCTCTATTATTCTGCATAAGATGTCTGACATTCTATTAAAAATTACAAGAACACAAAGAAAACAACCCATCATCAAGAAGAAAATCACTTTACCAGTATCAAAACCAGGAAGGCCCCAAGTGTTGGGCTTAAATAACTGTGGTTAATATGTACATAATTTCATGGAAAACATATGAACATTATTGGGAAATTTCAGCAAAGAAATGAAAACCATGAGTCAAATGGCAATATGAGAAATAAAAAATGACTGCATTCAAGATGAAGAATTCCTTTGTCAAGCTCATCATTAAATTAGACAAAGCCAAGGAAAGAATCAGTGAGTGTAAGGATAGATCAACTGGAAATTACCACAAAGAGAAAAAAAAAGTGAAAACAAATTAAAAACATAAAAAACAAACAGAAAAACAGAACAGAGCATCCAAGAGCTGTGTGACAATAGCACAAGTCTAGCATATGTGTAATTGGAATGTTGAAGGAGGAACGAAGTAGAAATAATGATTCAGAAAAAAATATTTGATAGAATAAAAATTTTGCAAATAAATAACTAAGTAAATAAATAAATAACGAAATCAAGCCACAGATCCAAGAATCTCAGAGAACCCCAAGCAAGACAAATACTAAATACCCCATTCTGCCCATTCTCTCAAAGACAGTGATGTAGCCAAAGTAAATGCCCATATTTTTATTGATGAGGAAAGGCTGAGTGTTCTGTCTGCATTCACATAAGTTGTATGGAGGCAGAACTCTGAAGGTTACCAAGGGCTTCTTTGCTCCATCTGCCACTTGGTTCCATTTGCCACCTCTCCTACATACTTGCTGTGCAACCATGGTCTTATTACTTAAATCTCATTTCTTTATTTTTTAAAAACAGTCTAATAATACAGGGTTGTTTTCAGAAAATGTATTTAGAGGACCTAGCACCAAACTTGGCATGATTCGGTACTCTCTGATTCCCATGACTTAGTGCTGTGGGGACCATCTGTGAATCAACTCTCTGAGTTACCAGTAGGAGGTAAGGGTGGGTTTCTCCTATTCTTAGATCTCCCATTTATCTGAGGTTCTATGGTCTGTTCCTTACTGTGGCTGGAGGATGGAGGAAAGGGGGAAATAGGACAGGTGTTCAGTGATGACTAATTTTTGTATTCTACATTCTTGAAATGTTCTCTTCTGCCCTGGCTTGGAGAATCATATTTATCTAGTGTACTTATTTCCTGGGGGCAAGCATGGGGAAAAGGGGTTAGGTAAAATCCTCCCTGGCCTCATCTTTTTCCAAATCTTTCTTTATTCCTCCTAAACTATTGTGTTCTAAAACATAAAAACAATACTTCTATTTATTTATTTACCTATTTATTTTTGCTCCTCATTTTCGCTATGACAGCTCATTTTCGCATCAATACTTTTTCTTGTTTCAGAGCCTAAAAGAAAGAATATCAGAGGCTTAAATAGACACACACAAGAAGAGAATGAAGTGAGAGCACATCAGTTTATCATATCATATACTATCATTATCATTGAATCATAATTGTTTTAATAAACAAAACCTTTTGTTTTTGTTCCTAAAAGCAAGCTATCTCCATTGTGTACATAAAGGCCAACTAAAGTATGCTGTGGACCCCGGGTTGTGGGTTTTATCCCCAGTGGGGAATGTGCAAGAGGCAGCCAATCAATGACTCTCTCTCATCATTGATGTTTCTATCTCTCTCTACTTCTTCTCTGAAATCAATAAAAATATATTTTAAAAAATCACAAAGGAACAAAGTTCCAACTACTTGCTCCAACCAAAATTTCTGTCTCTTTCTTTTTCCCCTCTCACAAAAAAAATTTCTCCAAAGTATGCAAATATTTATTATGAAACATATTTCATCTTTCTGTATAAAAGAATATAAACACATTGGCTGACATATGGGCCCATGTGTTCCTTCACCGAGGTGTGATGAGACTCAGAACAGCATATGTGCCAGGTGATGGAGAGCTTGCCAGAGTGCAGGTGGGACTGTTGCTGTCTTGTGAAACAGGTGCACGGAAGCCCATGTGAATAGAAGGCCCTGTGAAGTGAACTTATGGTTACTCAGACCCACAGCACTAGCACAGGACTATTAAGTTCAGATTCAGCTGTTTATTTAGCACCTTCCATGTGAACTTAGTGGACTTTAGGACTTATTCAGTCACAGAAATCACTTTACAGAATGGAAATTATTCATCCATTTGAGATTTGAGGACTCAAAGAAATTAGGTAAACTTCCTGTAGTGGTCATTCTTAAATTTTAGCATCATAAGAATTATTTGAAAATCCATTAAAACAGAGATTGCTGGGCATGACCACTCCACCCCCAGAACTTCTAAATCAGCAGTTCTGGGAGCAGCTGTATAAGTCACACTTCTCACATATTACCAGCTGCTGCTGGTCCAGGAACCAGTCTTCAAAAACCACTTTTCTAGTGTGCAGTGCACAGTGCTGAGGTCCAAAACCCTGTAGACTGAAGCATGATACCCCCGTGCTATTAGTCAGAAGCAGGAAAGCCAATGTCATTGTGCTCAAGAGGCAGGAGCAGAGTGCAAAACTGGATACCACACCAAGGAAGTCGGAATAGTTCTAGGACTGAGGAGCCAAGTCAGAGGGTCTCAGAGGACGGCCACAGGCACATCTGGACTTCCCCAAACAGGGTTTAAATGGCTGCCGGAGATGAAGTGTGGGAGTGGGTTCATCAGAGTTTAAATGTACAGAGTAGAGTGGTCAGGATAAGATACCAGTTTTTGACTTTTAAATGTTTCATTCTTACTGTTCCTTTGTTATATGGTAAACTCAGTTTATACCCAAAGTCAATAACTCTAATCAGAAATGGCCAGTCTATGTGTGTGTGTTTTTGAATAGGAATAGGTGAGACTCCTTTCAACTCGTATATTGAAGTTTTTTAACCTGAACACCCCATTGACGATGGAGGCAGGGATGAGTTCAGGACTAAAAGTAACTGCCCTTGACTTTGAAGATCTTATATCTAGTGAGATGCATCTACCCCAAGTCAGAATGTGACAGGGCTAGGAGGGAGGAGGGATTAATTAATTCCAGTTTGAGAAAAGCAGTGCTGAGAAGGAAGACACCTGAGAGATGAGCAGGAAGTTTCCTGGCAGAGACAGTGAAATTGGATAGGGACTATTGTCTAATATGTGGAAGGGAACATATTTTCCTGTTCCAAAGGGAATGGTATTCTTTTACCTTAGACTCATTTCCATCCATATTGGAGGAAAACTTTTTTTTTTTTAATTTTAACACTTCCAAAATGAAGGTAAATATATAGAAGAAAAGGCAGTTAGAGAAAACACATCTTACAAAGGCAAAAAGTCTCCTTGAGTAGAAAACACTTTGTTTTATCTTAATCTCTTTCCTGCTTACAACCCTCAAGGGAGCATTTCTTTTAGAGCTACTGAATTCCCTGAATTCCACTGTGTGCTTGCACAAACTTCTTACAGTCAGTGTAAAACAAAGGAAGTTTTTTTTTGTTTTGTTTTGTTTTTTTACCTTAGGGGCATCCTTTTTCATTCCATATGCAGTATATTGAGAAATTAGCTGGATTAATGGTAATAAAATACAACACTTAAAATATGTATTGCTTTATAATTTCCACTAATAGACTTATATTAGTCCGCTTGGGCTGCCATAAAATACCACAGACTGAAGAGGCTAACCAACAGAGATTTATTCCTCACAGTTCTGGAGGCTGGAAGTCCAAGGTCAAGGTGCCAGTAGGGCTGGTTTCTGGTGAGAGCTCTCTTCCTGGATTGCAGACTCTCTCTCACTGTGTCCTCACAGGGCTTCTCTGCTGAGCACATAGGCAGAGAGAGAGAGAGGTATTTGGTGTCTCTTCCTTTCCTTATAGAGACACCAGTCCTAGCAGGGTAGGACCCCACACTATGATCTCATTAACCTTAATTACCTCCTGAAAGCTCTATCTTCAAATATGAATTCCAATGAATTTGGGGGCAACACAATTTAGTCTATAACAGAACTGTGAACTCCTCAAGGTCACATACCTTATGTAGCTTATTTTATCCCTTCCTCCCCCATATTTCCTACCCCATTTCCTAGTACAAGTAGATTATTTTGCTTGAATGTAATTTACATTTACTCTCTCAGTGAACCATCCCAACAACATGATGAAATGGGCAGGGGAATTATTATCATCACCCCAAATTTACACAGGAATAACCATGGTTCTCAGTAAGTATAGTATATACCAGGTACTGTTCTAAGCTCTGCATGAATTAACTAATATTATGCTTATTTTAGTAAAAGGAACTGAAGGCCCAGAGTGGTTAAATAATTGTTCAGGTTGATATCTGTTAAGTGGCAGAATCAGTATCCAAAATCCAGTAACCTGGCTACAGAGTCCATGCTCTTAATCAATATATTACATGTCCTCTCCTTAGGGCCACTGGAGTCAGATAACTTGCCCATGATTTCTTACTTAGCACCTGTTTTAGAGTCCAAGGGCTGCCCTAACAGGTCACTGCAGACTTGATGGTTTAACACTACAGAAATGAGTTCTCTCACAGTTCTAATGGCCAGAAGTCCAAGAGGTTGGCAGAGCCACACTGCCTCCCACAGCTCCAGGGGGGCATCTGTTCCTCATCCCTTCAGCTTCTGGTAGCTGCAGGAATTATTCAGCTTATGACTGCCATACTCTAATATCTTCCTTCATCTGTGCATGGCCTCCTCTCTGTTCCCCTCTGTGTGTCTCTTATAAGGACATTGTCATGGTACTCAGGGCCCACCTGAATAACCCAGGATGATCTCATCTCAACATTGTAATTACACCTGCAAAGACATTTTTTTCCAAATAAGTTCACATTCACAGGTTCTAGGGGTTAGGATGAGGTATCTTTGGGGGACTACCGCTCAGACCACTGTTGCACCAATAGCAAGCAATAATCCTGTATATGGGGTAAGAGCAACACATTCTCTGCCCAGTACTTCTTTCCTAGGAACTTTTCCTCTTGCCTCCTCTCAAATCTCATTCAAATTGGCACCATGATTCTTACTGTGTGAAAGGTACCCAACCCTTGACCATAGCTAGTTGACTTATGGTTCTCAATGATTCCAAGTGATGTAAGTTACACCTTCCCTAAGAAGTTTCATCTTGTGACCAAGAGAGAAAAGTGAAAGCAACATATATATTTTTTAAGTTTGGTTTCTCTTGGCAGCCATATTTTCCAGCAGGGCAGGGTCTAGGATGAGACAAGCAAGACACTTACAACACAAAATTTAGAAGTGAACATTTGTAGGATCTAAAATGAGGGTCTCATTAAATTTTAGGTCCCAAGTGTTTCACTTTCCTCACCCTAATATTGACCCTGTATCTGAGAATGAGCACCAGAGGATCAGAGGAGACCTATGGGAAGAGAGAGGGAGAGAGTAAAGAGGAGCCCTCAAGGTCAGAGTGAGGATAAGAGTTTACAGAGGGAATTGATATCTTTTTTGGGGAAGCTAAAAACATTAAATGTTAATTAGTCTATGCTAATTTATGTCTCCTTTTATTTTCTAAAATACTGAAGGGAGCCCTCCTTGTTTCAGACACAGAAAAATAAAATGTCCTAAATAGGGCCACCATGATATGATGCCTCCTTCTACTGGTACAGAATAAAAACTTTAGGGGAAAAAGCAAAGGGATTACAGGAAGTATTGAGTGAGGCCAATTTTATTTTGTCTCATTTACCAGTTTGCTTATATGGCAAATGGGTTCCCTTTCTGTCTATGGGCACCATCATCTTTGAAGGAATAACAATAATTGCCAATTATTGCCTACCCTATCCCAGGAATTTTACACAGTCTATCTCATTTAATCCTTGCCAGCCTCTTAGTTAAGGGTTTACAGCTCCATTTAATAAGTGAGGAAACTTGGGGTTAGAGAGAATAAGTAAGTAGGCTGCCCAATTGCATGGACCAAATGAATAGTAACATCAAGTGAGACCCAAAGCCTGTGTTCTTTCCATGGCACCAGGCAAGGACCAAGTGGGTCTATTCCGAGGGAAAGGGGACAGGGAGCCTTGGGATCTGTAGTGCTCTCGGGCAGTGCACAATGATTTGTTATCTACCTGCATTTGTTTCAGAGTAGCACGGTAATCCATCCTCCCCAAAAGCAGCTGAGAATGCTTTCCCGCTCCAAAGCCAGATCCGGCAGCAGCTTGGCCACAGCCTGATATATAAGTTAATAAATTTTTCCCTGTCTCTTTTCCTCTTGTACGTGTTAGTGCATTTTTCTTCATTTGCCAAATGTTTAATGTATTTTCATTTCACACCCTTTCTATAAGGTTAGCTAGCAGTTCTTTCCTTATTTCCCCTGGGCTGTTCTATGTCTCCAAATTGTTCATCGTGCGAGATTGTGGAAAGAATCTGTAATGAGGACGCAGAGACTGGGTTCTCACCTGGGCCGTTCCCAGACTTATGTGACTATGGACAAGTTCCTTCCACCCTCTAAGCTTCAGTATCTGTGTGTGTAAAGTGAAGAATTGAGTTTCAGAGATTCCCCATCCTTGCCTGCTGATCTCATGTCAGTCTGCAGCACCTTCTTTATTGTGGGTTCTAGTGTGTGACACAACCTTCTTCATCATCCTCTTTCTAAAAGAAACATCTCCCACAAGCCATCCTTCTCAGGTAAGAGGAGGGTTTAGTTTACTCATTCCCCCTGGATCCATCATGTCGTGGTTTAACATTCCCTTATTTAATTAACAACCAAATTAATAAACTAACAATGTGGTAGAAACTAGATATTCAAAGATGATCAAGACACGGACCTGCCCTTAGGTACACAGGCAGGCAAATAGCGGGGACTCAGAGAGGGGCCTCCCTCACTATGGCCAAGTCCAACATTAAAGAAATTCTCCCAGAAGAGGTCATAACTAAACTGCATCTTACATCTGGTTAATGGCTGTTGAGCCCAGATTCTGCAGTCAGACAGATCTCAGATCAATTCAGGCTTAAATAATCAGGAGCTATATGACCTTAAGGTACTCAATTGCTCTATGCTTCCCTGTCTTGCATCTGTAAAATGAGAAACACAACACTGGATTCATAGGATTGTTAGGAAGAGAAAATGACATTTATTCATTAGAAACATATAAATACAAACTATGTGCCAGGAATGATGCCATATTCCAAGAACAACAGTGAGAGAACAGTGAGTTAAAAAATTATATATATTCAAAAAGTCCCAGGCACCATCCTAAACATTCTGCATGCATTAATTAGTACACACTACCACCCTATGAGGTAGACACTGTTATTATCTACTAGAGACCCAGTGCACAAAAATTTGTGCACTCGGGGTGGGGGGAGGGGGGTCCCCCAGCCCGGCCTGTGCCCTCTCGCAGACTGGGACACCTCGGGAGATAACAACCTGCTGGCTTAGGCCTGCTCCCGGGTGGCAGAGGGCAGGCCCAATCCCTAGGTGCAGCCCCTGGTCAGGCTCAGAGCAGGGCCGATTGGGGAGTTGGGGCGCCGCCCCATCATGCACAGAGCAGGGCGGATTGGGAGGTTGTGATGCCATCCTCAGTCACGCTCAGGGTAGGGCCGATTGGGGGGTTGGGGCACCGCCCCCTGTCACACTCAAGGCAGGGTCGATGGGGAGGTTGCGGCACCACCCCCTGTCACGCACAGAGCAGGGCTGATCAGGGGGTTGGGGCGCTGCCCCCTGTCACTCACAGAGCAGGGCCCATCAGGGGGGTTGGGGCTCCATACCCTGTCACACACAGAGCAGGGTCGATCAGGGGGTTGGGGAGCTCCCCCCTGTCATGCACAGAGCAGGGTGGATCAGGGGGTTGGGGCGCTGCACCCTGTCACACTCAGGGCAGGGCCAATGGGGAGGTTATGGCTCTACCCTGTCACACACAGAGCAAGGCCCATGGAGGGGGGTTGGGGCACCACCCTCTATCACCCACAGAGCAGGGCCGATCAGGGGGTTGGGGCGCCGCCACTGTCACACTCGGGGCAGGGCCAATGGAGAGGTTATGGCTCTACCCTGTCACACAGAGCAGGGCCCGTGGGGGGGGGGGGGGGCGCGCCGCACCCTGTCACACACAGAGCCACAGGGCAATCAGGGGATTGGGGAGCTCCCCCCTATCAGGTACCGAGCAGGGCTGATCAGGGGGTTTGGGCGCTGCCCCCTGTCACACTGATCCCGGTGCCGGGAGGCATATTACCCTTTTACTATATAGAATAGAGGCCTGGTGCATGGGTAGGGGCTGGCTGGTTTGCCCTGAAGGGTGTCCTGGATCAGGGTGGGGGTCCCCACTGGGGTGCCTGGCCAGTCTGGGTGAGGGGCTGAGGGCTGTTTTCGGGCTGGCGAGTGACTGAAGCTTCCAACCGCTCCTTGTTTTCTTTTTTTTTTTTTTTTTATTCTGGGCCAGCTTTAGCTCTGAGGCCTTGCTGCTGAAAACATCGATACAATGTTGCGGTCCGGCTGGCTTTCAGTCTGGCTGGTTTCTGGGGTTTTGTTTAGCTTCTTATTTGGAACATAGTACATAGTTGCTTAGAGTTGCAGCTGAGAAGCCGGCAACTCAGGCGGGGAACGTTGGAGTCCGCAGTCACTGGAGCAAGCAAGCCTCCCTGTTCGCTTCAGTGCATGGCTGCCGGCCGCCATCTTGGCTGACAGTTAATTTGCATAAGGATATGCTGATTAGCCAATGGGAAGGGTAGCGGTCATATGCTAATTACCATGTTTCTCTTTTATTAGTGTAGATTATTATTCCTATTTTAGAATGATGAGGAAACAGGCTCAGAAAGGATATGTGATTAGTGACAGAGCCAGTAAGTGGTAGATCCTGAAGCCTGACCTAGGCAGTCTGACTCCAGTCTCTTCTCTTATCCACTGCATCACCTGCCCCTCCCAACCTACCCACAGCCCTCTGCTACCTCCACAGGTCCTGTGAGCTCTCCAAGTGCAGTGAGTCCTTGTGAAGCTGTCCGAACAGTGGGACACAATCAAAAAGTAACCATGAAGTATAAAGTTACCCTGGGTTCTACAGCTGGTCCAGAACCCAGGCCTGTCCAATTAGAGTACTGCATCCCCATTTCCCAGAGATTGGTTCAATTCTATCAACTGGCCCTAGGAATTCTACTGGGAAGAGTGAGAAAGGTAATATGTAAGCCTGGAGCTGTTGATGGCAAGGCTAGCATGAGACCAAAAGCCAACGGAGAAGGAGGCAGAGCCATTAGACCAGTGGTTCTCAACCTTCCTAAATGCCACGATCCTTTAATACAGTTCCTCATGTTGTGGTGACCCCCAATTTCATTGTTACAAATTGAACATAATTAAAGCATCGTGATTAATAACAAAAACAATATGTAATTATATATGTGTTTTCTGATGGTCTTAGGTGACCCCTGTGAAAGGGTCGTTCGACCCCCAAAGGGGTCGCGACCCACAGGTTGAGAACCGCTGCATTAGACCCTAAGGGACAGGTCCATGACAAAAACCATCCCTGTATCATGAGCCATTAAAAGCTGTTTTGTTTCAGCTGGTTTGGTCTGGGTTTCTGTCACTTGCAACCAATAGTCCTGACTAGCACACTCAGGAAATCATATGTAATGTGCATTACTCATAGTACCACTACTCACCTGGTAAGCTATATGCAGTTATTTTGAAGAGCAAGTAGGAGTTAATCAAGTAGAGGAGGAAAAAGCATTCTCAGTTGAGTGACTGGTTATGTGCAAAGGCACAGATGTACAAGAGATCACTGCATTTTAAAGGAGACTGAAAGTCCATATTAAGCCAGCAATAGCATACAGACCTCATCTTATTAATGTCATCTACTGACCTCCAGGGAACTCAGCTTTAATGAGGACTTTAGTATCTGGCCTGGAAGTTTTCTCTTTAGTTCTTTCCATGCTCTGGAAATTTTTAAGTAACTACAGAAATATATTCTAATTTGCTACTTTTGCTACATCTGCAATAAACGGGCTGAAAATGAAAGATAGCTGATGTCGGGGCATTGGGTCTTTAAGATCAAGAAAACACCATCTTTATCTTTAATTCACCAAGTATCTTATTAGGCTGGTCTAGCACATTCTAGAGCTTGGCCCTTTCTGATCAGCCTATCCTTCAACAGGTAATTATTACGGGGATTATCTCTATTTTAGGATGAAGAAACAAAGTCTCAGAAAGGTTAAGTAGTTGACTTGACATTGCAGTTAAGCTGTGGTGGTTCTGGAACTTGAACCAAGCCTGTCTGACTCCCAAGCCCATGCTGTTTGCATTATTCAGCCTTTAGTTAACACTTGTGTCCCAACTGAAACACGAGACTTGGCAATAATACTTTCTATTACCGATTACCATTATGTGATTTCACAGAGATCATTTGTATTCATCTCCAAACTCCCACAAAGGCTTAAGAGATTGTCTTGACTCTGCATGGGACACAGATAACACAGAATTACCACCAGCCACCCACTGGGACAGACTACAATGAGATAAAACACACAACAGTCAGATAAAGGTCTCTTGTCAATACTGGCTGATTGATGGTGGCAGGGATTCTTGCCTGGAAGGAATGGGAATCTGACTAATTTCTCCTTGTATTTCTGTTAGTTTCAGATTCATACATTTTGAGTCTGTTATTACATAAATACCAATTTAGAGCTGTTATGTTTTACTGGTGGATTTACCTCGTCACTTTATATAATTATGAAAAATCTCTGTTTATCTCTACCAATACTCTTTGCCTTACAACCTCCATTGTCTGATAACAGTAAAGCTATACCAGGATCTTATGTTAAATATGTGCATGGTACATCTTCCATACTTTTAGCTCCAAATTTTCTGAGTCATTATATTTAAGATGCATCTTTTATAAACAGCCTTTAGTTGAATATCCAGCTTGAAATTCTTTGACATTTTCTTAGAATATCTATTCTGATTACTTGTAATGTGCTTACAAGTATATTTGGGTTAAAATCTACTATATTCCTATTTGATTTTTTCTTTGTCCTTTGCATTCTTTGTTCTTTTTCTCCTCAAACTTATTGTGTATTCTTTTATTATGTCATTTTCCCTCTGTATGAAAATGTTAAGCCTACATTATTTTTTCCTTACGATAATCGTACAGATCACAATATATCCTCACTTATCAGAGTCTTCCATAAATTAGTATTTATATTACTCAACAGGCAATTGAAGAACTTAGAGCACTTTAACTAAATTCATCCTTATTCTACCTCTTCTGCTCCTATTGGTATGGACATTGACTCTACATATATGTTAAATGCAATATGCAATTTTGATTTAGATTCACCACACATGTTTACCCTTTCTATTACTTTTTATCCCACTTTGAATTTTCAAACTTCAAATGAGATCATTTTCCTTATACCCAAAAAGCTTACTTTAGTATTTCCCTTTGATAGATCTACTGGCAATAAATAATTTCAATAAATTTATTTGAGATGTCTTACTTTCCTTTATTTTAGAAAGATATTTTCATCGTGATTATAATTCCACATTGGCAATTATTTTCTCTTCATACTGTACAGATGTCACCCCATTATTGTCTAGTTAATTATCACCAAATTGATCAGTATACTCAACACAATTCTTATCAAAATTCCAGAAAACCTTTTTTTTGGTAAAAATCAGTAAGCTTTTTCTAATATTTATGTGGAAATGAGAAGGACCTAGAACAGCCAAAACAACTTTGAAAATAAAGAACAAAATTGGGAGACTTAAACTGATTTAAAAATTTATTGAAAAGCTTCCATTTTCAAAGCAGTTTGGCTTTGGCTAGAAGACTGACATATAGATCAAAGAAAGAGAATAGTGAATACAGATATAGATCTACACAGATGTGGTTGGTGGCTTTCTGACAAAGATGTCAAGGCAATTCAATGAGGAAAGAAAAGTCATTTCAAAAAATGGTACTGGATCAACTAGATACCCACAAAGAAATAAACACCAACTCTGACTTACTCCAGACACAGAATGTGCTCAAAACAAATCATAGAAGTAAATATAAAATTTAAACTGTAAAACTTATATAATTAAAGCATAGGGGCGGGGGGATTCTTTGCAACCTTGGAAAAAGTAAAGTTTTCTTAGAACATAAACACCATTAGCCATAAAAAAAGAAATGATAAATCAGGCTTCATCAACATTTTAAAGTTTTGTTCTTCAAAATACTTCGTTAAAAAAGAAAACAAAAGGAAAGTTACAAACTGTGACAAAGTATTTGCAACACGTATCAAAAGATTTCTTCTAGGGAGAACCAAGATGGCAGCGTAGGTAAAAGCCTGTACTTGCTGCATCCCACAACCACATCAAAATTACAACTAAAATACAGAACAACTATCACCCATAACTGCGGGAAAGCTGGCTGAGTGGAAATACTACAACTAGAGAGGCAGAGAAGAAAGCACACTGACACTGGCAGGAGGTGCGGAGGATCAGAACAGGCTGGTCCAGCACCCAGGTGTGCTGCTGCTTTTTAATCAGGAGGGAGATTGCCTCTGCAGAGGCTGCCTGGAGGAGCAAGGAGTCCCAGCCCCACAACAGACCACAGCCCAGGGTCCCAGAGCTGGGGAAAGAAGTCCCTATGGGCCATAAGGACTACAGACTGTAAAATACAGAGCAGATGGGGCTGAGTGACACACATGCTGCTGGACACCCAGGTGCTCCTCTTAAAAGGCCAGCACCATGAACTGAATTTATAAGCTCCCACTTCCTCTGAGCTCCAGTGCCAGGCGAGGCTCTGGTGTACCCAGACACATACAGGGAGAAACTGGACTGTCTGGCATTGGGGCAGGAACGTGGAGGTGGCTTTCTTCCAGAAGGAGGTGTTCACAGTGGTCATTGTTCCCTTGCTGGGACCTCCCCAGTGCAGGGCTGACTGGTGATTCCCTGAGAACGCCCCTCCCACACCCACCCAATTTACAACCCCACCCAAGCTGTGGGCAGTGGCTTTTGCATATGAATAGTCTGTCCTTTCTCAGGCTAAAATCCTGTCAAACAAGCTGAAGCTGGGTCAGGGAGCACCAAACCTGTCAATAAAAGGCCCAAAACCAGTACCAGCACCAGCACCAGCACCAGGACCAGCTTGCCTTGCTTCACAGCTGGGCCTCGTCTGGGCACTTCTAAACCCGATACAAAGAGGAGGAATCTGCAGATCTCTCTGTAGCTCCTGCTGGATGGCCCCAGGCAGTGGCTGACTTTGCAACTCCCTGGCAACCCAAGAGCCAGTATACCAGTGGTCAGTGTGAGACCATACCAGATTACAACTCTTCACATCCATAAGCATAACAATCAAGGGGCAGACTCAGTGAGCACCAAAGCCTCACTGAAGCAAGTCCTGCTCCATAGGGTGTCTCCTGCACAGCAGTTCTCCCACTGTAGTTGCAGCTGGTCCCCACAGCCAATTGGCCTGGAGGTCAATTCCTCCAAGTGACACCAACAGCAATCAAGGCTCAACTACAACAAAACTGTGCACACAGCCCACAAAGGAGTGCACCAAGAGCGTCCAACTCAGGTGATTGGGGAGGTTGAGCCACTGGGCCCTATAGGACACCTACAACACAAGGCCACTCTGTCAACTCAAGGAGACTTAGCAGCTACCCAATACATACAAACAAACACAGGGAAGCAGCCAAAATGTGTAGACAAATAATCATGTCACAAATGAAAGAAATGGAAGAAAGAAACTACTGGATATAGAGTGCAAAACCACAGTTATAAGGTTACTCAAGAATTTTCTAGAAACCTCCAAGGAACTTAGTGAGACTTTCAAGGATCTTAGTGAGAATGCCAAAAAAAAAATGGAAAAGGACCAGTCAGAAATTAAGCATACACTGACTGAAATAAAGAATAATATACAGGGATTCTACAGTAAACTAGAGAATCCTGAGAATCAAGTCAAAGATTTGAAATACGAGGAAGCAAAAAACACCCAACCAGAAGAGCAAAAAGAAAAAAGAATCCAAAAATATGAAGATAGTACAAGGATCCTCTGGGACAACTTCAAGCATACCAACATCCGAATTATGCGGGTGCCAGAAGAAGAGAGAGAGCAAGATACTGAAAACCTATTTGAAGAAATAATTACAGAAAATTTCCCCTACCTGGTGAACGAAATAGACTTACAAATCCAGGAATTACATAGAACCCCAAACAAGAGGAATCCAAAGAGGACCACACCAAAATACATCATAATTAAAATGCCCCGGGCAAAAGACAAAGAGAGAATCTTAAAAGCAGCAAGAGAAAAACAAGTTAGTTACCTACAAGGAAGTATCCATATGACTGTCAGCTGATTTCTCAATAGGAACTATGTAGGTAAGAAGGGAGTGGCAAGAAATATTGAAAGTGATGAATAGCAAGAACCTACAACCAAGAATACTCTACCCAGCAAAGCCATCATGTAGAATTGAAGGTCAGATAAAGAGGTTCAAAAATTTATTGAAAAGCTTCCATTTTTAAAGCAGTTTGGCTTTGGCTAGAAGATTGACATATAGATCAAAGAAAGAGAGAATACAGATATAGATCCACACAGATATGGTTGGTGGCTTTCTGAGAAAGAAAAAGCTAAAGGAGTTCATCACCACCAAACCAGTATTATATGAAATGCTGAAAGGTATACTTTAAGAAGAGGAAGGAGAAGAAAAAGGTAAAGATAAAAAATATGAACAACAAAGTAACAACTAATACATATCTGTCAACAAGTGAATCTAAAAATCAAATGAATAAATAATCTGACGAACAGAATAAACTGGTGAATGGAATAGAATCAGGGGCATGAAAATGGAACAGACTGACAATTCTCAGAGGGAAGGGATTGTGTGTGGGGGCGTGCAGGAAGAGATTAGACAAAGATCTTATATGAATGTATACATTACCTATGGACACAGACAATAGGGTGGCGAGGGCCTGGGGTGGGGTGGGAACCAGGTGGAGGGGAGCTATGGGAGGATAAAAGAGGGACATCTGTAATAATCTCAACAATAAAGATTAATTTTAAAAAAGAAATTAAAAAAAAAGACTTCTAGCAAGATTATTTAACCACTTCTTACAAATCAATAATAGGACAAATAACACATTAAGGAAATGAGCAGATATTTAAACATTTAGATAATTTACGGATGAAGATATATTGTCAATAGGCATTTAAAAACATGCTAAAATCATTAGGTATCTAAGATATCCAAATTAAAACCATATTACTACACTACATTCGGAAGACTAAAATGTTTTTAAAAACTAACCTTATCGAGTGTTGGTGATAATGTAGAGCAGGTGGAATCCTCTTTTACTGCTGCTGGGAATAGAGAGTGAATAGTACAAACACTTTAGAAACCAGTCTGATAGTTTCTTACAAATGTATGCATATACCAATCATAGAATCCCACCATTTTACTGCTAAGTATTTACTGAAGAGAATCAAAATCATATGTCCACTCACAGACTTTTGCACAAATGTCCATAGCAACTTTATGTGTAATGGGAAAAAGCTGAAACTAGCCCAGTTGCCCATGAACAGGTAAATGAATAAACCAACTGTGGCATAATCATGCAATAAACCACTACTCAGCAATAAAAAAGAATTAACTATTTATACTTACAACATGAGTGAATCTCAAAATCTCTACCCTGAGTAAAAGAATGGATATAACAAGCTCTTCAAAGCCTGACTGGGTACTCCTGGCTTTCCTAGTGGTCCAGTTGGTCATCAGTCTGTTCAGCGGCTTTATGAAAGTATATGTTGTGGTTAATACCCTGCTATCAAATCACAGTGGGTGCCTTTTATTCTCCACAGGACATAACAGCTTTAATCTGTTCTAAATAAATATTCTGATTGTGTCTAGTCCAGTGGATTTTTCACATGAAATGTCCCATGACACAAAGTGCTTTTCTTAAAAAGGCTCAAAATGTATACATATCTATCTATCTATCTATCTATCTATCTATCTATCTATCTATCTGCCTAATATGCAAATTGTCCTCTCAGGAGTTCAACTGGGAGACTGGGAGTTGGATTGGTCACTATGATGTGCGCTGACCACCAGTGGATAGCACGGAATGAAGGAAGGTCCCAGTCGGCCCAGATCGCTGGCCAAGCCTAGGGACCCCATGCATGCATGAATTTCATGCACCAGGCCTCTAATTTATAATATAAAGTGTACATGACCTAACATTGTGTACACAAAGAGGAAGTCCTTTCCTTGCAATGCCTGAGTGCTCAGCATTCCCAAGATAGGCAAACCGACATCTACTGTGATGTTTTACTCATGTTCTGGGGAAGCTCTAGGCAGGCTACCAGCTTGCCTTACTGGTAGCAGCTGTCTCTGCTATCCTATATAATTAAAGCATAATATGCTAAGCGTCCGACCGATGGGTCAACCATTCGGTCGACCACTTGACCAGTTGCTTTGACACGCACTGACCACTAGGGGGTAGACGCTTTGACCAGGTTAGCTTGCTGCTGGGGTCTGGACGATTGGGACTGGGCAAGAGGTCTGGACATGCCCTGGAGCCCTCCTGTGGTCCCTCCCTGGCTGGCCGGCCCCCATTGGCCCCAGTTGGGACTGGGCAAGACGGCCCCAATTGGCCCCGATTGCCATCCAGGCCAAAGGACCCCACCTGTGCACGAATTCGTGCACCGGGCCTCTAGTTGGAAATAAAAAGGAAAATGATCTCTGTATTATTATGGATCAAAAGCAAAGATGGAAGTTCCTAGGTTTTTCTGAGATTTTTAGAAGATCATCCAGTCCTTTTGGATATGATACACTTGGGGTGAGAGAGGAAGGATACTTTGGAGGTGGCATTCCGGAAAACCCATTTTGCCAAACCCATATGTGTACATTCTAAAGGAAATGAAAGCCATATGTTTCTGATTCATTTACATGTAATCCATCAAAATATTATTTTGTAAAAGGTACTTAATGTCCAAGAAACCTGCCAAGACTTCTTATAAATATTTTTTTCCAAATGACCAGCTGCATTGAGGCAGCTGTGTAAGAAGTTATCCTTTAAAAATGGAAATGGTTTCAAAGTTTCAAGCACATTTTAAACTTCCCCAGGGCAGCCTGGCATGATAGAAATAGCACAGGCTTTGGAGTTGAACAGACCTGGATTTAACACCTAGTTTACTTATTAACATTCAAAAAATATATTGCTATGTATTTATTTGTTTGTTTAGAGTCTAGTTTGTGCTGGGCAAAAGATACTATATTGAAATATGGATATAACAGTTGACAAGTGGAATAAATAATACCCTTCCTGTCATTAATGTAGTTACTTAACTTATCTGAACCTATATTTCCTTTTTCTGAGAAATGTAGCTAGTAATACTCATCTAAATGGTCTTCAAGAAAATCATTCAGAACAGACTCATAAATACTGAAAAAAGATTGATGATTGACAGAGAGGAGCAGTTTGAGGGGTTGGGTGAAAAGGTGAAGGGATTGAGAAGTGCAAACTGCTAGTTACAAAACAGTCATGGGTATGTAAAGTATAGCACAAGGAATATAGTCAAGAAAATTGTAATAACTATGTATGGTGCCAGGTGGGTACTTGAGGGAACCCTTTGTAAACCACCATGCTGTACACCTGAAACTAAAACAAAATAATATTGAATGTAAACTGTCATTGAAAAATACATTTTTTTAAAAGTAAAAAAAAGGAAGAAAATCATTCAGGATTGTGGGGAACCAATATAGGGTTAAGCCTCGGACTGACCTGCTGGCAAAGTCACAAACAAGTCCCAGCTTAGAGGGCTCAGTCCTCTTAGCATAATTAGACTTGACCTTATAACACTTCCCAGATCTTACCTGGGAAGCTAATGGGCTGAGGGAAGTGCAGGAACTGTAACTATGGTCAAAACAGGTGAAACTCACAAGAACTGTGTAACTATGGTAACCACTGCCTTGTTTACCTCTGACTATAAAAGGTCGGTGCGGCCTGAGCACTGGGGGAAGTCCTTCCTCTTGAGTTGGACTTACCCGCCTGGCCCCCCAATATTCCAAAATTATCTCTTGTCTTTTCTCTTTCATTTGTGTGCGGCTCCTCTTCCAGATCCTGAACCCTGAACCACACGGGGCATGGAGGGAAACATTTACAACACAGGATGTAACACAATGCCTGGCATGCTAAACACGCTGAATAAGTCTTCTTCCATTTCAACCTCTTTCCATTTGAAGCCACCTTCCCCCTTCAGTCTGTCTGTACAAGGATCCTCACACAAGGTCCCTGCTCCTCAAATACCCACAAAGACTGCAATCATTGGAATGCCTCTCATCTGTTTGGCTCATTATCCACTAAAACAAAGTGACTCCTTTCTCAGAAATACAAAGCAGTATGCTTTAGATTAGGACTAAATGAGAATTTGTATTGAGGATAGTGGGGGGAAAAAGCACAAACTTTGGAGTCAGGACAAACCAAACTTGAATTTTGTATTTGCCATTCACAATTGTTTTTCATCATGGTCAAGTTTCTGAGTTTCAGTTTCTACATCTGTAAAATGGGATAAAATGACCTAATGTGCTGTATTGCTATGACAAATTAAACGGAATAATATATGGGAGGTGCCTAGCACAAAAATGGCAGATCTTATTACTGCCATAAAAAGTAAATCAAAATGTTTCACTTCAAGCTCAAAACTACTATATTGTAATCTTGACAGAGCATAACCTGTTAAACACTTGAACTGTAGGCAACCTGATAAACTCATCAACTCCACCCACAAAACCTACTCAGATAGACCCCTTGAGACTCTTGAAGAAGCCCAAGCTTAAATCTCTATAAGAATGCAAATACAAGATAAGTGGCTTGCTATTAATAGTTCTATTGCAGCCATGAATAATTAATCACAGAAAACTTTTTCACTAAGCATATGCTGCCTCAAAAATCCTTCCTCAGCACTTCATGCGGTCACTACAAATCATTTGGAGTTGGCAAATAAGGTACCCCATTTGCATCGTTGGTGTAATTCATCAAATGGTTTGCATGATCCACTCTTCTGAAACCTCAAGACTATTCAACAGACATTTATTTAGCCCTTACTAGGTACCTGATCATGGGGTTACAGAGATAAGTTAAGCAATGGCCCTGTCCATCAGGTGTACCACAAGGCAGAATAAATAATTGCTAAATAGAGATAGGAATGATTACAGAAAAAAGGAGCATTAAAGAATTTAAAAAGGGGGGAGGGGTATTTATTTTTTCTTATTTGTTCACTCTATCCAGAGTGCCTAGACTAGAACTAGCAAATTGTAAAAATAAACAACTTTTTAAAGCAAATGAATGAGATGAATTTATTGAGCACCCGTTGTCTCTATTTGATACTTGCTCATTTAGAGAACAACCATACTAAGTGGGAAAGTTGGAGGGACACCAAAGGAGAGCACCAGTTCAGTGGGATTTTGAAGCTAAGACCATTCATGGACTTAGCATAATTAGACTTGAGAGAAGAGAAGAAGGAAGACTTCGCCTGAGCAAATACAAACAGGCAGGAAAGTTCACGGCCTTAGGATGCTTTATGTTTTTGAAGATTTGGAATGTCTGCCTAGCCCAGGCCACTGGCTATGCTTAGACAGACAGAAAAATAACAATGTCTGTGGCCACGTGGAATAAAGAACTGGGTCAAAGGAAGGTGGTGGAAGATGCCAAAAAGAGAAGCTGCTATGCATGGTTGCTTGGATTTTACTGATGCTATTTTTCCCAGCAGTCACTGCTGCCTGCTTGATCATTAGCACCTGAACATCTTGTTTGTTTCCACCAGACGGAAGTAATATACAATTATGCAAATCACCTTAACTCCAAGTTAGGAATCACAGGCCAGTCAATAATGTTGATGCATTATGAAAGGGCAGCTCCTCCTGGAAGAAATAACACGAGGAGCCGATCATAAGCAAACATTTTGAAGCCTGCAGAGGACCGGTCCCTGCAGCGCCATCTATTATCATATTTCCACATAATTAGTTTGTTTTCCACTTGAAATCAGAAAGCGGTTCGACATTGCCTTCCCTGCCTCAGGATGGAAGAGCATCCAGTGGAATTCTCCTGCGAAGGTTCATATGGTGAATAATTAGTGAGAATTAATCTGCGGAAATTAAAGTTTGGAATATTGTAGAACTCATGAATAGTGCATGGGACAACTGGGTGGAGGAAGAGAGGAGCAGCATCCCCTGGTAGACAATCAGGGAAGGCTGCTGGCAATCCGGTTTTTAATCAGTGCTGCACAAGCCAGAGGGTGGAATATGGCGACAGGCTGTGGAGAAATAATGTCAACTTTTACAGGCAGGATAGAGAAACGTTTTTAGTGACACCTATCTCCGTGTTCATTGTCAGTAGTGTTTATTTGGGTGGAATCAGAGGGTTTTCTCCAATCGATGTCGATAGCATTAACTACTTTAATCCTTGCAACGGCCCTGTGTCTTCAACTTCATCATCCCCGTTTTTCTGACAGGGAAACTGGGACTTAAAGAGGCACCGGAATTGGCTGGAGCCTCCACTGAGATCAAAAGGCGTGTCTTTCTGAATGCAAAGCCCAGTAGCTTAAGGGTAAACAAGGCACTGGCTGGAATCAAACTGAAGTAGGTTCAAAATGTTAGTCCATGTAAGTATCAGTTTCCTCAACTGAAGTGTATAGGACGAAGGCATATAATTTATAAAATTGTCATCAGGGTACATGGATAGCACATGTAAGACTTTCACACAGTATCTGGCACATAGGAGGACACAATGAATTCTATTTATATGAAATAAAACGAGTAATTTCCCAAACATTACTCTGACACTAAAAGGTATAGGCATCTCATCAGCCCTGGAAATAATCCCCTCACATCACATGATTTAAGGATCAAGGTATAGCTCCCTCTCTCCTACAGCACCATGATGGCAGGTTTTCCAAGTTTCTGCTAACCTGAAAATAAATTTCAAAGGAAAATTTGCAAGTGATCAGGGTTAATGTCTCCAATTATTAAGTGAGTGAAAAAAAAAATGGGACAGCAGGAACAACAGCAGGGGAGCATTTTTTAAGAAGTAGAAAGCAAAGATATTTTTTTTTGGTAGATTAGAGTGGTTTTATTTTCCATGGCTGTAGCACACTATTTAGCAATCGTTGCTATGATTACCAGAACAATATGGTCACCAGAGTTGAAAATATAGTAAAAGAAACAGAGCATGTTTTAAAAGGAAAAAAAAATGGTATATTTTCTTTATTCCCCAATTATAAATTTAAAACTTACTATAGAATAAAACTATATAAAAGTGGAAAGAAAAAACTCTCTGTAAACTTAGAGATCTCCCCTGTTAACATGTTTGATATTTTGGTTGTTTTCTTCCAATTTTTTTTTTTTCTGGGCACATTTTTCCATAATCTATCTGCAATTAAAATGTTCATTTTTATTTCAAATAGCAAAATAAGTGTTTCTACAAAGATTCTAAAAGCATACGAATTTTTTTTAAGTAAGACCTAACTAATATACAGAATATTAATTGCTCTCAAAACAAGGAATTGTTTTTGAATTCAAAGATCACCTTTTGTTGCTTTATCTGAGAGAATGGTTTCCAATCCAAATGCACATTTGCCTCTCAGGCATCTGTTGGATTTGGATGAGGTTTCCAGATTGAGTTGAGAAATGGTCATTACAGTTAAGCTGCAACTTCAATCTTGAAAATGAATGAATGGATCCAGTCCAGTCCTTTGGCTGGGACCCAGTCTTTAAAATCCAGCAGAACAATGAGTATGTGGCTTCGCAGCCAGCTGGTATCAGACTTGGGCAGGGAGAGTGTCAAAATATTAGTGACTTTTTTACATTTGTCAAAGCTGAGGCCAATATAAGAAATGCAGACAGCTTGCAAATGTGGGTTGGGTTGTGCACCAAAGGGTTTTTGTGTGTGTGTTTTTTTTCAATCCTGCCCACCGGATGTCAACATTTCCTGGCTTTCCGACTACATCTCCAACAAAGACAGAGTGAAATATCTTTTACTTCTTATATGAAAGCCACTATAGATTTATCATCAATGTATCAGCCACTAATTTATTATTTCAGGGCAATGTACTCAGCTGGAATAAAGGGGCCATCAGCATTTCCATGGCAATTCCTCCTTTTCTTTTCTTGTTTTTTAATACATCTGCTTACTCAGTTGTTCCTGAACCTGGCAGGCAAGGTCTCAGTGAGAGAATAAATATATTTATACAAAATGTTTAAGAAATGCTGCCCACATTGAGTTAGAAAAATAAGCATATGCTAGTGCTGTCTGGCACTCTCTTTGCAATTCCGGTATCTCTCCAAAAGAAAAAAAAATCTACAACTGAACATTTTTATTTTATTTTTAAAAGAAACATTGCTGGCAGCCAACGTGCAATATGGACTTGATGAGGTTTTTTTTTCTTTCTCTCTCTCTCCTCTTTATTATTTTCTTTGAAACACACACACACACACACACCCACACACACACACACCACAACTATATAAGAGACTAAGCTCATTACTTTCCAAATAAAATAAAATCAGTTATTCACATGGAGATGTAGCTGAGATGTCTTTCTCCATCTCTATTCCTTATTCCTGAGATAAAAGTGGGCTGTTTCACGCACATGGCCAGTCATGTTCCATGCACCTAGAGAGACAGAGTGAGCCAGACACCTCTAGATCTTCATCATCTCCCTCTATCAGGTGTGAACTGTGTGAGCTTAGACACATAAACCTTGCTAAGACACAGTTTCCCCACTTGTAATATAAGGATAATAAATACACATTTTGGGATTTTGCTGCCTCAAATGAGATTTACCTTTATTAAAGTGGAAGAAGGAAGAAGAAGAAGGTGAACAAGAGGAAGGTGGAGAAGGTGGCAGAGCTCAAGGAGCCACTAATAATAATAATGGAAAATTAAATAAATAACCTTTCTATAATATTTCTGGGAGCTGTGTGGGCACCAGTGCAAGCTGTGGGCCTGATGCAGCCATGGCCATAGGAGGCTCCATCAACTAGGAGCTCCTTTGTCCTTCCACTCACTTGTTATGAATAATGTCCACAATGTAGGAGTTCTACAAAGTAGAGGAGATCATATAGCACTGCCTCTTCCTTTATGAGTGGAGCTGATAAGAAGCCTGTGTCATTAGCCATCACATAGCCACAGACTGCAGAAAGAAAAACCTTATTCTTGCCAAATGTACATCAGTTCTTCTCCCTTTATCAGTAACTCCCCATCTCCCAATAAAATAGGCTCTTCTTGTGTCTCCCCATTCCCTTAAATAATGCAACCATCAGCTTACAACAAAAAGTTTTTCTACCAAATAATCTTAATGAAGTCCAAGGATAGAACTAATAAAAGTAGAATATTTTATTCCTTTTCCAAACGTCTTAAATTTCTAAATCTAGATTGTTGACAAAATTTTGTCATGGTTGCATGTTTTGTTTGTTTGGGGCTGTTTTTGCTTGTTGATTATATTTTGTTTGTGGTTTATTTGTTTTTTCAAGACAATGTTACAGTGAGCTATCTTCTGCATCAATGAGGCACTTGTATTTTTCCTAGGTCATTTAAGCTTCACCTTATTCTAGTGAATTAGTTGTTATTATTATAATTATTCGATTTTGCTAATGAAAAAACTGAAGGCCTGAAAGGTTAAGAAACTTGCCCAAAGATGTTGTATTTTGAATGACTAACCAGACAGAAGGAAAACAATAATGATGATGCTTGACTATGTTGAACTTTATACCCGAAGCTTGTGCTCCTGGAAAACATCAATGGTCAAGAAGCCCCCTTAGCTCCCTGTTATGTTTTTAAAAATGACTTACTGACAAGAACCATTACCTATGATTCATGGATGATCCTCTTATTGAAAGGAAAGACCAGAAGCAGACCTTCCAAATCTCCATTTTTTATCTCATACAGAATTAGCTGGACGATTTCTTTCCACTGACCAATCTAATACAATGCGCATAACTTGCCTTGACCAAACTTTACTCAGGGTTCTCTAACCTTTGGCTCACATTGACTATGGAACTGGGAACCATCCCTCCTTAAGGGACCTTCCTGAGAATCAGCTGACTTCGGTGGTGTTTACTCCTCCCTCTAAACAAAAATTCCTTTTCAGTCTGAGATGCTTGCAGATCTCATGGTCAAAGCGTTCCCTATATTGCTATAGTCTCACTTTCGTTGTTACAATATTATTTTCAAATAAAATTTCTTATTACTTAAGTCCAAATTTGTTTTTTATTTGATATGTTAGTATTAACATTAATGATTGTTAGCAAATGAATTAAGCATTTTTACAAGAATCATAACCTATATTTATATGGAGCTACATGGCTATATATTTTTTAAATGATTCCCCATTAATTACCTCTTCAAAATGATTTTTCATCATTAATAGGACAATTATTGCCCCATTTGAAAACTAACACCTATGTGATGAAAAACTTCACAGTATCTAGTAAGTGGAAGTAAAGTGGATAATTCTGAATAAGAATATAAGCCCTATGTTGCCTGGTCCACTATCCTTTCACTTTCTGCATGAAAACAAGTCAGGCTTGGCTTTACCAACTTGGAAAAGGCCAATACTTTGTGAATTGATGATAAAGGTAATGAAGCTTAATTTGTAGGGCTCTTCATTTACACAAATCACCTCACAAACCTAATTTTGATTCATAATTGTATTTTTAGAAAGTATAGTTGTATACTCTTCAAGTTCCATAAAGCTCCTTAGAATAATGCCAATATGTTATATTTTGAGAAGTATACTCATGTGATTCAACTCTCACAAAATCACTCCTTCCAGGCAGCACAATGCCAGAATTTCCACAAAGATGGTTTTTTATTAAGGCCCTGGGTTTCCCAAAGTGTGTTCTGCATAATGCTGATTTTGAGACACTAATAGGTTATCTACAAAGAGAGACTTTATTCAAACAAATAAAAATTATTAAGTTAGAAAAGCTGATTTTTAAAAATCTGCATGATTCCTCAGAACCTTTAATATGTCAACCAATATTAAGAATTCTTCTTTAATGGAACAGCTCCTTGCATTAACATTTCTAAGAACAGCTTTAAGAAATGCCGATTTAAGAAGCTGGGTCTCCAAGGGACCTCTGTTTAAAACAAAGGATACAAGGAAGGGACACTAAAATAAGCTAATAAAAGTCTTTTATACTTTAAAATAAATCAATTAGACAGATGACTGTTTAGGTTCTTAGCAAGACCCTAATGCAATAGAATACCAGAAAAAGGTCAATTGAACTTTGAACCCAGGTGATGCCTTGGTGGGCAGCTTAGGTGGTGCCCCAAGGTATGTGGAAATATACTTCTTGTCTATAACAAGAAGTAAACCCAAGAAGACACCAGGTACTTGAGTGACAGGAGCCACCCAAAATAAGGATGTGGGTACTCAACAGACATTGACTTCACCCACTGAAGAGCAACAACTAGTAAATGTACATTTTTTAGTTAAAATACTGTTATTTTTTAAATTCTCATTTGCTTCCTTATCATTAAGCAGCTGTGGTTTGAGGCCATGGTCAGCAAACTGCAGCTTGCAAGCCACATGCGGCTCTTTGGCCCCTTGAGTGTGGCTCTTCCTAAGCCTTAGGAGTACCCTAATTGAGTTAATAACAATGTACCTACCTATATAGTTTAAGTTTAAAAAATTTGGCTCTCAAAAGAAATTTCAATCGTTGTACTGTTGATATTTGGCTCTGTTGACTAATGAGTTTGCTGACCACTGGTTTGGGGAAATAGCACTGGATTTTTAAATCCAATGGATATAATCTCAAATAGCTTTTCTACATATAGCTTGTATGAAACCAAACTGAGATTTTACCTCCATGAGCCTGTTGTCCCACTTTGAAGGAGGAGACAATAATATCTACCTCAAGAGATGGCTGTAATTCATTGAGATTCTGACTGTGGAAGAGTAAGGTCAGAAACTGACATATTGTAGGACACCAAAAATACATGTATTGGATCTGACTACAACTCTGGGAGGAATTTTTTAAGTTCCATTTTATAGATGAGGAAACAGAGTCTCAGAAAGATTAAATTCCTTATTCAATATTACTCAGCTTGAGAGCAGATGAACAGAAGCTAAAACTCTTAACTATTGGTTTTGAATCTTGGCTGCTTTCTATATGCCAGGTGGTTGTTTTCATAAATTTGCCTTGGGTCACTCCTAAAAAGGAGTTATGAAATAGCTGGAGGATGCCCTGGGATATAGTCTGGATCTACTCAGATAAAGGATCAAAACTGGTCGTATGACAGATTAGAAACCTAAAAAATAAAGCCTGGACTCCTTAGCATTTTAACTGCTAGAGCCACTATGGAATATAGTATGAAGGTTCCTCAACAAGTTAAGAATAGAGCTACCACATGACCTACCAATACCTCTTCTGGGTATCTAACCCCAAATTTGAAAACATTTATTCATAAAGATATATGTACCCCTAAGTTCATTGCAGGATTATTCACAGTAGCCAAGACATGGAAACAACCTGTGTCCTTCAACAGATGATTGGATAAAGAAGATGTGGTACATATACAATGGAATACTACTCAGCCATAAGAAATGATGAAATACCACCATTTGAGACAACATAGATGGACTGTGAGAGTATCATGCTAGGCAAAATAAGTCAGACAGAAAAGGAAAAGAACCATATGATTTCACTCATATGTGGGATATAAAACAGAAAGCAACAAACAAACAAAATAAACAAATTCATAGACACAGACAATAGACTGGTGGTTACCAGAGGGAAAGGAGGTGAGGGGAGAATAAAGACAGTAAAGGGGATCAGATATATGGTGACAGAAGGAGATAGACTCTAGGTGGTGAGCACATAATGCAATATACAGATGATGTATTATAGCATTTTATAGTTGAAACTTGTACAATATTATTAACCAAGGTCAACCTAATAAATTTAATTTTAAAAAAGAAAGACATACCATGGTCTGACTTGTATCTACTTTTCCAGTCACTTCATCACCTTGTACTTTGAGCTCCAATTATATTAACTCGAATTTCCCAAAATATACCTGCTGTTTCACAGTTCCTTGGATTTGTTCATGCTGCATAAACCTGCCTCTTCCTCCCTGCTATTTTTAACTAAGATAATTATTACTCTTCATAACTCACTTTAGGTGATGCCTTGTACAGCTTTCTCTGACCTTCCTGGGCCAGGTTGAAGGCATTCCAAATTTGCTTACATAGCAACCTGCCCAAACCTCTATCATAGCACTGATCACACTGAAGTATACATTTCAGTTTATATATCTCTTAATATACATAACTGTTCCTTATAGAAGTTTTATTGCAAGAAACAGAAGACTATTCAAATTCTCTTAAGGCCTCACTGAAATCTAAAAAGGAAATAAATAATCAGGTCTCGGGACATAAGAAGTAGTCCTTCCCCGAAATCAGAGCAGAAGGGATTCATGGACATCTGTGTTCAACCATTTATATAATTCAGGGCTAACTCCCTCAGTATTTATTTCTTTGACTCAAACATTTAATAAAGACAAACGGACTCCACTGGGTCAGGTGTCTATCCACAAACCAACAGCTGTGTCCAGAAGAGGAGAAAACTGTTATCAACATCTGACCCCTCCCTTCACCAGGGTTGTGGGACACTTCCAAGGAGTGTGCATGGACCTTGATCATGTAAACTAGAGATGGAAGGACAGTCTGGACCAACTTTATATTCCCATTGGCTAGCACAGTGAGAATATTGTGGATACACGATAAATATAAATAATGAGAGAGATGATTTTCACTATTTAGGAAGCCTGCAGCCTCCCTGAGCTCAGCCCCCATCACTCCAAATAGATGAGACCTTGAGTTACAAGAGATTAATTTCATTTGGCCATCAGGCAGGAGTGCTCACTCGGCAATTTTTAAATGCAAATCCAATTGTGGATTGCTCACAAGGTAATTTTGCCTTATTTTCTTCTTCTTTTTTTTTTTTTTTTTTGGAAGGAATTGACTAGGATGCAATTCCAAAGGATAATGACCACAACCAGTTATACTGAAATGTCAGATATAAAGTAGAAGTAATTATCTGTCCTCCAAGACCTTGATGTATGGAACCCAAAGCCCATTACATAATTCACTCATCAACGTTTATTCAATACCCACTATGTATACAATACTGTACTAAATGAATAAGAAGGTTTCAAAGGGAGGCAAAGACTAGCTTCTGCTTTAAGGAAGTATATAGAAAGTTTGCTAGAATAGATAGTTTGTGACAGTGGAACAGTTTATAGCTAATGAACTCACACTATACTCATGTAGTATACTTTACTAAGTATTTAAAAAAATGGGAAGATTTAGCCTGAAAAAAAAAGATTAAGAAGAAAAATAGTAGTTATTCATTTAATGAATATTAATTAAGCAGCAATTATACACTACATATTGTTATAGGCTCTTGGGGTATTGTTGTGGCCCTCATAGTCTATTGCAGGAGGATAGACAATAAGTACACAAACCATTTCACGTAGATAAGAGTTATGTGGAAGTAAAACAGTGACATATTGCTTTAAGTCGTTTCTTTAGATAGGGTAGTCAGGAATGGCTTCTCTGAACTGAATCCTGATGATAAGGAGGAACTAGATTTGAAAAGGTTTCCAGGCTCAAGGAACAGCACAGACAATGTCCCTGAGAAATAAATGAGCTTAGTGTTTGAGAACAGAAGAGAAGACCCATGAGACTAGCATGAATGGCAGGAGAGAAGAGTGACATAGATGCTTTCCAGCAATAGCCAGAACAGATCAAGTTAGCAGGACAAAGTAAGAACTTTGTGTTTTTTGGGTTTGTTTGTTTGTTTTTTAATTGTAACGGAACATTGTGCTCAAAGCAGGAAGTTTCTTATATTACTAGATAAAGAAACAATAAACATTTAAGGACTTGGCAGGACAATAAAACACAGGTTTGGGTGTTTATTTGTAAGGAATCTACACAATGTTTTGACTTGAGTAATAAATATTAAAGAAGTGACAAGGCTTTGCAAGCTATGTAGTCTCTGTCTCAATTATTCAGCTTTGCCCTTATAGTGAGAAAACCATAAATAATCTGTAAGTGAATGAACATATCTATGTTCTAATAAAACTTTGTTTAAAAAAATACAGGAAGTGAACAGAATTTGGATTGTGGGCCATGGTTTGCCAACCCCTGACCTAATGCATGGTGTAAGGCATAAGAAAGGTCTCTACTGGGAGCCTTTGTGTATAGATGATGGGTGAAAGCTGAATTTATCTCAATCATTTTTTCATTGCTTTTAGTGATATATGTATATATATATATATCTAAGCGACCATTACAACCAGATGACTGGATGACCAGATGACCGACTGGTAGCTATAATGTGCACTGACCACCAGGGGGAAAACAATCAATGCAAGAGCTGCCCCCTAGTGGTCAGTGCGCTCCCACAGCCAACCTCCTGTGGTCCCTTCCCCTTGGCCGGCTAGCCCTGATTGGCCCCAATCGCAGGCCAGGCCAAGGAACTCCACCTGTGCATGAATTCATGCACTGGGCCTCTAGTATTTTATAAGATTGACAGCAGGAAATAATGAGATAAGATTAGATATCCAATTTTAAACTGAGAGTGAAGGCTGCATTTTCCCTCCTGAGAATGTTCTCATTGCATCTTATAGGCTGTATATTGCCATTGAGTTAGGAAAAAGTTTGAAACTAGGAGGTGATATAATATTTAGATGTATGGCTCTTTAGTTATGTGCTTGGGCAAATCACTTATGTTTTTAAATCCAAATTCTTCTTTTAAGTGTGGATAATATTAAGACATATCTTATTGGCTTATTATGATGATCAAATAAATGGAAGACACAGCACATTCTCTAATAGAGCTAGCAGCACAATTTACCATAGCTAAGATTTGGAAACAGCCTAAGTGCCCATCAGCACATGAGTGGATTAAAAAACTGTGGTACATCTACACAATGGAATACTATGCTGTGGTAAAAAAGAGGGAATTCTTACCATTTGCAACAGCATGGATGGAACTGGAGAGCATTATGCTAAGCAAAATAAGCCAGTCAGACAAAAATAAATATCACATGATTCACTCATCTGTGGAATATAATGAACAACATAAACTGATGAACAAAAACAGATCCAGAGACAGAGAAGCATCAATCAGGCCATCAAACCTCAGAGGAAAGGTAGGGGAGGGTGGGGGTAAAGGGGAGAGATCAACCAAAGGACTTGTATGCATGCATATAAGCCTAACCAATGGACACAGACACCAGGGGGGTGAGGGTATGAGTGGAGGGGGGGGCAATGGAGAAATAAGGACATATATATAATGCCTTAATCAATCATTCAATACAACTCATACAATTATCTATAAAAAATAATAGAGCAAATATTCAAAAGTCATAATTAGATGTAGATACAATTGTACATCTAAGCATATAAGGTCCCGAGTAGAGCTATTGGTTTATGAGTAAACCAATATTTATTTATCTATATTCATTCCCATAGCAGTATGGGAATAAATATAGACATGAATGAATCATGAAATAGTGGGCTCCTGGCCAGTGGATGTGTTCAAATGAAGACAGAATATTCATTATTTACAAAAGGAATATATTGAACCAAGAAATACTCTGTGTTTCTGATTTTTGTTTATATTGAATTTATTGGGGTGACATTGGTTAATAAATTACATAGATTTCAGGTGTACAATTCTGTACTACATCATCTGCATATTGTATTGTGTGTTCACCACCCTAAGTTGAGTCTCCTCCCATCACCATTTATTCCCCCTTTACCCTCTGGTCCTGCTGATAATCATCATACTGTTGTCTGTATCTATGAGGTTTTTGTTGTTGTTGCTGTTTTTACTTAATCCCTTCTCCTTTTCCACCCAGCACTCCAACCCCACTCCCATCTGACAGCTGTCAGTCTGTTCTCAGTATCTATGAGTCTGTTTCTATTTTGTTTGTTGGTTTATTTTGTTCATTAGATTCCGCATATAAGTAAAATCATATGATACTTGTCTTTCTCTGACTGGCTTATTTCACTTAGCATAATACTCTCCAGGTCCCTCTATGCTGTCACAGAGGGTAAGTTTCTGATTTAATATTTGCAAGCTAAGGACAGAGCCAGTATGTTTAGGCACTGCTTAATATTTTCAATTAAGTTTTCCTGTCGGAGCTACGTTGAATATTTTGCAATTTAAGAAGGCAACATGTTACAGTGGAAGAAGCTTGGACTCTGGCATCACACAGGCATGAGTTTAAAATTTCAGCTCTGCTATTTTACCATTTGTTTAACATTAGGCCTATTGCTTCCTCTGCTTCACCTCTCTCATTTATACAAGGGGATCATAATCCCTACAAGAATTAAATTAGGTTCTATATAGCAACTGGCACATCGCAGATAATGTTACTCCCTTCCTAGCATTTTATTTTTGTTCTGAATTCCCCCTATAGTATATTCCATATGTCACCCCAAATGACATTCCCAACTTAAAATTCCCCCTTAATCCTTCCATTTTCTTCATCAGGAGCAAAATTAAGTTTCTATCAAGTGTTCACTGGCATTACACTAGCATCTGAACTATAAAATGTGACATGCAAAAATATTTACTGTGTAGACATGCTAATCAGAAGGGAAATGTCAAATCTGCATACATTTCAAGTGACCCAACAATATTTACCTTAGAGCTAAGTCTCCTGTTTTTCTGACAATTGCATCACTGAGGAAGTGACTCATTCAGCATACCAAGCCCTAGTCCATAAGAGAACTTGACCTCACCCTGGTTTAAAAGCATCACAAAGATGATGAATGTCACTGCCTTGCAGTTAGTAACAAACCTAATTTGATTTGACAAATGATGTTGATTTTGAAGGGGTCACTAACCATTAGAACTGCTGAGGACAAAATGTGCCCTAGAGGTGGATAAAAATGGAATGTTTAAACAGTTTGTTATGCAAATTTGCTTTCTACCTGTCAGGAGAGGGCAAAGGATAAGGGCAGAGAGCTGGTGGTAAGGCCATACCCAGGATTGATGAGCGCCTGGCCCAGTCCTTAGTCACTGCACAGGGGAGGTTTTGCAGGGCACAGCCAGTAGATCCGCTGCTCCCTTTATCCAGGCAGTGGGTTAGGGAAGCTCACTTCCACTAGGTCTAAGCTGCTCTGCTTCCATCTCTCATAGCCTGTTCTCCACGGAGCTCAAAGCAAGTAAGAGTTCAAGCTTCACCTGGAAATCGCAGGGCAATATCATGGTCTTCCCTGCGATTTCGTTTTATCCCTGTATCTGCAGAAGTGCAGACATTACAGGTGTTAATCTAACTCACAATATTGTGTTTCCTACACTCAGGTTATGATATCAAATTGGTCATAAAATGGTTTTCTGGGCTGTGGTGAGAACATTTGGCACTACCCTGAGTAAGACAGGAAACCACTGGAGAGTTCGGAGCAGTTTCTTATTTTACAGCTTTTGGACAACAATATGCCCTCAGAGGGTCATCGTGAAATAACGTATGTAAAGCACATAGCACAAGGCCATTTATATGACTGGTACATAATAAATGTTAGCTACTGTCTTTATGAACATTAAATTCATAGCCCCCTTACCACAGCCTTTCCATCATATTTTACTTCATTGCTCTTTCTTTTGGTGGAAGGGAGGGTACATAATAAATCGAAAGGATGCCCTTGCTCTTGTAAGACTGATATATACTTATGAATAGTTTAACAAATACCTAACAGTTCCAGGCTACACATGCTTTTAGCCACTGAACCAAAGCCAGATTCCTTCTTTTTAATGTTTTCATGGCGGGAGCTAAAAGAACATCTTGTGACTGAAGGAAAGTTAAAGCTGGGTAGGACTGGCCTTTGACCATTAATTCAATCAAAATGCACTGTGGCTTTGAACCCAAAAGTCCTGGCTCAAATGTCAGCTCTGCCATTTATTTAGTGTGTCATTGTTGGCTTATCATTTGATTTCTCCAAGACTATTTCCTCATCTTCAAAATGGGAATACTTTAGAAGGGATTTTGTTGTAGGGATTAAAAAGATGAGATCAAGGACTATAGTATGTTCTTGGTGCTAGAGGTCATAGAATAATATTATTTAAAAAATAATAATTATATAAAAAGCATACATTATGTAGGCATCTATCAACTTCCTAAATGAACTAATTGATAATTAGAATAGTTCGATTCAAAGTTCTACCATGGTGGAAATTTTAATTTCAATCATAGAGTACCTATTAGTAAAAGTACTCTGCTAATCCTGAGAAGGATATAAACCCGTATATTGTCTGGCTCAGTTAGGGCCTTTAGAACATTTCTATCATTGAGCAAAGTATGCTGGGAAATACATGAAAGGGAAACCCCAGGTTAAAATCTGGGGTCATGGAATGGCTAACAAACTATCCCACTCCACAAGCCAAGATCTTGCTTACTTTCATTATGATTAGCTCTTAAAATAGTTCTATAAAGTATATATTGTTATCTCTATTTTCAGATGAGGAACAGAAGATGAAGTCACTTACCCAATGTTTTCCAGCTGGTAAATGGTAGGGCTGAGTTCTCATTTCATTAAATTTTGGCAAATATTTGTACAGTACCTACTCTGAGTTAGATATTTTCATAGGTGCTGAAGTTATATAACAATGGGCAAAACGTTTCTGACTCCTTGGAGCTTAGTTTTAAGATTTGAACCCAGCCCTAACCAGTTTGGCTCAGTGGATAGAGTATCGGCCTGCAGACTGAAGGGTCCCAGGTTCGATTCCCATCAAGGGCATGTATCTTGGTTGCAGGCACATCCCCACTAGGAGGTGTGCAGGAGGCAGCTGATCGGTGTTTCTCTCTCATCGATGTTTCTAACTCTCTATCCCTCTCCCTTCCTCTCTGTCAAAAATCAATAAAATATATATATTAAAAAAAAGATTTGAACCCAGATCTGACCTGCTTCAAAACCCTAATTTTTCACCAAATGTAATGCTTTATTGCATTGGTGCTGTGTGGAAGATGAACCTGACCCCAATTCAATGAGTTATGATGTTCCCGTTATGCCATTTTTATTCCCTTTATGATTTAATCAGGACACTTGCTGAAATTAAAATATAGCTTAGTCATGCATATAATCTTTTTCTCCAAAACATTTTTTCCATGGGGCTGTCAGTTTTGCAAACTGGCTTGATTTAAACAGATATTTTATCCAGAAATAAATTGAATTAACAATTTAAAATGCAGAACAGAAAAGCCTGCCAGTGTTCTTGCTAATAGCTCCATTTCCCTGATTAAGAGGGCTTTCTCCAAGATGGCATAAAGAACAAAGCCCTGTTTGCCCTAAAACTCATTTGGACAATGGTCTTGAAAAAAGATAGATTCTAGAACACTGTCTTATCTGAGGAATAGTCATCCACCCCAGGTCCTGTTGTTCTACTAATCTTTAAAATTTTAGTCCTGAGCTTTTGTGAGTTTCTATGCTTATAGAATAAAAATTCCAAACTCCTAAGGCTGTCACTCAAAGTCACAATTTTTTCTTAAACTTCTGTAGTCTTATCCCGCCCCTGCCACTTCCCTAAGTCCCAAGAGGCTGCAGATAGGCGTTTGAGGCTCCACTCTGCTACCTAGTAGAGGTGTCACCTTTGCTAATGCAGTCCTCTCTCAGTTTCTTTTTCCTCTTTATGCTTCAAAAGGAGGTACTGGAATTTGCCCACTCCTCCTCTTACATGTAAGTGGAGGCTCCAATGAGGCAAACTATTTTGTAAACTTTAAAGCACAATGCACAATCCACCTTGCAGTATCTCTGCTTCCCCCACAGTGATGAACTCTTCTTCCCATATTCAGCTATTCACATTTCTCTTACAAGTCATCTCTCCCTTTCCACAACATACATGGTTCCTCCTCCCTGTCTACCTAAATAAGGGTTTGTCTTTCTTCAGGAGCCCGATCTCCTAGAAAAGTCAGTTGTTCTAACTGTCCTAGTCCTCAAGAATCTCCACTTGACCTGCCACAAATTTGTTTTAACTTGGCACTTGGTTTTTGCTGCCTTAATTCTTCAGAGTCTCACCAATTAGATAGTAAACCACAGTGAGGGAGAGATTGAATTTTACACTAAGTAATATTAGCACATAACACTATAATTCAGATTCAACTAACATTTATTGAATGCCTATGATATGGCTGCTCTGCGTCAAGGACAATCATAAGTGCTTTCCTGTTTGCTATTTCACTTACTTCTCATAAGGTAAATATTACAATTATTCACATTTTATACATATGGGGATGGAGATTCAGAAGAGCTAACTCTTCATTATTTCACATCTCTTGATGAGTAAGTGGCAGAGCTGAAAACTGATTCTGGGACAGATTTCAAAGCTCATGTTCTTTCCACCAAATTATATCGGCTCCTTTATTAAGTGTCGGCTGATACCCATCCTGATCATGATGATGGTAGGTAACTGGGGCATCAAATGGGGTCTCTAGTAGCTCAGAGCACTAACCATCTGGACTTGATTATAATTGACCATACGGCTACATATCTGACTATTCTTCCTATAAATGGATGTTTCTCTGGCTTTTATTTTTTTACATAGATTAAACACATAAAAAGCAAAGGAAATGATACAGATAAAATGTGTAATTCAAAATTTCAATGCCCTTCATACTACCATTATAATTTTAGTTATTTTTACTTCCTTGTGCCCTAGTTTCTTCCTGTGAAAAATGAGAACATCATCACCAACTTCACAGAGTAGAGCAAGAATCAACTGAGACACATAGACTGAAATCCACCCGAGTAGTTGCTATAATAATAGTGAAAAATACACAGGAATCATGTCCAGTCATTTTAGTACTTGTGAATATTCTCTTTGTAGAATCTCTAAACAGAGAATAATCTGGGCATTATAAGAGGACAGAGAAATTTGGATGGAGATAAAAAATGGTTGAAGCTACTTACGAAATAGCAAACTCTTCATAGAAATCTTTCTGTTACTAGAGGAATTCCAGCACTGAATTGTTGAGAAATAATTTCTGTTGTTTAAGTCACATAGTCTGTTGTATTGTATTAAAGCAGCCCAAGCTAACTGATATACCCTGCTTCTCTTGCCATGTTCTGCCAAAAGTATACACATGGTGTGTACGTACTAGTATTAAATATGTAATTTCACAGCGACCCATTCAAAAATGGTACCTTTAGCCTCCTAGACAATATATAAACCTGTTTGAGCTTTCCCATGCTGTCTGCAATAGCCAACACATATCTTGTCTAAAGAGTTTCTTTCCTCAGCAAGAAATTAATGTTTATTTCTGTTAGCAACTGAATTTTGAGGTAATTCATTAAACAGACTTATGTAAAATGCACGTATACATTTAGTTTACATTCTGCCCAATAATTTTAATATCTGAAATGTTGAAGGTTGAATATGCTTCTATTATCTGTAATCTGCTGACTCTTTGGTGTGCATTTTCTTCTGTTTTCTAACTTTTAACTATTAATTTAAAAATTTCAGGTATTTGTTGAAGCCTAGTTTGAGGATTTCTGCAGAGTAGATACATTTGCTTCTGCCAGGCATTTTGGGTAATATAAATCTAGAACTCTGAACTAAATTCTCGAATTGAGATGGTCTCTGAACAACTCAGATAATGTCAATTTGGCTAAAAATTTTTATGATAGCTATTTTGTAGTTAAAATTCTTAGTTTTTATCTCCAACAAACACAAAAGATTAAAACAGACACATTTCTTGCTATCTTCTCAAGGTTAGGAAGTTCCGACTAACCCAATGTCTGCACTGAGAGGTATCCTCACTTATAAGAAAGGGTAGCAGGATCTCCCATTTTAATGTCCCTAGACCATAGGCTTGACCTCTTGTAACTGGTGCCTTCAAAGTCATGCAAATTAGGTCATCAGTGTTCACCAAATACCTTGAGAGCAAAAGTAGTATGCAGTGCCATGCTTATCTTTCTGGGTTTCTATTTTCATGTTGGTTTTGACCTCTTTTCTTACTAGCTAATTAGTTCATGTTAAAACATATGCATAAAATTTAAAATTTCTATTTTTTTTCAGCATGAGGGTCAATTAGGTTATCTGATCAGACATATAACTGGAAGTAGACTTTTCACCTGCATTGACTTTCATAAATTTGTTGAAATATCCCACCTGCTAATGGCCTCTCCTCAGCTCTTTGTGTATTTATTTAATCCTTCATGCAACTAACATTTATTAATTGCCCACCAGTTACTAAGCATTTTCTACATTCTGAGAATACATAAGTAAATAATGGAGCATAAATCATTATTATCATTATGAGCTGATAGTTTGTTGTTTTTAAATTTAAGTCTTTACTATAATTATACAGTCGAGTAAGAAAAGGGAAATAAACCTGAGTGACCAGTCAGCCAATATTAACTGATATTCTCCAAAATACTATTCAGTTTCTATCTCTTTTATTGAGCTTAATACAGTCTGTATGGTATCTACATTATTCATATACTTGTTATATACTCATTAAATATTTCATCATATGAATGAAAGCACTTTGATGAGCTAAGAAAATGTTAGGTATCCTATCTAAGAAAGAGGGAATATGCAAATTGACCGGCATGTCATCACAAAGATGACAGTGCCTATAGCCACAAGATGGTGGTATGCAGTCTCCTCAGTCCCGCTGGAGTCCCACAGTCCTTTCAGCCCAGCTCAGGGGAGCAGCAGGCACATGGTGCAGCCAGACCTTCCCTCAGCCCCCCAGCTGCCCAGCGCGGGCCTGAGGTGCAGGCAAGCCTCAAATGGCAGCTGCCCAGCTGCCAGGGCCTCCCGAGGCTCAGGTAACCAGGGCCAGCCAAGGCTTGCACTGCCGGCAGTGGCAGCAGTAGAGGTGTGATGGGAACATCGCCTTCCCTTGATCACTGGGTCAGCTCCCACCCCTGAGGGCTTCCGGACTGTGAGAGGGGGCAGGCCGGGCTGAGAGACCCCCCTCCCTCCAGTGCATGGATTTTCATGCACCGGGCCTCTAGTTATTAATATTTCTGTTGTTACTAGGTTATAAAATCAGTGGATTCAAGGAGTATATCAAAATTGTCATGTAAAATAAAATGATACACTTAAAAAAAAAGTCAGAGTCTTTTCATTTGGAAACACCACTAACAAGAGGAGATAAGGCAGAAAATCTGATGATCCATCATCTATTAGAACTAGAAAGGACAAATAAATGGCAGAATAAATGACCTCAGTTTACAGAGATAAACTGATAAACAGATAAAATGCCAAGCCCAGAGAAGTGGAATCACTTGCTCAAGGTCTCATAGGTAATTAATAACACAACAGGGGCCAATATTTGCTTGGTATTTATAAATACAATGGGGTTTTTTATATTGATTTATTTTTTACTTTTTCAAATATTTTGTCTGTAAATGCTTTTGAAATTTCAATGTAGATAATCATATCACCTGAAAATAATAAAGTTTAATTTCCTAATTTCTAGGCTTTGTGATTTTAATGTTTTTTTCTTTACCTGCTGAACTGCCTGGAATTTGAATGCAAATTCCTTGACTTAAAAATAATAAGTTCATGATTAGTACTATTTATTTTCAATATTAGTATTAACAACAAATGCTACTATAATAACAGACACTTTTATATAATTACCATATTTCTGATACTATTTTTTATCCTTACAATGGTCCTATCACTCTTCATTTTACAGATAAGGGAACAGGATGTACAGAGAATTTAAGTAAGTCACCTAAGTTTATATAGTTAGTAAGGACAGATACAGAATTGAACATTGTTATTTTGGATTCAGAATATATACCCTTGATCTTGGTATCTACTTGATTTTTTTATGTAATTCTAAAACTTATAGGGGTTAAACAAATATATCATATTAAGCCAAATAATTATATCAGATCACACACTCTTTCATATTATTTTATGTAATTTGGGGTTGCCTATTCCACTTGCTTCAAGTTCCATGAAGACCAGAGATGTTTGCTTCATCAGTGACTTCATAATTCAAAAGAGATTCTCACATAGCCAAAAGCTTATATTCAAGTTATACTTTACAAGCCCACCTGGTAGCTGAGCCAGTTGATGGACCTTTTATAGTTTTTAATTCTTAATATACTTAAAGACCTTTAAATATAAGGGGGATCCAGAATTGTTTCATGAACTTAAAACCTGTCACATACATTAAAATGATATATTTCCCATATAATCCTTCCATTACAAAAATGACCACACTTTATTTGAATAGTGTGTTTGCACATCTATTTCTGAGACAATGATTTGTTAGGACATGGGTAATATCTTCTCATCTTTGCATCCTGTGTCCAGCAGGGTGCCTGTCATATGGCAGTGAACTTTGTTGAATTAATAAAAGGCAGCAACCCACAGGACAGGCATAATTATCCCTATTTGGCAGATGACAAAACGACATTTACAAGAATTGATGTGACCTCAAAGTTACACAATTTGTCAGTAGCAGAACCAGAATATAATTTCAAAACACCACTCTCCCTTAAACCACACAAAGTATAGGAAAGACTTGACTGTATATTTTTTACAGCTAGACCATGACTAAAAATCGTGACTTCCCATGCCATTTACATAAGAATACCAAAGTTTAATGGAGTAGGATGAAAATACTACACGTAATGTTGAATTTATAAACTGACCTTTAAACACAGTTTATTTCATAAATATAGTAACATATGTCAGAAAAAAAAACCAGACTTTTTCTTACTAAAAAACTCCTTATTAAATTACATCCTTTGTGAACTCTGAATTCTAGAAAGTGCTATTGAAAAGCTGTGCAAAAATTTATTTTTTCAAATTCCTACTTGCTTGAGAAAAGTCATGGAAAACTGGACATATGCCACAATATCCAAGGCTAAATAAGCAAATTCCAAGAAATTAAGATGTGTACGTATGACTTTATCCCTGGTAAGAGAGCTGGTCATGAATAGACTTCTTGTTATCATGTGGAAAAAGCAAGGTGATTACTTGAAGCCATCATGAGTTCACTTGGAAAATATTCTACCAAACAAACCTAAACACAATACCATAGAGAAAGTTAATGTGACATTTAATATGGTCTGTGACAAGTAATAAAATCTCATAAAATCTCTCATGTAACAAAGTCAAATGTCACATAACAAAATCCCTCATGCCACCCTTATGGACAAGATAAGGCAGTTAGGATAAACTACAATATTAAACAATAGTTAGTAGAACCACTATAATCATTTTTTAAAAATGCATTTTTATTAATTTCAGAGAGGAAGAGAGAGGGAGGGAGAGATAGAAATATCAATGATGAGAGAGAATCATTGATCGGCTGCCTCCTGCACACCCCCTAATGGGGATCAAACTTACAACCCAGGCAAGTGCCCTTGACCAAAATCAAACCCAGGACCCAGTCCTCAGGCAGATGTTCTATCCACTGAGCAAAATTGGCTAGGGCTGAACCACTATAATTATTGTGACGAGTTCAGAAAACAGTAAAAATATGAAACTACCTTCATAAAAGACTACATCTCAGCAGTCATGTCAATTCAGTGCAGTTCTAGATTAAATGTAAAGAGTCAGAGAAATATTATCTTGAGGATTAGTAATAGATTGAAGAAGGTTGAGGATTTCAATACCGACATGAATCCTTTCAGGAATCTCACCCAGAAACAAAGAGCAAGAAGCGAAAGGCAGGTTACATTTTCTCTCCCATCATCATGACAAAACTGCTGCGGGATTAAACAGAAAAGTCAGTTCTCCATAGTAAAGAAAACACTGTTCAACAAGGTTACCAATGATCACAATGCTAACGTTTCCATTTCTGTCTTCATCTTTCTTGACCTATCAGCAACTCTCCACTTGCACTACTGGTCCTTGCTGGCATCCAGGAGAGTGGCCTCTTCAACCACTCTTTGTCAGTCTTCTTCACTCCTTTCTCTTTGTCTTAATATTGGAGTGGCCCAGGAACAGGCCTTAGTTTTATTTTCTTCTTTATCTACACTAACTGCCCTGGGGAACTCATCTAGTCTCCTGATTTTAAATTTCATCTGCATTTTAACATTTTCAAATTATCTCTAGCCCAGACCTCTCTCCTGAAGTCCAGACTTATATATCCAACAGTTTACTCAACATATCCACTTGGGTGTCTAGTAGACATCTCAAAATTAATCTCTAAAACTGAACTCTGCTTTCCGTCTAAAACTTGCTCCATCCACAGTCTTTCCTATCTCAGCTTCTATCAACGTCTTCCCTATCAACGTTGCAGAAGCCAAAATCCCTGACACTCTCCTTTCTCTCAGGCAATACCCATCCTGCCAGGAAATTCTGGTAGATATGTTTTCAAACTACATCTAGAGTCTGGACAGTTCTTTTCACTGCTGCCATCCCAGGCCAAAGCACCAAAACATTTCCCTGGACTCTTACAACTTTGTACATCTCATCTTGCTTCCCTGCAGTATGTTCTCAGTACAAGCACCAACGTGATCCTTTTAAGTCGCCAGTCACATCATTTTATACCACTGCTTAAAACTCTAATAGCTCTCTATTTCACTCAGAGTGAAAGTCTTCCGTTCATTCTCTGGCTTCCTAACTTTCCCTCATTATTGACTGCTCCTTGCTGTTACTCAGAGATGCAAGCCTCACTTTCACCTCAGAGCCTTTAATCTATTTGTTCTTCCCAAAGTTCTCTCCTCCCTAATATCTACATAATTCAATCCCCCACCTCTTTCAGGACTTTACTCAAATCTTACCTTCTCACTGAGGTCCCCTTCATCAGTTAAATTAATACAGCAATCTGTCCAACCAATCCATCAACCTCTCATCTCTCTGACACTTCCACTGTTTTTCTTTCATAGTAATTATTAGCTTCTAAGAAACTGCCTAATTCACTTATTGGGTTGTGTGTGTGTGTGTGTGTGTGTGTGTGTGTGTGTGTGTGTGTGTTTGTTATCTAATTCTCTCTGCTAAGTCAATAGCTCCCTAAGAACAAGGTTCTTCATCTTTTTTTCTCATTAGTGTATCCAATCATTTTAGAAAAGTGCCTGGAACACAAGCAGTTGTCAGAAAATATTTGTTGTACTAATGCAGCTTAGAACCTTTTCCACTTGCACCTTGTCCCCATATCCTAGACCTGTGGTCGGCAAACCGTGGCTCGTGAGCCACATGCGGCTCTTTGGCCCCTTGAGTGTGGCCACAAAGTTTCAATCGCACTGTACGTGTGTGCCCACGCGTGGTATTTTGTGGAAGAGCCACACTCAAGGGGCCGCAGTTTGCCGACCACTGTCCTAGACTTAAGGAAAGGAGAGCAGCATTGTCCCACCAGGACAGAGAAATTTCTAATGTTGAATAAATCCAAACAAAGGAGACCAATACCTGAGAACAAGGGCATTCTGGATGCGGTGGCCACCTGAGAGCATCAGAAAAGCTCTTTCACCCTTTGGACAGGAAGTGCCCATTTTCTTTCTACATCTTCAGGTTATCACTGAAGTAGTGTTGATATAATGCCTGGTTGGCTCTTCCTTACTTTGGGGATTAGGAAACCCTACTTTTGCAAGTAATTAATACTCTTTCCCATGAACTGAGATAAAGTAAAGACCCAATCAGATTTGATAGTATGAAAAAGAGATGATTGATGTAAACCTATCTCCACTCAGCATTACTCCCACTAAAAGTGCCTAGCACACTCACACAAGATGGTACAAATATGTTAAGGCCTCCTACTGTTTCTCTAGGGAATCCTTTCTCTATGAACCTAACTTATAACTTCCCCTGGTTTCTTCTCCCCACATTAGCTACTTCTCTGTGTGATGTCCCTTGGGCATTGACCTTTTCTCCTTTGGGATAAAACTTCCTTGTCAATTTTTTTTATAGCCACCTGAACATTACCAAGTGGTATTACACCATTCCTAGATCATACTGATTATCTGAAATTCTACCTTGTCATATTTGTTCCACATCCAGCCACAGCTGAACCAGAATAAGAATTTGAAAACCTAGGAGAAATAGCCCAGAGATTTCTGCTGTCCTCCTTATTTGGCCCAATCTTCTTCAACATATTTCCTCAATGAATTAAATAATTACACAGTAACATGCTTGTCAATTTTTCAGGTGACAAACATCTGGGAGAAATAGCTAATATAGATGATCGACTCAAGAGCTCAAAATAACTCAAGCAATTTAATGAGTAGGCAAAAATAATTAACATGAATAACTTGGCAATTCATAGGGATAATTAGGCCAGTATCTGATACATAGTAGGCACTCAATAAATGTCTGTGGGATTAATAAATGAATAAGTTAATAAATATAGATTCTTATACTATGTTCTAAAAATCAACATCACACATACAGAATGAGGTATGACCTAGAATAAGAATAGTTTATGGGAAAATATACTTATAGGTTTATTGGATGACAAGTGCAAGAGTCAGTTCTGTGAGAAAATGGGTCCACTGCTGGTGAGAGCACATTGATAACTATTTAGTTGATTTGTTGTATTCACACGTTTCAACTAATGTTGACAGATTAGAGTGATATCCAAGAAAAGTAGTTGTAATACTGAAGTGGTATATTTTAATTTATTCATTTATTAATTAATCTTGAGTGCCTACTCTGTGAAAAGAGCTGGGCTAGTCATTAAGGATATAGGATGTTTACATATGAATGGTTGAAAAACTGAATATATTATTATTTTGCTATTATTAACTAATAGTATGTGTTATGATTTTATTTTTAATGATAATCTACACTAATAAAAGACAAACATGCAAATTGACCATAACTTCCCTACTCCTTAAGCCATGCCCACCAGCCAAACAGAGCGACTATATGAAAAGTAACCCAACCAAGATGGCGGCCGGCAGCCACAGAGCTGGAGCAAGCAGGAGGCTTGGTTGCCCCAATGATGGAGGAAGCCAAGCTTCCTGGCTGCGGCCGGCTCTGAGTTCCACTTAAAGCAACAAAGCAACCTTCAATTATAGAAGGTAAACAAACCCCAGATACCTGCTTTCAGCCGGCCATGGCCACGGAGCTGGAGTGAGCAGGAGGCCCATCCCGGCCGGCTCTGAGCTCGATTCCAGGCTACAAAGTTTTAATTATAGAAGGTATATAAATTTCAGAATAAAAGAAAAAAGAAAAAAAGGAGAAGCTGGGAGCTTCCATTGCAGGGGAGGCTTATCCAGCCTGCAAACACCCATCAGCCCCTCACCCAGACTGGCCAAACCTCCATGGGGTGAGGGTCCTCACTGAGGGGGAGCTTGACCAGCCTGCAAACACCCATCAGCCCCTCACCCAGGCTGGCCAGGCACCCCAGCGGGACCCCCACCCTGATCCGGGACACCCTTCAGGGCAAACCAGCTGGCTCCCACCCATGCACCAGGCCTCTATCCTATATAATAAAAGGGTAATATGCAAATTGACCCTAACAGCAGAACGACTGGGAATGACTGGTCACTATGACACACACTGACGACCAGGGGGCAGATGCTCAATGCAGGAGCTGGCCCCTGGTGGTCCGTGCACTCCCACAGGGGGAGCTCTGCTCAGCCACAATCCAGGCTGAAGGCTGCCAGTAGAGCGGTGGTGGTGGGAGCCTCTCCCTCCTCCTCAGCAGCACTAAGGATGTCTGACTGCACCTTAGGCCTGCTCCCCGCTGGCAAGTAGACATCCCCTGAGGGCTCCCAGGCTGCCAGAAGGATATCTGACTGCCAGCTTAGGCCCAATGCCCCGGGGAGCAGGCCTAAGCCAGCAGGTGGTCATCCCCTGAGGGGCCCCAGACTGTGAGAGGGCATAGACCGGGCTGAGGTACCCCACCCCCCTGCCCCAAGTGCACAAATTTCTGTGTACCGGGCCTCTAGTATATTGAATAATATGACATAATTATATAATTATTTGGTAAATTATTGTTAAAGACATGAAAGGAATGGATGAATGATTAATTATATGGAGGTTAGGGGATCTGATATAGTGTGGTAGAGCTAAACTAGTTTGTGGCTTTATACTTCAAACAGTGAGGAATCATGGGAGACTGAGATAATAGCATAAACAAAGGCAAGAAGACGCTCAGCCTTCAATAGAAGAACAGCAAGTGATTCTATTTGGCTAGAGCATTGCATGGTGTTGCCTTAGGTCACTAACTTGGAGAAAGGCAAATTAAAGCACCTAGTTTCTTCTTATAACAAATTTGGCTCCCCAGTCTGGGAAACTGCTTCTCATCCTCCTGACTATACCATACTCTTTAAGAGAAGCACAATAGCACTGATTGGAATCAAACCTCTAGGCTGAGTTCTATCTCCTAACCAAACCTGGGGGGCAGGAGCACTGCAGCAGTAAAATATAATGATTACGACTCTCTTTTTCTTAATTGAATTTATTGGGGTGACATTGGTTAATAAAATTATATAGGTTTCAGGTGCACAACTCTATAATACATCATCTGTATATTGTCTTGAGTGTTCACCATCCCAAGTCAAATATCCTTTCATCACCATTTATCCCACCTTTACCCTCTTCTACCTCCACCACCACCTTTTCCCTCTGATAACCACCATCCTGTTGTCTGTGTCTATGACAGTGGTTGGCAAACTCATTAATCAACAGAGCTAAATATCAACAGTACAACGATTGAAATTTCTTTTGAGAGCCAAATTTTTTAAACTTAAACTATATAGGTAGGTACATTGTTATTAACTTAATTAGGGTACTCCTAAGCTGGCCTTTGCTAAAAACGTCCTCAATCTGATTGAGGTACGTTCGCTGAGGTCGACCCCTTCCAACTCTCCCATCCACACTCGTCTTGTATACTTGTTTCGTCTATCTCCTTTCATTCATCCTCTCTATATGTCCAAACCATCTCAACATACCTTTCTCAATCCTCGACACTACATCTTCTTTCACTCCACAACGTTCCCTAAAATTAACTTAATAAACTTTACTTAAAGTTTTAAGTCAACTTCGCACTGTACGTGCGCGCCCGCACGTGGTATTTTGTGGAAGAGCCACACTCAAGGGGCCAAAGAGCCGCATGTGGCTTGCGAGCTGCGGTTTGCCAACCACTGGTCTATGAGGTTTTTGTTTTTGTTTTTTGCTTAATCTCTTCACCGTTTTCACCCAGCTCTCCAACTCCTCTCCCCTCTGACAGCTGTCAGTCTGTTCTCTGTGTCTATGAGTCTGATTGCAACTCTCTTGAAGTTGCCGAGGATATTTCAGAATCATCAGTGCTAACATGAATGTTGATTGCCACAATCTTAAATGGTACCACAGGGAGAGAACCCACAGGAAGAGCTGGAGCATGTGAATAGAAATCAGCAACTCATCTGCTTGGCTGAATCTCCCACTGCAGGATCTCAGAGGGTGGCAGCGTATTTGCTTATTCATCCGGTAAATGTTTACTGAACACTTACCAGGTGCCAAAGTACTGCCTAAACTAGACTCTAGGGATACAAGTTTGAGGAAGTGGCCAATGCTGCCTGGAAGTTCATGGTCTAGTTGGGGAGAATGGCGAGAACTAGAAATTTAAATAAAGTATGATAAGTGCTCTGTTACTGACAGAACCAAATGTGAGTCCAGAGCAGTGGTTTCCAAATGAGGCAGCGGATTCAGAAAGGTTTCTAGAAGAAAGATAATCTCAACTTAGACTTTTCAGCACAAGGAATTACTATTATTAACAACAATAGCAATGAGCTAACATTTCCCAGCATGTGCCATGTGGTGGCATTGTTTCAATCACATAGCATGTATGGTTAGTCCTTCCAGGCACTCTTTGAAGTAGGCACTATTATTATCCCCATTTTACAGATGAAGAAACTAACATAAAGGAAAGTTGTGTAGTTGGCATAAAATTATACAACTAGTAACTGAAATAGAGAGGATTTGGACTCAGGTTCTCTGACCTTGAAGCTCCCACTCTTGCTATATTAACTGAAGCAAAATAAACAATCAGTGAATAAGTCAAGTGGCTGTTTTCTGAACTGAGGCTAAGACTATTTTACTTTGGCTTGTTACTGAGAAGTAGAGCCAGGACAAGTCATCTGGTAGAAGGATCTTTGGGACTAGTCAGATGTGAAGGAACCAGGGAAGACTTCATGATGGCACTGTCCTTTGAGCTGGGACTGGATGGGTAGGTAATCAAAGATGAGCAAACCCCACAAGCAAAGACCCTGGGAAAGGGAAACAAATCGTATATGTGGACAATTGCTCTTGGAAAGGTTGCTCAAATAAAGGCTTTTGGCTTTCTACAGTCCAGATAAAAGAAGCAACTGTTTTTCCTGACCTGCACCTTGGACTGGCTGTCATTGAGTTTATATAACCAGGTTTGTCATTGATGGTTTTCTTCTCTGTGGAACCCACCACATCACCAAGCTTCCTGGGAGACAGCTGGGGCCATGATCTGCACTATTAACTGAATCCACTGTTCACTGTATCAATGAAAAACATTAAGTAAGAAAGTTTGAGGTTTAGAAAAAAATTGAAAACAGGTGATATTCTTTGTGTTTCTCCTCTCTCTTCCCCAAGCAAGGCAGATTCCAGAATTAGGGAATATGAAGGGAACTCTGCCTTTTATCAGTCATTCTGCCTTTTATGTGGTCAGTAGAGACCTTTAACCATATATCCAGGTGTAACTTGATGGCTAGCCTATTTCAAATGACCAGAAATAAACACGTACACACATACACATACACACACACACACACACACACACACACACTACAGTGTATTTTTGCTTGTTTGCTTGTTTATTCCTTTAATTCTCAGCCTTCAGGAAGATGGAACATTACTTAAGAACTAGAGGGTCATTCTAGTGCCCAGCCTTTGTTGCTTCTGCGTCAGCAGTATATGTCCAGTGTCCCTCTCTGATGTCTGCAGTTACCGTGACTCACCCCTTCTTTTCCTGCTACTACTGATAAATGGCAAATTCCTGACTAGTCTCCTTCCTTATTTACTCAGTTGGGTACTCACGTCTTCTATCACCTCAAACTTTTAGTAACTCCCATTCTTTATGTGCATTATGGCTTCTGCCCTCATTACTAATTGCTGTCTTTCCCTCTATGCATCCTACTCAAATTCACTGAGGTCAGATCTAATTGGTTCATTTGATGATTAACATCTCTGTTGGACAGATCTATTATGCTAGGCCCTTGATAACCTTGAGCTTGGTATACACCCCTGGCTCGATCAGCTGCAACCAATCTGCTAGACTCACAGGGGCAACTGTCCTATAAAGTAAAGTAGTGCCTCATAAACTCCTCTTCAATAAAATTAAAGAGGGCAGAGAATATCTTACTTACCAAAAGTCTATTTACATGGAGCCCAGAGGAAAACAGTCAGGACAATAAAACAGAAAGGAAATCCTGACACCTTGAAGAATATAATATCCAACTTCAAGCTGTTTTGGCCTGATCCACTGTGGAACTGTCAAAGGAGTTAGAAAGAAACATAACACAACAGAGAAATGAGACATTTTAAGCCCTTTCATAAGAAGGCAAAGTTAAGGGTTTGGGTCGGAATAGAGAAAGTGATGCATTACATATTTGTTGTATTAATGATATGGGACAGTGAGATGATCCTACACTTTGGAAACAGATGGACAGAGTTTATACTCCTGCCAGGGTAGATTCCTATTTGGGCAACCATGGGTAAGTTTGAACCCATTTACCAGGGCATTAAGAATTGAATACTTAATTTGTAAGGATTAAAATGAGAAAATATATGTAAAATGTTCAGCATAGAGTAAACTCTCAGGAAGTGGTACTTAACAGTCTTAACAGTCTACTTCTACCACTTAAGAATGAATGAAAGACCTCATTATTAAGACCATCCTACCTCATACTTAAAAATCAATTGATAAGGATAGAACTTACTTTGGTATTTGTATTTACTTTTACATGTAAATAGTTATAATTTTCACAGTGAGTTTTTTGTGTGGGTATATGTGTGAACACAGTAGAGTCTGCAGAAACCCTGGAGACAATAAAAATATATATTGGGGGAGGGGCAAGTTCTGAAAGCACCATTTATCTACTTAAAAAATGAAGTATATTATATCCTCAATCTAAAATTAATATTCAACATTATAAAAATATGTTAAAAATGAAAGAGTAGAGTGAAGGAGGAGAATTACTGAATTCCTCTCCCAAAAGAAAACATCAGTTATTAGTGAGATATATTTCATTATAATTTCTCCACCCTCTGAGCATACTTTTATTTTTTACATAGTAGTTATCTTCTTGAATATACAGTTACTTAGTCTGATTTCTTGCTTTTAAAATTATACTATATTTTTCATGTCATATAAACTCTTCACATTGAATTATATTTAATATCTGAATCGTAACCCAAAATGGATGTGTGTTGACTTAGTCAATCTGTCTCTTTAGCCTACAGCAATTAGGATTTGTTGTTGTATTTTTTGTTGCTGTTGTTCTATTTTGTTTGGGCTATTTTATTGCAAGTAATGTTGCAATAAAAAATAATTGTCTATAATCTCTGATTATTTCATGAGTCTAGATTATAGAACAGATATATCTCTTTGGGGATTGATAGTGTGCATAACTGTGATAGCATTATATATTCGAACTAGAGGCCTGGTGCATGGATTTGTGCACTGGTGGGGTCCCAGGGCATGGCCTGCTGGGATTAGGTGAAACCAGCAGTCCAACATTGCCTGCTGCCGCTCGGTAGGCTCGCTGCCACTCCGCTGTGGTCTCCGGGCTGCGGCAGCCAGCCGTGGGCACTGCATCTGGTGCCCGATGGTCAGCTGAGCGGTGCTCCCGCTGTGACAGCACTAACCACCAGGGGGCAGCTCCTGCATTGTGTGTGTGCCCCCTGATGATCAGTGTGCTTAGGCATATATATATATATATATATATATATATATATATATATATATGTATTGTTTGCTGATAAAATAGTTCATAATAGAGTTCTTTGCAGCTCCAGTGATTCTTTGGCTTCCCTGGACCTCCTATTCATTGCTCCTCTGACCCAAATATATCACACAGAAAGAAAAAAAATCTGTCCCTGTTCCCATAGACAGCCATGAGATATCTAAGGAGAGTTCTTATATCCTGAGATTGCTTTTTAGCAATACGAGAAAATGCCTTAAACTAAGGCCATTTTTTTTTTCAGGAAAATACAAATTTACAACAAATGACCCTAAACTTTTTGTAGTAAAGTTTTAAGTTTGAGCATTGGAATTCTCAGGAAGAAAAATAAGTCTTATATCCAAGGCTTTTAATTGATGCCTATGTTATAAGTCCTCAGTGGAATAAAGGACATTCTATTCCCTAGGAGAATAGAGAACTGAAACCAGGATCTCTCAACAGTAATAATAATGGTAGCAATGACAACCATAACAGTAATACTAAGATTTGACTGCTTACTGTGTCATTGTTCTATAGGGTTATAGATATTCTCTATGTAATCCTCAAATAATATAACACAGTTTGTATATAAGCTGCTCTTACTCAAAGTTAAATCCACTTTTTTCAAAAAAGGAAGAGAGAAAAAGGATGAAGAAAATCATAGTCATTAAGACCAGATAGGTTACTCTGTGTATTCATTTTCCACTGCTGCTCTAACAGAAAACCACAGACTTAGAGCTTAAACCAACACCCTGGCCTGGTAACTCAGTTGGTCAGAACATCATCCCAATATACCAAGATTGTAGGCTTGCTCTCCAGTCAGGGCACATAGAAGAAGCAACCAATGAGTGCATAAGTGGAACAACAAATGTTTCTCTCTCTCTCTCTCTCTCTCTCTCTCTCTCTCTCAAATAAAACAACATCACTTTTTTATATTATAATTCTCAGACCTCAGTACTGGTGTCAGTGGGTTAAAATTGAGGTGTTGGCATGGCTGCATTCCAACCTGGGGGAGAATCTCTTCCATTGCCCTTTTTAGCTTCTGGAGGCCCTATCTATTCCTTAGCTTATTGACCCCCCATTTACATCTTCAAAGTCAGCAACAGCAGGTTTAGTCCTTTTCACCTTTCTTCTCTCTGACACTTCTTCCATTATAGTATACCTCTCTCTCTCTCCCCCTCTCTGCTTCTCTTCCTCCCTCTGATCACAGCCTGAAAATGTCTTCTACTTTTAAGAACTCATGTTATTAGATCAATCCCACTGGCTAACCCAGAAAAATCTCCACACTTTAAGGTCTTAATGCTAATCACCTCTGCAAAGTCTTTTTTGCCATGTAAGGTTCCTAGAATTAGGGATTGAACATCTCTGGAGTGCCATTATTCTGTAGATGACAACCTATCTGTGTGATTTCATTTAGTCTTCCCAGGGAAACCCCAAGATAAGAATATTATTATCTATTCTTGTTTACCAAATTACCCTAAAACTAAGTGGCTTAAAATGACATCTGTTACCTCATAGGCTTAGCTACGTCTCCTTTTTCAAGGTCTCTCAAGAGACTGCTTTAAAGGTGTCTAATTAGGCTGCAGTCTCATCCAAAGGTTCAAGTGGGGATAGTTCTGCTTTCAAGTTCACCACATGGTTATTGGCAGGATTCAGTTCCTCATAGGCTGTTGACTGAGGGCCCTCAGTTCCTTTCCATACACATCTCTTCATATGGAAGCTTTCTTCTTTGGACTTAGTCAGAAGATGGAGCATGAGAAAAGTGCCAGCAAAATGGAAATCATGATCTTTTATAATGTAATCTCAGAAATGACATCCCATTACTTTCACCATATTCTTTTAGTAAAAAGCAAGTCATGATGTCAGTAGGTCCAACCCATATTCAGAGAGGAGACTGCATACAGGGGGGGTGACTATCATGAGGAAGGAAACATTGGGAGCCATTTTAGAAGTAGTCTATCACAGTATTTCTATCAGTTAGCTATTGCTGTATAACAAATCACCACAAAACTCAGTGGTTGAAAATTGTTCATTCTTGTTCACATGTTTGTGAGTCAACTGGGACATAGCTGAACGTCCTCTGATTTAAGCTACAGGTTCCACTGGCTTGGCTCCTTGCTATGAGCTAGGTGTAAGTTTGTTTCTCTGGGGCCCACGGTGAGGAGGCTGTAGAATCCTAGGGAACTTCTTTTCCTGGCAATAGGAAAAGTTCAAGAAGGAAAAACAACCATGTGATACTTTTTAAAGTTACCACACTATAACTCCCCCTCCCATATTTCATTGGCCAAAGCAAGGCATATGACAAAACCTTGAGTTAAAGAGCAGGAAGGCATATATCTATCTATATTTTCCTCTAGTAGGAGCAATTTGCAGTCACAAGGTAAAAGTAAAAAGTACAGGAAGGGGTGAAACATTGGGGCCAATTATTCCACCTCCGACAGCATTATTCTCACATGTCACAGATAAACTATGACACAAAGAACCGAGCTGACTTACCCAAGGTCACGGCACACAAATTCAGATTTGTCTGACTTTAAAACCCACACTCTGTCATTTTACAGCACAAGGCTTCAATATACATTCTCTCTGAATCACTGCCTTCCAAATTGACATCTAAAGATTCCTTTTGCAAACAGTCGTCAGAAATTCCGTTTTGCTCTTCTGCCTCCCGTTTCACTTTATTAGCCTAAATATGTAACATGGGCCCGAGCATGGAGATAAAATCGGCTCTGAAAATGAGAAAATGGATTTTCTTGTCATGCCTTTGCGTTACAGATGGGCCCAGTCCACGGCAATCATGGCTGCACCTGGAGCAGTGCACAGGCCCATGAATAATCCATGTTCCTTAAGCAGCCTCCTCCCCGCAGCGCTGACTCAGCAGCTGCTCTCCTGCTTTCTGCGAAGCAACAGCACCTTATAGGTCAGGTGCAGCCTAAGAACTCATCAGCACTGGACATTTGGTTGAGTCTTGCAGACAGACAAGGAGCTTAAACATCTAATTGGACTTTAACCAGACTGTGATGCTTCCCTTCTTAGAACATTTTATTACCTTCAAGATTAAATCCAGACTCCCTTATGTGGCACATAGAAGCTTTCATGATTTGACCATTACCTCTCTAACAAGACCCTCATCCTCCTATTTCCTGACCTTCACCTTGACCTCTTTCATCACCTCCCTCACCTTTCATGCTAGTTATTCCTAATTATTTGTACTTTTCTGAATGCACACACATTTATCTGCAATCTTTTGCAGTATTGGTCCTCTTTTCTAGAAAACTCTTCCTCTGCTTTATCACTTATTATCTAAATTGAATCCCCCTTTTTTAAAGTAGCTCAGGAGTCCCTTTTTGCAGAAAGGCTTTCCTAACCTCACCCTCACCCTGGAACGCAGCTCATTTGGGGTTAGGAACTTCTTGCTGAGGAAACGTTTTGTGCTTCCTCTATAGTCCTTATCAATCTATATTAGAATCACCTCTTTTCTTACCAATCCCATAAACATGAAGTTCTTTGAAACTAATAGTCTTTGGGTTCTAAAGTCACATTGTTCTTGGCATAGTGCCCAGCAGTCATTAAACGGTTGCAGAATAAAATATACAGAAGGGACAGAAAAGGAAAAAGCAAAAAGAAAGAAAGGGAGAGAGAAGCAGAGGTGGGCTAGAAGGGGTCAATGGGAGAAAAGGGGGACATATGTAATACTTTTGACAACAAAGATTTTACCAAAAAAAGGGAGGAGGTGGAGGGAGGAAGAGAGGACAGAAGAAAGGAAAGAGGGAAGAAAAAAATGAGAGGGAAAGAGAAAAATCAAAATCATGTCTGAGACGAAATTTTGTAAATGGCACATGGCCACATAACTCTAAGAAGCCTTATTCATTTTCACCTAGGATATGCCAGTATCTATGGCTTGCTCATCTAAGGACAAGCCAGTCATAAGTCCTACACTTTCATAGTCCAGACCCACTAACATCCTTTGTAAATTCAAGCGAGTGAACTTTTTAAAGCATGGAGCCTCTTAACCAGTTCCTCAATGTGCTCCAGTGCGATCAATAACCAATCCAGATGACAAATGAATGTTAAATACCGTTTGAAGAATGACAAGAAAAAAACGTAGCAGGAGAGGATTAGTGGAGAGTCTCTCCAGAATTGTGGTCTCACGGAATGTTTACGGACCCTGCTGTGATTCCACAAGGAAGAGGCGAGAAGGCTAAGAAGATGGATTGTGGGCTGGTTTGGAAATGATCAGTAACCTGGAGGTGGGAGGCCTTTCAGAGATGGCATTCTCATTACTGCTGTAGAAACTGGACTCCTGAATCAACACAAACAAGTTACGAGGTAACAGTTCCAAATGCCAATTGCTGCTATTTTTGCTTCAACGCCACAACTGATTGTGAGTGCTTGATGGTTTTGAAGCTGCCTTTACACTCTAATAATTGCACTTTCCAAATTGCACCTGAGGCATTACCATGCCTGATAAGGCTCTTAATTGAGGTTTTAGTATAATTACTTGGAAAGCACATCCTTGGGAAGAACAGTTGGAATAGAAGATAGATCAAATATGTTCTAGGATTATTGTTTGCAGTCATATGATAATGCTTCTTTCTACCTACCCGCCTCCCAGAGTCATCAACTTTATGATATTAAGGTTTCAGAAAGTTGCTAACACTCTGGAAGCTTTGCTCTTCTTTTAAAAAAAAATATTTATTTTATTTTTTTCCTGTGAAGTCACCACAACATATAGCTGAAGAGGGGAGATGTGTCTGTTACGATTTAGGGTTGCCAAATCCCTGTCCCTTGCCATGACTTTAAAGCAGTATTTGGATTTGAGTAGAAACAACAATAAACTGAGGGCAACTTATTAGCTGAAATTCTCAGAACATCAATATTTTTTATTTGAAAAAAAAGGGGGGAAATAACATTTTCACTGGACTATAGTGGAAATCTAGTGAAATTTGATAGATAAAAAGCAAAGCAAAAGCTAAGTTATTTTGTATGGTTGGGATATTAGGGATTCAACACATTTATTCCATAACACATAGGTTACCAAAGGACCTCTCTTTCAGTCTCTCTTTTACCATTTACAAATATCAAACATGGCTCTGGATCCCATTTATCATGTTTTAGGTTGGTTCAAAATGTCACCCTTTCACAGAATTCTCTGCTGCCCCAGCAGGACCAATTCCCGCCCTCTCCTTGCATCTGCTAGAACTCTCCTCTCCAATAACACTTAGCTCATTATGACGTGGCTGTTTCTCTTAAGAGTGGAGGTTCCTCTGGGTTAGAAGACATGTCCCCCTTTTTAATTTTATATAACCAGATTATTGAGGAGTCTCAAAATAATGTGGTAAAAACAGGAATATATTTGAACTTTTATTGGTTGTTAATACTTTCATCCATATTCTGACAAACTGCCTTTTCCAGTTTCTTTATACTATCTTGGGCATATTTGATAACTTCTAATCATTTTTATGACTGAGAAGTACATTTGAAAACTTTAATCTCAAAATTGACTTAAAATTCATTTCTTGCCCTTTCCCTAGGCAAGCCTTGGGCTGTGATCCTGGCTTATCAGAGAAAGAAATCATAGATAACACCAGGCAGAATGGACTGAGATTCATTCAGGGAAATGCCATAGATTTGTGCAGGATATGCAATGTTCAACTCTAGAGAGCAAGACTCCTATGGTAGACCATGTGACCCACTTTCCCTATGTTTGTCCAGGACACAATCTGTACAACTATAGAAGGAAGCCCCAAAAACATAGCCTTTTACTCCCTCTTCCCAGTCTAATTATTTCAGAGTTTTATAAGGACTCAAAGGAGAACAGAGGAAGTAGGGCTCATCATATATAATTAGTCACACTATCAGTAAGGGGGAGCCATCTTTGATCCTGCCCTGATTTTGTCTGTTTTAACTTCTCATGGTGATTTCCACAAATAATAACATTTATAACAAATGATAACTATAATTATAATAATACTAGAGGCCTGGTGCATGAAATTCATGCATGGGCCTGCACCCTCTCCAATCTGGGATCCCTCTCACAATCCTGGACTGCTGGCTCCTAATTGCTCACCTACCTGCCTGTCTGATAGCCCCTAGCTGCCCCCCTCTGCCAGCCTGCTCACACCTCACTGCCTCTGTGTGCTGGTCTGATTGCCACTAACTGCCCCTGCTTCTGGCCAGGTCACCCCCAATTGCCCTCTCCCTACTGGCCTGGTTGCTACTAACTGCCACCCCCACCCCCGCCAGCCTGGTCACGCCTTACTGCACCCCGCCAGCCTGGTCACCCCCAACTATACCCCCTGCCAGCCTAGTCGACCCTCACTGCCCCCCCTCCCCGCTGGCCTAATCACCCCCAACTGCCCCCCTCTGCTGGCCTGGTCACCCCTAACTGCCCCCCCCCACTGGCCTGGTCACCCCACATAGCCTGCTGTTCAGTTGTTTGATCATCCCTCACTAACCGCACCCCCCCCCCGCCCCCGCCAGCTTGGTCACCCCACGCAGCCTGCTGTTCAGTTGTTTGGTCGTCCCTCACTAACCCCCCCTGCTGTCCTGGTCACCCCACACAGCCTGGTGTTCAGTTAGTTGTTTGGTCATCCCTCCCTCACTAACCCCTCTGCTGGCCTGGTCGTAGGCAGTCATCTTGTGAGGGCATGAGGGTTAATTTGCAAATTACCTCTTTATTATATTGGATAATATATACTATTTTTGAGTACTCACTATCATACTTCATAAATAGTAAAATACATTCTTTCATACTCCAATATTTCTGAAATAGCAGCATGACTGGTAACTGATGTATCATAGTTTAATTGTAAGCATTTTTTTCTTTCCTAGTGGTATGTGAGATAATGGTGAGTCTAACAATTGACAGCCTCTGACAATTTATGAAATACAGAATATAGAAGATAGTTCTAACCACTTTACATGTACTAACTCATCTAATACAATAATATTGTGAGATTAGCTATAATTATTATTTCATTTTACTGATGAGGAAATCGTGGTAAGGATGTTTAATAAGATACCCACAGTCACACTTAATATGTAGACAGAGTAAACTTTATGTTGATGGGGTACATCTTGGGCTTCTTGGAGTGGTGTTTGTATACTTTCTCACACCCTACATCCCTAAAGAACCCCTCAGAGGGTGACAGCCATGTCTCCTTCAACCACACCAGTGTCCTTTCTAGGTGGCTGTACCCATGCTTTGTAATCTCCTGAACAGCCCTGTAGCTCCTGCCACTTCTGTGCCTCTGGGCTCCTTCACATGGAGCACTGTGAGCTGCTAAGGTCTTCCTTTCGTTGTCCTTAGGACTGGACAACCATGTTTGTATTCCCAGTAATATGACTTTATAGTCTTTCTTGGCTTCTTGGTTCATTGGCTCCAGCAAGCACCCTACATTCAGGAAACCCCATAATGAAAAAGATGGCATTCTCTGTACTAATTAACTTCCCACCTTCCAGGTTCACACATCAAGCTCTTCCAAAAACTTTCTCACCAGGCTCCCAAGACAATGTCCAAATAAGGCTAAAGATTCTTCAGCTTAAGTCCATTCTCCCAGGGAGCAAAATCCCAGTCTCCATATCTTGTGGCTACTCCAGTGTCAACAAGTAACTCCTTCTAAGCACTTTTCACTCCCACATTCACACCTAGCTTTCACATGAAAGGGCACTTCCTCTGCAGAAATATCATAGTTTTAATACAATTGAATGTAGGGAGTGGTTATAGGGTTAAGCCTTGGACTGACCTGTGGCAGGGCCACAAAAAAGTCCCAGCTTGGAGGGCAGAGCCCTCCTAGAATAATTAAGCTTAACCTTATAGCCCTCCCTAGTTCCTTCCTATGTAGCTAATGGGCTATGGGAGGTGCAGCAAGTGCTACCAAAACAAGGTGAAACTCACAAGAACATTGTAAACATGTTGACCACTACCCTTGTTTTGATCTCACTATAAAATAAAGCCTTGGCTTGCAAGCTGGGTCTTTCTGTGACCTCATCCAGGCACAGGAGATCTACAAAGCCCCAGCTGTATTCTCTTTGTCTGTCTTCTTTAATCCTTCACAGCCCGTCCTCAGGCTCACCGAACCCTTGGCTGTGCTGGCATGGCACAATGGAAAACACTACTTCCCTTACATGGGTTTGGGTAAAGAAGGGGTCCAATTGTTGCAGGGCCAATTCTGGCAGAATTTAGTAACTCTGGGTAGGGTGTGGCAGCCTTTGCCCCCAATTCTTAATAGTTATCTTTAAATTGTGGGAACTGGGATATTTGTCTTCAATTCAGACCCTATTCAATAATTCTGGCAATATATATAATCAGTCAACATTTTGTTATGTTAGGTTTTCCCTGAATCTAAAATATCTTGGAGCAGCCAGACCTCCCTTTTACAGAACCTGCAGTGTGGAGCATAGTTGACTGGCGGCCTCCTATGGCTGCAGCTTTGGATTTGATGTGGTATTCACGCCAAGGCCATGCTTCCTCCAACCTGCTTCCAGACAATGATTGGATGTGGTAGGAAAGGTGTGAAATCCAAAACAGGAATTTTCTAATGGGAAACCTTTTCTTGGCTACTTAACATCAGCCTATTCAAACCATTCTCAGAATTCTGCTATAGTCTGAGAATCTTCTGAGCAGAGCCTCTTTCCTTCTTTCTCTGTTTTCACAGGTGTCAGACATGAATTAATGGTCTGTATGTTCTTCCTGCCTACTTCTGCTTCCTCCCTTTTTATCTGTCACAAAGATCCCTCCCACCCCTCAAAAAAAAATGTACATCTAAAGGTCTTAATCTTGTACATCTAAAGGTCTAATTCTCAGAGAACCCACTCTGAGCTTCTCAGAATAGAAATTATAAAATCATCTGAAGATTACACAGGCTTTTTTTCTACAAAATACAATTACCTCCTCCTCAGAAAATAAGATCCATATCCACTTTAGTATGTGGCATTGACAATCATTATCTTCTTGAATCTTCTCTCTCAGCTTTTGAGACTTCATAGATCTATAGAAAATTATGAATAAGATTTCAGGAACTCCATAGACCCTCTAAAGCCTACCAGTTAAGAGTCTCTGGTCTACAAGATAAAGTAAAAATTCTTAACGTTGCTTTTCAACCCTGCCCACTAAGCAGTCCCAGCCTACATCTAGCCATCCTGAACTGCTTGTGATTTCCCAGCAATCACCTCTCTGATTCCGTACCTGCTGCTCCCAAACCTGAAATTCTTCCTTGTCTCCCCCTCTGCCACAGCTCATGCCAGCCAAGTCAGCTGAACGACTTTGAAATAGTTTGCAAATCCCTCGCTCAAGCATCCTTCTTTGTGTCTACTGCCCTCCTACTCTGAACACAGTTCTGTTATAAATGTATAATTGTTTCCTTACATGACTTCCAAAACTATGAGCTCTTTGAGGATAGGAGTTATGCATTACTTTTCTTAGATTCACAGTGCCTAGTATACTGCCTGCTACATGGTAAACACTCAAGATTTGTGTTGTTGTTGCTGCTGCTGTGGCTGTTTTTAATAAATAAATACTCCATACTCAATGCTAGACCCAACCAATATGTGACCTTAAGGGATTCTCACAATAACTCTGAGCCTCGGTTTTTCTTCTGTAAGAAATATATAAGAATAAAAACTACTTCCCTGAAAGCATTCTCTCTAAGATCACTAATGCAAAGGCAGTGGTGCATCCCCTTCCTTTTATTTGCTGGCCTTTGCAAGTTCAGCACTCCCCCCTTAAAACTCTCTGTTTTCTTTTCTTTTCCTTTGTATTTATCTTACTTGATTTCATCAGAGTTACTGAGTTACCTGAAGCAAAAACTTGGATGTTATCTCTAAGTCAGCCTTCCTCCTTATTCACTACTTTTAATTGGTTACCTGCAAAGTCTTGTACATTTTGCCTTTTAAATATTTTCTTTATTTTCCTACTGACTCTAGCCTACTTTAGGCCACAATCACCCTTTGGGTGATGATTATAATATCATATCAGCAAATAACTTGTCACTCTCCTTTCTAGCCCTAACTCCCTCCAATCTATCCTCTATACCAATATCATAAATCCGACCATGTCATTCTGCCATGGAAAATGCTTCATGGCCCCCTTGTGCCTAATAACGACTAACATTTACTGAACACTTGCAACCTGCCTAATAAAACATTGTGAAGTAGGTATTGTTATTATTCCCATTGTGAAAATAAGAAATTTGAAGCACAGAAAGGGTAACAACTTAGTAACTTACCAATATCTAAACTGATTTCAAGGTTCTCAGAAGAAGTACATATATGTCCCTATATATTAGTATTCCTAGTTAACTTGACAGTCATGCCTTAAATCTCATGTTTTAACAGTACTAAACTGCTTTCCTATACATTTCATGCTGTATCTTATTTCAGAGTCTTTGTTCATGCTGTTTCTATGACTGAAATTTTCTTTTAAAAAAACATATTTTTACTGATTTCAGAGAAGGGAGAGGGAGAGAGATAGAAACTTCAATGATGAGTGAGAATCATTGATTGGCTGCCTCCTTCAAGCCCCCCTACTGGGGACTGAGCCTGCAACCTGGTCACATGCCATGACTGGGAATTGAACCATGACCTCTTGGTTCATAGGTTGATGCTCAACCACTGAGCAACACTGGCCGGGCGACGGAAATTTTTTTCAAGTCTGGTCCTCTTCCCTTTTCCTATCCAGCTCTTCTGATCCCCAAGAGGATTCATTCTTCCTTCTCAGTGCTCTGACATTCCCATTAAATATATTTGTCAATTGTATTTACTATGATAGATTGATGGACAGATGATGATGATAGATAAATGATAGATAAATAAATGACAGAGATAGAGAGCTATATAGACATATATGTAAATTTATGTACCTCTCTCTCCCAACACAGAATAATAATAATAATGATGACACTGACAGTACTAATAATAATATGCTGCTAATAATGACGATGTATCGGTCAAAGAAAACGATGATACAACCTAGAAGTGTGCATTAGTTAACTCCCAGTGTGGTTAACTTTAATCAATGGGACAAAGGAAATATGAGCAAGAAAAGCAAATAAAAATCTCTCTCCTTTTCATTTCTTCTGGAATGCTCTGAGGATTAAGATCTCTGTATAGCCTGGCATGAGGCCAAGAGGATGCAACTGCTGAGAGATGGGGGAGAGGGGTGTATTTGTCCCATGTGTGAAGCAATGGATAACAAGTAACAGATCACCTTGCTTTGCTTCCAAACTTCCAGAATATGAAATATGCATTAAATCAAAAAAATTTTTATGATACTATGTCTACAACAGCTAGAGTCCATGGGTCAGGTATCAAGAAATGAAAGTAAGTACGTCTTCTCTCAGATCCAGGACCCGCTTACAGAATTGTGCTTCCTTCCCCGACAACTTTATTTAGAGGGATGGGGAACACATCCATAGAACTCAAAGATGGTTCCACTGAGCAGGAAACTCTGTGATTATAATCTGGTTACTTTAGACACATCTTTCCAGTGGACCAGTAGGCAAAGAAAGAAGTTACTATATGATAAGGGCAGCAGGGAACACTGTATGTAGAATGCTAGAGGTTTCCTGAGTGGTCTTTTAATATTTCCATGCCAAGTGATAATCATCTTTGGACAATGACAGCAACCACAACCCAATAAGAATTAGGTCATTAAGAGCTAATTCCCATCATGGATGAAGGGCTGTGTTACCCCACCAGGCAACTAAGCAAAGTAGCTTAGTTGAGAAAGGCCAAAGGTGAGAAAAATCTAGACTGATAGAAGATAGAACTATATTTCTCAAGACTTATCCCTAGTAAACACCTACCACATGCCAGAATTTTTCATATCTTTTATATTATTTAGTGCTCCAAACTGACTAGTGACATAGGACCATTACTAGACACCTAGTCTATAGAATAAAACTGAAACCAAGAGAGATAGAATGGAATCTCAGATTGGACATTTACTAACTTTGAGTTAGAAAACAAATATAAACCTTTTAGATAGCACTTATTAACAGTTCTCAGATAACGCAATGGAAACTTGGGGTTGCCAGATAAGAGACCTCCCAATCTCATCAGAAAATTCATTAAGTATTAGGAAGTATCAAGGTCACAGTGATGGGTGCAAGATTTCCAAAATTCTGATTTTCATTTGAAAGTTCAAATTGTATCATTGGCAACAAATGTTGTTAGTTGTTTTCCTTGAAATGGCATATTTAATTTGTTCATGAGTATTTCTGCTGAACACCCAAATCTGAACATACTTTTTCTGTAAGTTATTGTTTCAAGTAAAAATTATGTTCCATGAGAAAAGGCAACTAGTTCAGCTTGCAACTCAATTTTGCAACTAACTTTTTTCAAGGCAGCACTAATACTTCAGTATGCAACAAAATAACTTTATGGCATAACTACTTTGGGACACAGATAGTAAAGGCATATAAATAGCATTAATACTTAATAAAATTAATAGTTTTACAGTTTATTCAGGGACATTTTTAAATTAAACTTGCATTTTTAGCTGTGAGTGCAAGACGCTAAAGAATACAATGAGGAGCTTTCATTTCGGTGCCACTGCTTTGATTCATGCTGGGGTACCAGCAGCTTTACCTACGATTACTTTTGTAGCATCACTGCAAATATCAATATAGTGAACATACACACACACACACACACACACACACACACACACGCACACACACACGGCAAGTGCTATCTTAGGATTATTAACAAAGTAGTTTGACCTCATGGATTCCCTAAAACGGCCTTGAAACTGCCCAGGGTCCCAGGGTCCATACTTTGAGAACCACACACCTATGGAACCAGTAGCCTGATCCTATTTTCCCTCTTTTAGAAATGGCCTCTTTCAGCTCCTTTCATAGAGCTCCTGAGGAAGCTGCCTAGTTCTCAGTAACCCTGCCCATAGCCACATCTGATTGGCTTAGAAGTGAACCAATGAATATCTTCCCCAGAAATTTTGGCCTCAGAACTTTGGAAGGTGAACAGTTCATTGAAACAGCTTCTCTCCAATGTCAGAAGCTGTAAGATACAACTTTGGAAGGGTCCACGACAATACTTCCTGTCACAGACAGAGAGCCAGCCTGCAGCAAGATTGAAGTGGAGATGAGAGCTGAAGAGAAAACTTGTTAATGCCCAGATAAATAGATCTAGTTTCTCCTTGGGCCCAACCAAGTTACTATCCTTGATTACTATGAAATACCCTTGGGTCTTCACAATAAAAGCCCCTCTGAGATGAAATAATTGACATAGTTTTTCTATTACTTACAATTAAAAGCACCTGGGGGTGGGGGAAATTCTGCACACGGGACTCCTCATCTTGAAACCTCCTGACTCCATCCTCTAAGCCAGTGGTTCTCAACCTTCCTAATGACACGACCCTTTAATACAGTTCCTCATGTTGTGGTGACCCCCAACCATAAAATTATTTTCGTTGCTACTTCATAACTGTAATTTTGCTACTGTTATGAATCGTAATGTAAATATCTGATATGCAGGATGTATTTTCATTGTTACAAATTGAACATAATTAAAGCATAGTGATTAATCACAAAAACAATATGTAATTATATATGTGTTTTCTGATGGCCTTAGGTGACCCCTGTGAAAGGGTCGTTCGACCCCCAAAGGGGTCTTGACCCACAGGTTGGCGACCCACAGGTTGAGAATCGCTGCTCTAAGCCAAGTTGACAGCCCCACCTTGAGCCGACATTGCACCTGGCTGGCGTCTCTGGCACAGTATCTGTCTCACTGCAGTCTCATCACACTGTCATGCTTTCTCCCATGGATGTTTCCCCTAATACAATGCAAGCTCCTGGAAAGCAGTGACAGAATACAAGTTATTTTTTCTTTTAACTTAAATCTTAGAAAATGAATAAGTAAGGGGGGAGAGGGAGGAAAGAGAAAGAAGAAATGAAGGGGGAAAATCACCTTGAAATAGACAAAAAAAATGTATCCTATTCTTTCTTTGCTAAGTTATTTCATTTTTTGTGTCTCCATCCCCCCACCTGAAAATACCAGGGCCTCTAGGTTGAGGCGGGGTTAGGTGAGAAACTTGAAAAACCTTCAGTAAATAAAGGTTTCCTAAGCTAAGAAACCCCACCCTGGCTGGCTCAGTTAGAAACATTTGATGCCACAGAAATCACATCTTTGATGGTTCCTCTGGGAATCATGATGAACTTGATAAAACTTTGTATTTTGTAAGTTGGAAGCATCCAAAGAGACCCTACCCACCTTTTGCTATTTAATTATTTAATTATTCATGAAACTTGAAAATTAAGTGCCCCAAACTATTAAGCAGAACTCACCCAAATATAAATTTTATAACTCTGACAAATCTTTTAATCTCCATTTCCTAGTCTGTGAAAAAGGAGAAATAGCACGCTATGAGGTTAAATGAGACAGTTGTTAAATAAAGTAGTAACAGTGACTTTCATGGGGTAAACTAAGTCTATTGTTTTACCAGCTTTTTCTTCTCACCTAGAAATATTATGTACTTCAGGTTACATCTCAGGAAGTTCAGGTTGAAATAGCATTTATCCATGAGCTATCCTAGGCTGAGAGAAGTCAGGAGATTGGCTCAGCTGGTGACCACGCCAGACGCTCAGCACAGCTTCCTGACTCCAAGCCCTGCTCTTTTCACACCTCTGGTCTTTCTCATTTGATAGACAAGTATTTTATTCCATCTCTGGGTATTTAAACAAATACATTTTGTAAAGAATTGAAAAAAACCGAACAAATGATGGAGAGCATTCAAAGACATTACAATATGATTTAAAACAATGACAAGGTATTGAAAGAGGAGGAGGTATATTCCTGCCACTGCTCTATTTTCTAGCTTGGTGAGTCTGGGCAAGGCAGTTGTGCAAAACATACAGCAACTTCATCACATGTAAAATGGAAGTATTTTTTTGTCTTTCTTGCAGGGAGGAAGAATAATTTTTTGAGCACCTACCTATATACTTTAGAAACATTATCCTAATTTTTACAACAACTCTGCTCAACTGCTCAATAGACATTATGTGTTTTTTTCTGACAAAGGATCTAGGATCTAAAATTTAACTGAATTTGCCCAACGTCAAAGAAGTAATACCTGTGATTTCCACTACCACAGACTGTTCTACGTGCCTTAATCAGGAGTGGGGAACGTCCTGCCTGTGGGCCGTAAAAGGCCTGGGAAATAATTTAGTCTGGCTCTTCCAAGGCATTGGGGTTGAGTTAATTAAACATTTGACCAAATATAGCAGGTTAATATTTAAGTTGATAATTTTGTATATCCAAATGGGCCTTGGCAAAAAAAGGTTCCCCACCCTTGCCTTAAATGATGCTTATGAGACAACATAGAATAAGAGATGTCATATCGTCCAAACTCTGCTACCACTGGTGATAGCAGCAGAATGATCCCTGAAAGTCAAGTCAGGAAATCTGAGTTTTAAGCTTTTACTTCAATGCTATTGAACTGCACAATCTTGACCACTTTCCTTTTCCAAACCTCAGTTTTCTTAGCAGTAAAATGGGGCCATAGAATCACGAGTGTAGATGCCTACTGACAGAGCAGTAATGAGGCTCCAGCAAGATCACAATTGTAAAAACACTTTGTGCTCCAGAGAGCCCTATACAAATGTTACTATTATTATTATTGCTATTACCATCATTATTACACCGTGTTCTTTGGGGAAGACATTTATGTTAAACTGACACAGCACATAATTGGAGTGCTCAAGTTAAATAAATGAAGTCAGCTGTCTGACTCCTTTAAGATAAATGATGTTATTATAACATAATTGTATAACCCCATATAGCTTACAGCAGCAAAAGGATGTGTATTTCACATGCTCTCCTATAATTACATCCCCATTATAATTTTGCAGTTAGTTGTGATGAGCTCTGGTCATGAAAACATGCCAATTTTGTATGGGATTGAAGTCTGCCTAATTTTAGCAAATTGAGAGTCACACAAAAGAAAAGAGATAAATACTATGTTGTTATTTTTCATTAGAGAATTGCTATATTAAGAGGCTGCGATCCAGCTGTGTTTGTTTAAATAAAAGTGTGATTTGAATACCTCCTACAGCTAATGTTCCTGCCAATGAATGAAAGATAAAAATGTGGCTCTCCGCTCGTTGGATGGGAGTCTCTGCATTCTAGCTGACTTGGAGATTTATTGTTCCACATAAGGAAGTTGAAAGCATGGAGGGCAGACCACACACAGGGGCCTTTTGTGTATTGTTTCAAGCCATACCACTAATAGATTTCTTCCACCAAAGCTCCCAGAAGCTCCCAGCAATTCAGCTGTGCTCAAATGCTCCACTTAACTGTGAAAAAATAATAATAAAATAGTAATTATGCCTCAATGGCAAATGCAGCCCAGCTCAATGGCACAAGAAAAAAGTCAACAGGAACAAATACCATTGGAGAGGCTGTATTTGAGTGTCATTGCAGTAATGGACTTAAGCCTCCTTTATTTCTTCCAAACAGACCCTCTCACATATAGCCCTGCAACTCTCTCTCCCCAGTCTCCCCAAGAACTAGCAATATTCTCCTGAAATTTACTGCCATGCAAACTTGGAACCCAGAATGAAAGACAAGAGGTGATATCCAAACTGTAGCTACACGTAGAGCAATTCTAAAGCATCTAAATCAGTGGTTCTCAACCTTCTGGCCCTTTAAATACAGTTCCTCATGTTGTGACCCAACCATAAAATTATTTTCGTTGCTACTTCATAACTGTAATGTTGCTACTGTTATGAATCGTAATGTAAATATCTGATATGCAGGATGATCTTAGGTGACCCCTGTGAAAGGGTCGTTTGACCGCCAAAGGGGTCGCGACCCACAGGTTGAGAACTGCTGATCTAAATGATGTTCTAGTAGTCTGGCGTGCCAGGATACCGCAGCATTAAAATCTCGGCCCTCAGGTAGATCACAGCCTAATGATGGATACAAGATACATACATAGTCCCCACTCTCCAGATCATTAAGTGTGACTTTTTGAAATGTTATTATCTCTAAACACTGCTTGCTCTTGCCCACCTTGTCCTCTATTGTAGCCAAATCAAACCTCCCCCCCTACCCCCCACACACACACCATTCTGTCTTTTACCTCCAGCCTTTTCAGGTGCTACCTGTCTACCTGACTTTTCTACTCTCTCTTATGTATGTAGTGATCTCATCTTTATGAGTTAATTCAAACACCAGCTCCCAAAAGTTTTCCCTGCACCAGCCTCATGGATGCTCCAAGTGCAGGATAAGCACCTGTGTTAACCTCTGACCCTGAGTCCCAGCTGAGGGGGCGGGACTGCAGAGACATGCACCAAGTGTTCCCCGTCTCCAGCTCTTCCCTTCTTTGCCCCTTTGCATAGCCTTTGTGAGCAACTGTTACTGATAGGAGTGCATTTTTCACATGGGTTGAGCTGGAATGAAAATAGAGGATAGTTGTATTGAAATATTCTGTTTATCAGTCTCTCTACTAGGCCTTTGAGGAGGAACTGCAACTTTTTACCTTGACTTTAGAGAGAGAAAAGGAGGGAGGGAGGGAGGGAAGGAGGAAGGGAGGGGGAGAGAGAGAGAGAGAGAGAGAGGGGGGAGAGAGAGAGAGAGAGGGAGAGAGAGAGAGAGGGAGAGAGAGAGAGAGAGAGAGAGAGAGAGAGAGAGAGAGAGAGAGAGACATGGATTGGTTGTCTCCTGTACTTGCCCTCCACCAAGGATTAAACCGAAATCTAGGTATGTGTCCGGACTGGGAATCAAACTTGCAAACTTTTAGTGAACAAAAAAGCACCACTTATTAACTTTTCAACCCTGTGTATATCATATAACTTCGCTGGGCTTCAATTTCATCATTTACAAAATGACATTAACAGTTGCTTCATAAAGCTATTGTTAGGATCAATAAGACAATATTAGGTTCAATGAAACTGTTATCTATAGATGAAAGACCATCAATTTCATGTGATAAAGCCTAACAGAACAGTAATTAGAATATAGTAAATGCTCAATTTATGTTAAGCATATATATTTATTGTGTATCCATGATAAAATGCTAGTTTAAACTTTAGTTATATCATTTAATATCAATTAATGAGTAAGATTCTTATTGTTCTTTCCTGATCTATAGAATGGAGTTGATAATTCTTGCCTTGTAGGTATACTGGTAGAATAAAAGAAATTCAAAATAATGATACAAAAGAGGCCACACAACCAATAGAAATCTGTATTGATTGCAAAAGAGCAAGATCTATGAAAAGGCTACAGTATTCCAGAAAAGAATGACAGGGAGAAAGGTCACCCAAGAGCAGGTTATAGCCATAGGAATTCTGGTATCATGTTGGAATATTCTTTATTGAAATCCTATGACCGTGCATGTAATTCTAAAGAACTGGTGTGTTGCAGCTGACTTAGTTAAAACCAAGTAGAAGACTGAGTGTACACTCACCAGAAGGCACTGACTCTTGAAGGCTTTGGAATGCCAGGGAGTCCAGTTTATATTGTCTGAGTCAATTTAAATAACCAGAATGCCTGAAGTCTAAAAATTGTATTCAAAGAGCAACTTTCATGATCAAATTAAAACTACATGGGTTTTTTCCCTAAGACTATGGCATGGGAATCAAGATTAGATGTGAAATACTCAGAAGGATCATATTAACAGCAAAAGGTTCTGACCTAGAAGAACATAAAGAAGGTCTTCTTTCATATGAGCAGAAATTATTATTACTATCAGAAATAATAATAAACTACATTATTACAATATGCAAAAGTGCTGAGCAGACATGGGTTTTAATCAATGGTTATCCAATAAAGTCATTATTTTGGTTAAATTCTAGAATATCTGAGAAATACTATGTAGGGATTGTAAAAAGAAACTATTTGCAGGGTGTAACACAAGGGAGTGCTTCATCAAAGTTTGAGATATATATGTTTGAGGACCTCAATCTCACACACAGATTTTAGAGAACACATGCTAATGTGGTGCTGAAAATAATTGCCAAATATCAAAAGGTTTCTTCACTTAGAATTTGGATCAGGTATGATGTAAGCTATTCTTAAGGGAATTTCTTAACAGTTGTTTGGTGTTGTTGGTTTTTTTAGAAAAATGGAAAAAAGAAAAGAAAAATAAAGACATTTGAATGACATTGTGATGCACTGAAATGGGGAGAGGAAAAAGGGTAAGGGTCCTCTCTTCAAACCAGGACATGAAAGTCTGCCAGCCACCTGTACTTGGCACCAAGCAACAATAGGGCATGGGGATCTATGCCTGGGTCTAGACAGGTATCAGTTCTGCCATTCTACTACCTTGGAAAAATCATCTAATCACTTTAAGCTTTAGTTTCTCCATCTGCTAAGGAAGAAAATCTCAACCTGGTGGGAAGTAGGTAGCACAGAACCTAGAGACACTATGAGGAGGCTAATGGGCACATCCAGATTTGCTCAGCCCCTCACGGAAGGTTTGACCAAAAGAGGACAAACATCAGGGCCCTTCATGAGGTCTTGGGTGCCCAGACTCCTTCCAATAAAGCTTTTAGTTGTGGCCAAGGAAAAGAAAGGGTGCTACCCAGGTGAACTCAGATTTTGAGGCGCATGAGCTGGCTGGGCTCCAAGGAGATTAAACTCTACCTTGGAGCGGCATGTGCTTGGAATGCCCTGGGGACCTGGCCTGGCGCTGGAGTGGCTGTGGCATTGGACGGACTAATCAGATCCAGGCTCTGTGTGATTGCTGCAATGCTGTGGGGAAATGATAAGGTTTGTCCTCTCGGAAGTCTGAAACCAATTCGGCATGAGATTTTGGTCATTTGAGAAAGAGCTGGAATGAGAACCAGGAGAAGTTGAATATGAACATATCTTTTCAATATCCTTGCCAAAAGGAAAGTTAAGAAACAAATAAGATACAATAATGTCTCCTAAACTGTTCCCAGAACACGTATTTGAGAGGATTATAAGAGTTCCACAGAAAGAGTGTGGTCAGATAAATCTGGAAAATGCTGCACTGTTTCTATCCTGTTGAATAATGACAATTCACACCTGTAAAGCAAAGGCTCTGAGAAGGACTGTACATAACTATATTTAATTTTGTTTAATCCCTGTGTTAGGGTATTGTTTTATTTTGTTTTCTTTTTAAAATACAATGCCTATGAACACCTCTCAAAACACCACTGCTCTCAGGAGTTCAAATTGGGAAGGCTAAAAAAATCATAGTGTCCAACACCTTTCCTGCTCTGGGATCGCAGCGGCAACCCAGGGGCAGGCATACAGGGGGGCTGGCTGCAGGCCTCCCTTTCCTGCTGTGGGATCGCCATGGCGACCCAGCGGCAGGTGCACATGGGGGCTTCTCCAGTCGCCTATCCGGGCAGGGGGCACCAGGGAAGAGGCGAGCGTCGGTGCCCGCCTCTTCCCTGCCCCCCTCTGGCTTCTCCAATCACCGGCTGGGGGGTGGGCAAAGGCGGCCCCGGTTCTCTGATCCAGGGCAGGGGGGCAGGGCAAAGGCGGCCCCCAGGGCCACCTTTGCCCTGCCTCCCGGCTCTTGCCTGCCGCCTGGGTTTCCAATCACCATCCTTCCCCTTTCACCTCCCACCATTGTGCCTATGTATGCAAATTAACCACCTTCTTTGTTGGCGGTTAACCGCCATCTTTCTTGGCAGTTAATTTGCATATCACCCTGATTAGCCAATGGGAAGCGTAGCGAACATTCAGTCAATTACCCTTTTTGTCTTTTATTAGATAGGATTTTCTGGAATTTTGTATAAATGGAATTGCACAGTATATATTCTTCTGTGTTGGCTTCTTTCACTCAGAATAATGTTTCTGAGATTTATCCATACCATTCATTTAAAAGTATTTTATCCTTTTTATTGCTGAGTCATTTTCCTTGTGTGGATATATCACAAAACTGTTTAATCCAATCCCCAACTGATGGGCACTTGGGTTGCTTCCAGCTTTATTATCAATAAAGCTGCTATGAACAGTCCCTTACACAGCTTTGTGGGGACATGTTTTCATTTCTTTTGGGTAAATAACTAGGAATGAAAATTCTGGGTTATATATTTAGTGCATGTTTTTTGTACTTCAGGTTTATTTATTTCACTGATTCTGAGGGCTTATAATATTCATCAAATTAGAACGGTTTGTGTGATTATTTCTTCAAATGTTTTCTCTGTCCTGCCTCTCTTCTATACTTCAGGAAGTCCAATTATATCTATACTAGAGGCCCGGTGCATGAAATACATGCACTGGAGGGGGGGTCCCTCAGCTCGGCCTGCCCCCTCTCACAGTCCAGGAGCCCTCGGGGGCAGGAGGTGACCCGGCGATCAGGGGAAGGTGACGCCCCATCACACCTCTGCTGCTGCCACTGACGGCAGCGCAAGCCTCGGCCAGCCTGGTTACCTGCACCTTGGGCCAGCCCTGGGCGGCTGGGGGGCTGAGGGGACTGGGGGACTCTGGAGGTAGGCGCATAGAGCAGCCAGGCCCGCCTGAGGGTGGGCCCGGCCTTGCCACGTGCCTGCCGCCCCAGTGGGGCTGAGGAGACTGGATGCCACCATCTTGTGGCTGTGGGCACCACCATCTTTGAGGGCAGGGCAGTCAATTAGCAAAATCCCTCCTTATTGGCTGTGGGCACTGCCATCTTTGCAATGGCGTGGGGGTTAATTAGCATATTCCCTCTTTATTAGATAGGATTGGGCCACTTGAAGTTGTTCCACAGCTTATTGATGTTTTCTTTACTTTTAAAATTTATTTTCTTATCCCATGGTCCATTTTTTTAAATTGTTGACAGTATTACAGATTTCCCCCATTTAACCTCCTTTGCCCCTCCACCCAACCCCCACCCCACCTCAGGTCTTCATCACATTATTGTTTGTGCCCATGGTCTATGCATGTATGTTGATAGTTTTCTTTGCTGTGTCTCAAGTTCACTAATCTTTAATTCTGCAATGTCTAACAATGTCTTATCTACCACCAAGCACATTAAATGTATTTTTCATCTCAGACACTGTAGAGGGACTATCACTTTATAACTGAACAGACTAGAATTAAGCCCAAAACTCACAGAAACTCCTATGCATACATCTGTAGGTTTTCTCTTCAGGGAGCTCTCTTCTTTCTCATAATTTATAGCAAAGATCTTCCACTTCTACCTTCCCAAATCTTTAGACCTCTATCCCACTCCCTGCACTACAGTCCAGAAAGTTCCTGCAGATCAATAGCAAGGACAGTCATAATATTCACCTTATTTTTTTCCCTTCTGCAAGAGATTACTGTCCTGCAGTGCGTGTTGTCAATATGTGGGAAATTCTTTCATATATTTTATCCAGTTCCCTAATTGTTTTCAATGGAAGGCTAAACCTAATTTAAATTACTCAATCATGACTGGTAGTGGATGTCCTTTTTGGGTTTTTAAAAAGATATTACACTGTTATCTTACAGTGTGCATGGGTGCTGAAATCCACTGTGATTTTTATTTCTTTCCTTCTTATGTAAATGCGACTACTTTTCTCTAGCTAACTTCAAAATTTTCTAATTTTCCTTTGTTTTCAGCGGTTTGAATATGATATGCCAAGGCATTTTCTTTTTCAGCTAAAATTGTTTTCTTTTGGTTATCCTGCTTGGTATAGGGTGGGTGTTGGTCTGCCACAAAATTTATTTTTAATGTTTATTCCATCATTCCATCCTGGGATTTTTCTTCTCCCATAGAGGGTCTGTTCCTTGCATATTACTTGTACTCACTGACTTTCAGTCTAGCAGTATAGGTTGGATGTGGTTCATTCTCTTCCATTCTTTTTAAGCCTCATATTCAGATAGGCATTGTGTTTCTGGATATGCCCTTCTTGATAATTCTGAGCCCCATGTACATATTCCTGCTTCTCAACCCTTTGTGTTTTAATTAATATGCTACTAAAAATCTTGTTGAGAAGAAAAGATAACGTTATTGTTTTCTAACTCTGTGACCTTAAACAAACACATTATTTATCTGAACTTCAGGGTTGTTTTTTTTCTTATATGAAGTGGAGATAATAAAACTAAAAAAATTAAACTGTTTTACAAGGGAGACAATACAGATATGAAAAAGTATTCAACATGACTAATCATCAGGGAAATAAAAATCAAAACCACAATGAGATACCATCTCACACCTGTCAGAATGGCTATTATCAAAATGACAAGAAATTACAAGGGTTGGCAAGGATGTGGAGAAAAAGGAACCCTTGTGTACTGTGGGTGTGAATGTAAATTGGTATAGCCACTTGGAAAACAGTATGGATATTCCTTTAAAAATTAAAAATAGAACTACCATATGATCCAGCAATTCTACTTGTGAGTATTTAAACAAAAACACTATCTCAAAAAGATAAATGGACCCTCATGTTCACTGCAGAATCATTCACAATTGCTAAATATAGAAGCAACTTAAGTGTCCATTGATGAATGAATGTATAAAAAAATGTGGTATATGGAATATTATTCAGCCATTAAAAGAAGGAAATTCTGCCATTTACAACATGAATAGACCACTGTTAGGGCATTATACTAAGTGAAATAAGTCAAACAGAGAAAGACAAATATTATACAGCCCACTTATATATGGAGCCTAAAAAATGAGCTCATAGATACAAAGAACAGATTGGTGATTGTGAGAGGCAAGGAGCAAAATTGGTGAAGATGGTAAAAAATACAAACTTTCAGTTATAAATAAAACATGGGGATGTAATGTACAGCATGATGATTATAGTTAACAATACTCTATTGCATATTTGAAAGTTACTAAGAATGTAAATCTTAAAAATTCTCATCACAAGAAAAAAATTTGTAACTATGGATGGTGATGGATGCCCATGAGATTTATCACAGTGATCATCCTACAATATATACAAACATAAAATCATTATTTTATGCATCTGAAACTAATATGTTATGTGTTTACTATAATTCAATAAAAACAGAAAAAAAACTAAAAAAAACCTAATGAGACTATATACCATAAAAACCCTATGTTTTTAATATTTAGGTGTACAATGTATATTTTTCCTATTAACTTATTAATTAATGATGCTATAAGAGTGGGCAAATTATGTTTTTATTAACACACCTGAAAGTTATACTTTCTACTTCAAACTCAGCTTTTGGTAAAATCTCATTTCTTCAGTTGCTATCACAGGAGAAAATGAAAAATCGATGTCCGCCATTCAGATATAAAAATGTGTGAGAACATAAAGAGGTAGAATCAGCAATATTACTGGTATGGGTAAAAAGAATGGGGTCGAGAGGAGTCTTCTGAACATGAAGTAAGTCTCTCAGTGAAGTAGAGCAACTAGAAGATACAATGAGATGACGTGTTAGAACACCCTCAGATGTCAGACAGTGCTGGGTTTAAAACCCAGATCTTCTATTTCAAAGATGTGGCTACTTGGGTAAGTTAATTAATCTTTCTAAACCTCTGTGTCTTTATGGGCAACATGACAATATAGTGTCTCCCTTATAAACGAGAATAAATCACATAACATATGTGAAAGAGCCTGAGAGATAAGAGGAGTTCACTAGTTGTTTATTTAAAACACACATGCACTTACAAAAAAAAAAAAAATGTTATCTAGCAGGAAATAGTAACAGGAGCCAAAGACAACAGAAGCCAAAGCTCATAAATCTAAGAAAGAGATGCCAAACCGGAAGCTCAGATGCCAAGATTAGGAAGCAGCGGTGAAAGTCAGGTAGCACCATGCCAATCTGCTGGAACAGAATTAATCGAACTTTAATGAGCAAGGAAGAGTGTGAGTGACAGAAGGGTCTCAGGGTCTTATGGAATATAATGTTTAAAGCTCCATAGAGATGAGATGTTTGTAAGCAATACTAAAAAGAATAAAGAGGTAGGGAAAAAATAAAGGTTGCTCTAAAGAAAATATTATTTCAAGAAAGGAGGAATCAATTATTCTCCCACTTCAAATTCTTACCCATCTTCCTTCTCAAGGTAGAAGAAATATTCAGGGCTGGAAGTAGAGAGAGGGTGGGAGGAATATGAATGAGGTGATTTGGTCAAGGAGGAAAGCAGGGCTGTGCTGACACAGGATGACTGGAGGCATCTTCTTTGGTAGTTCCCACAGTTCAATATAAAATGCCTAAGAGGGTGTAGCTAATTCAAGTGGAGCCTGAACCTGGTATACAAGAGGGGATCCAATATCGTGTAATATAATGGGAAGGACTCAGCTACAGGAATCTCCAGGTAGGTTGTTCTACATTAACAAGTATAAGTAGACTTAGAATCCTGATGAACAAATATTATAGAATCTAATACTGGTTTGTTTTGTTTTGTATCAGGGACAGCATTCAAATTAAAAAAAGAGAGAGACCTAAAGAAGATATTAGTTCACTGGTCAAGCAGGCCAGGAATTAAGCAAGGGCTCACATGTGGTATAGAACTGAAACAAAAAGAGAGAAATCAATGTAAAAATAAAATGAGAACAACAAAAACAGTAGTAGTAGAAATACAGGGCCAATGCATAGAGGCAAGTTAGGTGAGAGCCATGCCCACCCCCTCCCCACCACCACCACCACCACCACCACCACATCACACACATACACACACACACACACACACACACACACACACACACACACACCATGCAAGAAGATTGATTCATGAAACTACAGGGGAGCAGTTTTAGGAACCCTGTTGAGGAGGCTAGAAGAAGAAAGAGAGAAAGGGAAGGGAGAGAAAGGAAGGAAAGAAGAAGAGGGTAAGATAAAGAAGGAAAGCATGGGGTAAGAGAATGGAAGATTTGGGGAGGGGGAGGTACAAGAAAGAACATTTGAAATGTATGTAAAATGTAACTCAATTACCTGAGATCAGCCATAACACATGGGGGAACCACATAAGGTTGTAAATGCCACAGTCCCAAATAGTTACATTTACTGCATTTATAAACAGATATCTTTTGGCAAGTGAATCCAAAAGGCCTCCACAAGACATGCAATTCTGGGCTTCAATCCATTCACTCTGTGAATTAATTGACTTTATTTGAACTCTACTGTTTTCAGTTGGAGAATTCACTGTGAACATGTTGTACATCTCTCAGAAATCAAATAGCAAATGCACTGCAGCCAGATTCTGAAACCGAGCCAGAAATTGTTCATTATTCAGACAGGGGTTTCTCTGTAATTAGAAAAGACAACCAAGAGATAAATAAATAAAATAAACAGCTAAACTCTTTGAAACGGCTTCCACATTTCTCCTTTCGCTTGGGAAGTGGAGGCTCCCCTGGAAACCAAGTAATTGTTCTCACTAACGAAAAGAGGTGTGCATCGCACCTACTTTCAAAGTAACATTGGTTCCCCAAACCTCATCTTATCTATTTTTATATATTACTCAAAATAATCAGTTGCCCACAATATAGTCGCAAATCTAGTTGTTGTTTTCTCTTACACACAAAAAGTATTCATCTTCTATTGCATCTTAAAAGTTTCTTTTAGCTGACAAGCCCAAAGAATGATCTCTGGTTAATTTCTTAAGTTGTTACATTTTAAAAGGTTAAAGCACATAGCCAGGATTCATGGAGCTAAGCAAATATATTATTCTGGAGCTCCTAGCAAACAAATTAAATAACTAGATAGATAAATAGATAGGAGAGAGAGAGAGAGAGAGAGAGAGAGAGAGAGAGAGAGAGAGGAAAACAAGGTTCACAGATTCACATGAGATGCTAGATGGAAGATTAGGCTGGAAAATATCCATAGCTAAAGGCAAATTATGGTCTTTTCTGGTCCACCTGCCACTGCTCCTGGAGCCATGATCAATCTGTCCTATGAATGCCCCCTCGGTCTATTTTATTTTCTCAAATTCAAGATCCCCTCAAAGTTTCTTTATCTCCTTTCTGATTCTCATCATTGGGCTAGACAACCCAGCAGAAAGTCACAGCTTTCAGAAAATAGCAGTGCTTAGAATACACCCTAAAGTGAAGGGTCTCTAGGCAATGAAGGAGAAACCTGCAAACACACTGGTTAAGCCTGAATTGCAACCTCAGGGGTTCTCCCCATCAGCAGCCCCCCCAAAAAAGATTATTTGAAAAACCACAAGCAAGGGATCAGATGTTAACCTTCTCTTAGGTACACATTGGTGATCAAAGAAAAAGATTCCCCCAAAATATTAGCTCATTAAGGGAAATGATGAGACAATGATAGCAGTGGCTGTAGAATAAATGTATAGGCTGAATAAGGGAAAGACAGAATCAATAGTGATTTAGTTGGCCAGAAGATCCAGTCAAAGAATCATCACCAAATGTATTAAGAAATTTCAAATTAAGAAAAGTTATAAAAAGTTAAGAGATACAGGAGATGTAGAGGTGTCAATATTTAGTGGTACCAGAATGAGAGGAATGAAGGAGGGAAAAAATTTAAAGAACAATGCCCAATAATTTCCCTAAATTAAAAGTTATGCAATACTACAGATTGAAAGCCATTATAGAGTTCAGTGCAGAACAGATATTTAAATGCCTAGATATATATTAGATACATATTTTTTAAAGATCCAAAACACCTTATCCACATAAAAAGCCAGAACATAGACATATTTTCAGGTGAATTACACTAAAATTTCAAGAAATAAACATTCCAAATTTAAGTAATTTTTGAACTTAGAAAAAGAGGTAAAATAACCTTATCCATTTTATGAAGCTAACATAAACTTGATACCAAAAAAATACTTAAAAATATAAGTCAATTTCAATTTTAAAAACAGATGCAATGTCCACATAAAAATCTGCATGGAGCCGAAACCGGTTTGGCTCAGTGGATAGAGTGTCGGCCTGCGGACTGAAAGGTCCCAGGTTCGATTCCGGTCAAGGGCATGAACCTGGGTTGCGGGCACATCCCCAGTGGGAGATGTGCAGGAGGCAGCTGATTGATGTTTCTCTCTCATCGATGTTTCTGACTCTCTATCTCTCTCCCTTCCTCTCTGTAAAAAATCAATAAAATATATTTTTAAAAAATCTGCATGGAAAGGTTTTTAGCAACTTTATTGATAACTGCCAAAACACGTTGGAAGTAACCAACATGTCCTTCAGTAGGTGAATAATAAGCAAACTGCACCAATCCACACAATAGAATACTAGTCACTATATGTGATAGAAAAAAATAAGCTATTAATCCATGCAACAATACCAATGAATCTTGCATGCATTAGACATTAGGGATTGGTGAAGGGGAACGGTTGGGCAGGTAAGGCACAGGGAATTTTAGGCAGTAAAACTCTTCCGTATGGATACCTATAGTAGATCCATGATACTCTGTACTTATCAAAACCTACTGACCTCGACAGCAATGAAAGTAAACTAAATGATATTTACTGTTTTATAAATAGATTCATTTAAAACACAAATAATATGTACATTTTCAAGGGTTTGCAAGCACTTACATTATGTCAGGCACTAATTATATACTGCACACATATTAATATATTTATTTTTCAAATAACAATATGAAAATTAAGAAACTGAAGCACAAAAAGCCTGAAGAGCTTGTGTTACGTCACACCAGCAGGGTGATTTGTTGAAACCAGGTTCTAATGCCAGAAGCTTAAACAGTGTGCTATGCTGCCTATTGTGAGGCAGATGGTTTAGAGGGCATATATCAAATATACCATTTGTGTGTGTGGCAATTGTGAGAGGGAAGAAATAGCAGAGGTAGGAAAAAAGAATGAAGGGGGAAAGTACTAAGTAAACATAACAAAACAAAAGAAGGCACCTACAAAGATGATGATGAAAGTGAACCATACTGAGGAGAATGATTAATTTAAAATTGTGCATCTGATGTTTAAAAAAAAGTGTTGACATTAGCCAGAAAATTCTGATTACTCTTAAATCTTGGATAACCAAACATTTTAGATACATGGGTTTTACTAAATCAGCAACTTTGCAGACTAGAAATGTCTAGTCCAACAGATTCACCAATAACTGCCTAGAACATCTAAAGAACAACTCCCAGGTGGTTAACCTTGGAGACTACTAATGACTTGTTTGGACTATAGTATTAAACTACATATTCCTGGTTTGTGTTTGAATTTATTGACTAAAATTTCTTCCAATTGGAGAATTTCTTCCAATTGAAGATTAGTTTACTGTCTAGCACATTTGTCTCTACCTACCTCCACCTAGAATCACTATTTTCCAAATTCTTTTTCTCCTACTCTGTTTTGCCTCTCAACTCTGACACAAAAGCTATATATGATGTGCCTGTGGCCTTATAGATACCAGCCAGCATCTACCCATCCACCTGTCCATGTATGTATTCAGTCACCAGACATCAAGTCCTCAGTATGTGCTATGCACTGTGCCAGGCAGCAACAACACAGGGACAAGGTGGACACTAATCCTAATGAGAAGAAGCTCACTGTTCAAGAAGGAAGACCAACATATAAATCCTATATAATAAAAGCCTAATATGCTAAGTGTCCATTCGACCAGTTGGCCATTCAACCAATCAAAGCATGATATGCTAAGGCCACTCAATTGCTCACTATGACATGCACTGACCACCAGGGGGCAGATGCTATGACCGATAGGTTAGCTTGCTGCTGGGGTCCGGGCCAATGGGGATTGAGTGAGATGGGCCAGACATGCCCTGGAGCCCTCTCACGGTCCCTCCCTGGCTAGCCAACCTCCCGTGTCCCTCCCTGGCCCCTATCGTGCACCGGTGGGGTCCCTCGGCCTGGCCTGCACCCTCTCACAATCCCCTTCAGGGGATGTCAGAGAGTGGGTTTCAGCCCGATCCTGCAGGCCAGGCCAAGGGACCCCACTGGTGCACGAATTCGTGCACCAGGCCTCTAGTAAGTAAATAAATAAATAGCAATGAAACCTAACTAATTAGATTATCACTGGGTTTTAAATGAAATGATGTATATAAATAACATGTTTATAAAAAGTACTATGGCCAGTATTTAATAGTTACATCAATATCCACAAAGCTTCCTGCCCCCAATAGGAATCAATTTTAATTATGTCATTTATTTGTTCAGTAGTCAGACACTGTGAAAGGTGCTTGGGCAGAGTCAGCTGAGCACTCAAAAGCTATACTCCTATTTTCAAAGTTTTCATTGGGAAGTGGTTGCATGACTACGGACCATATTTACCTACTCTTTTTGCTTGTAGATGAAGCAACATGTATTTGTTAGAATAACCTTAGCCAGTGTAGCAAACAGATTTCACTCAAAATTTCATTGATTTAACACAATAAAAGTTTACTCTGGCTCCCTGCAATAAAATGAAAGTGGTCATGGTGAGCAAGTGGGGAGCATTCTATTAGGTCACTCAGAGACCCAGGTTCCTTCCCTGGGGGGCTCCACCATGCCCTGAAGCCTTATCATCACTTGAAGGAAAACAGAAGGATAACAAACACACCAACTCTTAGCCATGGCCCAGATGTAACTTGCATTGCTTCCATTCATTTCCATAAATGAGAACTAGTAATACGGCTTCAGGTTAATGCAAGAGAGGACTCAATGGTGCCTGTCTGGACAGCTACCTTCAGTGACAAATCCACACAAAGAAAAAGCATGCATTTTAATGATTTCATGAAACTAGTTCTAACCAATGAAATGTAAGAGCCAAGGTGGTGAGCAGCCAATGGTCTCCCCCCTTTCTTCCCCCTCTTCCATGTGGAAGGCCCTTAAAGATAACAGAGCAAAAAGAAGGAGTTTTGATTGCCTAATCACCACATGGAAGAAAGACTCCCACTAAACAGAAATGCCAGTTTGGACTGTGATGTGATTAAGAAATAAACTTCTCCTAAGTTCATCCATTAACATACTGACACTTGTTTTTTGCAACAGCTAGAATTGCCCTGATTAATGAAATATTATAATTCACTAATAAAAAACTCTAAATGATAATTCAATAAATGGCTCAACATTTTGCATGGCACAGGGCTAGAGTTCAATAAATAGTATATACTTGCCTATTTGTAATTTCTTTAATATCTTTTTGGAAATAGGTGATCTTGCTGGTTAAATGACTCCCACACACATTTGCATTCGTCTCAAAGGCCCTCAGGATATGGCTGTGGCCCTGCTGCTGCTCATATTAATGTGCAAAAGAACAAATATATCAGGTTCACATTTAGTGTCAGGAAAAAAAAAAAAACTGGGACTTTCTCTACAGCATATTTTCTCACTTGCCTATTCATTTCTCAGACCTCTCCTCCAGCTCTTTTCTGTGGCATGAAAAAGATATTTTGTTTTTGAATCCCAACAATTTAATCTACATAACTGTTTCTTTAAATAAATATTAATATTTACCATTATAAAATGCATGAATTATTAAAACTTTTTGTGGTCCAAAGCCTTCATCAGGATAAAAGGAGGCCAGATGTCATCTGTACTAGTCAGCTAGGGCTGCAATAACAAAATACACAGATTGGGCGGCTTAAAAAAATATAAATTTATTTTCTCACTGTTCTTGAAGCTGGAAATTGAAGATCAAGGTGCTGGTAGGCTTGGTTTCTCCTGAGGCCTCTCCTTGACTTACAGGTAGCTGCCTTCTCACTGGGTCCTTACCTGACCTCTGTGCACACTTCTGGTGTCTCTTCCTCTTCTCACAAGGACCCCAGTGCTTATTGGATTAGTGCCCTACCCAGCTCATCTCTTTTAACCTTAATTACCTCCCGAAAGACCCCATCTCTACTGTATATATAGTTATTTTGGGGATTAGAGCTAAAAAATATGAATTGAGCAGTGGGAGGGGAGACACAACTCAGTCCATAACATCATCCTTAGGTAAAAAATATCTTCATTCCCAAGAAACTCATTGCTAAGTGAAATAAAACATGAAATAAAATCTGTAGTTCTACCATAAAAAAATCAGAGATAATTGTTGAGTGATGTTATCAAAATGGCACAATAGGAATTTTGTGCCATCTTTCTCCCAAAGAACACTAATTTTTGACAATCATCCATGGACAAGATCGCCTTTATAAAAGTCTGGTAGGCCAGCAGAGAAATTCCAGCACACCACTGGAGGAAAAAATCCAATATTGGGCATACCGAAGAGGCTAAATAGAACAATTTCACTTGATCTCTGTCACCCCTCCCCCAAGGTAGTACAGCTCAGTGCCAAGAAGAACTTTCTAAGCCCATGATTTCTCCCTTGAAGGAAGGTGACAACGTATGAGTGGGCAGCAGGCTTCCCCAGCTGTACAGGACTCTGCCGAAGACACCTACTTCTTTCTTCCACATGCAGAATACTGAGGTGCACTGCACAACTTGGAGGCGGGAAGTGAGTCTGAGAGAATAACAGCTGCCACTTAGAAGACATCAAAGTGATGTAGATCCTACTCACTGCATAGCAGACTCCATCAGGAAGCCTGCCCAGGTGCCAGTGGGGATACTTTGCATGTGGATCCCCCAACTGGCTCATGGGTACCCCCGATGCTCAGTGTACCTCACCTCCAACAATATGACTACCTGAAAAAGGTGAATGTAAACAGTAAAATGATCTGTGGTTGAGGAGGAGGAAGAGATTAATAGACAAAGCCCAGAGAATTCTTAAAGCAGTGAAACTACTCTTTATGGTACTATGATGATGGGTACATGTCATTATAATTTACCCAAACCTCATAGAATGTATAACACCAAAAGTGGGCCCTAATGTGAACTATGGACTTTGGGTGGTAATGATAATATAAATCAATTCTAGCAAATGTACCACTTTGGCGGGGGTGCTGACTGTGGGAGAAGCTATGCATGTGTGGAAACAGGGGATACATGCGAAATTTCTGTACCTGCCTCTCAATTAGGCTGTGAACCTAAAACTGTTCTAAAATATAAAGTCTATTTTTCTAAAAACTTAAGAAGCATAGCTGTAATATTTTTATAGCTAATTATCAGGCTATTCTAATAAACAAGGTCTTTCTATATCAGTAATTGTGATTTTTTAACCTGCATTTTCTTAACCTGTGTATACATAGGTGAAGAATATCGTTATCTTTTCTCCAAATTGGTACAAACCCAAAGTTGCCTCAGATTAACAGAGAAAAGTGGCATTTACTGGCATGTGCTAAACAGGATGCTCAGTTTAATACAGACATTAACTCATTTAATTAACAAGACCACCTTATGAAGAAAGAAGTATTAATAGTCTCAGTTAGCAAATGAGAAAACTGAAGCTAGGAAATGTTACATGAACTCATTCAAAATCATGTAATAAAAGGAAAGAGAATATTATTGCAGAAAGTTCCTAGACTTTGCAGTGAAGGAGACTAAAATTCTGTCAATTACTAACCATAAACTTAGACCAGTAACTTAGCAGCTATAGCACCTGAGTGGCTTCATGTCTATAAAAGCCTGGCTCATGGTAGATACTTATTAAATAGTGATCTGGCCTTCTGCTAGACAGCAATGGACTGTGAGTTGACCCCATATCTGTCTTCACAATCCATGCTCTTTGCTCTTCTCGTCTCCCTGCAACAGAAAGCAGCCCTGTGCAGACTTGGGGCATGTGTTTCTGTGCAATGCAGAGCTGGGAAAGAATTGTTATCCACAGTGACCTTAAGAATTGAGTATCTAAGTATTAATTTATTTTTATTTAATATGACTTCCTGAGAAAACTCTTGTCTGCTAAAGATTCCATTGAAATTATTAGCCTGTAGACATTTATGGATACATGACATGCAGCTCTAATAAAAATGAATTAATCCTCTTTTTCATATTTTACACTGCACCAGGCACTGAAAACTAAGTCAGATGTAATAGATCTCTTTTGTGGTTTTAATCATAACAATTGTACCAAATGGCTTTTTTTGTGCATGTGATAACATCATAATGGAAAACTAAATCGATAGCATATTTCTCAATCTAATTATATGCCTTGCATTTCTAAACCAGTTTTAATGAAATACAATAAGTGGTAGTGTGGAAATTAGGAGAGGCTAAAAAAAAGCAGTTGCAAATAATACTGTCAGTGATAGGAATAGAAGTATGAACTATGTCAGTCTCCGTGAACAATGGCTTCCCAGTGGGACTGTACAATAAAACAACAACAACAAAAACAAAACAAAACAGGGAGGATTACCCAAACAAATCACCATTTTCAGAAACAATCGTTTTCACAGCAGTTCAAAATGGATAAGGAGCATCTGAGACTTCAAAATCATCTACATATAGACCTCACCTGTGTATCATAGTAAGGTCACCAATTTATAAGTACACTAACACCTTCTCATGATTTTTAAATAGCTTCTTTTATTATTTAGAAGAGTAATCATGCTCATTATAAAAAATGTGAAAGATACTAAAAGATGCAAACAAAAAAATACACTAACCCAAAAATCCCATACCCAAAGATAACCATGGTTAACATTTCACTATATTTCCTTTTGTTTTTTTATGCATATGCTACATTCAGGGTGGAGCAAAAGTAGGCTTACAGTTGTGAGTATGAGAAACACAGAGTTTATTCTTGTATCATTATTTATTAATTATTGCATTTTTTCTACACAAACAAGTGTGAACCTACTTGTGCCCTACCCTGTATTTAAAATGATGCAACAATCTCTTGAAAGCAAAATCAGAAAATTCAAAGTAATAAAGTATATAGCCCACAAACAGACCCTAGTATAAAAGTATATTGCTTTGTAGGCCCTGTATTAAGTGTCCTAGGGCTGCCATAACTAAGAACCACAGATTGAGTGGCTTAAATAAGAGATATTTTTTTCTCTCATAGTTCTGGAGGCTGTGAATCCAAGATGAAGGTGTCAGTAAGTTTGTTTTTTTCTGAAGTCTCTTTCCTTGGCTTGTAGATGGCCATCTTCTCTGTATGTCTTCAGATGATCTTCCCTCGGTGTATACTTGTCCATATTTCCTCTTATGCAAGTAGTCATATTGAATTAGGGCCCACACTAAGAACCTCATTAGCTAGTTGCCTCTTTAAAGACCCTGTCTCCAAATACAGTCAGATTCTAAGGTATCAGGGATTAGGACTTCAATATATAAACTTGAGAGGACACAATTCAGCCCATAACTGGCATTAAGTATGGCAACACAAAGACATTATATACCCAATATGCTCTACATCCTACAGCAGGTATTGGAGACATGAAGATTATTAAACCAGGGTCTCTCCCCTAAACAAATTCAAATTAGTGGGCAAGGGAAGGACTATTTAGTAAATATAATTGGGAGATTTATGAATACTCCGGGGAAAATATGCAAAGGCTCACCTCATACTGTGTATCAGTATAAGTCATATTATTGGTGAAATAATAAATGTTAGGAAGAGGGGGAAAAAGAAGAATAAATAGGAGGCAGAAGGAGGAAAGCAAGGGAAAGTGGAGGAAGAGAAAGGGGAATAGGAGAGTGGAGAAGAAAGAAGTTAGAAAATAGAAATGAGTTTTATCTATTTAACCTATGAATGGAGTATTTTAATTGTCATTTTTCATTTTTTTCTCATTTTTATTTTTCTTTTCTAAATAAATCTTTATTGTTGAAAGTATTACATATGTCCTCCTTTCTCCCCCATTGACCCCTTCTAGCCCTCCCCAGGCCTTCACCACCCTATTGTCTGTGTCCCTGCGTTATGCATATGTGCATATAAGTCCTTTGGTTGATCTCTTCCCACCTAGCCTCCCACTTCTGCCTGCCCTCTGAGATTCCACAGTCTGTTCCACAGTCATTTATTCATAATAAGCATTAGTTGACCATTTACCACAAGCAGGTGTTCAGCTAGGCACAGAAATGAACTAGGTTTTATGCACATTGAAAGAAGCCTCTTGGGTTGCTTATAATGTAAATACAAGTTCATATTTCTTTACTGGACTGTTTGATATTGGTTACATCTCCCTAGACCAAATTCATGAGCTGTATGTAGTCAATAGGCTCCTGCATAAGTTTTCAAGACATTTTTGTAAATCAGATCCTATTAGAAATGCACAAAGAAGAGTTGGCTGTGTCAAGGAGCTTTGGAGGGATCCCTGTGGTAAAAAGCAGCAGCCATATGTAAAGAAGGAACAGTCTTCCATCCAGCGCTGTGTAAGTCCCAACTGTCATACCTGTGCCCTGGCTTGCAGGTTATGCCTGAGCGCTCAACTGTGTTCCCGCTGTCTGTCCTTATGCCTTGGATTACAAACCCCTGGAGGTTGGCCCACCACATCTGTTCCGTTCATTGTGTCCATGTCACAATGAAGCATTTACAAAGAGATCTTAGTAAATGCTGTTAGATGTGCAGAAATGGATCTCAGCAGGCAGTGTCCATGGGGCTACAATGAGGAGATGCCCATGCATCCTACTTCTAAACAGTAAGGCTCTAAATCATATGCATGCCACTGCACTGCCAACTATAGGGGGTAGACCCCCAGGATTCCTCAGTCCTGTCTGTGTTCTCAGCAACTGAGAGGAAAAATTCTTTGAGGGGATGACAGAAGAAAGCTGGAGACCCCTTGGGAAACTCCCAGGAGCTGTCTGCACTGTGTTTTGTTGCTTACTCAGAGCCTGGAAGAGCGCAGGCTTTTCTGAAAGCTTCCAGGTAGTAGAGTGACAGTTGCTGTCCTCCCCAGTGGGAACCCTCTCATACTGGTAGCACATTGCATAGCAGCTTGCTCTCAGAATCTAATTATCAACCCAGAAGATATGAATAAATCCCTGCCTTTTATCTTGGGTTCAGAGAAATACTTATTTAAAAGTACTTTAAATAAGTACTTTTAAAGTGTCGTTGCCAATAAATGAGTAAGTGGTACAATTTCTGGTTGACAGTTGTTCAATTCAACCAAAATGTAGTGAGGCTAAAATTGTTTAAACTCAATATTTATAAATATAAATATGCACCCAGAATTATATCAATATTGGTGAATTTTTCTAAGGGACACATGCGCGGGCGCACGTGTGTGGGCCCATGTGTGGCACGCGCGCGCACACATACACACACACACACACGGTATGATTACGTCATTTTAATTTTTGACCGATTTTCCATTTAGTAATATTTTGCCATTTTTATTTCCATTTTACTAAAATTATTTTCATGAATATCCACTGCTGTCCATGTATATTTTTTATAATAGAGCTTTCATTGATTTCTTTTTTGTCCGCATCAAATTGAATGATAATAGTTGCTGCCATTGTAAGTTTCCTTTGGAGGCCATTATTTACACAAATTCTAATTTTCTTCACTCAAGTTTGCATTTATAAATTTTTTCAAAACAATTTTATTCACTCATCAATAATGTCAATTTCTTAATATACCTAGTTTTGACCATTGATGGTTTTGTTGGTTATATTTTCAAAAACCATTATTTCTCCAGTTGATATCTGAATTTTTTAACTTTACCCTTTTTTTTCTTCTGTAACACATTTAACCATGTAAAGTTTTAGCTGTTACCAATATTTTTACTTTGATTATTTCTATCAATAATATCTCATGTGAATTAGATGTAAACTAATATATTTTTATTATTTATAAAGGCAAATCAGAAACAGAAGGAGTCAAAATACCCGTGAAGTCAATATAGTGTGGTGAAAACTTCCTACTTCATTCGAATACGAATAGCCCTGAAAGGTCAGCCACCATTTATATTTGGAATATGGAAAAAGTGATTCACATCTCATGCTTTCCTGAAAGATGAAAATGGAGGTTTTCACTTTCCCAGCTGCCTGGCAGCTGAGATGTGAGCACATAACCTGGTCTCCATCTGTCCCTTTTACCTTCCCGAAGCTCTGACTCAACAATAGGAGAAACAAAGCAGCAGAAATGGAAGAATGGTTTCCTGGTGGCCCAGCTGTGGCATCAGGGACCCACAGAGCCCTGGAATGATCCTGGGGGCCTCAAATGCCATGCTAAGGGGTTGAACTTTACATGCAGGGGTTGGGAGCCATGGAGGGCTCTATTTGGGGAGCACTATGCTCAGATCTGAGGTTTAGCAAGATGTCTCAGGCAGCAGCATGGAGAATGGATTGAATCCAACAAATCTGGAGACAGACCTCTGCAGGCTGGCTGCACCACAGGTCTGCATTTTCCTAATGCAAGACACTGGGTGCCAACACCGCTACTCTGGTCTTTTATGATGTAGCTCTTGTCAAACTTTGCAACCAGTCAGAAATTCCTTACTCTCATTCTTTCCACCTGACAGGCTTGCATACATACTAATTTATTTCAATATTAAATAAACATTAAAACTTATAATAATAACACTAAATAGTTATTGAGAATATGGTTTATGCCATTCACTGCCATTAATCTCACTAGGGGGTTCAGAAAGGTTGACTAACTTGTTCAAGGTTGTCCAGCTAGTGAGTCGTGAGCCAGGATTTGAGTTTAGTTTGATTTCAGAGCCTTTGTATATTCTTAACCCATGTCTTACTGTTCCACCAGCAAACATTTCAATGTGCCATATATTTTCACACATATTCTTTTATTTAATCCTCATGGTTACTTGGTAAGGTAGATATTATTGTTTTAATGCAGAGAAAACTGAATCTTGATGAATTAAGTTCTTTTCCCAGAGCTGGTCTCTCTAACTACAAAGTCATTATATGTCCCTGTTAGTGTCTGGCTCATAAAGGATTGCTGACACATATTGGCTCCTTCCTTTCTCCCTGTTCTTCCTGCATATGCCATGCCCATACCCAGGCCAACACAGGTAACCCAGGTACACAGGTAACTGGTCTGATGACACCTTTAACCAAAGCCAGCTAGTGCACACTCTTACTCAGAATTCAGCTTGCCTGTTAGGCTGGAGGAAACAGTTGTTGATTACCACTTCTCTCCCAGATCCTTTCCCAGCCCCCAGCACCTGCTGCTGAGGTGACTATGTTGTGCATTACATGATTCTACTCTTTGACCACAATAGATTGGATCTAAAAGCAGACAACCATACATCATTTAGTTAAAGTTAAAGTAAGGAATGCTAAGATGATGATTTAATATTGAGAACTACAGCACAAAATAGAGAACCAGGATCAGAGGACTCGCAATGACTCAAGGGCAAGCCAAGGACACGGTGCAAAATCAAAGCAGATGCCTAGAAATTCAGGTGGTAGCAAAAATATGGGTTCAGAGAATGGGTTCATGGAGAAGTGAGGATTCTAGGAGGGTGGAGAGGCCATGAAGCTAATGAGAGAGAAAGTAGGAAGTCATTAGAGCTGTTTATTTCCTAATAACTCCTTTGTTTCTATCCACGTGTGTCCCTCCAGAACGACTTCTGTTCTCAGGTAATGTGGGTGACACTCTGTTTCTTACCACCAAAAGAGCCAAACTTAAAAAAAACAAAACAGCGGTCCGGTTGGCATGGCTTAGTGGTTGAGCATCAACCTATGAACCAGGAGGTCAGGGTTTGATTCCCAGTCAAGGCACATGCTGGGTTGTGGGCTTGATCCCCAATAGGGGTATATAGGAGGCAGCCGATCAATGATTCTCTCTCATCAATGATGTTTCTATTTCTATCTCTATCTCTCTTCCTCTCGGAAATCAATAAAAAATATATTTTAGAAAAAACACAATAACAGCCACTCAATCTTAAGGGTTTCCTATAAAAATCCTTGAGTTTCAAATGCAAGAGCAAATGGGAAAAAGTCAAATTAGGAGATGGAAAGCCTGAGGCCTTACTAAGCCCCTCACGTTAGTTGCCAGCCCACACTGTTATCCTCTCTTTTTTCCTGCCCCTTCTCAGCATCCTCCCACCAGCTCTCAGGAGTCCCATGCAGTCTCTTTAGAGCCCGGGATGTCTGGGCTGTGGGCAATCTTCCTTTTATCTAGAATTTCTGTTATTTATCTGATTTGACCTCTCTAGCCCTTCAAGCTCTGTGGATAGGGAATGGATTTTTGCTGTTGTTCATTCACTGCTGTTATAAATACAACCCAGATCTGACCCCCTCTTATTTCTGGGCCTTTTATCCCTGCTTTCGGAGCAAGACACCGGAAGGAAGCATGTCTTGATTTATTTTTCTTTCTCGATGATATTTCAAGTCCATTTTGTCCAGCAACCACACATTCCATCAGTACTAAAGCGATTTAAAAGGTGAAGGTCTGCGTTCTGGCAAATTCGCTAAACCTCTACATTTATTTCCGAACATGTCTCAAAGACCCCTGCAGTCACAAAAGCCTCACTTGACAAAAGTAAAAATGTGAGCTCATTTGGACCTGAATCATCTGATATATGGCTCCAGGGCACTCTTTGAAGGCTGTGATGCTAGCAACTCACTATGTTCCAAATCTCTGTTTCTGCCTCAATGGGAGCTGATTGGAAAATGAAGAAGGTGATGTGGAAATAACAACTCAGCAAAATTTCCTGATTTTCTCTTGCTGTTGCCCTTCACCATTCATTCTGAAATGCACAGACACACATGTGTACACACCCTTACTAAATCTGGAATACAACCTGAGCACAGGCCAAGTAGGTCGGCAGCAGGATATCTCCTTCACTCACTGGTCTCTTCTGCCTGATGTTCCTGTCCGTTCCACTTCTAGTTCTGGAGTTTGCGGGTAGTGTTTCTAAAGATTCTGCACTTCTCCCTGGAAAAGACAATGAGAAATTCCCTAGTGCTTCTTTGGGAATGACTATCAGAACCTTCTCTCATTAATAAGAGGAACATGTGCTGGGATTGTGGCGTGAGTGAGGAAAAGCAGAGAGGAAGACAGAAAAGGAGTTCATTAATAATAAAGTCTGCCGAAACCAGTTTGGCTCAGTGGATAGAGCGTCGGCCTGCGGACTGAAAGGTCCCAGGTTCAATTCCGGTCAAGGGCATGTACCTTTGTTGCGGGCATATCCCCAGTGGGAGATGTGCAGGAGGCAGCTGATCGATGTTTCTCTCTCATCGATGTTTCTAACTCTCTCTCTCCGTTCCTCTCTGTAAAAAAATCAATAAAATATATTAAAAAAAAATAATAAAGTCTGTATTTTATTATTTTTTACATAACAAATATATATTCCTCTCATAATTTGAATTAGGTAAATACTATTAAAAATCTCAACTCATTATCCCCATAATTATATAATTTCTTTGAGGCAACTCAAATATTCCAGTTTAAGTTGGCTTGCATACCCTTGTCCTAATATAAGGCTTTATGTCTTAGGCTGGTTTCACTAAAAACAATTTCTGAATCAAAAGCTTTCATAGTAAATTTTATTGGAAACTACAATCCTAGGGATGCAGGAGAGGGATTGAAAGAAGAGTGAGGTGGGAAGAAATGAAAGCATTACCTGGCTGGTCACAATTCACAGGAGATATCTTCTAAGAGATCCTATGAAACTACTGCTTCTTTTTAAAAGCTAACTATGAAGAAAAATGGAGAAGTAGCCCACTGGGAAAGATCACTCACAGGGCATCAACTTCCTCATAAGTTTACTTGTACTACCCAGCCCCTTGGCAACCTCAGGGATGCCAGATTCATGGATACCTAAAGATCCTGGAGGTACCTGGGGTGCTAGTCACTCTGCAGGGATAACCTGTGACTTTCCTTGCTTGTGTGTATGCAACCTGCCACCCTACTGTCCAACCATGGTGAGCTGGCATGCAGGCATCACACTGAATCTTGGAGTTCCGTGGTGTTTCCCGTCTTGGTAGCAGCAAGGAAGTTCCAGGACAGGAGCCATGTCAATGAGGGACTAGAAACAGGTGGAGTACCATGACAACTTGGCCCTGCCACAAAGGTGGTTACAGAACTCAAGATCAAAACTCCCCTCTTCAGCCTGTGGGAACACAATTTCTGTCATGTGATCTTCCCAGAGGGCCATCAGTAATATCATGCAGAAAACCAGGGCCCAGAGGAAAAGTTGAGCTGGTTGATTAAGAAGCCAACATTCACAGCAAGAGGCTCTAAGAGATCATAAGAAGCTATGTCATAAATCTTCAGGAGGGCACTGGGCTGCCCACTGTAGGCAGGAGAATGGCTCCAAGACACTTTATCTGGTCATTATATTTAAAAGGGGCCTGCAAAATGCCAAAGCATAGGGAGCCATTGAAGTCAAGTTCACAGGCTTCTACTCAGGCCTGCTGACCTCAAACATGCACATTTTCAGACAATGGTAAAGAGAGATACTGAGGGCTTGGTTTAGTAATAACACAAGTTCTTCAAGCAACCAAATAAGCAGAAAGAAATATGCTACGTCTACTTGCCTTCTCATCTTCTTTCCAAATGTATATGTCATTGGTTGATTGCAGGTTGCTGTTTTCCCTTTTTTTTCTGCAAGGAAATAAAAAAAATTGCATCTTGAAAAGCAGCCACAAAGCTTTTCTATAATCACCAAGAAGCCTATCAATTTTATATACAACCCAACTGATAGCATCAGGGGGGCTCTTTTTGTCGTGCTTTTGGTTGTCATTATTTTTTGTCTTTGGGTTTTATTTCTTTGTGCTGTCTGAAACCAGCACAATTTAGAGTGATATTTTAATTTATTATTATGAAAGGGACAGCAACTGGTCTTTAATGGTTACAGAATGGTGACTTGCAACCCTGTCCCAGCTGCTGTCACCACCGTGCTGAGAGCAGACTTGCAGCATCTTGTCTCAGGCACACATCAGTGCTCCTGCCTGCTGCCTCCCTCCCTCCCAGTGGACAGGCCGCCACCTGCTGCTGGCACAGCGCCGGCCCTTGGGGAATAAATGTTCTCTTGCTGCTGGGTGACAGGACAGGACAGACGCTGGATTTCAAGGGAACCAGGGAAAGGCGCCCCCAGGCCAGCTGCCCCTACTCCTCCACCCATCTGCCTTCTTTGCCTAGCAGAGATCCCAGTAATCAGGGCCATCGGAGCTTTATGGTCAGACTGCCATCCAGATAATTCTGTCTCCTTTTCCCTACCAGTTTCCCATAAGGCTATAGTGGCCATTTATTTATTCAGGCCACAAGCATTTATTGAGCCTGTGTTCCAGGCCAGGCAATTTGCTAAGTGCTAGGAAGATAGACTTGAATATCTCAATTCCTGACCTTGAGAAGATCACAGTTTAGTAGGGTAGAGAAGACATATCAACCAATAAATTATGATATAGCCTTGCGACTGTAACAAGAGAGTTAAAAACCAAACACACACAGAAGAAGCATTCCAGTATGACATAGGCATGAAACATATGGACTTTGGAGACCCTTAGGTCAGGGAAATATCTTGCTGCCTGATTGACTTTGGACGAGTTCTTTAAATTCTTTAATCCCAGTGACTCAACTATAAAGGGTTATATAAGATACTGCAGCAAAGCACTTTAACATGGCATGTTGTAAACACTCAATAAATGTGGGCCATTGTTACCCAGTACAGTTTTTATCCAAATGCCTCTCCCAAAGAAGTGGGGTCCCAGTCACTGTACCCAGACAGAAGTTTGGAAGCAGAGAAAGGTTGGGGAGATGGGCCATCCAGTGGACTTCAAAGTTTAGAGCCAAAGAAAATCCCAAACAACCATGTCCTGGGACAAAGCTGGACTACAAGACCAAGTAAAAAATCCACCTGGGCTATCAGACAAGAGAGGCCAATGTGGAAGAAACTAAATCCAGGACAATACAAGAGAAATTGGAGGTATCAGGAAAAACCCACTGTGAAAAAAGATTATGATGCAGCAATGAAAATTTGAATGCCCAGAGTCTTGAAAAGGCTAGGAATATTTTAGAGGAGGTGGCATTTCTTCTGGGTCTTATAAAACGAGTAGGAACTTGCCAGGAAGATACTAAGAAAGGGCTGTCCTTGAAGGGGAAACAGCAAGGGCAAAGGTATAGTGACATCCACAGGGGAAAGTGAGAATGTCAAGTAACTGGAATGTTGAGTGTGCAGAATAAAGTGGAAGGAGGTGAGGATGGGAACAGAGAAAGAGCTGAGACATGGAGGACCTTGAGTGTCAGACTAGAAAAGCTACTCTTATCCTGCAGTCCTGCAATGGGTGCATATCAGTTACTCACTGAACTCTTACCAAGTGACAATGCTCAGGCCACACTACCAGCGATTACTAGTTAATTGGTCTCTGGTAAGGCCTGACCACGGGTCCTTTTAAATCTCCCCAGGTGATTCTAATGTGTAGCCAGGGTTGCAAACTACTGCTGCTGGCAATCAGAAGTTAGTGGAGATCCTCTTTGTGTGCCCAGGATGCTGTGAAGCTAAGAAAAGAGATTCATTTTATCTCAACAAACATTATTAACACCGCCTTGGTGCCAGGCCCTGTGCTGAGCTTTGTAAATATGGAGATGAGCAAGTCAAGGTCCACTGCTCTCTGCTTAGCTTTTTAGAGTTTATGAATCATGTTCACCTTCACTGTCTTACCCTGCCTGGGAACTGAGAGAGAATGTGGCTGCAGTCCTTCAGGGGAAGCGGTGCACATAATCAGCTTGGTCATTGTGGGGCTACCCTGAGGTCTGGCACTGGGCCGCAGTGGAGAAAATGAATTGAGCAATCTTTTATAGAGCAAAATCAATAGCATCAGAGCAGCCAGCCACACCAGCAGCTGGGGCTGGGAGGAGGAGAAGAGGAGAGTAAGGGGGAGGAAAATGGGCTTGTGGGAGAAAACAAGGACACTGGGATGGAGAGAAGACACAGAGCTGTCATGGAGGGAGGGAGGGAAGGAGGGCCAATGGTAATGGGGGTAGGGGTGAGGTTGTGGTCCCCGAGAGAATTTGGACAAAACCACTATATCCCTCTGGTCTTAAGCTCCCTTCACTTCTCAGAGCCCTGAGAGTAGCAGTAGGTAATGTGAGAATATATGAGGGAGAAACTAACACTTTCCAAGTATCTTACCCTGTGCTAGGTGTTTTGCATACATTAATACAATGTAATGCTCACTAATCACTCATTTTACAGATGAAAAAAAAGAGAAATCCTATCAAACTCATGTGTGATGGAGTTATTTATCCCCTTATGAGCTTAAAAGAGAAATTTACAGGAGAGTCACCTTGTTAAGGGAAAGGTACTTCAGAAATAATTATTTTCCACCCTCGGTCCACGTGTAACCCTTGTACAAGGGTCACAATGGGAAAGGACCTCACGGATCATTTGATGTATATATTCATGAACCCAAACAAGGGCCCCATTGACCCACCTAGCTTCCAGATATGACCTTCAATCTATGTGGAAACACAAGCATTCAGGTTACGTGAGGCCATGAACAAAGAAGGAAATATCTACCATGCAACTGTAAAGAAAATATTTTAGAATCCTCACGCACAATATCCTAATGGGGGAAGCCTGTGAAAGGGATTGAGAACTTCCCCACTGGGATGGAAAGGCCTGCATGGTGTAGAATGAGCTCACTGCACCTACTAGAACAAGGAACAGGCCCTACTAGAACAAGGAGAAAGCCCCTTTGGAGGGCTGCAGGCTCCTGCTCAGACTCACCCTGGGCTGTTAAGCTGCATGATCAGGTTTTTTTTTTGTGATTGCTTAGACATATACCTAACTCACACTAGCTTAGGCAAAGGGAGAATTTATTGGGAGGGCACTGGGTTATCTCTCATAGGTGGTAAGTCTTGAACAAAACTGCAGGAACATGAGGTTGTAGCTGGGCCTTGGAGCATTTGGAATCCTGGACATGGACCATAAGGACTTGTCCCATCTCTCTTCTGCCCCTCCCTGGTTTTGCACCACTTATCTATCACTATAGACTGCCTTCTGCTGCAAATGGAAAACATGGCCACAAACAGCTTCTGAGCCTCACACTGTAACTACAGAGAAGTGAATTTCTTTAGGTACAGCTTGAAAAATCCCAGAGAAGGCTTCCATGAAGGATTCTATTTGGTTCAGCTTGGGGTAGTGTCTATGCCTGCACCAGTCAGCTATGTCTATCGTAGCAAGGTTATGTCCAACAATAAGGCAACCCCACTATATTCACAGGAACAGGAGGTGGGGGGAATACTGCCAGAAAAAGGGAGAGGAATTAGAGTCTTATACTTTATCTCATCAATATAAAGAAGATCCTTCAACAATGATGGCAGAGGGAGATTCAGATGGTGGGAAAACACTAAACATCTATTATTACTGTGCATAAACAATGTACAATCCAGAAAGATGAAGAAGACTCAGGCTGAAATCCCAAGGTGCTCACCAATGTGGCAGATCATCGTGTCCCACTTGTGGTCAGCAATGATTATGTGATTGCCTTGTGACGAATGGAAGGTGGTGTGAGTCATTTCAAGACATGCTCCATACAATGTTCTTCATGCAATCCTCCACATGCTTTGCCATTTCCAGCTGCATGGAATGCAGATGACCACAAGTAGCCTGGAGGCTATGTGTTTAAGGCTGTAGAGCCACAGATGAAAGAAGCCTGGCTCCCTGAAGCACTGCTTAGAAGAGATCCACCAATCACAAGCACACATGCTGGGCACTTAGATTTGCAAGAAAAAAAAAAAAAAAAAACACCAACATTTATAGTGTTAAGTATTGAAATTTGGAGGTTTATTTATTACAGCTATTAGGCCTGCCTTCGTTAATAAAGTTAGTAAACATTGCATTAACTGGAATGAACTATTTGAGTTCCGGCTCTGTGGCAAACTTGCTGGGTGACTTGAAGAAAATCACTTTACCTCTCCAAGTCTCCGCACTAATTACATCCACATTGCAAGATTTTTTTCATTAATAAATAGAGATAATGAATGTGAACAAATGTGAGTGCTACATTACTCTACAGTTTCAGGATGGAATATTACAAACTTGTCTCTGCATTGCTATTTCTCAAGTATGCCAAGATTTAATTTTAGTGGCTTATAAAGCTTTCAAGTTTCTCATTGAAAGTCTCATACTTAATTAAGGAGACAATATAGGCTATAAGAATATAATTTTTCCATAGAACTCAATAAACTTATTTTCATTTTGAATTGTTTTAAGTAAGTGGCACTTAAACATTTTTTATTTCCTGCATTCGTCAGCATTAGAACATAAATAGCTTGTTCACCACTCATAGTATTAAACTTAATTTATATCTTGAAGAAATCAAGTCTGAATTGAAGGTTTAAAAAATACAAAACTCTTTGCCCTTAGTAATTGGCAGCTTTGAGCCTTGAACCTGACACCCATGCCTTCATATTAGCATGTTCCACCATCTTTGTGATTCCCCTCTGCTAGGCATGATTAATTCGTAACTTCCACTGCCACGGCTACCACCATGTAGGCTCGCATGAATACAGATAAGAGCCCAGTTTCAATTGATCCTTACCTTCACCCTCATCAGAATGCTTTTAAGGAAGATGCATATACCCTGTTACATTAACAATTTCAAACTGTGCTCTTCTGATCTCCTTAGGAGCCATTTGTGTCTGAGTTGGAGGAATCTCCAATGCTGCTTTAACCAGAGCAGCATGGACTTTATCTGTTTTACATATTGAGCTTCTGGAGACTTATTTGTTTGTTTGTTTGTTAATGAAAAGTAAAAGCCGCTGAACCAAAAAATTGAACTTTGGTGTCATAATATGATGGCAAGCAAAGGAGACAAAATTTCATTTTCTAATGTCAAGTCTGGTGCTTCTTATGACTTTAGATGAATCTTTTGCTCTTTTAGGCCTCAGTTTCCTTGTCTGTAAAATGAAAAGTTTAACAACATGAGAGCTTAGGCCCCTTTCAATTTCACTTTCGAAGGTCCATGGGGGAGACTGCTCAGGGTGTGTATTCAGTGTTAGAGGTGGGAGAAGGGAAGGTGAGAGGACCCAACTGTGAGAAGAGGATAAAAGCCCAGAGAGAGATATTTTAACTTTATTTAAATGTACTGATTGAGCTACAACTATGTGGATACCACATTGAACCTAGCAGATATGGTGCTTATGGTGCCAGATCTTCCAATGATGGATTTCAACACATAGGGAACAAGGGGAAGTCTGAGAGAAAGGGGAGAACAGCAGGAAAACAAAAGGTCCTTTGTTTGTTTGGGGTTTTTCCTCCAAAATTTCAATCATTGTCTTCTTCACAGAGTCCTAACTCCTCTCACTCTTTCAGCCATCCTTCCCAATCAGTGGTAGGGGCTAGAAAGAAACTAGTCCTTCCTTTAAGCATTCATTCACTCATTCATTTTCAATTTGTATAAGCATACACTTATGAGAACCTCCTACATCCAACAAATCACACCAGGCACTAAGAACTCAGAGATTAATTCAGTGTGATACCAGCCCACAGATGCTGTGGGGAGCTGAGCACTGCAAGGAAATATGCTAAGAGCTGTGATGGAGGGACCCACAGGCGGTGAGGGTGGAGCAACCATGGGTGGTCCTTCACTCCTCAGGTGATTCCAGATTCCTCCTTCCCCCACCTCTCTGCACCTCACCTATGCCTCTCGGATGCAACCCTTTATGCTGAATCAACAGGATCAGGCACAGACATCCATAGTGAGAAAATAATGAGGGTACCAGAAGGTCACTGCAAATAGAAGGCAGTTATGTTGCTTCATGATTTAAAGTACTAAATGGTACATTTATTTCCATTAACTGCAATGGGATGGTGTTCTCATGAATGATAACAAAGGGATTTTTGTGACATCATTTTGGCCTATCTGGTTACAGAACCAACTAGGTTTCCTGAGTACTGAATGTTTCTGAATCATTGAGAAATAAAGAATGTTCTGTACTTTACCTTCCTAGCTCCCCTCCACCTGATCGTTTTTAGTTATAAAGTCCTTGTTTTTCAATCTTACAGTTAAGAAACATTTACAGAGCCCTAGTGCATGGCAGACATTGTGCTTTTTACAGACATATAAATGAAAAAGAAATGATCCTTGATCTCAAAGGACTAACAGTCTCATGGGGAAAATAATAAAAAAAGATGAAATTCACTGTGATTGGTGCCACATGAGAAGTGAGACCAGCATACACAGGGAGCACAAGAGAGGGACACACTACCAGATAGGAGATTCTCTAAAAGATTCCTAGGAAGAGTAAGGTCCACCTCCCTCCTACTCAACCACCTTTGAGTCAGAGATTTAAAAAAAAATCCTGGCTGGTCAAGCCAATGGGGCTGCAGAAGAGAGTTTGTCTCCTGAAGGCACTGCCCCAGGAAACTTCCCACAGCACATTTGCTCCTAGAGCTTGGGAACTCAGCATGCCACATGCACTTTTGAATCAGAGACATTTTATCCTCATTATCATCCTGTCTCTTCACCTACTTTGAAGCATGATTGTGAAGTTGAAATGAGAAATGAAGTAGTGATGTGTTTCTCACAGTATCTGACACCAGCAAGTTTCCTAAATGGTGTTGGGTGGGGGGAGGATGCACGTGAATATGTAGATCAGAGTGGGGCCCCATGAGTATGCCTTTGTATCACTAAAGAATTACTTCATCTGATAGAATGCACTCTCTATCTCCAATGTGTTCCCAGCGATCCACTCTCAAGCCCCTCATCACCAGCTCTGTGCCTGGAAGCCGACCTGTTTGGACTTTATCTAAGGGTTGCCTCCTTGACTTCCAGTTGGGTTAAGAACTGAAGGGCATTGGAGGAAATCAGAGAAAAGGAAGAGTAAGGTCCACCTCCCTCCTACGCAGTCATCTCAGCTGCTGCGTCCTCGGCAGAAGGTCACAACTCCTGCCAAGTGGTCCTCTCTGTGCCATTTTCTATATCTCTAGATTCGGTTAACTGCTCCCTCCTGTTACCCCTCCCACACAAAGGTAAAAATAGATAGCTGTTAATAGCCTCAGGACACTGCCTTATTCTTTATAAATGAATTCTGTATTCAGTTCTTCTCTTCTCACCCAGTTTGAGTATGCCATCTATTTCTTTCTGGGACCCTGACAGACACATAGTCTGTAAGTTCTGCAAAGGAACTCCAAATAAATACGTGGGCCTAGGAATTCATTAAAGATGGAGAGGAAATGTTTTTGTTAGGTACAGATTAAGGAACTAAACCAGCTGAGGACTAAATGAGAGGTGGGGAGGCTCTCTTTTCCATGTCTCTCTTCCCATACAAGTTGAGAAAATTGAGAACAATGACCACATTTTATTCATCTTTTAATCTGTGTCCCCAAACATCTAGTTCAGAAACTGGGATACAGGATATGTGCTCAATGTATATGTGTTAAATAGGTTTCCACAGAATTTCCAGTGGATGGAAAGATGAGGGAGATAAGAAAAAATTCAATGATATATTGCATTGCTGCTCTATCCATGCTCTCACACACACGATCACATTGTAATTATGACTTTTTTTTAACATTTCAAGAAACCTTTATTTTGGCCATCTAATCTTGATTAAAATAACACACCACTGGAGGTATGATAAAAAATAACCCTCTTCTTCACTCTGTGGGATCAGGACTTAAAACTGCAACACCACAGTGGGATGGAAACTCTACCATTGATCAGGACCTCAAAGCCAGATGCAAGCTTGGAGGTCATGTGGCTCAGCCCTGCATGATGCTGACTGCTCTGTTTGAACATCCCCACCAAGGACATGGAGATTCCCACCTCCTCAGGCATGCACATCCATCTAAGGTTCAACCCTTACTGATAGGAAGGCCTTCTTTGAACAATTCAAATTATGCCTCTCTATAACTTAACCTCTCCCTGAGAATAAACAAACACCCTTCTGACAGGTATTGCAGACTGTTCCAAAGTCTCAAATTAATGGCTTTCTATAAATCTCTGACTTTAGATATTGGTGGGTTATGAGGTGTGATCTGCATTGGGCAAGAAGAAGCATGTGTCTGAGAGAAACTTCTTGGTGTCACAATCCCATCTCCCACCACTAAAAATATCTCCAGTTGTAGTCAGAATTCTGGGTGGAGACTTGTACTCAAGCCCCTTTAAAATGGAAATAACTTATTGTAAATGACTTTGAGGGAAAAGCTGTGTCTTCTACGTGTTTTATATTGTGCCCAAGCATTGGAATGCAGAACTGGGAGACTAGAGGGGTGTCAGATGAAGCCAAATCTCATAGGAGGAGAAGGTACCCCAGGCAGCCATGAAATGAAAGGTATCCCTGCATACAGAACAATATTTGCAAAATTATAGACAAGGGAGAATCCAGCCCATCCAGGTGCCATCATAGTTGGGGAGATTGTAGACTGCCTAGGAAGAGAGGTAAGCTATGGGCTGGAGAGGATGCAAGACCCAACTCTGCTACCTTCTAGCTGTGACCTTGGGTGAGTCACTTTCCTTCTGTGTGAAATGAAGAAGTGGGAGGGCTACATCATCCCTAAAGGCCTTCCTTTCCATAAATCAACAATTCTAAAAATGTCTCCCATTTCTGTAGCTCTTCACAGTTCATAAAGTACATTACCTAATTTCATTCTGCAGAACTGATGGCAAAACTTGGCAGAACTCAGAGTTGACCTTACCCTTTCTTTATGACTTTTCAACTGAGATGCAAAACTCAGGGCATGCCCAAGTTCGCACCTCTGAATCACTCTCTCAAATAACCTATCACCCCATTGCTCACCACACACACACACACACACACACACACACACACACACACACACAGTTTCTTAAGGACAAAATAATTCTCCTTTAAAAAGTTCCCATGTTTAAATTTTAAAAAGTGGTCTGTACCAGCCCCAACCCTAATTAAAATGCTGACTAGTAAAGGTCACTTCCAGATTTGATTACTAAGTCCTGGAGAATTAGGCAAATCATACTCCTGCCCTAGAATTCCTAAGTTATTTTGAGATTCAGCTAACATTCCTGACCACAGGGTCTGAATCTAAGGTATCAATAAAGGTATTTCTAATTGGAATATATTAAGAGAATGGGAAGCCCTTAGCTTCCCCAGACTGTAATTTAATTTGTGTAATTGATCCAGAAATATGTTAATAATTGAAGCTATGTAGTAATGGAAAATGCTGGAAAGTTGCTTTTAGTTTAGATTCTAACTGCCTAACTGGGTAACCTAAAGTTAACTAAACTTCTCTGAGATCTGTTTTCTCATATATAAAATTGGGGTGGGGTTAAATGATCAATAAGATGTGATATGGTTTATTTCTTTATTCACTTAATACATATTGATTGAGCATTTACCCTGTGTCAGACATTGTGGAAGATAATTGAATAAAACAAAAAAGTGATTAAAATTAAATGAGAGCCCTAACCAATTTGGCTCAGTGGATAGAGCATCAGCCTGCGGATTCGAGGGTCCCAGGTTTGATTCCGGTCAAGGGCATGTACCTTGGTTGAGGGCACATCCCCAGTAGGGGGCGTGCAAGAGGTAGCTGATCCATGTTTCTCTCTCATGGATGTTTCTAACTCTCTCTCCCTCTCCCCTCCTCTCTGTAAAAAAATCAATAAAATATATTTTTTAAAAATTAAATGAGAGAAAGCGAGGGGGGGGGGGCGGTTCATGCCTCAGCAGCTCACATTTCAGTTGCGGTGATATATGTGCAAATAAATAAATGCAGTAAAGAATCACTATGTAATGATAACCATCTATTCAGGGGGAAAACAAGAGAAGTCATTCTTCCTGGTGAAAGAGTCCCGGAATCCAGAGAGAGGAAAGAGAGAGAGAGAGAGAGAGAAATTGATTGATTTGAGCTGACTAAAGGCAGACAGGGGCTTCCTACCCACAAAGATTAGAGCAAATGATGACAGCCTAAAGATAAGCCAGTCAGAGAAAGACAAGTATGACATGATCTCACTCATATGTAGATTCTAATGAACAAAATAAACTGATGAACAAAATAGATCCAGAGACATGGAAGCAAGGAACAGACTGCTGAATCTCAAAGGGAAGGCAGGGGAGGGTAGGTGGGTAGGAAGAGATCAACCAAAGAACTTGTATGCATGTATGCATAACCCATGGACACAGACAATAGGGTGGTGAAGGCCTGGGGTGGGGAGCAGGGATGGGCTAGAAGAGGTCAATGGGGAAAACAGGGACATATGCAATACTTTCAACAAAAAAGATTGAGGGAGGGAGGGAGGGAGGGAGGGAGGGAGGGAGGGAGAGAGAGAGAGAGAGAGAGAGAGAGAGAGAGAGAGAGAGAGAGAAGAGAAGAGAAGAGAAGAGAAGAGAAGAGAAGAAAAGAAAAGAAAAGAAAAGAAAAGAAAAGAAAAGAAAAGAAAAGAAAAAAAGAAGAGAAGAGAAGAGAAGAGAAGAGAAGAGAAGAGAAGAGAAGAGAAGAGAAGGGAGGGGAGGGGAGGGGAGGGGAGGGGAGGGGGAAGGGGAAGGGGAAGGGGAAGGGGAAGGGGAAGAGGAGGGAAGGGAAGGGAAAGGAAGGAAAGGAAAGGGAAGGGAAGGAGGAGGGAAGGGAAGGGAAAGGAAGGAAAGGAAAGGGAAGGGAAGGGAAGGGAAGGGAAGGGAAGGGAAGGGAAGGGAAGGGAAGGGAAGGGACAGGTTTAGGGAAACAGACTTAGTTTGCAATGCCTCAAACATGGAGTGATGAGAAGGGGGAGTGGTTGCTGGAGATGCAGGCAGAAGCCAGCCTATGTGGAACAAAGTTAGTCTGGATAAGACAAGAAAGAGTCACTCAAAGTTGTAGACAGGGAGCAGCAACAGATCAGCTCTGCATGCAGTAAAAGTCAGAGATGGGAGGAGTATAAGACAGAAGACAGGAGCTCACTGAGAAAATAAAGATCACTATATTTTCCAGAGGTGTTAGAATCGGAACTAAGAGCAATAGAGATGAAGAGCAATGTGTGAATTTAATAGCCTTTCCAGGAAGGCTATGTGTGACTGATTTATTTAACAAACATTTACATAGAATTTACTATACCAAGTACTGTTCTAAGCACTTAGGAAATTAACTCATTTAATCATCAAACCAAATCTATGAAGTTAGAACTATCATCCTTATATTATGGATATATCAATATGACACAGAGAAGTTAAGTCTCTTACTCAAGGCCTCACAGCTAACCAATGGGTAATGTTCCCCTTGAGTCTATGTTCTTAACTACTATGCTGCCAAGAGTGACGTTGGCTTAGTTGGCTACTGGATGGTTGGTCATGCCATTTACTTCCTGACAGAAGAAAAAGCAGATTTGGGGAAAAAGAACCAAGATTGTGTACGAGCCCATTAATCAGGGCACCCATGACATCATAGTGGGAAAAGGACAGCAAGGATGTGGGCACATAAGTGTAGAACAGAGAAGAGATCTCTAGGCTGGAGATCTAGATTTGGAAGTCATCTGTGTACAGATGGGGGTGACCTGAGCTGTCACTGGTGTGGTCAATGTGAAATGACAGGGTGATGTTCTTCATGTTGCACATCTGGTTCTGATTGCATGTCAAGAACTCTTCCTCACTTCCTATGGAATGTTTGTTATCCTGCTAGTTGTGAACTAACTGTTGTCTAAGGACATGGCTATTTTCAACCAACGGCCATGTTTAAAGTATTCCCAAAGACTCAAAAATAATAAACAGTTGAGTTGCTGGCAGGAAGTAGGACTTTCATAGAGAAATGATAATAAATTGAGGCAGATAAAACTTCTAGCAAGAATTGATTACTAAGTCCTCCTTAGCAATCATATTATTTAATAGTTAAAACCTACTTGTGCCCTAACCGGTTTGGCTCAATGGATAGAGTGTCAGCCTGCGGACTCAAGGGTCCTGGGTTCGATTCCAGTCAAGGGCATGTACCTTGGTTGCAGGCACATCCCCAGTAGGGAGTGTGCAGGAGGCAGCTGATCGATGTTTCTAACTCTCTATTCCTCTGCCTTCCTCTCTGTAAAAAATAATAAAATATATTTTTTTAAAAAAACTACTTGTAATTGGCACAAAACATCAGAACCATAATTTGGTCATACTATTTCTGTATTTGCATTTCTTTTGTTAAAAATTTAGTGAAAATAAATAATTGTACAAAGACAAGAGCTCCAAAAACTTGCAATTACAAATTAATGGTTGAAATCTAATCTACTGAATAATATCTATAGTCATTTAAAATTAGGGTATTTTGTTTTCAGAGATCAAGGAATTCTGACATGACTTTATGGAAAGCAAAGACAATACTCACTGACTGCAGGCCAGTCATTAATTCACATGCACTTCAACTTCAAGTTTTTAGTATGTGCCAGGCATTGGGTTATATCCTTTCTATCCATTGTCTCATTAAGATCTCACAACTGCCAGGCAAAGGAAAAATTATTGTCCTGAACTTAAGAATGATAAAATCATAGTTCATACAGGGGAATTCCCTTGTCCAAATTCATTCAGTGAATAAATCACAAAACTGAGGACTCCATCACCATACCAAGTCCACATTCAATTTGGGTAATAATCAAAGTCTCTCAAACTCCAGAGCCCTGCCATTTCTTGATTCTAGTACTGCTTCCCTATCTCTCTGGAAGGCATGCCAAGGAGACTTCATTGAGCCAATTTTACCGATCCTTCCACTCATCATGTCAGGACCTACTTCCCATCAACTCCATATTGATTCCTCTTTTTGACTTACCCTGACTTGACCTCACCACTCATGTGGTCATCTAGGGCTGTGAGCTTCCCATGGTAAGTCCTGCCTTTCCCACATCACTATAAGCCATTCTCAATCTAGACTTCTTAATTCCTTGCAATGGGGTTTCATTGACTTCTTTAATAAATTATTGCCAAATTAACTGAAAAGTGCTTGTTGGGGATCTCTAGGGGAGCCCACAATAAATAGTATCAGTCTTCTCCTGAGTCCTCCACACATTGAAAGATAAGTAAAAAGAGTGGCAAATAAAGGTCAAGAGGTCAACTTTAATGCCTGTACTGATATTTTGGAGGATGCATGCTAGCATGAGATCCAAAATGGCTTTTCCACCACTGAAAACAAAAATCTGGCGACTTAGGCTCAGTTACAGCATGGTTAGCCAAGACAGCTATGCTCAGTGGCACTCACAGTGTGACTGAGAAGAAGAGAAATTAATTGCAGGAGAGTGGCTCTGCTTCATCCCAAGAGGAAAAGAAAACAGAGCATCTCCGGTTATTCTTACTTAACGTTTCCATACAGAGTACTTCCATAAGAAAGAATACTAAGACCATGCATAAGGCAAGGTATAGGGAAAAGATGTTCCCTCCTAACGGTGTTGAATAACACCAAATTCCGATGCACTCTACATTTATGGAGTATAAAATAATGAAGACTGACAGCATCCTCTACAAGACCCCTGAGAGTACCCAAAAACATTAAAGACTCAGTCATGTCAGAACAATAATAACAACAAAATTATTGTTAGCATTTACTACACACTATATGCTTTAAATCCCTAGAATTGTCATGTGTTTGACACTATTATTACTTCCATTATACCAATGAGGATAATAAAAATTAAATAAAATTCCCAAGGTCACACATCAATTAAATGGTAAATTCAAGATTCAAATCCAATTTTTCTAACTCTACAGGCTCTTAGTAATAACAGCTTTAAGTAGCCATTCCTATGCTTGCTTACAAGGTAAATAATTTCAAGACATATGACCTTTACTTATAATTCTCAAATATAAATATAACTCATTGACTCTCTTAAAATACGACTTCCAGAAGCTGTTAACCTTTTATTCTTAATGTCTACCAAAGTGATTATCAATGTCAACAGCAAACATATATGGATGCTAAATAGAGGCAGCTATTATATCATGTTAAGTGTGATGTACTTGAAGTCTAAAGACCCAGGCTTGAAAGCCAGCTCAAACATTTACTGACCATGACAAGCTATTTTGAACAAATTACTTAACATCCCAGGTCTATTTTTAAATGGGACAATAAAACATTACATAGTGTTGCTATAAAAACTAAATTAGATGGTTTCTATAAAGTGTGTAGCACAAAGTCTGGCACATAGTAAATATATAAGAAATTGTTACTAAGAGAAAGGCAAAGGGTGAAAGAGAATGAGGGAGAGGAGGAGGTATATCTATAAACTCTATCTTGGCAGTGTTTTTTAGACAGAGAATTGAGGGAAGAAAAGAAGGGGGAAGGAAGCAAAAGCTACAAGAAAGTGTAAATGTAAACTGTTTAGTCAAGTACTAAGGACACTGTAATAGCAGGAATTGCATGTTATTGGCTGTGTCTCCAATGACTAGTAGCGTGTGTACTTAGAGCAGGAACTGCATAAATGCATGAGACAAGGCCAATCTTGTTGCAAGGTCATCCTAAATCCATGGTATTTATCAGACAACTTCTTTGCTCCTCAGACTCTCTCTCTCTGACTCTCCCTATGACCTAAATCATGGTTCCTTTTTTTACCAATGACATCACAGAAAAATAATACAATCCCCTTCCATCACCACTTCCTAAGGTAAACAATTCCCTTCATATGGAGCTTCCAATCACTGCTACAAGCAGGACGCTTACACTTTCTAAACCTCAGTTTCCACAGCTATATAATAGGGAACTTGCAATAGCTGCTTCCGAAGAATTCTGGTAGGAATATAATAATTAATACATTTAAGACAAGTTTGGTAGATTCATGGTTCTTTTTTACACACATACCCATTCTTCACAATAACCTCATATGGAAAGAGACAAGCACTTATTATTATAGTTACTTTGTTCCAGTCTTTCTTACTTTATCAAAATATGTTCTGTTATAGTTGATCTTAGGTTAATGCACAATATTTATCTCAGTTTACAAACAATGTAGATATTTAAATATATATTTTTAAATCTGTTGAAGGAATTGTATTAATACCTGACTTTATATAATATTTTATCATTAAACCATTTTCATTGCCTTTTGTTCATTTGCCCCTCTTGGCAACACCATGATGAAGCAGAGCAGCCATAATGATCACTGTTCTGCAGATGAAGAAACACTACAAAAAGATCGTGGGTTCTGCCTTGGCCATCTAGTTAATTGCAAACCTGGGCCAAACCCAGCTCCCCTAATGCTGAAGCTCATATCCTGTCTATTCTCTCAGACTGACACTGTTTGGAAAGGAGGAGATGAACATGGCTGTACCCCAAAAGACAACCATAGTGAGGGCCCTTTTCTGGAACCATGGAATTATTTAACTAACAAAAGCAGAGCGAGTACAGTACAGTCTGACATAAAATCTTCAGCCTCCTGCTACAATGGGAGAGATCTGCCATTAGTTCCATGTTAGAGTGACAGACCTTCTTCCTCCTAGAGAAAGGCTTCCACAGAAGTCTCAGAGATGAAAGCCTCTCTAACCCTGCTAAACCAAACATAAGCTCTTCAATCCTAGAGTTTCCAGTTGTACCGTTCATGTCTGCAGGGGAGGGTAAGAAGGAAGCCCTGACATGCCCCCTTAGCATTTCTTCTGTCTCTTTCATGGATTGAGCCTCCATCAAGATGTCCACTCAGAAAGAGTTCTGCTGCTATTAATGAATAGATGAATAGTTAGAAAATCACAAATCTTGTTCATGATCTCAATTGATATTCAAATTTTCTTTACAGTGTCTGCAAGAACTTATCCAAAGAACTTGATATCCCCACTGATGGGAAATTAGCTACTACAAGAAGCAGTTCATTTCACCTTCAAGTTTTAAGAGTTTCTTCCTTATGTTAAGTAGTGATCATTCCCTCCATGAAGATTATTGCTCTTTGGTCTCAAAGTTAGGATGATGACAAAAATATTAACAACCTGCAGGATCGATGCAGTGTATGCCATCTGCATATCAGTCTGGGTCCAAGTCAAACATGAAGGCCACACAGAACAGGTATAATTGCTTATCTGCTGGAGGCCCTTTTAGTGAGGTGCCTGAGGCTGGAGAGAGGTGGGGAGGGGAGAGAAAGCCACCAATTCAAGGCACTTCAGAATTGGCTAGGATCCATGACATCAAATCCATGAGAATTCCTTGTTCTGAGTTGCTTTTTAGATTTGTCTACATATCAACAAAATGTGAAAACTACATTTTGATCCTCACAAACATGACATCACCAGCAGAGAGGAACCTGGCATACTTGTCTTTAAATAAAATGTCCATATATTTCATTCTTTTTTTTTAAATATATTTTATTGATTTTTTACAGAGAGGAAGGGAGAGAGACAGAGAGCTAGAAACATCGATGAGAGAGGAACATCGATCAGTCGCCTCCTGCACACCCCCCCACTGGGGATGTGCCCGCAACCCAGGCACATGCCCTTGACCGGAATCGAACCCGGGACCCCTCAGTCCGCAGGCCGACGCTCTATCCACTGAGCCAAACCGGTTTCGGCATATATATTTCATTCTTATGAGCAAAGTAGATAGTATGCTGGGAGCAGAAATCCAGTAGATTCAAGAAAAATAGAATTTCCATAAGCCCTATTACTAACTAGTTCAGTTTAGTCAACATATAGAAAAGTAGTTTAGCATGATCATTAAAAGCAGGAATCTGTAATTTGCTGTTTGAGTTTAATGTCTAATTCTGGCATTTCTGTATGTTGACTTCTGACTTATACTAAATTTCAAATATCATCCCTTAACTAGAACTGGATGATAGCAATGCTATTTGCTACAGTTTTTTCTGTTCCAGGAGGAGTGGTCACTTCCTCCAACTGCATCAATTTCACCCACCACGCTGGGGATTCTTCTCTGGGTACACTGCAAATTTTCAACATCCTTAAAATAAGTTGTTCAAAAGTGACTGCTACAGTGCAGGTGTGTTTTCTCCTTAACTGATGTAAATTTAGCTCATGTTAAGATTTCTATGTCTTTTCAGAAATATTACCCTGTCAATTTACAGGGGTAGGCAAAAGTAGGTTTACAGTTATTGGTAAAAAGATATGCAGGTTATGATGATAATACAAGAATAAACTCTGTGTTTCCCATACTCACAACTGTAGAACTCCTTTTGCCTCACCTCATATATTAAACCCAAGACTAATTCAAATTCTTAACTATTGCATCTCAAACTTTGGTGTACATAAGGATCACCTGGGTGTTTGTTACAAATCCAGATTTCTGGGTCCCAACTTAGAGATCCTAATTCAGTAGATCTGTGGCAGAGCTCAAGAATCTGCATTTTTAATAACCCACCACCCCAATAATTCTAGTATTGGTCATTTTTGAACTGTACTTTAGATTTTTGGATTGCACTTTGAGAACACTGTTTTAAATCTTTCTCACTTAGATAAAGCACATCTCCTAATGGTGTTGTTTGAGCACTTGGATTTGAGAGTCCAAGTTCATAATTTTGCATCCCTCTTAAATTCAACAATGCAAATTTGTGGTGGGAAAAAAAAGCATTGGCTTTGGAGATAAGAAGATGTGTGTTCAAAACCTGGCTCTGCAGATGATGGCCTGGGGTAAGTTAGTTAAATCCCTGAGTTTCAAGTTTCTTATCTGTAAACAGGAGAACACATTGCTGTCTGGGTTGCTGTGACCATTAAGATAATCTATGTGCTGTGGCCGTACAGGGGGGGCTCACAGAAGGTGCTCCATACATATTAAGTTCCCTCAACACATTCCTCCATTATTCCAGCATATAGACATCAGGCAAACTGACATTATCATCCAATTAATGAATATATCTTTCCAGTGCCCTGTCATGAAAAACTTTTGTTGACTTTTTACCACTTTCTCTCAGCCAGTGGCACCCAACCAGATGTGCATATGGGAATCCCCTGGGAGCACCTTAAAAGTGCCACATCACTCATTTAAAATCTCCAGAGGTCGAGCCAGGGGACAAATAGGTTTAAAAAGCTCCCCGGTGATTTTGATATGCACCTTAATTAAAGAGTAACTGATCCAAATGATTGATAACAATGTGGTCAAAACCCAAAAAATGTGCAGACCCTTTAAGCCATAATTATTTACTCCTAAAAATGGGCTCTGAGGAAATTATCAAAGATGGACACAGATTTGTTTTCAGATCTTGTTATAAGGAGAAAAAGGAGGAAGAGAAGAAGAGGAGGGGGAAGGATTAAAGGATGAGGGGAAGGATTAAAGGATGAGGTGAAGGAGAAGAAGAAAGGAAAGAAACTGATTGCCCAGCAATAAGACATTGGGCAGCCCCCATAAAGAAATAAACTGTGCATTCTTACTGCACAATAGAGTGCAGCTCTAAAATAGCTGCTACATTTTATAATGGTTGCACAAGCCTAGAGATATGATCTCATTTTTTGCTGTTGAAAATATAACTATGAAACATATAGAGCAAAATGTTAGCAATATTAACTGGGTGTACGGATTATAGTTATTTTAAATTATTTTATATTCTACTTTCTAAAATGTTTCCTGCAAAACGCCATTTCTATACCAAACTTTTAAAAAATGTGCTATTTTTCATGAACTATGAATATATTATAGAGACTCTCTCCAGGTTAATATTCCTCCATTAATCAGGATTTAGTTAGCTACCACTACTTAGTTAGCAGATAAGGTTGGTACAGGCTCTGTGCTAGGAAGTCTCATAGATGCCTTTTCAGATGATCTTCAAAACACTTTAATGTGGTATGTACTCTTATTACTCCCATTTTACACATGAGGAAAACAAGACTTAGCTCGATTAAATAACTTGCTCAGGGTCAAAAGGAAATGATGGGAGAAACTGCATGTAGAGAACATCAGATCTCTGTATTGTTTCTTACAACTGCATGTGAACCCACAGATATCTTAAAATAAAAAGTCTATTTTTTGTAAAGGATTCACATATAACCTGTACTTTTTCAGTCACTTCAGTACTAAACCGACCCCATTTTACTGTCTTCTGGCATTTCTTTCTCCACCTTGTCTACTTATCTAGTAGATACTCTGAGTTGACTTTGTTAGACTTTTACAAAAGCCCAATTCACTGTTCTCTATGGAGTGACTCTGTTTAAACCTTTAGAGAATCCATGTGCCAGATCTGTTAGAAGCAGCAGAGGGGCAGCCTGTAGGTTTTGGTGCCAAGAAGGAGCACAGTAAGGAAGGTAGAAGTCAATGGGCATTTTGCCTGACTAAGGACTCTGGGATTGGACCCTCAATAGATATGCAAATTGAATTCTGTGTAATTTGTGCTTCTCAATAACCTCAGCATGTGTTGGATGTGTACAAAAAGAACCATAAAATGAAATTGCAGACAAAAGGGGGAGTCAGAACACAGAGAGGGGAAGAATTGGTTTATTCCACAAGCCAAACAATGGGTCATAATAAATTCGCCAGCCATTAGCTCTTCGGTTGCATGGAACAAAGAGATTGAAATGAAATGGGGGGAAATCACAGTTAACTGTTAGGTAGCTGGCCTGCTTCCATTTGGCCGACCAGACAGATTATAGGATGAGCCAGGGAGCTGCCCGGGGGCATCTGCCACCTCCATGGGGCAGCCCCCACTGGTTTGCAACCCAGCCGTGGCTCTTCCATATGTTCAGGTGCCATTGGAGCAATTTTTCCTTAGGATAAACATGTAATAAAAAAGATCCAATTGTGTTTTAATCAGCCATCAGTTAATCCATAGTTACATGCTCCCAAAAGAATTATAAGACACACAGGGTGTGAAAGGAGAAATGCAGAGATATAAAATAAAATGTGCGTACACACACACACACACAGAGAGAGAGAGAGAGAGAGAGAGAGAGAGAGAGAGAAACTGAAAGAGAAGCAGAGGAACTGATAAATATAATATTAATCAGAACCACTAATACCAGTGTTGTTGCTCCCACCAGCAGAGCCATCATCATTTCTGAGGATTAACTATGGCTTCAAACCTCAGGGCAGCCCTCCCCACCAGAACAGAGCTCTGGCATCCCTCCACACACCTCCCAGGAGCCCTGTGAAGATCACTGTGAAACTGTCGCTTTGTCTGAGCATGTCTCAATCACTAAACTTCCCATATTCGTTTTTAGTTACCTTATAAATTGTCCATCCTCCCTGTAGACGCCACAGTCCTTGACAGTAGAGTCTATAATTTAACTATGGATCCTAAATACCAAACATTGGGCCTGACCTATTTTAGGTACTCAACTAATATTTTTAAAATAAATGAATGAGTTTTGAATGGAGGATGGATGAATGGAAGGATGGGTGGATGAATGGACAGAAGGACAGACAGACAGATGGATAGACAAATGTACAGAAGGATGGCTGGATGGATACATGGATCTACAGATCTAATTCTTACATTAGCCAAGTGAGTTTGGCTGTTATTATTCCCATCTTACAAATAAGGAAAGTAATGTCTAGAGAAACCCAAGTCTATCTGACTCTTAACACTGTGGAATAGCATCACTCAAAGGGGACTCATATCCTGAGAAACAGAGAAAGACCATGGTTGGGAGAGGTTTGGGGAGCAACGAGAAGGAATAAAGAGAAGAAAGCATGATGGTTCTGCTAGGTCCCTCATAACAGAGGACAAGGCTTTGGCTTTATTTGAAAAAGGAATAATAAAGTCTAGGGTGAACATATGCAGGAATGATGACATAGTATTAGCATGAAATGAGTAGTTTAAGAGAGACTCCTAAATTATTTGGCTCTGATAGCAGGTAGACTTGCAGCTGGGGATTTGCAATCTGACCCAGGTCATCCCTGGTAGTCTTAATAAAAATTGAAAATCAACAGAGATTTGATAAACAAATAAAAGTGCTCAGAGATTCTGGTATTTACATTAAAAAGAGGAAAGTAGTGAGGCAGTCTTGCTTGAGTGAAGCTGGAACAATCTCCCTCTTAGAGACATAAGCCCCATGGACCCTGCTTGCCATAATTTTCAGAGTAATATGATTTTTGACAAATTCATTAAGCAATAAGACATGACAGACTGTAAATTGCTCCACTGCTAATTTATGTCCACTATATTGTTAGGCATCCAGCCAACACTTGGTCCTATCTGAGAGCAAAGATATAAATTGCCGTGCTGTAACTACAATCTGGGTTGCTTTGTGAGGATCCGAAAATGATCAAATCCTAGAATCTTCAGCATACAGAATGAGAATTCAATCTCTTAGTCAGGCATTAACCTCCACTGAGTGCCCACTTTGGAACAGCCATCTCTCTTGAGGAGAGTTTATCAGCGTGCCAGGATTGCACACAGCTTGCTTTCTATAAAGTGGAAAGCCTTGCACTAAAGGTAAGAAGTCATTATTTATGGGGCACAGAAAAGGGAGTGATCCATTCTAGGATAGTGGGGATGATGGGAGGGGATCAGAGAAGACTACAAGAGAAGATACAGTTTTAATTGGATCCTAAAATAAACACAGGTATTCCCCAAATGGAAAAAAAAATGGAAGCCCATTGCATAAAAAACTCACAGAGGCATGAAGGTATGGTATGTTCAAGGAGCTTGAGCAATTTGGAGCAACTGTAACTTCGTGTGCATGGAGGAGAATTATAAGCAGGTTATAAAACAAGTTTGGATCCATGCTAAACATCTAGGAGTTTATTCAACACTTCCCTTCTATGCATCTCCATTACTGCTGCCTACTTCAAACTATTATTTTCCCACTTGGAGATTGAAGACTCCAATCAGGACTAAATGTCTGGATGAACCTTCAGTTATTAAGAAGGATGTAAATCCGGAGGCTGGTTATTCTGGGTTCCTGGACCTAATTCCAACGTGTGTGTGGAGGCTTCCCTACACCAACAAGCAATTCTAAGACACCAGCAGGGAGTTTAAGAATTCAACTCCATTCTCCTAAATTCTGACACTATCTACCTGGAGAGAGCATCAGATTCCACATGTAAAGGGCTCAGTCCCACAAGACAGCCTTCCACTTCAGATGCCAATTGCAAGCCCATATGGTTACCTGTACTTCAGACTGACAGGCTGTAAATCAGAAGTTCCCACTACCCCCTCCTTGGATTTGATAAAGTTGCTAGAGCAGCTCGCAGAAGTCAGAGAACCATGTTCCCTACTGGGTCCCCAGTTTATTATAAAAGGATATAACTCAGGAAGAGCCACATGGAAGAGATGCACAGAACCAGGTATGATGAAATGGTGCAGAACTTCCATGCCCTCCTGGAACCTGCCACTCTCCCCTGCATCTCCACTTGTTCACCAATGTTGAAGATCTCTACCCTCTTGTTTGGGGTTTTTATGGAGGCTTCATTACATAGGTATAATTTACAAAACTATTGGCTGTTGGTTATTGATTCAATCTCCAGCCCCTCTTCTCTCCCAAGAGATCTAAGGGTGGGACTGAAAATTCCAATCCTCTAATTACCTGGTTGATTCTCCTGGGAACCAGCCTCTACCTGAAAGTGTGGTTCAAAAGTCACCTCATTAACATAAAAAATGGCATCTTTATTACTCTCATTATAGGAAATTCCAAGTGTTTGGGGAGCTGTGAGCCAGGAACTATGGATAAAGACCAAAGATATATGAGAAATATACTTTGATCACTTAAATGACCATATTTCTGTTTTAATTTTAAAAAATGTTTTTATTGATTTCAGAGAGAGGAAGGGAGAGGGGGAGAAATATAGAAAATTCAATGATAAGAGAGAATTATTGATTGGCTGCTCCTGCACCTACTGGGGATCAAGACCACAATTTAGGCATGTGCCCTGACTGGAAATCTAAGGTGACCTCCTGGTTCATGGGCCGAAGCTCGACCACTGAGCCACACCATTTGGGCATGGCCATATTTCTTATAAATCACAATAACCTGCTGGTACACTATTCTGATAATTTAGGTGATGAACAATAGAAAGAGGAACAATAGCTGTCATATATTGGTCACCACTGTCAGAGTGACTCATGGGGAGGAGGAGTTATTCTGCTGAGGCTGGAGCCCTAGAGGAGAATGCAACCCCTCAGGGGCAGCTTGTAGTGGGGAGATTTTCCAGGCCCATTTCCTCACAATCCAGAAAACAAGTTCAGGTTTCCTTCTTTTAGTCTAAGTATCTAGGGAAAGATTAGAGGCATACTTCAGTTTTGGACAACAAATAGCTCCATGGCACCAGCCCTATTCCCTATTTATTCTGCCAAGCTCCTTCCACACATTGAATCAACAGTTTCAGCACCATGGACTTGATTCCTCTTTAAGTCTCCATTGGGCATATCTAAAGAAAGAGAGAAAGTGGGGGAGGGGTGGAGAAGAAATTGCAGGAACTGCTTCCTAACTCATGGCAGTGGAATTGAGGGACTTGTACTCTGAAAAGAACCAGGAGACCTGGGTTTTACTCTACCCTCTCACTCCCCAGCCCTATGACCTTGAGCAAAGATGAGTCACCTCCTGGCTGCTAGAGGAATTAAATTAAGCTTGTATATGTGAGATTATCTGGCACAGAGTAGGATCTCAAGAGATGCTTATTGAATCAAAATCTACAGTCAACTAGTGTGGGTCTTGAGAAATAAGCAACTTTCATATGGTAAATGTCCAATGACTGCAGACCCATGGAATAAGCTCAATGAAATCATCAGCATGATCTCTTGGCATTATGGGGTGTTTTTAGTACTTTGTCCAGTTATTTTCAGCCCCCCAGAGACCTTTTATCAGCTCCTCTTCTATACTGATATTGTTCATGAAGTTGGCATGCTTTATTAGTCTTCTTCAACCTACACATAGTGAGACAGGTCCCAGGAGGTGGAGGGAAGTTTTGTTTCATGTGAATCTAGCTATGTATGCAATGCATTGAGTCCTTGGGGATTCCTGGCATAATTTAGATGTTCTGTGCTTGCCCACTGCAGGAGGCTTTATACAGAAAATGCTTCCTGTCATCTCACTAACGGAAAGCAGACAAAGTACAGTATATAGAATGCTAGTCTTGGTCTCTGGAGGCCTGGGTTCAAAGGCTCAACTCTGTCAACTGGGAGACTTTGGGCAAATTAACTTTTTCTCAACCTCAATTTGCTCATCTAAAATGTAAATAGCACCGCCTACTATTAGGATTATTTCTTGACTCAAATGATACAACTCGTGTGAAAGTACTTTATGAATTGTAAAGTGCCAACAATTGTGAGTGAGTGTTATAACTCTCATCAGTGTTATTTATGGTGATGAAGTGTACAGGCTTTACTGCCAGTAAAATCTTTTAGTCTTTGTGTCCCCATTTCCCCTTGGCTACTGTGTCTATCATTCAGGGTCACTACAGGAGACATAGTTTATTTCCAGATTATTCAAATGGGGAGACTAGTGAAACCACTTGGATGTCCTGCCAGTGTGGCTCAGTGGTTGAGCATCAATGTAAGAACCAGGAAGTCATGGTTCAATTCCTGGTCAAGGCACATGCCTGGGTTGTAGGCTTGATCTCCAGTAGGGGGCATGCAGGAGGCAGCCAATCAATGATTCGCATCACTAATGTTTCTATCTCTCTCTCCCTTCCTCTCTGAAATCAATAAAAATACATTAAAAAAAAAACTACGTAGGAAAATGTGGGCAGAGTTAAGGGAATAAACAAAAGACAGTGAGGTGTCAGGAGGCCAGCAATAGCTAAAAGCAGTTACCCTCCAAATGACTAAAGAAATAGAGAGAGCATAAAAGTTTTCACCAGAGCTCAGTGAAGACCAGAGCCCTAAAGGAGGATGAGCTACCCAAAGGGCTACAGTTATTGCCAGATGTAGGACATCAAAACGGGAGGCTTCTCACTCCTTTTGCCCACCCATATCCCAGAAGGCAACCAGCAGGAGATCCCAAATAATGCAATTCACATGGAGAATTATTTGGAGATCCTCCAAATAATCTTCAATTATTTGGAGATCCCAAATAATGCAATTCACAATTCAAACTCTCAAAGACCCAAGTCTTCATGACCATCTGTTACTTCCTATATTCTACTCTTCATAGTGTTCTATACATGATACCTAGGCAACAGCATTGCTGGTGACTGTGAGCAAGATTCTTAGCCATCTATGTCTGTGTTCCAATCCTGGCTGTCACTTACTAGCTGTGTCCCTTGTATAAATTGGCTTAGTGTCTCAGAACCTTAATTTTCTCATCTGTTAAAGGGGCTTATAAAAGTGCCAGTTTCATGGGATAACATGAGTGTGAAATTCAGTATTACCTGTAAAGCACTTTCCAAGGTGCATAGTCTGCACTCTATAAATAGTATGATATTGCTGTTTTACTTTTCACAGACCCAATTTTTACTGCTCCTCTCTCTCTCCAAGTCTCCACACTGAAAACACTTCTCCATGGAAACCTCACCCTTTTATACATTGAAACTGTTTAATAATTCTACCGTGTGTTTTCTTCCTAACTGAAAGGTGGATCTCCCTAGCAAACTTGTCATAATTACTTCTTTTTATTTGACTTGTTGACAGCATTGTTGGCCTTTCTTCTAGAAAAGCCATCTTTCCTTGGCTTCTGTGTTATTATTTCCTGGTTTTAATTTTGCATTGCTTGACCTTGTCCAAAACTGAATTTATTTTCTTTCTCACAAAACATGCTCTTTTCCTCTTACCTATCCCAGTCAATTGTCTTACCTCCTCTCACTCCTTATGTCTAAAAACCATGGAGCTACATATATTAAATTTCTAAATAGCTCTAGAATCCATCTACTCTTTTCCATTCCTAAGAGCAGCATATTTGTGTGAGGTATCACCATCTCTTGGCAACTTTATTGCAATAACTTCCTAAGTGGTCTCATTGCCTCTTGTCTTATGTTCTCCATCCATTCTTCACACTATAGTCAGGTTATTCTAAAGAAAACACTTTCTCATGTCACCACCCTTATTACAAACCCCTCAGTAATTCTTCATCACCTTCAGTAAAAAGCCCACTCTCATCATTGCTAGCAAGACCCTCCATGACCTAAGCCTTGCCAATGACCAGAAACTTGTCTAGAGCGACTCCTTTCTCTTACTTGACCCCAATCATAACAGATACTTGTACATCCCCCAGCACTCCAGCTTTCTCTCTCCTATGGGTGTTGTAAATACTGACCAGGACTCTCCACCCCCAAATTATACTTGGCTAACTCTCAATTGCCCTTTGCTGCTCAGCTTAGTTGCCATTTTCTCTGGTAACCTTTCCTGACCCTGAAATTATAATTTAACTGGAGGCCCAGTGCATGAATTCATGCATGGCTGGGGTCTGCTGGCCCACCCCAATGGAGACCCATTGGGGTGGGCCAGCAGCAAGGAGGGGCTGTGGGAGGTTGGCCAGCCAGCCCCACCTCTGTTCGGGGTTGGGGGACCAATTGGGGGAAGGGCCATCTGGTGGGAGGAGCTGCGGGCAGTTGGCTGGCCGGTCCCACCCCCGATCAGGGTGTTGGGGGCAGACCGGGGGCCAGGCTGGCTGGCAGTGGGGGGCGATCAGGCCCGGATCAGGCCAGTTGGCTATCACAGTGCACACCATAGCCACCAGTTGTTCCAGTCATTCTGGTTGTTCCATTGTTCCGGTCACTGGGCTTTTATATAGAGAGAGATTGTCCCTCCTAGTTGTGCCTCAATGACTTTGAAGGGCCGATTCTATGCAGTTAGGGATCACATTGGTTTTTGTTCATACTGTTGACCCTTTGTACTCAGTACCTGACACTTTTGAAAAAGGGATGAGTCAGCACTACAAGACAGGCAATGTCTGATCTCCATCTTCCCAAAAGCTAGAATTGTCTCCCAAATAGAGATAAAATTTGGGAGAATAAAGCATGCCCTGATGTTGAACCAGTTAAGTTCCAGATACATCTCTATGTTACAGGAAGCATTTTAAAAGGACTTCAGGAACTCTGTTCAAGTTCACAAAACAATAGGTCAGTCAGTGTAAAATGACATGAAATGGCACAAACTTTCAAAGAAGGCTACTAATAAGGCAAATGCTAAGTTGATTTTGACCTGAGATAAGCAACATAAGCACCTGTTTTTCTAAGCGTTCTAGAGCAGGTTTTTCTCTTAGGAAATCCCATCAGTCTATTTTCTGCTGGGTCCCCTGTCTAAAGGCACAGATTTCACCACTGGACCAAATCATAAATGTCCATATTTTTGTTTGTAACACAATTCTTTAGCCGAAAAGACCTGACCAAATGCTTTGGAGCACATATTATAAAAAGATCATTCATTGTCTTTTGCTTTCTTACGTTTTACCTTGTACTCCCAGTTAGGTTTCCTTATTTCATAAGAATTCTACTAAATAAATTCTAGTTATAGAATAAGAACATATTTTTTAAGAATGAGAATTCCTGAATTCCAGAGTTAAGTCTTAACTATATTTTCTAAACTACAGACTATAAAATGGATACATACTGTGTTACAGAGTTCTAGTCTACCAAGGACAGGTAGTTAATTTATCTCTAAAGTACCACATAGCAGTACACAGAGACAGTAAGTCCTAATATTATCTCAAGAAGATGTGGCTATACTCTAATTATTACCAATGATCAGTCATTTTAAGAATCCTCACCTGCTACTTATAAATGCCAGCCTTTTTCTAATACATGGCACTGTCTTATTTCAGGTAATGAAAAAGAAATAAGCATCCATGAGTCCTATACTCACTAAGTTAACAACTGAACATGTTTGTCATTGTCAATGTCAGATAGTAGATAATACTGAGAATAAATGCTGAAGGAATTTAGAGGAAATATAATGCAAATTTCTTGGAAATTTGGGGGAAGATGAAGTGGGAAAGGGAAGGAAATCCCAAGCAGAAGAAATGCTTTATTAAGGCATTAGAGGCATAAGTCAGCACACATGTTCCAGGGATAGGGCAGACACATATGTGTTGAAAATAAAGACACATATAGCAATGGTCCACCCTTTGAAAAGGAAAAGTTAATATTAAAATCCACATCTACTTCAATGCCCCCATTCGGGAGAAAATTATCTTTAATTGAATATAATTATCTTTTTGAGTAAAAATATATTTCATGGTTGTACATACTCCTGCTTGTCCTCAAAACCAGGGACTAAGTAAGTGATTTTACTTAGCATGTATTGCCCACTTCCTACAGGCACTCGTTGAAGTCAGTGCTTTGCCTGTCTTATCACACAGCATCTGCACAGTCAGTCTATGTGGTAGGTTCAAATGTACTTCCCTGTTCACAAGGAAGAAGCTTGGGCCAGAAAGATTATCTTTCCAAGTAAAAGTCCAAATTCAATGCAGGTCTTTCTGATTCTAGAACCTGAGCCTTTAATATCCATAGTGTGTAGCCTCTCATAACACTTCCAGAATCATGACATTTGGTGGTTTGAGAGTAGGATTTTGCTTCTTAAATGTTAACACTCAGCCCTCCTCTCCTTCATGCTTCCTAACTAAGGAAGCTTGCACACAAAGAAGAGTTGTAGCCGAAACCGGTTTGGCTCAGTGGATAGAGCGTTGGCCTGCAGACTGAAAGGTCCCAGGTTCGATTCTGGTCAAGGGCATGTACCTGGGCAGCTGATCAATGTTTCTCTCTCATCGATGTTTCTAACTCTCTATCTCTCTCCCTTCCTCTCTGTAAAAAATCAATAAAATATATTTTAAAAAAAAGAAGAGTTGTCAAGAAGAAACAAGTTAAGTGATTGCCCAGTTCAGGGTTTCTCCAATAAGCTGGGGTGAAGTGTGCAGTTGGCACTGGTAGGTGCAAGAAGGACTTCCTGTTATTTTTTACTTTAGCTAAGGTGCTGCAAAGCAAAACCAGCCTGACAAGGGGCTGAGAGAGAAAACAGCCAGCCTGCCAGGTTCCACCAGGCAAGGGTGTGATGGCTGCACAACACAGAAAATGCAAGGCAGCAAGTAGAGACCAAGGCTTTGGATACATCAGATCAGAAAATCATCTCCCATATTTATATAGAGGGATGGGAGTGGGGAGGGGGGAGGAGATGGCCTGAGATATTTCTTCCCCTGCAGGCAAGAGCAGAAACATGGGAGAAGAGGCAAGCCATTCTCCTCCACACATCCACACACAGTAAGGATAAAACCATACTTTCAAATAGCTTCTGCAGTTCCCTAAGCATTTTAACATTTATTATTTTGTTTGACATTACAACAGCCCCTCGAGGACAAAAACCAATGCACAAAGAGGTTAAGTGATGTTCCTAAACTCAGACAGCTAGTAAATTAGACATTTATCCTCCCTAATTCCACCCTCATCCTTCTGAAGTCACAAGGACAATTCTCATCTCACCGTTGAATGCCAGGAGTGAACAGATCAGACAGGGAGGAGGACCATTATTAGAGTTCAGTTAGAGTCCCAGTGGTTCTCAACCTTGGCTGCACATTAGAATCACCTGGGAATCTTTTTAGAATCCTGATTTCTGGGCCTCATCCTCCGGAAATTCTGTTTCTCTGTTACTAATGTTGTGGCCCCACCCCATAACAAAGAAACAGAATTTCCGGAGGATGAGGCCCAGAAATCAGGATTTTAAAAAGATTCCCAGGTGATTCTAATGTGCAGCCAAGGTTGAGAACCACTGGGTTAGACCATTAAGACACAACCTAATTTCAGCATGTGTTCAAATTTTAGATGATTAAAAAAGAGGAAAAGAAACATCACACAAAGCACATTTTTAGTCCTATCCAAACTATAACTTGTTTTTTAAAAACACCAATTTTAAGGTATCCCAATGGTTTTAATCATCAAAATCAACTCAAGAATAAACAATTATCTATGTGAAAAATTTATTTTTCATAGTTTCTAAGACTGTCTTTCTCAGAGCCACTGCTTTGTACCAGCTATGAGCAGCAGCCCTCAGCTTGTTCAGTGCACAACCTGCATGATCTCTATAGAAACATCCTTCTGCCTGTTTATACCATATTCCCACACAATTACTAAATCAATGACCCCAAGTGATATATTATCCATTCATCCTTTTTAATTTTTTATTGAGATATAGCTGACATATAACACTGTGTAAGTTTAAGGTACATAATACAATGATTTGATACATTTATATGATTACCACCATAGAGTTAGCTAATACCTCTATCATATCACATACTTATTATTGTGTGTGTGTGTGTGTGTGTGTGTGATGAGAACAATTAAGATCTAGTCTCTTAACAACATTGAAGTTTATAATACAGTATTGTTGACAACAATCACTACACTGCACATTAGGTCTCAAGAACTCATTTGTACCATTAAACAACATCTTCTGAATTCCACCAACCCTAGCCCCTGGTCACCGCCAATCCTCTCTGTTTTTTACCAGTTTGGCTTTTCCAGATTGTACAAGTAAATGATACCATACAGTACCTGTCATTCTCCATCTGACATATCACTTAGCACAATGCCTTCAAGGTCCATTCATGTTGTTGTTATTTTTTTAAACAAATACTGAGCACATACAATTGCAAGCCCAAAGCTAGGTTCTAGTGATAACAACGATGCACAGACACATTCCCTGCCAACAAAACCTCCCCAGCTTAGTGGGGTAAAGAGACAAGTAAACATACATTCACAATACAATGTGATAACTGTTTTGACATAGAAAATCATTAAGCTTTTGAGAACTTTTTATAATTGCACTTGCCTCACATGGTTGTTGTGAGGATTGAATGAATTAATGCGTAAGAAGACCTGAGAATGGTACCAAGCACAAGTGCTTCTCACACACTAATTCATTCAAACCTCACATCAACTATATGACATAAATGCTAGTATTAAGCCCTTTTTAGATGAGAAAACTAAGGCACAGGATAAATAAGCAATTTTATACAGATTTAGAGTGCCTTCATGGTGGTACTTGGTACTGAACCTACAGTCAGATTTCAGAGCCCTCAGGATTTTATCACTACCCAACACTACCTGTCCAGGCGCAAACACCCAAGGAATGTGCGAGCAAAAAGCAGAGAATCTAGTGCAGCCACGTGTCAGAGAATGGCACACAACTCCCATCTGGGTTACATAATTCAGTCTCTGTTCATGCTAATACTAAAGTGAATACTCAGCTCCATCCTCCAGTGCCTCCCCCCAGAAGCAAAGCTGTGCATCAAACCAACCGACACAGTCGATTTTGTACCAGCCTGTCATATTATTAGTCAGCTAGGCTTTGAGAAACTGACAAAGAAGCAGATGTTAGGAATAGTATGTGTAGTATAAATATCATAATGATGTTCAGTTGTCAAAATCATCTCCTTTCTTAGTTGAAAACAAGAGCATTTTATGTGGGAAATTTCTTTACAAAGCCAAGGTTTCAGCCAAGGGGAAGAGCAGAGAGTAAACATGAAAAGGCCAAGGAAAGGTACGTGGAAGCAGAGGATGAATGTTTAGTCTGCGTCTCATAGTCTGCAGAGGACATGTGCAATCCGGGAAGATTTGGGGGACCTGGGGAATTGCCCAGGCTAGGCAAGCTACATTTTCAGAAAACATCAGTGGGCTCTCTCTGAACTAGGTTGCCCTTTGGCTACCCCCAGTGGAGGGGCACAGGAAAGCAGCAGAAAGGACCTGCTATCTGGTAAGCACTTACCCCAGGAAGTCAGGTACAGTGTTCAAAAATTAAATACGTATAAGAAAATAGGTGTAATGGAGATTCAGACTTGAAATGGCAATATTTTATCCAGGTCAAACTAGAAGCAAGCATGCATTGAGTTTGTTCAGGGAGGCGATAGAACATAGTTACTAAGAGGTTAAATTTTGTACAAAGACAGGCATGGGTTTTAATTCTGACTCTGGAACATACTGATTGTATAACTTCTCTGTTCCCCAAACCTGAATTCCTCATCCACAAAAGATGAAAGTGATAGGATTTGATCACTGAAACCTCACCCAAAATCCCAATGATAGCATCTACATTGTAGTATAAGAAAAGGGGTCTTGAGATGCAGAGCGCCATGGAGAGAAGCATTAAGTCCCTAGACACAGACCTGGCTTGAATCCTTGCTTAGATACTTATTATGTGACTTTGGGTACATTTCTTAATCTTTATGAATCTGAGTTTCCTCAGCTATTAATTAGAGATAATAATTTCTGAGATCAGGTAAGCAAAATCATAATTACAATGACTAACCCCTAGCATATAATTAAAAGTCGGTCACTCTTTACCACTGTGCTACATGTTGGGGATATAATGTGAACAAGAATACATTTCATCCTATCCGATATGACTTACAGCTATGTAAGACAAGTACTCTGTTCCTCCACCCCATATCCACTCCAGTCTTCTCCAGTTTCTTAGCCAGTGCCCCCCATGGCAAGATTTCCCTACACAGTGCTCTTGTCCCTGGTCTTCACTAGATGATCTCTGTTATCAATGCTCCTTCCAAATATGGCACCCAGAATGAAGACTATCCAGCCAGAAAGTGATCAACCTGGGATATAATGGTGTAAGAATTTGGTGTTGGCCTTAACCTATACTTCAGCTGATCCAGCCAGCGTCTCTGTTAATTTCTATATCCCTGCAATAGTCAGAGGACACTACAGTAAGCTGCTGAACTCAATGGCAGAGTGCCTACCCTGAGCAAGTACTATATTCAGTTGTTTTAGCAAGCTTAACACTAAAGAAGCAAAGATCCTGTATGAGGATCCAAAGTGGAATCCTGGAGTAGGAAGAGTCCACTAAGAAGTCCTTATTCTTTAAGCAGTTAGGATTGCCCTAATTTAGTACCATTGAGAATATAGATGTTTCAGTCTGGATGGGAGGGAAATTAACAGGACTAACAACAGAAATACTTACTCAGGAAGAAATAAGCTTTGAGTATATGTTAAAGGCAGACTCCCTAGTAAAACTAAAAATAGTTTATTATTAATGTCAAATATCCTCTTTGGCAGTCATAAATCCTCCCAGAGGAACAGAGAGGAGTGAAGCAGCTTTATACCCACCTACTCAGGCAGAGTCTTCCACCAATGCCTCTGGATAACCCAAAGAGTCATCAAAATCATCAGCTTAAAGACAGTCAACAGGTAGTTACTCCAACCTCAGATTTTAAGCAACCCCATTTTAAATTAGGAAAAAAGGTAGACCTAAAATACAGATCCCATTCCTGAGGACCATTTTCTGCTCTTTGATTTATGTGCCTAGGCCTGAGTGTCCATGGCCTGAGAAATCACAGCTGGATTAAAGAGATGGGCTTAGCATGAAAGTCACATTTTGTTTCATAAAAGAAACTCAAGCACCAATGTTTGAATGGCTGCGCGCCTCTTTAATCAAACCAGGGCTTCTCAGTCCAGGCCTTTGTAAGTGAGCTAATTAGTAATGTGCCAGAGACTTACCTGGTTAATCAAATGATTAATCACTCAGTAGACTTCATTCCTCTTGTTTCCTGGCTGTCTTTGGTTTTCCTATTTGGTTTTTGTAAAAATTTTTTGAAATTAGCATTTTAATAGATGGCAGTCACCATTCAGGGTAAAAAATGGCATTGTCCCATTTTAACCATTTTTCGTACAAATAAAAATGAGACAGAGGAGATTCTTTCCTAGGACAATGAAAAGAATAGTCCTCGGCTATGGCTTGACCAAGAAATGTTAAGCCATTTCTCAGGAAATACGGTGTTTGAGTAGAAGAGGATTTGAAATGTTGTGGAAAGTTCAAGCATTTCTTTACATATACAGCCCTGGTTGGAAACAAGGTTTCTGAACCTTTTTAGAAGGTTCACATGACTGCAAGTCAGCGTACCAAATTTCCATGTTTCTTCCTCTTATTTAATTTTTTAATATTGAAAGTAACTTAAAGGGACAAGAAAGTTGGCCATTTTGGCAAACTCTAACATAGAAAATAAAAATGCACATTTCATAGTTTTATTGAGCAATTGAGTAAGTTAGCTTGAAGTGCACCATCAAATCCTCCATGCTTTGGAACAAGGCATATTAAAATATACACATTTCTTCACTAAAATGTACCAGCTCTGATCTTTTCCAGATTAATGATATTCTTAAAGTTTAAATATCTAAACTATTAAAGAGCTCAATTATCCTTTTGAAAAGATAGTAATATACTGGTCTGATTTCAATTCAATATCTTAAAATACCTGTCAGTCAGAAAAACATGTAACTAAGAACCATAATAAATTCATCAGTTCCAACAACTTCCTCATTATGTCACTATAATCACCATGACAACCTGTCCTCCCACTCTGTCCATATGATACATCAGCCCATGCTTCATAGCCCTGCAGATCTTCACCACGCACCATAGGAAAGCATCTCTGACAACCCCTATGGAATTTTAAATGGATGACAACATAACAATTAAAGTTTTTTTATAATAGTCTATACACCTGAAACTAATAGAAAATAATATTGAATGTAAATTATAACTTAAAATTTTTTTAACAAACTGTTTACGATAATTCCTTTTGTTTGGACTCCTATGTAAATTTGATCCCACTGGCATACACATAAATTTCTTATGTGCAATGCAGAGAAGGTGATCAAATAAATATTTTACTTTTTTCAAGGCCAGTATGGTAGATCCTGAAGGTAGGTGTGAATGATGTAAAGGGTTAATAGACTCCAATCCTGTAAGACTGGTGATTCTCAGCTCATCTAGAAATAGCAAAATTTGTAGGCAAAGTATTTCAAACTGCATGATTTGTTGCCTCTTCAAAGACCCTGATCTTTTGCCATAATGAACCACTTTTTCTAATAGGAGAGGGTCAAGCACTTAGGGATGGTGTGTGTGTGTGTGTGTGTGTGTGTGAGAGAGAGAGAGAGAGAGAGAGAGAGAGAGAGAGAGAGAGTGTATGTATGTGTTTGAGTCAAGGGAGAGCAGAGGATTGATAAATATTATTAGGGGCATTAAAAAGCAAGCAGAATACCATGTTCATGAATTGGTAGAGTCAACATTGTTAAAATGTCCATACTACCCAAAGCAATCTATAAATTCAATGCAATTCCCATTAAAATACCAACGGCATACTTCAAAGACCTAGAACAAACTCTCCAAAAATTCATCTGGAATACAAAATGACCACGAATAGCTGCAGCAATCTTGAGAAAGAAGAACAATGTTGGAGGGATCACAATACCAGATATCAAGCTATACTACAAAGCCACGGTTCTCAAAACTGGTACTGGCACAAGAACAGACATACAGAACAGTGGAACAGAACAGAGAACCCAGAAATTGACACAAGACATTATGTTCAATTAATATTTGACAAAGGAGGCAAGAGCATACAATAGAGTCAAGACAGTCTCTTCAATAAATGGTGTTGGGAAAATTGGACAGATACTTGAAAAAAAAAATGAAACTAGACCACCAGCTTACACCATACACAAAAATAAACTCAAAATGGATAAAGGACTTAAACGTAAGATGGGAAACCATAAAAATCTTAGAAGAAGCCATAGGCACCAAAATAGCAGACATTTTTTGTAGCAATATCTTTACCAATACAGCTCCTAGGGAAATGGAAACTAAGGAGAAAATAAACAAATGGGACTACGTCAAAATAAAAAGCTTCTGCATAGCAAAAGAAAACCATCAACAAAACAATAAGAAAGCCCACTGCATGGGAGAACATATTTGCCAATGTTATCTCCGGTAAGGGTTTAATCTCCAAAATTTACAGGGAACTCATACAACTTAACAAAAGGAAGATAAATGATCCAATCAAAAAATGGGCAAAGGACCTAAATATACACTTTTCAAAAGAAGACATACAGAAAGCCAAGAGACATATGAAAACACGCTCAAAGTCACTAATCATCCGAGAGATGTAAATCAAAACAACAATGAGGTACCATCTCACACCTGTCAGAATGGCTATCATCAACAAATCAACAAACGGCAAGTGCTGGTGAGGATGTGGAGAAAAAGGAACCCTCGTATAGTACTGCTGGTGGGAATGCAGACTGGTGCAGCCACTGTGAAAAACAGTATGGCGTTTCCTCAAAAAATTAAAAATGGAACTGCCATTTGACCCAGTAATCCCACTTCTAGGACTATATCTCAAGAAAACAGGAACACCAGTCAGAAAGCATATATGCACCCCTATGTTCATAGCAGCACAATTTACAATGGCTAAGATTTGGAAACAGCCTAAATGCCCAACAGCAGGTGAGTGGATTAGAACACTGTGGTACATCTACACAATGGAATATTACACTGCTGTAAAAAAGGAATTCTTACCATTTGTAACAGTGTGGATGGAATTGGGGAGCTTTATGCTAAGTGAAATAAGCCAGTTGGAGAAAGATAAATATCACATTATCTCATTCATTTGTGGAATATAATGAACAACATAAAGTGATTAACTAAAATAGATCCAGAGACAGAAAAGCATCAAATGGACTGTCAAACTACAGCGGAAAGGCAGGGGAGGGCTGGGAGGGGGGTAAGAGATCAACCAAAGGACTTGTATGCATGCATATAAGCATAACCAATGGACGCAAAACACTGGGGGCGGGGGGGGTGAGGGCATGTACCAGGGGGTGGGGGAGGCTGAGGGGAGGCCACTGGGGAAAAAAAGGAGACATATATACTACTATTTGTAATACTTTAAACAATAAAACAAAATTTAAAATAAATAAGTAAATAAATAAATAGAAAATTTAAGCAAAGGAATATTACTTTAGGGCAAATAGAGAAAGCATGGGAAAGGTGAATATCTAATTGGAGGAATCAGATTTCACTCATTATTTTTTCATTAACTACTGTCCCAGAATAGTCAGATCTCCTAGAAGCCTATAATATAGGCATTAATAAATTAATTATTGAGACAAAAGCTTTGGCTATCAATACTCATAAATAAAGACTTTTTCAAAAAAATGCCTCTGTGTTAAAGCACTCTTGGATAACTGGAAAATCGTCATCAAACGGGAATTCAACCATGAAAATCCTACAAGGCTCCATAGGCAGCAAAATAGCAGACATATGTCGTAGCAACATCTTTACCAACGCAGTTCCTAGGGCAATGGAGACTAAGGATAAAATAAACAAATGGGACTACATCAAAATAAAAAGCTTCTGCACAGCAAAACAAAACAAGAAAGCCCACTGCATGAGAGAACATATTTGCCAATGATATTTCAGATAAGGGTTTAATATCCAAATTTATAGAAAACTCATACAACTTAACAAAAGGAAGATAAATGATCCAATCAAAAAATGGGCAAAGGACCTAAATAGATACTTTTCAAAAGAGGACATACAGAAGGTCAAGAGACATATGAAAACATGCTCAAAGTCACTAATCATCCGAGAGATGTAAATCAAAACAACAATGAGGTACCATCTCACACCTGTCAGAATGGCTATCATCAACAAATCAACAAACGACAAGTGCTAGTGAGGATGTGGAGAAAAAGGAACCCTCCTGCACTGCTGGTGGGAATGCAGACTGGTGCAGCCACTGTGGGAGACAGTAAGGAGTTTCCTCAAAAAGTTAAAAATAGAACTTCCATTTGACCCAGTAATCCCACTTCTAAGACTATATCCCAAGAAACCAGAGACACCAATCAGAAAGGATATATGCACCCCTATGTTCATAGCAGCACAATTTACAATGGCTAAGATTTAGAAACAACCTAAGTGCCCATCAGCAGATGAGTGGATTAAAAAACTGTGGTACATCTATACAATGGAATACTATGCCGCTATAAAAAAGAAGGATTTTTTTTTACCATTTGCAACAGCACGGATGGAACTGGAGAGCATTATGCTAAGCGAAATAGGCCAGTTGGATAAAAATAAATATCACATGATCTCACTCATATGTGGGATATAATGATCAACATAATTTGATGAACAAGAATAGATCCAGAGGCAAATGGCAGGGAAGGGGGTATTAGAGAGCAACCAAAGGACTTGTATGCATGCATATTAGCATAATCAATGGACACAGACACTGGGGCGGTGGAGGCTTGCCTGGGGTGGGAATGGCTGGGCGGGGGCGGGGGGGGGGGGCGTTCAAGTGGGGAAAAAGGAGACATGTAAAACTTTAGATAATAAATAAAAAATTAAAAAAGGGAATTCAAGATAAAGACTAAATCTTCACCTTATTCTCCAGAGAGTTACCTGCCCAAGTAGAGGTCCTTGGAGAACAAATACTGTCACTCCCTAGACCAGGCATATCCTATGGCCAGGAGCAGCCCTAGTAATATTGTGAATTAGGTCAAGTTATTAGTTTCCCCTCCAACTTAACTCACATCCAATCAATTATCTACCAGCCTCCAGAGTGATCTTTCTAAAACACAATCTGATCTCAGTATTCATGAGAAATTTAAGCTGCCTTGGACTGGCTATGAGGTTGTCCATGATCTTCCCCTACTTCCCTCCTCAGTCTTGTCTCCATTATTCCTTCACCTACTCTTTCTGCTTCTGGATCATATTTACTCAAATAAGCAAACATTTTATGGAAATTTTTGTGGCCCTCATTGGACCAACACTAACCACCTTCAAGACTTCTCCTTCAAGTAACTTCTGGAATTCCACAGGCAGATCTCACTCCTAGACAAGTCCACACCTGGACACAGGGCACCATGGTGATCACTGCTCTTCCATGCCACTCAATTAAGCCTTACACTAAGGTCCATTGCTGTTTACTTCTGCTCAGTGGGCCAAAGCTTTGATACAATTTTATGGTCAAATGGAGGAGAATATTTATTTTGTATAAATCTCCAAGAAGGAAGAATACCAAAATATACATCTTTTACCCAAAGTTTGCAGAGATTTAAACAAAGCCATTATTCCTGTTTTTACATATGATAGCAATGAGCTCCCTAATACCCAGCCTTCAAAACAACCTAAGGCAAACTAGAAGAGCAACCAAAATGGCAAGCACTATACTCTGTCAGAGCTATCTCTCCCTAGCCTCTGAAGGTAAAAATCTTCAAGCAGGATTCCTTCTCACCAGAGAATGGCTTTTTCCTTAGTCATCTGCTATTCCCTCCCTAAAACCTGAGGTCATTCTACTGATACTCCAAACATGTGCAAATTGCTCAAATGCGTCTGGTCTGTTTGGATCCCACAAGTGAAAACATCATGATTTCTTTCACAGGAGGATCCTCAATGCCCCCAGAAATACAGTTCCATCAGTCCTGAATCTGCAGTTTTCCAGACACTCAGACATACTTGGATCCATGAGCAGACATGGCCCATGCTCAAGCCGAGACCTGAGTACACCTTAATTTATGGGTTGGGTGGAAGAAAAAAGTATCTTGGGAAAAGGAGGTATTTGAGCCACATTTTGAAGGAAATGTACGGTTTATGCAAACACTGTGGCAAATGATTCATAAAGAGAAAGCATGACAGAGAAAATAGAACCATTATAGGAGCAAATTATCCAAATAATCCATTTAAATCAAATTTTGTTAAGATGTCCAGAGAAGGATATACAAACTTTCCATAAGAACATAGAGACTCAGAGTAACAACTCAATAAATATTGTTGAATGAGTGAATGAATGGGTGACTTGTTTTATTTTCTTTAAGCAAATTAAATTTGACTCTGAGCTCCTATTTGCTAAGGTCAGGGAGGATTCAATTTCAGTCATTTTTGGCAAGGATTTCCTTTCCTTCCTCAGGTTTTAAAAATACCTTGGAGGTTTATATGGCATTCACAAAATGAGCGATTACTCCACAGTGTTTACCATCCTTACAATTGTCCATTCTATACATGAGGCTACTGGGCACAGTCCTCCACCACCTGGCAGGTGATGGTGCTTCAGGTAGGCTCAGAGATATTCTCTCAGCAGTCCCCTCCGCTCAACACGGGCTCAGCCTCAATGTTAGCAACAGCCTCTGCAACTCTCTCAGACATCCTTCCATATTTGGTGCTTTGTACACATAAGTAACAGATCTCTGTCATTCATGGAAACACCCCAAGATTCTACTAACCCTGTCTCACTCAGTCTGAGGAAAGGGAAATCCATCCTTTGACTCTGTATGAACCCTTTCTATTTCCTTGAAGCACAGCACCGGCCTCTCTCCATGAATTTATGAGCCCAAACAGAATCACGAGTGCTTTTCTGCAGGTGTTTCACAATTTCTGTTTTTGATCCTGACACATAAAAACTATTAACAATCCCTTAGGCAAAGAACCCAAATTCACAACAAAGAGATTTGGCTCTTTTCTTATATTAAGGGAAGGGAAAATACCTCTTGTTCTTTCAAGTTGGGCCAGTAGCCAGAACAAAGCCAAACATAATGCTGAAGCATGATATTTTGCCCCCAACTCGAATTGTTCCTGTGAGACTGGATAATAGGCCTAATGAGAACTCTGTATCAGAGTGGGAAGACTCCAGCATCCTGGACCCACTTCAGTTCATCATAGCTCCATTTCCTTTTATGTAAAAGTAGTCCCATTGACCTCTAAGACCATCATGGGGATCAAAGGAGAAAGGAATTGTATAAATGTTGAGTGCTAGGCAGAGTACATGGTAGTGTCGACCATGCCCAAAGTCCAGCGAAACCTAGACTAGCTGTGCCTGCTCCCCTGTGACTGGAAAAAAAATTGCCCTCAAAGTTTCAGTGACCCCTCTAGCCTCAGAACAGGTACCCACCTCCTCATGGGTTAGTCCTGCTATTTCATAATCCTGGAGGGAGAACGGGCCCTAGTGGTAATCCACAAGTAATGCCAGGCAGAAATGTGATCCCTGGGCCATTGCAGGGCAGGAAAGCAGGTCTATCACCTGCACAATGTTTGCTGTGGGGCCTGAGGTCTGAAAGGCAGCTTTGTTCAGCCACCAGGTGAGTTGCAAGAGGAAGGTGTGTCTCCAGCCACTGCCACCAAGGCCTGCACAAAGCGTTCATTCAGAGGCATAGTCCTGGCTGTGCCTTCTGATGCTGCTTCTGACTTATTGGGTTGCCTGTACGGAGATTATTTCCCTGCCAGTGCGCCCCCACTGCTGACCCTGCTGCTGTGCAATGCCACTCGGAGGGCACGGGTAGAATATTACATTCCAGAGAGAAAAGGCAATGCTCAGGCTGAAAAGACCCGGCTGCAGTGCAGGCCACTCCCCTTTCACCACAGAGCTCCCTGTGTCCCTGCAGACAATGGGCCTCTGTGCAGCCCCATCTCCTAATGCAAGGACAGCTTACACGTTTTCATCTTTGGAAACTTCAAACGGCTCAGTCCCCAGGAACGACTGTACAAGGAAGTGTCTGTCCAGGAGGGAAGGGGAGAAGAAGAGGTGAGATTTGTTCCTTCAGAATAACCTCCCAGCCAGGTTTATTTATTCCATGGGCAATGTTAGGTTTTGCTAGTTTATTCTTCCAGTCATTTAAACGAAAACTTCAGTGTCTATGGATCATCAACTATGTGCTTGGCATCTTACTAAGGTCTCTTAAATAGAGATGCATAGTCTAGAGGTGAAAATTAACTAAGACTGCCCTGCCCTTAAATAGATGGTGTCACAGTATCTGAAAAAGCATTTTCTGAATTGGTTTTGTGTTGGGAATCCTTTTCCCCACTCCATGCAGCACCTGATCTTTGATCTTCATTTTGTCCTGAATCCTGAATCCCTTCTGATGTATCATGTGAGAATAAAGTCAAAATGTTGAGTTTTTAAGACACGCTCTTACTGGTGGGAATGTAAAATGGAGTAACCCCTGTAGAGGATAATTTGTCAATCCTATATAATAAAAGAGTAATATGCAAATCGACTGAACGGCAGAATGACCAGTCGCTATGATGCGCACTGACCACCAGAGGGCAGACGCTTGACACAGGAGCTGCCCCCTGGTGATCAGTGAGCTCCCACAGGGGGAGCGCTGCTCAGCCAGAAGCCAGCTCAGGCTGGCGAGTACAGTGGTGGTGACAGGAGCCTCTCCCGCCTCTGTGGCAGTCGGACATCTCCCAAGGGCTCCCAGACTGCGAGAGGGCACAGGATGGGATGAGGGACCCCCCCCCCCCCCCACCAGAGCATGAATCTTGTGCACCAGGCCTCTAGTATATAATAAAACTATATACGTATCTACCCTTCAATCCAGCAATATCACTTTGAGAAATTTCACCTTGCATATTCATCTCTAATAAAATGAACTACATATAAACAAGGTTATTCAGTATAGCACCATTTTTATTTTTAAAACATTGAACTTACCTAAATGTTTAGGAGACTGGTTGAATAAACCATGGTATTACACAATGGAGTACTATGCTGTTATACAAAAGAATGATGATCTTTATACAATGACATGCGGTGATTTCCAGGAGATATTTTTAAGTGACAAAAGCACAATGCAAAAGAACATATATGGTATGCTAACTTTATGTAAAATAATAAGGGAAATAAGGAAAGATAAAAATCTGATTATCTTCACCAATAAAAGAGGATAAACTGTAAACAATTAAGGTGGTTACCGAAAGGGTGAGAAAACAGGGAGGTGAGGTAGTGACACTCCTCTGACTATAGCTTTTAATACAGTTTTGACTTTTGGATTATATAATGGAGGTTAAAATATGCTATAAGGATAATTTGGGTTGAATGACAAATTTGGAATAAGAACAGTAGATTATTTCAAAAATGTTTACAGTGTTTACTGAAGTTGTCAAGCACGGTTGCTGTTATGAAAGAGAATATTAATGTTCCTAGAAAAATAGACACTGCAATATTTAGTGTACAGGCTATAATAGATGCAACTTACATCAAATGAGTCAGAAAAATTGTGTGTGTTTTTAATGTATGGGGAAAAGAGGAAATGATAAAGCAAATAGAGCAGAATGTTAACAATAGGAGAATCTGAGTAAAGGGCATATGGTTCTCCTTTGTACTAATCTTATTCTTGTTATTTTTTCCTTATTTTTGAAATTATGTACAACTTTAAAAAAATTTAAATGTTGGGTTGGGCTTCCACTGATTACATTTCAGAAGAGAAATGTGAACCTGATGGCCTCAGACTGCCCTGCTGCATCAGTTAATATCAGAACCTCTGAATGCAACAGCCTCTTGGTCTATCATGTGGTCTTCCTAACATCATTCTCAAGATTTTGACAGGTAAAGATAGATCCCAGGTGTTCTCCTCACTGCACTGGGCAGAGTGCAAGGTTAAGGAAGTTAAAGATTGCCCTTGGTCAGGCTAGGACAGCCGTGGACAAACTACGGCCCGCGGGCAGGATCCGGCCCGTTTGAAATGAATAAAACTAAAAAAAAAAAGACCGTACCCTTTTATGTAATGATGTTTACTTTGAATTTATATTAGTTCACACAAACACTCCATCCATGCTTTTGTCCCGGCTCTCCGGTCCAGTTTAAGAACCCATTGTGGCCCTCGAGTCAAAAAGTTTGCCCACCCCTGGGCTAGGAGGACTTAGAACTTGAGCCATTTGGATTGAGAATAGCTATCACATCATGCACCAGGATTGTACCAAGAACTTTATGAATATTCTCTCATTTAATCCTCCCAATCCATTGAGAGAGGAACAGTAATGTTCTTGAAAAGGAAGCTGAGATGTAGAAGGTTTAAACTGTGAGAAGTGGCAGTGCCATGGCTGGAATCCAGGTTGTCTAGTCTCAAGTCCTGTGCTCCTTAGCCTTTATGATGAAACACATGCTCCAAAGGTAGAGATAACAGGCCCACCTGACAAACCTTAACACTCTTCAGGCTTTGGTTCAGAGGCCACATCCTCTATAAAGGCTTCCTTAATCCTCAGGGAGGCATTGATGCTGCTTTTCCTAGTCTCCCATCTCACTTGGTACACACCACGAAAAATACTTGATGATCTTGTTGTTTTATTACTTTTGCATGTCTCTTTTGCTTTCTGGACTTTGACTTCCTTGAGAACAGAAACTGTCTTTCCTTCGTTAGAGTCCCAGCATCTATCACAGGGCCTACTCCATGATAGATATTATTTAAATGCCATTGAGGTTGTATTGAGTTTTTATGAGTACCTGGTGAGTCTTTAAAACAGCTCTAGAATGCTCGAATTTTACTCATACAGAAATTGAAGTTAAAATTTGAGCCTTGAGTCAACAGTTTGACAAGATTTCTTGCAAAGGCTAATCTGATCTTAAATCTCCTTAACAGAAGGATCATATGTAGATAGAGAAAATGTATGATTGAATCTACAGCAGCTGATCAGGGCCAAGCCCAGAGACATACATGACTTCTACATTCACATAATGGCAGAAACTGGATGGAGCCTCTGAGCAGGACAAGAGCATGTGGTGCTCAAAACCAATGCGTATAAGTGGAGGCTAAAAGGATGAGAGTTAATGACAACTCTGGGAGCCATGGCTATTTTCAATCACCTTAGAGCAGCGGTTCTCAACCTGTGGGTCTCAACCCCTTTGGCGGTCAAACGACCCTTTCACAGGGGTCGCCTAAGACCATCCTGCATATCAGATAATTACATTACAATACAGAACAGTAGCAACATTACAGTTATGAAGTAGCAACGAAAATAATTTTATGGTTGGGTCACAACATGAGGAACTGTATTTAAAGGGCCAGAAGGTTGAGAACCACTGCCTTAGAGTGAGCATTCAACATTTCTAGTTGAGCACCAAAAGATGAACTTCAGCTAATGGGTAGGTTTCACTGAGAAAAGGATTTTGGTTCAATATAATAAGAGGACATTTTTTTTTTGTACATCTGTCTAAGGATGGTATGAACTGCTTCAGATAATAGTCACCAGAAGTATGTATAGGCAGTGATGGAAGACCATGTTCTAGGCATTCAAGTACCAACAAATGAAGATAGAAGGCTAGTTGCTGGTTCTTTGACCAATGGAAAGCCATCACTGGCCCACAACAAAATAAGCAAAAATAAATACAAAGTAGTAAGTTTTTCACAAATATGAATTAATTCAATTTAAATAATTGGTCTTTATTTAAAAACTATGCTTTTTGTGGTTGGAATGTCCTTTTTCAATGAAATGAAGATGTTAGGAGATGGTTTTTATAGTGTCTTAACTTGTCCAAAAAAAAAAAGGCATATTAATAAATCTGCATTCATTGCCAAAATATTTTTTGAAATTATAGAGTTATAAAATTCAAAAATCTATCAGCTAATGGACTCAACAACCTCTGAGATTTCTTCTGTCCATAGAAAAAAATGGTTCTATATCTCACAGACTCAGAACTTTGAGTCTCCTACCAGGTCCAGAAGAAATTCATTGACATTGGAGGCAGACATGTCTGGCTTCATACCATCATTCAGCTACTCACTAGTCAAGGGACTTTGAGCAAGTTGCTTAATATCTTTGGAGCCCAAAACCACACCTAGACTTGCCACATACAACAAAAATGGCCACAAAGTCTTTGCACTTCTTCCACCAAGAGGTAGAATCTGCTTCTCCATCTTTTATATTTTAATTGGCCTTGTGTTGCTTCAGCCAAAAGGATGAAGTGAAAGCAATATTTTAAGCCTGAGCTGCAAGCGTCTGCTCACGTTCAGTCTTGATCTTGAAACACTCCCTGCCTGCCTTGTGAACAAACCCAGGCTGGCCTGCAACTTGATAAGTCCCACTCACTCTCACTGCCCCAGTAGACAGACATCCAACAGCTAGAGAGGCTATTGAAATAGGCCACTCAAAATTAGCCAGTTCTTAATCTGACCACAGTTATAAGAGTAAGCCCAACTGATACCAGCCAAGCCTGACCCAGATCATCAAAAATACCCAACTGACCCTTAGACTCATGAATAATAGTAAATGGCAGTTACGTGAAACCACCACATTTCAGGGTGGTTTGTTATTCAGCAAAAGCTAACAGATACAGTTCTCTGTCCAGAATTAATATTTTCTAAGTGACCTTGAGCAAACTATTTACAGTGCTTTAGCTTCAATAATCTTATTGGTAAAATAGATTAAACAATTTCTATTTCATAAGTTTATTTCAAGAATTTAGTGATATAATTAAAATATTTGGCACACAGTGCTGGAACATATTAAATATTTAGTGACAGTTGCAAGTACTGAGTTTAGAGTGATGTAACAGTAATAGAAGTAGCAATATACTTCCTCCCAACCCTACTCTACATGGAATTCCAGTACTGAGAAAATTAAAACAGAGATTATGTGTTTGAAGTCACTATTTATTTTATGACTATCAAGATGTCTTACACAAAGTTTGCTCAGCTAAGGTTTAATAGATTTTATATTCCTGATTCACAGTCTATGCTTCTTAGTTATGCAAGGGTAACCCAAAATACAGAATTTTTATCCCATTGTTCAGAGTTGACAGCATAAGTGACCCCAGAGTCAAAGAACCTTATATGGTAAGGAGGATGGGGATGGGGGCAGCTAACTATTTTGCAGGGTCCACTGGTCACCAGGCATTCTCCCAATGGCTCTGCATATGTTATTCACAATAATCTTGGTTGGGTCTAGCATTTTTGTCCATATACTGATCAGTAAATTGAGTCCAAAGATATTTAGTGCCTCTCTCATGATCATATAGCCAATAAGGGACAAAGCTAGTGTGTACCCGGTCAGATGCACCAAGACCTGTTGACCCTTTCCCTAAAGACTTGCTCTCTTCTTCAAGATCAACTAAGGAATCTCTTAGGGCAAACCCTGCTTTGCCCCCACGTCCACCACCTTCCTAGTCAGTCAGTCTTACAGCATGCCTGTCATCTCCCACCTGAACGTGTACAGTAGCCTTTTGTCTCACTGCCTCTAGGCTCACCCTCTCTCCACTCCCCCAGAGTGACCTCTATGACATGCAAATCTGAGTATACCAAATTCCTGCCTTTCAAAATGATTCCCTGTCTTTCCTTCGCCTACAAGACAAAAAATAAACTCTTCTGTATGGCATGCATGGCTCTGTCTACCTCATCAGCCAGAGATTCCAACTCTCCTCCTTCCAGGCCATGCTAAGCTGCTTCTAGTTTTCCCACAGCCACGATGCTTTTCCTCACCACCACTTTGTGCATTTTATCACTCTCTGCTGTGCTCTTCCCAAAGTCATGAGTTCCTGAGAAACTCTGACTGGATCTTCAAGTCTCCCTTCAGATGCCAAATCCTTTCTAAAGTCTTTCCTGGAGCTTTTAAACAGATTTAGATAATCTTTTCCCACATCTCTCCTCTCATCCACTTAAAGCAATACTCACCTTATAATTGTTGCCCTGTCTGTCTCCCCCATTAGCATGACAAACCAGGCATCACCCCAAATGAGCAGATTTTGTATTTTTGCCATGCTCAAAAAAGTGATTATTACAGTGGCCTCTGCCATTTGGTTGAGTGGGCAAGAGTCAAAGACAAAAACCAAATTAGATGCCGCTTATCAGTTTTCAGAATTTGAACCAGTGGGCATCTCAGAGCTGTTGGGTAATAGGTCTCTCATTGATAAGTACCTCATTTTTAGATACAATAAAGGCCTGCTCAAAGCAAGCAACTATATCCTGAGCTGAAGCAGCACTGAGCTAAGAAAAAAAAGGAGAGAGATGACAAGGAAAACCTTAATGAAATAAGTAGCAAAACCTGCAGAAAGGCTTAGAAAAATAATTTACTTCAATGTTCAGAGGTGCCAAGGACAGAATGCATATTCCTTGCCAGTAAGAAAGAGGAAGCTTTGTGAGAAATAAGATCTTTCCAGAGCAGGTGCTGGAAAAATTAAATCTTGTAGAGGATGAACCAACGCCGGAATTATGATGCACATGATAAAGAAGGAAAAGGCATTTGGCTGGGCCCAGAGCAGAAAGGGATTGGAGAGAGACAAAGTGATGCTGTGTAGGCAGAGAGGGCCTCCTAGTACAGCTGTGCTGGCTGTGAGCAAAAGCTTTGTCCTCCAGGTCTCAGAAAAGATTGCAAGGAACACCTAAATGCTGGCGATGTGGGCCATTCTAAAGTCACTTTGCAAAGAGTTAGGAGCAGCATTTTTTTGTCTAAATCACAGAATCATTAGGACAATTTAATTATCTGCCTTTTAAGCATAAAGATGAGAATGTTCTCATGCACATTAAAAACTCAAAAACACCACCTATGAGCCTTTGGTGAAAAAGGTACCTGGTAACAAAATATAGCTAACCAACAATGCTTCAAAATAAAAGGACTTGTCAATGGCAAAGCTGGTTTAATAAAAAGGCTGGTAGTGAGCAATTGATGGATTTCAAAGTTGAATTAAGATTAAACAATAGTGGGAATTATACTGTGAGGAATGGAAGTAGAAACATAAATGACCTAATATTCTCATATTTCAAAAAAGGCACTAATAGATACTGCCCTATTTGAAGCATGTAGTTTAAAAGCAACTTTTTCCTCATCCCTGTAATCTATTTCATAATGTCTTTCTTAACTTTTGAGGTGTCTTGTAAGAATAAATATCTCTTCTTGTAAAAAAAAAATAAGGTGAAGTTTAGCAATTCCTTCTGTTTTGTTTTTCTTCTATTAGATTCAAGAGAAATAAATACACTTTTTATTTTAAATTGTATGCATATAATGATCCCATTTTATAAAATTATTTCTATTTAGCTTTATCTCTAGAGTTGCAAAGAGAAGTATATACACTAATGCTCTCTAAAACTTATATGCTAATATAGGGGTGAAGGAATTTGGAGTAAGAGTTTACTTTCTTCTAAAAATTTTTCAATACTGCTTGATTTTTATTCTTAAAATGCACAATATTTGCAAAAATAATATTATTCTTCTTTAAAAAAAAAAAGACACAAGGACATGAAATTGATTTTGGCTTTCATGCCCACTCTGATTGGTTGGGTGTAGTTGCCTGTAGTGCCATGTTGAGAAGGATTTTAAACTGCATCAAGGTTCAGCAGAAAACAGTACTCTGAATGATCAGTAAATCAGCATGGTCCCCCCAAGGAGTAATGGTGCACAGGCTACATAGCCAATATTTCAACAGTCTAATAAAAATAATAGTAATGTGTTGTGTATATTAGTTAGAGAAATAGAATAAGGACAGACACACTATTCACTCAATGAAAGTTGACTAAGCAAAGATGTATACAGGCTAGGTAGTTTATATGGAGCTGGAAAGCACAATCTTTACACAAACATAAAAAGAGGCAAATAATCATTGTAGTAATTAGTGTTTATAGTTAATGTTTATCTAAAATTTTCAATAACATAAAATATTTTTAAAAAACAGAAAATTGGAATAGAATTGATGTAGTGGCCTCTGTAACAAGAATAAGTTATTCATCCACATAAACTACATGAAAAAGTCCATTCATCTCACTGGGAGATGCTTTTTCAATAATATTCTAATTTTAAGTTTAATAAATATTTATCAACATTTGTCATGTATATAGATTATTTTGCTCAAATGAGACTAAGAGCATGACTCAAGCCAGAAGAGAAAATATTAAACCAAGATAAGGATGGTAAGATTTTAAATTTTTTAGAAAATGTATATTTCAAAGGGATAAAAACAAATAGGAAACAGTACACTGAAATGATGTCATCATGTATGATGATACAACACAGCTGTCTTCTAGGAAGGAAAACATACAGCCAAAGAAAGAAAGACTGTCACTCAAGGCAAAGGAAAGCCAGGAGAGGGCGGGCACTTGGCAGATGGGGCAGAAGGAAGTTTGAAAAAGGAACTGGTGAGTTCTGTGGCTGAAAGGAAACACTGGGGAGAAAACTGGGAGGGCGGTGAAGAGGTCAATGGGTGTGTCTGTGGAGCAGGGAGCAGCATTCTTTGTTCTCTAGCAATCTTGGGTAGACTTGCAAAGGGCTAAGATTAGGTCAGGCATTTTGTACGCACAGCCTGCAAAATGAGGGACTCTTAATAGCCGGGGAAAATGTGGGTACAAGGCGGGTGCCAGGGGGATTCCTGGTAGGAAAACCTGGGGCTAGAGAGGAGAACTGGCTCCGTGGACAACACCAGCTGTAAGTACATTCCTGTGAATTTGCCTGTACAGAATTGCCTGGGATCCAGGATGAAAGGAGGCTAGAGGGCTGCCTAGCAACACAATGTTTATGCAACCATCCAGGAGGACGTGGAGGGAATAAGAGAAAAAAATACCTGTTTCTGGAGAGAGGGTGCCAGAAAACGAGAGTGGCACCCACGGTGGGGAGACCCAGCCTGGGAACAGGCCTGGTGTGGCTCAGCCTGCCCATGTGACAGCCATATTCCTCAGGCGTGTGCGCTGACATGGGAACTGGGCCTGGTGGGTCCCAGATTTCCCCAGCTTCCCCCACTAATCACCGTTTTCCTCAGCTTCTCCTTTGTTTTCACAGCTGCTCAGCTGCTTCTGCTCAGTCAGGGGACAGACAAGCCAACTCCAAATCACGGAGCAGGGAATAATACTAGGGCCAAAAAGAAGATGCACAAAACAGGATGTTTATTGGTGGGATGGGGCTAAGGGGGTGGCAGGGCGATGGGAAAGAAACAAAACTCTTAGCCCCTTTACTGAGCAAATGTGTTTATTTCCAACAGAGAAGAGACAGTAATCAGAACTAAAATTATTCTGTAGCTCCAAATTTGTAAAGAATTGGTTTTTTTCGACTTGAGATATTTACCCATAAAAATAACATTGGAAATGGCATCCATTTGCCCAGGCCAAACCACAAAAGACTGTTTAATTGTCAATGTATTCAGTTATTCTCACTATCCTGAGAGACGAGTAGCTGGATGAGAGGATGAGGAAACTTAATAATCTAAAGAAAAGCATAGCTAACATTTACAGATTGCTCACTATGGACTCTACAATATGTATATAATTTCACAACATCCACACTTTAAATCTATGAAGCAGGTATAACGAACTCATTTTACATATGAGGAAACTGAAGCTTAAAGCAGTGAGTAACTTATCCAAAGTTATAGAACTATTAAGGGGGGATAAGGACACATATGTAATAACTTAATCAATAAAAAAATAAAAATTTTTTAAAAAATTAAAAAGAGATAAGACCACTCCTATAATACTTTAAAAAATAAAGAATTTAAATTTTAAAAAATGAAAAAACACAAGGGAAGTTGGGAGGTGATAGATATGTTTAGCACCTTGGTTATAGTGATGATGTTCATGGGTGTTTGCATAGGTCTAAACTCATCAAATGTGTTTAACTGTCTGCATTATTTTCTATATCAATTATACCTCAATAAAGCTTCAAAATTTAAAAGAGAGAGAGAGAGATAAGACCAGCCCTGGCTGGTGTGGCTCAGTTGGTTGAGTTTTGTCCTATACACCTAAAGGTTGCTAGCTAGATTCCTGATCAGGGCACACACCCAGGTTGCAGTTCTATCCCCAGTTGGATGCATGCGGGAGACAACTGACCAATGTTTCTCTCTCACATTTCTCTCTCTCTCTCTCTCTCTCTCTCTCTCTCTCTCTCTCTCTCAGAAAGGAGGGGAGTGTGGCCTGCTCACCCTGACCATTCATTTTCTCTCCCTCTCCCTCTCCCTCTCCCTACATCTCTCTCTAAAACAAAGTCAATAAAAAACATTTTTAAAAAAGATATATTTTTTAAAAAGAGATAAGGCCATTATTGTAAAAGAGCAATCTTATCTACAAATCAATATTCTAAATCACTATGTGGCACCGCTCTCTTTAATACCTCTACATTAGTTTCTAATGGCTGCAGTAACAAATTACTACAAAATTTAATGGCTTAAAACAACACAAGTTATAGTCTGGAGGTCAGAAGTCTGAAATAAGTTTCACTGAGCTAAAATTAGGTTGTGATCAGTCTGTGCTCCTTCTGGAGGCTCTAGAGGAGAATTCGTTTTCTTGACTTTTTCATATTCTAAAAGCCACTGAAATTCCTTGGCTCATGGCCCCTTCCTCCATCTTCAAAGCCAGCAGGAGAGCGTCTTCTCTCTCCCCCTACTTCCATCCTTACATCTTTGTCCTCTTATAAGGATCCTGTGACTACATTGGAGGCCCACCGAGATAATCCAGGATAATCTGCCCGTTCCGAGCTCCTTAACTTAGCCACATCTGTCTGCAAAGTCCCTTTTGCCATGTAAAGTGATACATTCACAGTGTGTCCTTACTTGCTGATTGTGTGCCCACAGTGTGCCCTTCTTACTTCTCCCACACTATTTCCCATCCTATCTAATAAAGAGGTAACATGCAAATTGACCATCATCCCAACACACAAGATGGCCGCCCCATGTGGTCAAAGATGGCCATCCCCATGTGGACACAAAATGGCTGCCACAAGATGGCCGGGAGGGGAGGGCAGTTGTGGGAGATCAGGCCAGCAGGGGAGGGCAGTTGGGAGGGACCAGGCCTGTAGGGGAGGACAGTTAGGGGTGACCAGGCCAGCAGGGGAGGGCAGTTAGGGGCAATCAGGCCAGCAGGGGAGCAGTTAGGTGTTGATCAGGCTGGCAGGCAGAAGCGGTTAGGGGCAATTAGGCAGGCAGGCAGGCGAGCGGTTGGGACCCAGCAGTCCTGCATTGTGAGAGGGATGTCCGACTGCCCGTTTAGGCCCAGTGGGATCGGGCCTAAATGGGCAGTCAGACATCCTTCGAGGGGTCCCAGATTGAGAGGGTGCATGCTGGGCTGAGGGACACCCCCCCACACATGAATTTCATGCACCAGGCCTCTAGTTCTTTTATAAGCTTTTGTCTATATGCTGATAGCTTTTTCAAGTACGACCACCACACACTAGTGGAGAGGTGAAATGGGGAATGATTTGGTGATACTTTAAAGCTGGCAAATAGCCATTTGACAATATCATGGTCCTTTCAATAATTTAGCCTGGTTCAACAATTTGTGGACTGATCCTCCAACTCATTGCAGGAAAACATCCACTCCAATGCAAGAGTTATCCCCGCATTTTTCACTAGACAACTGCAGAGTGCCACTGAGAAAGGAGGGGAGTGTGGCCTGCTCACCCTGACCATTTGTTCTCCTCCATGTCTCATGGATTGGCTAACATGGGGGTTGGGGTAGGTGGAGGAGCAGTCTGTTCCCCCAGGAGAATGAGAGAGACACACTTACAAGCTCCAGTGACCTTTCGTGTTTCTCTCTCATTGCTTTTCTACACATGGTGTGAGATAGGTGAGCACTAATTGCTTCAGCCTGCAGCAACCTGGTCCCCCAAGATACTCGGGGACATCTTCAATCTGACTGCAGCCCATATCTTTGCTATCTGTAGTAGTCTCTGATGCAGTTGAACACCACCAACCTCCTTACCCTCATCCCAATTTCAAGGCCTGAAGAAGCATGTGGGATTTTCCACTGTTCCCTGAGAACCCACACTAATAGGTGGATGATCTTTGCCTCTTTCCAACACTCTTCACCACTTCTGACTCAAACTCCAGGATGCGGAAGGTATCTTAAACCTAGCTAATTTCCATCTAGACAATGAGCTATCCATTTTTCCTTCTTGAAAAGCCCCAAGAATTCAATTAGAGTGGGGAAGGGATGGTAACTTCCATTAAACACTTTCCCCACTCACATATACCCATCTTCATTTGATTAAACAAGTTGGATTGGGGATGCTGTCATACAGTTTCTTTTAAAATTCCATGCTATGCCTGGCTGGTGTGCTCAGGGATTGAGCACCAACCTATGAACCAGGAAGTCATGGTTTGATTCCCAGTCAGGGCACATGCCTGTGTTGTGGACTAAATCCCCAATAGGGGTCATGCAGGAGGCAGCCAATCGATGATTCTTTCTCATCATTGATGTTTCTATCTCTCTCTCCCTTCTTCTCTCTGAAATAAATAAAGACATATTTAAAATAAAATAAAATAAAATTCCATACTATGTAAAATCTCTATGTGGCTGAGAATTATATCAGGGGTTTATGGGATTTTTTTTTTTTTTACTTTAAAATGTGAGGCAACAATACCTTTTGTTGCCAGCTATGAGCCACCTCCACATTATTTTACTTCCCCATGCTACATTTCTGTGTGTACCAAGCACTATGATAAGAATTATATAAGAATGATACCACTACAATAATTAGACTTATATTACAAATGGGAACATTGAGTTTCACAAAGTTTAAATCATTTGGTCAGCATCACACAGCTAAGAAGATCCAAAGTAAATTCAAACAAGTTAATTTAACTCAAAAACCTGGGTTCTTTAACACTATTCTCACCCCCACTCAAATCTGCCCCCATCGGTGGACTCACCATTCCTTTCTATAAGTATCTCTAATTTGGGTTATATTTTTAAGTATCTTTTTAAATATATGTTGCTTCCTGGAAGGCAAGTTTATTAGCTCTTTTTATTATAAGAGTTTTTTATTGCTCATCACTGCCAAGAAGCAGATAAGGGATCATCAAAATAGCAAACAAGGGGAAGTTTAAAGTTTTAGGCATTTTACTGAGTTCTTGTCCTGGTCCAATTAAGGTAAGAAAACTCACTATATCTCATGGAGATCCTCCCAACCTTGCTCCCAGGAATAGTCTCTGCTGCCAAGATGTTAGGAATTAAATTATTCACACAGACCTCACAGAAGGTTGTGGGGCCCCACAGAACAAAGAAAGATATGTTTGCAAAACCTTGTGCTGGTTAAACTAGTGAGAGGCACTGGAGCTTGCTGGATTTTCAACTGGGACCCTTGTTTCCCCATCTTCCAACTTCCCCTCCTTCATGATCCCATTAGCCCCCTATTAAAGTTCACACCATTATTAAAGCCCTCTGTCCACATCTAACAATTTGCACTGAGCTATGGGAATTTCCAGAATCTTCCTCCCACTCAAGCATCAAACCTAAGCACACATTTCTGCATTTTTTTTATAGAGTCCCATTTTGACCTGTGAGAACTTTGGGGGCAGAGTCCAACCTCCTCAGTCAAAGGAAGCCTGGACAATCTATGTCACCATCCACAGTGAAGAGCAATCCTCCCAAAATAAGACAAACAAGAGTGTGTGACCTCTTTCTCCTCTCTCATGGATAGGAAATTACAACCACAGAGATTCTGAGTGAAATTCCCCAGAAGAAATCAATAAAAAGCAAAATCATCATTTTGCCTGGCCAGCATGACTCAGTGGTTGAGCATTGACCTATGAACCAGGAGGTCATGGTTCAATTCCTGGTCAGAAATTGATCCCCAGTGTGGGGCATGCAGGAGGCAGCCAATCAATGATTTGCTCTCATTATTGATGTTTCTATCTCTCCTTCTTCTTTTCTAAAATCAATAAAAGTATGTTGGTTTCTAAAAAAGCAAAATCTTCATTTTAATCAATTTTATGGTTTGACCAAATCATCTGCTCCTAACCATCAGTGCCTAAACAACATAAAACATTCAGGACTGTGAGCTCAGGGCCTTAGACCTGCATGGACCAGTAGATATGCTCCAAAATAAGGAACAAAATCTACAAATCAAATGTTGAATTAACTATCTACATGAATGTAACATTTTGTCAGCTACTAGACTATAACCCAACTCATATGGTTATTCATAACTAGAAGCCCGGTGCATGGGATTCATGCACTGGTGGTGGGGGGGGGGGCATGGCCTGCGGGGATTGGCCGGCTTTGGTCAGCCAAGTGGCTGAGGACCTGCCCTCTGAGTGGCTGCTCCAACTGTGGAAGCACCGCTCATCCTGGTCAGCCTAGCAGCACTCCCACTGTGGGAGCTCACTGACCACCAGAGGGCAGCTCCTGTGTTGAGCATTAGCCCCCTGGTGGTCAGTGCATGTCATAGCGACTGGTTGACCAGTGGTTCTGGTCATTCTGCCATTTGGTCACTGGACTTTTATTATATAGGACTAGAGGCCCAATGCATGAAGATTCATGCAAGAATGGGACTTCCTTCCTCTGGCTGCTGGCACCGCCTCCGCTCGGGCCAGAGCCGCCTTTCTGCCTTCGCTCCAGCCTGGAGCCACCTTTCTGTCTTCCCACGCTGCCCAGAGGCCCAGAGTGGCTGGAGCGGTGAGGAACACCTGCCCCTGGCTGCTTGGGGCCTACGAATGCAAATTAACTCACCACCTCTGTTGGGTTAATTTGCATACTCACTCTTGATTGGCTGGTGGGCATCATGAAAGTACAGTCAATTTGCATCTTTCTCTTTTATTAGTGCAGATTATAGGAAACTAGAGGCCCAGTGCACAAAATTCATGCACAGGGGTGGGGTCCCTCAGCCCAGCCTGCACCCTCTCGTAGTCCAGGATCCCTCAAGGGATGTCCACCTGCCGGCTTAGGCCTGATCCCCACAGGCCTAAGCTGGCAGACAGACATCCCTCTCACAGTCCAGGGCTCTCACAGTCCGGGACCCCTCACTCCTTACTGCCCACCTGCAGCAGAAGTGGGAGAGGCTCCCGCCACCACCGCTGGGCTCACCAGCTGTGAGGCTGGCTTCTGGCTGAGCAGTGCTCCCCCTGTTGGAGCACACTGACCACCAGGGGGCAGTTCCTGCTTTGAGGGTCTACCCCCTAATGATGAGTGCACATCATAGTGACCGGTCATTCCGCTGGTCCTTCTGCCATTTGTTTGATTTGCATATTAGGGTTTTATTATATAGGATGGGGTGTGACTGCATTTTAATATGTTTGAAATGAAGTTGGGTAAGGCCTCCAAAAGGAAGGCTGCCTAGAATGCCAAAGCATCCTTGCCCAGTTCCATGGCCCATAGTGTGTCTTTGATCAAAACTATACCTTGTATGCATATATGCATAACCCCTGCACACAGACAATAGAGTGGTGAAGGTCTGGGGTGGGAGGTGGGTGGGCTGGAGAGAGTCAATGGAGGAAAAAAGTGGACATATGTAATGCTTTCAACAATAAAGATTAAAAAACAAATAAAAAAATAGAGTTCATTCCTTCTTCAAGAGTAAAGAAAGCAAGGGGAGGACGGAGTGAGCCTTCTCCTGTACTATTGGTTGCAAGGTATCCCATCACTTATCCCTCCCCTCCCCGCTGCAGACACTGAGGTCTGCTCTCCACTCTGCATTCTGGCTGATGTCTCTATCTCCCCTAGTCTCTACCTGGGTCCCCCCATCCACCACAGGATTCCAGGTGGAAGAGATTACAGAAATCATTTATTTCAAGAGAGTAACCTCACCTAAGGATCTCCAGAAAAGGGAATACCCATCTCAAGGAGATGACTGATGGGCAAATACTGAGAGCCTACTATATACAAATAATAACAACCCACTCACAATACTCACTATGTTCTAAGCACTACTCTAAACGTTTTCCAGCTATATCATGAACTCTATTATTATGCCCATTTTTCAGATGAGAAGTCTTTAGCAGAGAGAGTAAAGTACCCTGCCTAAGTCCAACAGGCAGAAAGTGGCAGAGGTCGCAGTCACCACACTGTACCATCATGTTGCCCAGGTATGAGGAACCTGAAATCAACAACTGAAGCAGCGGCCTGCAACCCAACCCTCATGTGAGGATGGCAGATGAAACTAGCTCCCAACACCATGAATCTCTGGACAACTTCTTGAGAGAGAAATGCTTTTCTATCTTATTTACATCATGTAATTTGGAGTCTCTTAGCAGCTCAGCCTGTTCCCTAACACACTTTGTCTCAGGGCCTTCTAATAAGCATGCTGCCAGGAACACTAAATGAGTCAATAATTAATGCAAGGATCGTAGTCCATTGGTTGGTAGAAAATAACTATTCATTAACTCCTAGCAAAAACTAAGCATACTGCCCTAGCTGACTTGGCTCAATGGATAGAGAGTCAGGCTACAGACTGAAGGGTCCCGAGTTTGATTCTGGTCAAGGGCACATGCCTGGGTTGCGGGCTGATCCCCATTAGGGGGCATACAGGAGGCAGCTGATCAATGATTCTCTCTCATCATTGATGTTTCTATTTCTCTCTCCCTCTCCCTTCCTCTCTGAAATCAATAAAAACATATATTTTTTTAAAAATTAAACATACCGCCGTAACCGGTTTGGCTCCGTGGATAGAGCATCAGCCTAGGGACTGGAAGGTCCCAGGTTTGATTCCGGTCAAGGGCATGTACCTTGGTTGCGGGCACATCCCCAGTAGGGGGTGTGCAGGTGGCAGCTGATCGATGTTTCTCTCTCATCGATGTTTCTAGCTCTCTATCCCTCTCTGTAAAAAAATCAATAAAATATATTTTTAAAAAAATTAAACATACCAAGATAAAAGTACTCCAAACTGTACCTGGTACTTTATATACATTATCTCATTCAATCCTCCAAACAGTACCTCAAGGAGGCAAAAGTTTTAAACTATTGCAGAAAAGTAAGCGTAGATTTAGATGAGATTAGTACATTACCAGGCACATGGCTTGTAAAGCCTGGAGCCAGAAATGGAGCCCTAGGTTCTTTTCGAAAGGACTTAACTCAGCTAGAGCTCAGCACAATCCTGACACACCTGGCACCCACTCCTCTCATATTTGTTGACTGACTAAATGATTCTGAATTCATATAGGATTTAAAGAGACCTGGTGGTTTTCCTAAATTTGATTTTTAGGATTCAAGAGTTATTTTTCAAAATCTAACACTATGATCAGGAGTTTAAGGTAACTAACTGCTTTTATATTAAGAATAAACAAAGATAAACATTTTACTATAACAAAGAACTATGCTAAGCCCAGCCAGTGTTGCTCAGTGGTTGAGCGTTGACCTATGAACCAGGAAGTCACAGTTCAATTCCTGGTCAGGGCACATGCCTGGTTTGCAGGCTTGATCCCCAGTGTGGGGCATGCAGGAGGCAGCCAATCAATGATTATCTCTCATCATTGATGTTTCTATCTCTCTCTCCCTCTCCCTTCCTCTTTGAAATTAATAAAAATGTATTTTTAAAAAACCGGAGTTAAGTAAATGTCTGGGTTCCCCCCCACCACCACCACCAACCTTATTTGAGCCAGGGGGATTGGAGAGGGTGGGAAATACATGTGCAAATGATATCACATTATTTCCAGAACTGTAATCTATGGAACAGATTACATTTACAATATTTGTTTGAAATAAGTCTGTAGTAAGTTACACCTCAGGGACTAGTCGCTGCAACTAACCCATCAAAAATAACCAAGACAGGAATTAGAGGCTCCTGATAAAATCTGTATATTTATAGGAGACTTTGCTTCAAAAGGTAGCTCCAACTCCGGATCTCAAGACCTTTATTTGAACTCTTGGCTGCGGCATAATTGACAGAGAGAATTAAAGGGGATATGAAGACCTGGGACTGAACTTTTTCAATAGTCTCAGCTCGGCTCACATTGCTCACTATATTAGAGGCTGCGGTGATGATATTAAATGATGCCGCACTGACAGAGATTAACAGAGTATGCAATTAGATTTAAATGCTGTAATTGGAACATGCTGTTAAGTGCCTACCATCAGTCCTGGGTCTCCCCTTATGGCAAGTGAGTCTCTCCTTGGGTTGCTCTATAAATTTAACACTCTCCTCACCAGCCACAAACCCCCGCCACATATGCAGAGAGAGCAAGGAGGCCCAACACTATTATGAAGTCGTCATGGATTATGCTGCACACTTCCATGCTACGTTATAGTTTCTAAATGCTTTTGAATCTAGTTAGAGCTTTCGAGCTTTGTAACAGCCTATCAGGAAAGGAGGACAGATATAGGCAGGGATGCCCATGGATTGATACGTGTGCAAAGATCTGCCCAGGTCTACATGGCTAGCCTGTGGATGAATCAGGAATCTAAACTAGGTCTTTTGACCCCAAGGTCCATGTGCTTTCCTTTGTGCCAGGTTGCCTCCATAGGTCGTGATCTGAAACTAATTTTGCCAGCTGGACACTTCTTTCGGGAGGTAAAGCTCCTGGGACCACACAGGACCACCTACCACATTTTGATCTCTGTTACCCTCATGCCCTCAGGCCTCCACCAACAAGATAACCATTTTTTTTTTCAAATATAGTTTATTGATTTTTTTACAGAGAGGAAGGGAGAGAGGTAGAGAGTTAGAAACATCGATCAGCTGCCTCCTGCACACTCCCTACTGAGGATGTGCCAGCAACCAAGGTATATGCCCTTGACAGGAATCGAACCTGGGACCCCTGAGTCCACAGGCCGACGCTCTATCCACTGAGCCAAACTGGTTAGGGCAAGATAACCATTTTTAATCAATGACAATACCACAGGATGAGGTCAAGCCATCACCAATGTGCTTGTTGAATAACCACTATGTGCCAAAACATCAATAAGGACCATATATGAAAATTTTAAAAAAGGATTTAAAAATTTCATTGACTATTTCTGGTTGTGTGACTCAGTTTACCACCACCCCCCATACAAAGTAGTATAAAAACGAAATTAATAGTTAACATTTGCCAAGATAATTATTATGTGCCAGGTCTTGTATAGATACTCTCTATATATACTAACTCTTTGATTTTAAAAGTTAGTTTTCAAATTTCCCATGTGGTAACAGGATTCCAGTATGGCGCTATAGAGGACATTGAGAAGTGGAGAGGGTTCATTGTATGGCTCTCAGGGTCAGCCCTACAAACTTCACCCAGAAAGAGAACGTGAAAAGTTTGGGTTTGCTTATTCGTAGATTTTGAAGGTTTTGGGTTTCTTAAAATATATATATAAACATTCAAAATTCAAAAAGTAGAAAAATGTATTGAAGGAAATGTCTTTCTCTTATTCAAATTCCCCAGTTGCCCAGTACACCTCTCTCCAACAGAAAAAGCAAATCAAAGCAACAGGAAAAGTTATCAGAGTCACTGAGTCTCCGTGTGTCCTTCCAGAGGTTATGTTCAATGACTACAGAAGCACATCTGAGTATTTATTCTTTTTTCCATTCTCCTTCCATACCATACGCACTGTTCTACATCTTGATTTTTCACTTAAAATGCAACTTGATGATCTTTCCAGATTATTTTCTAAAAAGCTTCAGCTGTAAAATTCCATTTAACCAGTTCTCTGTTGATGAACATTTAGGTTATTTCCCATCACTTGCTATGAAGAATAATATTGCATGTGTCATTTTTCACACAGGCAAATATACCAATAATAGTTTCTTGGAAGTAGAATCGCAGGGTCAAAGGACGATTCCTTTATAATTTGTTTGATGTTGTTTAAATTGTCTCAACATGCCTCCCATTGGAGTGTTTCCACACAATCTTGGTAACATGAGGTATCATTAAATGTTTACCTTTTTGCTAATTTGATAGATAAAAATGGTATATGATTATAATTTTAATTTTCATTCCCCTATTATGAATAAAATCAAGTGACTTTCCCTTTAATAAGAGTCTTTAATTTTGAATTTCCCTTTCCTATGACCAGGTATACATATCATTTGCCCATTTTCCTACCATGTCTATGATCTGCTCTATTTTGATTGGTAAGAGCTATTTATATATCGGCCCGATTAGCCCTTTTTCTGTGATAAATTGCAGATATTTTGCCCAGGGTAATTTGTCTTTTGATTCTGCTTATAGCATTTTTTGCATACATATTTTTAAAGACATAAAGTGAGATATACCTTTTTTTTTTCCTCTTCTGGCTTTTGCATTTTATATAATTGAAAAGATTTTTCTCATTGCAGGGTAATGAAATAAATCTTACATTTTTCTGCTGTTTTTATGGTTTTGTTACTTTTTTAAAATGTATTCTATTGTTGAGAGTATTACAAATGTCTCCCATTGTCCTTCCTTCTCCCCCCTCCACCAATCTCCCACCCCAACTCAGGCCTTCACCTGTCTATTTTCTATGTCCATGGGCTAAGCATATATGCTTCATTTGTTACTTTTTAATTTTTGATGTATTTGGTATGAATATGAATCCAATTATTTTCCAAATGGCTACCCAGTTATTACTAGTATGGACTAGTCTGTTCCTCCCCTCTCTCCCCACCCTCCCACACACAACTTATTTGAGTGGCTAACTTTATTACATCCTAACTTTTATGTATACTTGAACTCCATATATATTTGGATTTTCTGTTCTATTCCATTGATCTAGTTTATCAGCCAATGACTCACTGACTTACTAAAGCCTTGTGATGTGCTGTAATATATTCCAGGACAGGTGCTCCCTTTGTCTTTGTTCTGGGTATTCTTACTTGCTTCTTTTTACATAAGAACATTTTTAAAGTCTCTTGGTATTTTTATTATAACTGTATTTGATTTATAAATTAATGTAGGGGAAAAGTACATCTTATTGGGTTGTGACTAATGTGATGAACTAGAAAGAACATAGAATTTGGACTCAAGCATACCTACAATCAAATGCCAGCTCTGCTTCCCTGATAGACCCAATACTTAACACAATTTCCTCATCTGTAAAATGGAGAGAAGAATAGATAACATGCAGTTTATGTTGAACATTAATTAAGATAATCTATGTAATGAGCAAGCATATTGGTGAATAAGAGATTTTAAAAAATGACTTCCCTTCCCCACTCTTTTAACTCCCTCCTTTATCAAGAACTTATACACGAGAATAGGGAATAAAGTGAGAACACACACATACACACTACAGGGGGTGGGGGAAGGATGCCTAGGACTGTGTTAAGAACATTGGATTTAGAGCCAGACAGAACTGGGTTCTAACCCCAGGCTGGCCAAGGTCTGAACAAGTCACCATGGCATGTAATCCAAATCGCTAAGTCTTAGTTTCCTTGTCCGTAAGATGGAATAATAATACTATTTCATACAGTTAGGAAAGAAAGAAAAATACACATGAAGCACCTAGGGTACCCCCAAAGCAGCAGTGGTACTCCCAGTGTCCTTGCTCCTGCCTGAGAGCTACACAGTTGACAGCTGATATAGGATTACCTGCTGGCTGCCAAAAATTCTCCCCTTCAGTCAGACCTCCTCCCACGGAGTGGAGAATTCCAGCTCTCTGCTTAGGAAACACAACACAAAGCCCCATCCCACTCTACTTTCTTCCCGACCTCTAATCCTCCCAGCCATGTGGATTCCTCACTGAAGTACTTAATCATGTGCTGTCATATAAGGTTACTCAACATGTTGGTGCGCTATGTTCCACTCACCAAAGCACCCTGTCTCTTGCTATTCTTTTATTTCTCAAAGCATCACTCAATAAATTGAACCCACTGTCAGCAAGCAATTTAATGCTCTAAATCATGTAATTTTAGGGTTGGAAGGTTTTTTCTTAATTTATTTTTTATAACAGTATAGTTGCTATACAATCTTATATTGGTTAAATTTGTGTCAGGTGTACAATATAGTGATTCAACATTTTTATAGCTTACGATGTGATCACTGTACTAATTCTAGTAGTCATTTGTCACTGTGTAAACTTATCAGAATATTACTTCCTATATTCCCCTTCCCCTTTCCACTCATCCCCTAACCTGCTCCCTTCCAGTAACCATCACTTTGGTTTCTATTTCTATGAGTCTGTTTTGTTTGTCTGCTCTGTTTTGTTTTTGTTTTTAGATTCCATATATAAGTGAAACCATATGGTATTTGTCTTCCTCTGCCTGATTTACTTCACTTGGCACAAATACCCTCTATATTCATCCATGTTGTCATAAATGGCAAGACTGCATTTTTATAAATGCAAAATATTCCATTGTATATATGTACCACATCTTTCTTATCCATTCATCTATCAATGGTCACCTAGATTGCTTCTATGTCTTGCATATTATAAACAATGCTTCAATGAACATAAGGGTTCATATATCTCTTTGAATCAGTGTTCTTATTTTTTAAAATAAATACTCAGAAGTGGAATTGGAAGTTTATTGAATGGTGTGATATGTCAGTCCCCTCGAATACAGTTGATTAATCTTTTTGAAAAACTCCACCAAAAGATTCTACTTCTCACCACAGCATGTCCCCACTGGAATATTTCCTCTGCCCCAGGGCCTTTGCATGGCTCTTCTTGATCCTTGGAACACTCTTCCCCACTTCCTCTCGTTACCTTTTTTAATCCTACTCCTATGATACTTAAAAATTTCAGATCACTCATCTCTTCTACTAAGAAGCCTTCCCTGACCCCACAGGCTAGATCAGTATCCCCCTAAAACGAATCCCCCATTATACCTGCCCACTCTTTTTTTTTACTATACTTAATCACAGTTAGTATTTATTCACATTTGTTTTCAAATTCACCATTTGAGAAATAAACATATTTCTCAGCCACTAGATTACAAAATTCATAAAACCAAAAGCAACTCTATTTGTGCACATCATATCACCAGCACCTGACTCTGCACTGGCCCATCATTGCTTTTTAATAAATGTTTGTTGAAACAACTAGTTAATGGATTAAACAAAAGCTAAGTGCTTCCTAATAAGGCTATATTTTTATACTATCTGCATCATTGTATCCCTACCTCAGCTCAATCACAAAGTGAGTTTCCATCTCTTTTTACCCTTTCCTAATATCTTACCTTGATGGTAGACAACTTACAACTAAACATGGCCCATTTGATCTGCTATTGGAGAGGAATCTCTTCTTCACTTTTCTTCCAGGCAAGCAGTCTACCCACTGCCACTCCCACCTCACCCAGAAACACACAGCAGATTTATAAGTTGCTTATCTATGATGTAAATACTTTCTCTACATGTAAGTGTAATGTGTGTTACAATGATAAACCCGGAGTTCTATACAAGGCTAAGAATTTCAGATCTACAGTGGGGCCTTGACTTATGAGTGTCCCGACTAACGAGTTTTTTGAGATACCAGCTGTCTCTTGGCCGATTTTTTGCATTGAGTTGACAGAGTAATTTGAGTTAACGAGCTCCTTAACGAGCTCGGTCTCAGAACGAATTAAACTTGTAAGTCAAGACCCCACTGTATTGCCTTTAGACCTATTGCCTTAGGAACATTCCTCGCCCTTCCTCTGCTCTGTATCACAGCGTGGGCTCACCTCCACAGCCTGTAGCTCACAGGCAAGGTACAGATGAGACTAGAGGACAAGAGGAAGGGGCAGCCAGAGCATTCTCTACCCCTTTCTCTAGGCTCAGGAGCTGCATTATTTCCATAGCTGCACATCCCATGTGACAGGCCTGCAGGGGTCAAGCTTGCCCTGGTGACCTCTGCCTCTGGGCTCCAGAAAAACTCACCTCCTTTGGTCCTTGTAAACAGGAAGAGGTAGGGCTTCCTGCTGCTGCAAATCTTAGGGTTGCCTTACATTTCTTTGCTGACTTCTTTTCTATCACTTGTATGACCAATTCCCTACATTACGTTGCTCAAACTGGTCATTATTTTCCCATCTGGCCTGATACAAGTAAAAGATAACAATAGAAAGCTAGAGCAACTATTCTGTATATCGGTAGTTCACTTTTTCTGTGGGTACCTTTAATTCCCATCTTGCATTATGAATTATCTGTATTATTGCACCAACTCCCAAAGCACTTTCTACATATTAAAACTTCCATAAATATTTGCTGAATGAATGAATGAATGAATTGAACCGTGGGAGCTATAATATCTTAACTGTTTAAAGCTTTTATGTATATTATAAAGTTGTTATACATTAATTACAATCAGTTGATAAGTGCCTTCCTCAATAACATACAAATATGGAAGTAATGTAATTAATTCAAAATTACATAAGCAATCAAGGTGTGCTTACTTTTCCACCAATCAAGGAATAATTACTTAGCCCTAAGAAAGCTCAAAAGTGGTTTGTATAGCCTTTAAGGGGGCTTGCATAGCATATGATAACTCAGGAATCAGAATAGCATTGTCAAAAGCACTAGACAATTAAGGCTGCTTAAATATCAAGCATGAAAGGTCTGTTACTTCTCAGATACTGTTGTAATTTTCCTTACAGAATTTCTTTTCTCTTTTTTTTAGGGTTGGCAGAGCCAGCTTGGAAAAAAAAAAATACAAACACACTTGATTTGGCTTTTAGTTGGGGGCATGAAAAAGAGGCAGTCCCCCAGGCAGTAAACCCCCACCCCAAGGGTGAGCTGAGGACTGGGACTGAGCCTCAGGCTGGGCTTCCTGTGCCCGCTGCTCCCCTGCACAGCTCCTTTCCCAAGGCCTGGAGGACAGGAGGGCCCACAGTAGTCATTCACTTGGGGAGGACATCAGATGATTCAGACACCAGCTTCCCATCTTGGGTCTCAATCTTCTTCGCAACCACCGTCTTGGAGGAGTTGGTGCAATTGAAGGAGCAAGAGCTCCCACCAGAGCCCAGGTTGGCCTGGAAGCCCAGGCCATAGTTGAGGTTCCCGTAAAATGGGTTCATCAGCCCATCTGAGTAGCCAAGGGTGGTGTTGGTGTGGATACTCATGTTCTGCATCCCAGATTCCAGCCAGTTCTCCTTGCCCTCCAGAGGCTTGCAGTAGATGGCGATCTCCACATCCAGGGCCAACTTGACAGTCATGAGCTCTGGTACTTGCACAGCTGCCGCCTTACAGAATTTCTTGAAGAGATCTTCTATTTGGATGAAATTTTACACACACACACACACACACACACAGCATCAGCAGCACAATTATAACAAGAAACAACAACACAAATAGATAGATAGGTAGGTAGATAAACATATAAATGTTTAGTTTGAGATAAGAGGTGGAAGAGAAAGGTTAAATACTGCCTTAACTTAGCCTGTGTCCCCTTGCAAAAGCAGAAGTGAGAGGAGAACTTAAATGCAAGTAATTTGCTTAAGAGGTTATGCCCCCCCAAACCCACATGTTGGAGTCCTAATCACCAGTACCTCAGAATGTGACTGCATTGGGAGACAGGGCCTTTAGAGAGGTGATAAGGTTATGTGAGGTTATTAGTGTCAGCTCTATTTCAATATTGCTGGTCTCCCAATGAGAAAAGACTCAAACAAAGACATGTACAGAGGGAAAACCACATGAAGACAGAGGGAGAAAACAGCTAACTACAAGCCAGGGAGAGAGAGACCTCAGAAGAAATTAACCCGAATGACACATTATTCTTGGACTTCTAGCCTCCAGAACTATAAGAAAATAAATTTTTTTAAAAAATATATTTTATTGATTTTTTTTACAGAGAGAAAGAGAGAGTTAGATACATTGATGAGAGAGAAACATCGATCAGCTGCCTCATGCACACCCCCTACTGGGGATGTGCCCACAACCAAGGTACATGCCCTTGACCAGAATCGAACCCAAGACCCTTCAGTCCACAGGCTGACTTTCTATCCACTGAGCCAAAAAGGTTAGGGCAAGAAAATAAAATTTTGCTGTTTAAGCCACTCAGCCTGTGATATTTCTCTTGGCATCCCTATGGAACTACTACAGAGGAAATCCTAGGGAGCACGAGTGAGGTTCAGTAGGTGAGAGAGTGTAGAAAGAGCAGTGTATATTCCCCATTCCAGCATCTATTTCTTATGTTACCTGGGTTTAGATCTTTTTGTCATCATACAGTCATTCATTCAACAAACATTTATTGAAACGTCAACTAAGTACCAGGCACTGTGCCTGACCTTACAGGTATAGCAGAATAAAAAGGCAACCCTTGTTCTCATGGTTGGAATTTAGCTACAAGATCCAGCTAGTGATCCTGGAGGCTCTGCCCTCAGGCACGGAGGTAGCAGCATGCCTCTTACATCACACCACAGGACTCACTGGCCCAGAATCTCTAGCACCTCATCGACAGCCTGGCTGTGTGCTTCCCTTCCAGAATCCTCAGGCATCCCATCTATTTAGATTTCTTCAGCATTATTTTTCCAGGATCTTTATGAATATAATTTTTAAAACCTAAATTATGTATTACCATAAACAATAGCAATGCCCCCACACTGGTTAATTTTAACAGCATCTAAGAGCAGCAGGAACTTTCTTCCATTTTCACTGTTCCGTATTGTGTCTGTGCATTAAGGATCAAACTTTTAGATTATTTCTAACCAGAAATAATTACTCCAAAGTGGGCAGGAGAGTAGGTAATATGGCATCAGTCATTTCTGATATTGCTGATAGCAATTACTAGTAAGAATTTTCTGTAGCCCTCAGAAAAGGCCACTGGCATAAGATTGTTAATGCCAGAAAGGTAAGATTCTGCACGTCCTGGCTTAGCCCAGCCCTATGTTTAACAGATGAAAAAAAATGTGGCAATGTAGCATAGTAGAAAGAGCCTAGATACACAGTCGCACGGATCTGGGTCCAAATAATCCCCTGTGTGACCTTGACCAAGTCATTTCACCTCTCTGAGCCAATGTCTTCATCTGTAAAATAGATCCCCTAGCAGCTCCTAGGGTTACCACCATCTTTGCCAGGAGTTCTTTTCTACCTGGGCCATGTGAACTAAATGGTAATCCCATCCCCCGGCACTCCCTAACATTCTTCCCTGCTTTTATTTTTATCCTCAGCGCTCAATACATCTGAAACTCCATATAGATCTCCATCTTTATTTCTCTTTTCATTTACTGTACATGTTGCTGCCACTAGAATATAAAATCCAAAAGGGCAGGATTCTTGACTATTTCATTGATTGCTGTATCCCTAGCACACAGTGGGAATTCAAAGAGTATTTGTTGAATAATTCAGTTCATGAATGAATGGATAAAACATTAAAAGATAGCCGTTAAAAGTTAGCTGAATGATGCAAGGGACCACAAGTCTAGGTTAAATAGCTGGCAGAATGATACCAGTACCAAATGGAGACACTACCAACAAGCTGTGGCTTTTTCTCATGAGGAAAACTAAGATTTGGCTGATACTTGACCACAAAGTGCTTTTTTAACAATAGCATCAATTATTCTGGGCGCGTATCTTCTCCCTGGCATCCTAAATTTCTCACAAGTACCCAGCTGGTTGACAGACAACCCTACTTAATAACAACCTCTGACCCTTAAAGAGCTGTTTCCTTTGCTCAAAGTACTTTCAGATACACATTCTATTAAGGCTCCATATCTTTGCAGCAAAAGGCTCTTCCCACCACTTTTATCTTGTGTGTGAGTAAGGACACAAAGATTACAGCAGAGCACGTCTTAAAGAGGAACCAGGCCAGCAAATGAGAGAAAATGTGCAAGAGTGGGTTGGGAATAAAGCAAAAAATATATAATAATGTTTGTTACTGTTAATATCACCTCACTTTTAACCCTCAGACTGAAGTGCTCTGGGATACAGCACAGGTCACACAGAGATGGCGCAGTGAGGGGAGAAGAGGACACTTCCTAGCCACACGCACTGGCTAACTGAAAGCTGGCAGTCAATGGGGTCACAGAAGTTACGGGCAAATGGTCCTCAAAACCCAACAGGAGTTGAACAAGTGTTTCTCCAGTGAACAGATGAATAGATGAATGAATGAAATATTTATCGTGTCTTCATCCATACGTAGTAATTAAGCGCCTCCATTGTGCCAGGTTCTATGGTAGGCATCAGAGATACAAAGATGAATGAGACATGTAGAGGGCTTGGGCTGCATCAGTAACTGTCAAACATTTTTTAGATTTGGAATCTCCTTCAAAAGAACAAAAGTTCAATATGAAAAACAGTTTAAAGGTGAGCTGCTCCAAACTGAAAGGTTTTTGTGTGGAAGGGTAGGGAAGGGGAAGCCAAAAGGGGCCTTTGCACCTGTGGGTGTCTTAGGAAGCTCCATGGCTCCTCAGAGCATGTTTGAAAGCATTGAGCCAGATAACCATTCAGGTGCCTCTATGACAGAGGTGCCAATATTCTACTGGTTGTACACCAAGCCCAATATAAGAGAGAAGGGCCCTAAGGGGTCAAAGACAAAGAGATAAGGGTTCGGAACCCAAAAGTGTCCTACACTAAGGTTGCTGCTATAGGCTTCCTTGGCAATCAGGAGTTTGTGAAAGCTAAGGCTTTGAGGTAGGAGACTGTCATGGACATTAGTTGTTTATATTGGCTATTCAGCATGGATCTTGTTGAACAGGAAAAAATTGCTTTTTCTTATGGATGCAGAAATGTTAGATACTTGCACAGGTATGAACCCACATCTAGAGACATAAGTATATGTCTCTTTTCTTCTCTTCACTTCTCTCCTCTTCCCTTCCCTTCCCTTCCTTTCTCTTTTCGTCTCTTGCCTCACCTTCCCATCCCTTCCCTCTTCTCTTATTCCCTCCCCTCCCTTCCATCCCCTTTCCAAAACTCCTTTCCTCCCCACTCCTTCCTTTGCCTCTCCTTGGTGGCATTTTAGTGTCTGAGGTTGCAAGGTCAGATCTTGAAACAGACGCAGTGTTGGGGCTCACATAGCACTTTCCTCATTAGACCACTGAAAGCTTCCCCCCAAGCCTCCTCTGCAGCCTCCAACATTTCTGTTGGCACAGGCTACCGAATGGGAGGAAGGTCAAGTGGGAGACTGGGAGACAGGCACGCTTCTCCATCAGAAGCTCACCTCAAGTCAAGCCAGAAAACTGCCTAAAATGGGGCTGCAAAAGGAAGACGTCTGAAGAGTTTCCAATCATATCATCTTGAAATAGTTCTGAATTCTTTCTCTTTCAATATACAGCTTTTAAAAAACACAGACTTTCTACCCTTGAGCCTATGTATTTATATTTTGGGAAATGTCAGCCAAATCCAGCGGTCTCTTCCTGCTTAGAACTTTAAGTGATCTGAGTCAAATGCTCTGAGAAGTCATTTTTCCTTTAAAGAAGTCCTTAAAGAGGAATCCAGGTGGACTTTAGCCTGATAGCCAAGTTGTTGACAAAGCACCAGAGTTTCTGCTATTTCCTGGACACCAGTCCATATTGCTTTAACAGGATTTCATTGCATTGAACTTGATATTCCCTCCAAAACCATTAATCCAGTCTCAGCTACTTCTGTTGATCAGAATTGACTTGGCAGCTGTACTTAGAGAGGTCCAGAGAGAGAGAGAAATACTCTCCTGTGTTAATTAAATGATGGTGACCAGGAAATAAAGTCCTACTTTGGGATTTAGAAGTTAGGAAACAGGGGTTCCAATGCTGAACTTGCCAACTCTCAGTTTGTGAACTTGATGTTCCCTATCTAGGAAATGGAAAATATACTTCATGGGATTTTTGTGGAGACTAAATAAAAATATATATGATTATTTAATATAAATAAAGATATATATTATAAATATATCACCCAATAAAAGTTAGTTTCTATTGCTATTTCTTTGCTGCTGTTGTTGCTATAGAGTCAGAAGCAAGGGTGACCAGAGATGCTAGTGAAGGAAGACATGAGGATGGAAAATAAGAGCTGAGATGATGGGAAAGAAAGAGAACTTTGGAGTCAGGAGTTTCTGTTTCCCACCAGCCATGTGATTATAGACAATCTATTTTAGCTTTCTGAAACTCCATCTTCTTATCTGTAGCATAGGGATACATTTGCAGGGATTAAATAATATGATGAATGTAAAAGCTCTGAGTATAATGCCTAGTTCATAGTATGAACTCAATCAGTGTTAATGTCTTTTCATTTCCTCCTCTTAGTAAGAAAGGGGGAGAAGCTTTTAAACTTACAGAGATGTAAACCAAGGGTCAGCAAATACAGCCAGCAGGCCTAATGAGCCCACTGCCTATTTTTATAAATAAAGTTTTATTGGAATACAACTCTGGGACTTTACAGAAAATGTCTGCTGACCTCCTATCTAAGCTATCCAAGTCCAGACTCCATATTTAGAGCTTTGGGTCAGAGTTCCATTGTTCTATGTAATCTGGCCATTTTCCATTTGTATATTCAGTCCCTCTGTCCCCTTTTTGATCACTCTTTCATTTACAGGAGGTTGACCAATTCAAGGAAGACCAGAGATCCAGATCGCCCTAGGATTGCCCAGTTGTTTCCAAAGTCAATTGGACCAAAAGATCTTTTTGACCTTTTTACTGTCATGTCATCATGGTGACCATTTGATAAGGGAGCTGCTGCACAGAAGCATTTACAACTTTGTATAGAACATAATGGGCCAGTACAACAACCACTAAGAAAAAAGCAAGAGCAACTAATAGTCCCTTTAAGATTATTGGTACCAGGAACACCAATTGGCCAATTCAGGAAAAGAGAACAAATCCTATAGGCTATGAGAACTGGCCTTAGAGGATTAAGTCACCTTTTCTTAATGGTTAAGTATAGCCTGCTCTATAATGCCCACTTCATTGATCTAAGTAAACAAGGACTATTAGCAATGACACAAACACCACAATGACGAAGCCAACCAAGAATTTCGAGCAAAGCAATTGTCCATATTACTCATACCAACAAGTTGAGACTGTTCTGTTATCTACCTAGGGCAAGAGTGGCACCATTAAAAACTTATTGTAGAATTAATTATATGTTTCTTGCAGTCTTTTTTATTCCATTGGAAACATGGCCCACAGTATTCACATAAATAATAAGTGAGTAATTCCCAAGGAAGAGATTGATCAAAGGTGGCACAGTTTAATGTAGAAAGAGTGACAAGAAAAAAAGAAAAAGAAAGAGTGGCATATATAGCTACCAAGAATTGGTGAGGGTGGCTATTTATATTTATAGTTAATTTACTAAAGCAGACTACTGTGAAGTACTTTCATTGATCTGAACTGAGAAATTATTCCTTGCTTTCTTTTTTCTTTTCCAAAATAGGAAAATCTTTTTCCCATTGTTACCTTCTGTTTACAAATTCTACAGGTATCCTTGTCAGTAAGTGCTCTGTTAAGAAGTGGGCCACCCAATTGTTTCAGCTGCAGGCCCATATATTTATTTGGAGTCCTGTCTCATTTTTTCTCTAGGGCCCTTTCAAAATGTTGCACCAAGTGTTATAATTCAGGTAAAAGTGTTTTCCATTCTAACTTCTATTTTATTATTAAGTCTCCAATAAAAGAGCTGCTGTTATGTCTGTGCTCACAAATGTTGTCAGAAGTTATTTTCAGATCTATCCCAAAACCTCCTACAATGTCATATTTTCTCTGTTTGCAGAGTTAAATTATTATCCAACCAGTTTTAGTGGAAATATTTAAGGTTTCATTTTTAGGAGACTTTCTAGGTCTTTCTTTGACCTTCAGGTTTATTGTGGAAAAAGAGATCCTATAGGTCCCTTTCTGAATCAGTCCAATTCCTTTTACCATCCAGGATTTAGCATCTAAAGTTCCAACCAACATGTGTAAAAGTTGATATGCCGGGTAACCCTGGGTTGTATGCACTCAAAACAATTCTAAATTTTTCTATGAATAGTTGCTGGTTATGTCTGGGTTTAGAAAAATCCTTAATTATAATTTTTAATTCATGTTGGGTTCATGGTTTCAATTCTACTATAGCTTTCATATCTGGCAAGATATATATTTACAGGTAACTGACATATTGAGGTCTTCAAGAGAGTCTTTTAGGAAAATATAGGACAACTTGTCAAGGTAAAAAGTATCAACACAGGGCAGAAGGAGACAGATCAGAAGAATAGAGCTATATTTAGGGGGTAACTAGAGGACAAGGAAGGAAATGAATTACTAGGGAAAGGGAGTATGCTGGTACTTTAAATTACTCATAACTTTGGCCAAAACATCTTTTAATAAGTAGCTTTTTAATCAGAATTTTGTTTGAAGGCCTTTGTACATCAGTCAAAAAAACAAATGCTACCCATTGGGCCTTAGATATATTAATTTCTTTTATATTTCAAGTATCTCTCAAATGAACAATTTTGTTCAACTTCAAATATTCCTCAGAGTGGCCAGTGAAAGCCCAAATTATCTTGCTGAAATTATGCTACTTAGGTAAGTGAATAAATTAGGATTGTAATAAGAGTACATGCAAGATGGAGTTTTTTTTTTTGTGAGACTTGGAGAAGATGCATACTTAAACAACCCCATGAGAGCCGGCAATAGTCCGTCGAAAGCAATGCTTGTGCGCTGTGTGTCTCAGGACCCTAATCTGACAGTTTGCTGTCTCTAAATGCAGGCAGCAACCACTCCGCTCACCCTCAGAAGGCAGGAAAAAAAAACTGAGAAAAGCTAAGTGCTTAGGACAAAATATCTAGATGCAAGGAGAACTTTACCCTATTTTATTGGTGACCCACAACAAAGTCTGTATGGATGTTGGTCTGGTGAGAGCCACAAATTCACCAGTCTGAGCATAGCTCAAACAGCAGGCCTACAGGGCCTATGTAAAGACAGAGGAAAACAAGTAAAGGGGTTGGAAGAAATGGCCTGATTTCACAAAGGATGCCAAGCAATTAGGAACTAATAACAAAATCCGGTTACTAAATCTAGAATAGATGCTAAGAATCTCAACACTGGAGTGTGGAGTTCAGACCCAGTGCTCACTTACCTTGTAGGCACAGGCTCTTGATGCTGTAAAGCAGTGAGGAAAAGGAGCCGCTCGGTGCCACCCCTGGGTGTAGGCTGGGAACCATGGTTGTGGGCAGTGCAAACCATACCTCAGAGGAACCTCCAGAAAAGCTGTGGGAATAAACAAGACCGCCCAAATGAGCGCATGCAGAGGCTACTTATTCAGAGCTTGCTATAGCAAGGAATTAGTCATCATCACATTTGGTAGAGACTCACAAGCAGGCAGGTGGTGGGAAATCTTTTTAGTGGGAAAAACAGGCTTCAGATGTACTTTATTGGAGATTATTGGCATGAGGGAGTTGGAACCAGGTTAGAGAAGCCTCTTGTGTGATTGGTTTGTATTTGGCTTTCTCTGGTTGGTCCCGAGTTGGAAGTGGGGGCACAGCACAGGGAATTTGGCAGTCATTGACCAAGTCCTGGGGAGACTGCTGCAGAGGTGTAGTTTGACTCCCAGGTTGCTTGCTGCAGAGGTTGTGGGTTTGAGTTCTATTGTCATATGTGGTCTGGCCATTGTTTATATATTCAGTCTCTCAGTCTTTTAAATTTTCTAGTTCATTTTCCTCTAATTGTCCCTGCTCTTTGTGTTTATAATAGCAAAATGTTGGCACAATCTAAATATCTAACACTAGGGGATTATTGGTGGCTGTTTGACTTACACCATCCAATCCCTAATGTTGGCCATTTAAAATTCCTGGCATCAGTTCCACGTGGAGAGGGGGATAAAATTCTGTGGGCTCTTAAATAGGCTGGCTCCTGGTTCAGTAAATTCTAGCCCCAAACACACTGGGGCTGCAGCAACACAGGGCAGTTGAAAGGCAATGAAGACACAAATTAGCTTTATGGGCATAGAAAATAATAAGTGATCATAATAGCTGGTATTTTGATTTATTCAATCTTTACAACATCTCTAAGAATGCAGCTTCAGCTCCATTTTACAGATGAGGAAATTGAAACAGAGAGGTTAATTTACCTTAGAGACACAACAAGTAAGTGCAAAGCAGGATTCTATCCCAGGCTGGCTACACTCTTGACAGCCATGTTTTTAGATAACTTAACTAGGAAAAACTATTCCTGAGAGCAGCCAGAGCCGGATCTGCAATGGTTAAGAGAGCTGGATGTGGAGTCATCCAAACTGAGCTCAAATCCCAGCTCTAGCTTGTACTGGCAGTATGACCTTTAACAAGTTCATTAACCTTCTAAAGTCTGAGTTCCCCATCTGCAAAATGGGGAGCATATAAGCAGAGCCAGATGGAATCTATCAGACCTTCCAAGCAGCTATCTATGATTCATCATCATATTATTGAAAATGAAATGCAGTAAGAGAAAAGAAGTATTTTCCAGAACTTTTTTCACAAAGAGTAGACTATGTTGCTAGAAGAAATAATTTAATCAATTTCTGGAAGTTGTGGAGTGGCAATATTAAGTAACAATAAATAGTTGCTAAACCACTTTCTAAGGACAAGTATGTCTGGTTAACATGAGGACTTTTGCTTGCAGAGCACTTCATGAAATTATGGGCCAGAGTTTAACTCTCCTGTAAAATAGAAGACTGGCTGACGCAACCAGTAGCAATTCCCTTTATCCGCTGCCACGCTACCCTCAAACTCTCTATAAATTCTAGAGATTTAAATATGAGCAACTTGAAAGGGCACAAATTAGTCAGCTGCCTTGATGCCTGTGTGCCATGTTCTGGCCCAGCTAAGGTTTAACTTGCAGAAACGCTGAAAACATTAGGTGCTATTAAGTGGAACCATGCAATTGCCAATATTTAATTGTTTTGACCTATCGAAATAATTTGGTGTGGTTTAATGTACTATAAAGTATTGAGAATACTTTAACGCAGGACCTGACCCAAAGTAATTCCTTGGTAAATGATAACTAGTCTTATTGTCAATTACCAAAAAGAGGCCAGCTCACTCAGGTATGCTTCTGGCAGACAGCACTTGAGGTCCAGTCTAATGCATGGGAAATTCTCAAATTCTGGTGAATACTAGCACCATGGTTTGGAACTGAATTCCACTGGAAGTAGAATGTCTGTCTATGAGGTGGCTGACAGAACAGGGGTTCCTAGCCAGAGTGAGGCTAGATTGTTGGGGTTTATCTACAAGCAGGGGCTGTGCCTGCATTTCATCAGGAAACAGAAATGCACACAGGGCCACTGAGGCAAAATTCCAGGCCTTGAACAAGGCCAACTGGAAAAGGAAAGGATAAATAGAAAAGGAATGCTTTGATTTCTCCTTCTGCTCTCATACTTAAAATGTTTTTCACAGTAAAGTAAGTTTCAAGCAAAGGAGCTATGAAGTCAGAGAACCTTGCCTCTAGCTTGGAGATATACAATGCACTTTCATCCAGAAATCTTTAGCTCACAAACTTTTTTTCAGGGCTAATAGATGCACATTTAAAAGTCTTACAATAGAGAGCATGTTTAATTTTATTAAAAGCTACATTTCTCAAACATTATATAACATTATTTCATAAAATGCTTAATATTCTGTGGAACACTACTTTTCAGAATATGCTTTAGGAAATGCTTCCTTGGATTATGATTTTTATATGGATATTCTGTGTGCTTAGCTCAACTTTATATCTTCTGTACTTAGCACAATGGCCAGCATAGAGTTGAATTTAACAAAAGTCTTTTGAAATGACCCTGCAAAATTAAAAGTATCAACTAGGTCATTTCTCAAATTCCTTTCAAGCTGTCAACATCCATGGCTCTGTGATTCCACGATGAGTCTAACATTATGCTAGAAATGACCACCAGCATCTAGGAGACAGTGATTAATAAGGATACTCCAGTTTAACCTTATTTCAAATTAATTTTTTGCCTTTAACCGAAGGATTAAAAGAGAGTTCTGAGTAAAATACAGAAGGTCAAGGAGATCTTCCTAGAAGAGGTGAGCTCTGAAGACATCAGAGTAAAGACTGACAGAGAAGAAGGCTAGAGTAATAAGCCTAGATACAAAAAAAAAAGAAGATAGATGTATTAATTAATATTACTATGCTTGTTTATATTTTAATGGCTTTAATTTCATTGAGATTCCTCCTATCAAGTGGTATGGTTTGTGTACCCTCTTCTTGATTGATTCTACCAACAGAGTCTGTCCGAAGCGATACTATGTGACCTCAGAGTCTAGACCAGTGATGGCGAACCTTTTGAGCTCGGCGTGTCATCATTTTGAAAAACCCTAACTTAACTCTGGTGCTGTGTCACATATAGAAATTTTTTGATCTTTGCAACCATAGTAAAACAAAGACTTATATTTTTGATATTTATTTTATATATTTAAATGCCATTTAACAAAGAAAAATCAACCAAAAAAATGAGTTTGCGTGTCACCTCTGACACACATGTCACAGGTTCGCCATCACTGGTCTAGACCATAAATGGTCATGCAACTTCACCTGGTTGTCTTTGAATGCTTGCTCTCTCCGTGTTTCTCCTATGAATACTCTCTTAAAACTCAGCTTTCTGGAGAGACCACATGCTGGTGCTCCAAGCAACAAGTGAGCCCAGCCTTGAAATCATCCCAGTCCTGGTTCCAGTGAAGTGTGTGAAGGAGCCATCTTAGCAGTAGGACCATCAACCCCATTTGAGCTATTTGATTCACCTCAGCTACTCAAGTCTTGTCGGCTGAGGTTTCAGCCATTGTGGAGCAGAGAGAGACTATTCCCATGGTATTTTGTGTGAATTCTTGACCCACAGAAGCCATGACACAATTCATAGTAGTTGTTTGATATCACTAAATTTGGAGGTAGTTTGCATGTGATAGTAGATAACTGGAACAATTATGATGGCTACAAGTGTAAAACTCCAACTGAATCAGTATAAGCAAAAAGGAGAATCTATTCACTCATGAATCTGGAAAGAGCAGGGCTGAATTTGGCCTCAAGGACAATAGTCCAGGAATTGATGTTATCAAAACTCTCCACTGTGACTTCTCTTTCTCTCCCCATCTTGGCAAGAAAGAAAACTTGCCCCTCCCAGGGTCAGTATTCATTTAAACTTCCAGAAAGGCATTGGCCCAGTTAGATATTGTGCACATTCCTCAATTAATAATTATAGTTAATTCAAGGGCCTATGTCAGGGGCCAATTCCTATGACCAATGGCAGGATCTATGATAATCAGCCTCCACCAGAACACATCATTAGAGCAAGAGAAATTTACCCCAAGAGACTTGGCTATTCTAGAGAGACAAAGCATTCTGCATTAACTACAGTGGTTTAAAATATTATTTCAGGGCTACTTCCTAAAGCGCAGTAACTCCACTTATCCACAGGTGGGATCAAGTGTGGGCTGAGAGGATCTTCCTAACTGGAGATGGGCAAAACATTTTAACTATCAAAAGACTCAGAGAAATATGCTTTGCTAACACCTGACAGATATTTTTCAGAAAACATGTAGCGCATGCTCTCACACTGGCCATTTCACTGAATCTTCACAACCACCCTAGGAGGCAGGTAACATTAACCCCCTGTTATGAGTAAAGAAAAGAGAACTCCCGCAATTAAGGAGTTACTTGCTCAACCAAGGTCGTACGCTTCTAGGGGTCAGACGTAACATACAGAGCCTGGTCTTCAGTCTCCAAATCCAGAATCCTATATCCAATTCACACTAAGAGTAATGAAACCCTAGCCAGTGGTTCTCAACCTTCCTAATGCCGTGACCCTTTAATACAGTTCCTCATGTTGTGGTGACCCCCAACCATAAAATTATTTTTGTTGCTACTTCATAACTGTAATTTTGCTACTGTTATGAATTGTAATGTAAATATCTGATATGCAGGATGTATTTTCATTGTTCGTGACCCACGGGTTGAGACCCGCCTAGACTAACCAAAAAAAAATGTAATTTTGTATATATAAAATCTAAACACAAGTATCCCGAAGTGCTAGTTGTACGGACATCAATAAGGCAATAGCCAGTTAGGTCTTGAGACAGGCAGAGACATTACCCACTACCTGAGGGACTTGTGTTCTCCATTGTCTAAGTGCCCTTGGACCTCAGACAAACCTCATTATTTCTTGGAAACGTGTATTCCTCTGAGAGCCAGGGAAGGCGTGTGGTCCAGTAAATGCAATTAGCAGTCTCACTGAGCGTTTCCTCGTCTGTTGTCTCCCAGAGAACAGCCATCAGAAAGCTCACATTTTCAAAAAACACTCTTCCAAATGACCAGAGTCGCCAGAAGATTTTAAGTGGGTCTGAGATGTCTATGTAGGGAGCCTTTGGGAAATATGAAAATATTTATTGAGCACTTCCTATGAATAAGACTCTACTCTAGGCACAGAGGCATACGGAAATGAGAGAGAGAAGGACAGGGATAGGGAGGAAGGGAGGGAGGGAGGGAGGGGGGGAGAGAGAGAGAGAGAGAGAGAGAGAGAGAGAGAGAGAGAGAATGAATATAAGAGAAATTCCAGCAAGTTATGTAACCTCATCTACAATATAGGATTAATAATAATGTGATGATGATACACAGATTTCTATATCCAGCCCAGCCACTCTTGTAGCTCCTTTTATCCAAATGCCTACTCAAAATTTGCTCTCAGGGGCCCAAGAATCAACATGATCAAAACTGAACTTTTGTCTCTCTCTCCCAGGTCTGCACCCTCTCTGGTACTTCTATCTTTGTTTAAAGTTCCCAGCAACTCCATTCCAACATTCCTATCAAACTGGGGATCTTCAACATTAATATGGAAGATACATCAAACACATCACCTTCTCAGTTCTCAGTGATCTCCAATTCAAAGACAGCTTTATGCCTTTTTAGTCACCAACGGCAGACAGGGATACCTGGTCTCTGTGACTGTCTCTGAGACCCTGTAGAACTTACTGCAATGGTCATGTCATACATCAAGGAAGAACCTGATTTTGTGTGGCAACATCCTATGAAGAACAACTGCAGCAGAGAACAAGACCATGCAGGCCACGAATTATAGTTTCCTCTTTTTTCTGTGTAGGACAATAGCAATCAGGACTGACCTCTTTAATTTATTTCAAGTTCCTTGGAATTCTTGAATCAATCAGGGGAGTGACTCTGACTTGAGAAGAAAAGCCTCATTGTAATAAATAGAATTGGGATTCAGACATGTTCCACCTCCCAAAGGAACAAATCCTGTTGTATCAGTAGGTAGTGCCTGGGAATATCTTTCAATAGACTGTGAGCTCCTTGAGGCCAGAAATAATGTCTAAACCATGTCTGTTGTCCTCACAGATCCTAACACTGCCAGCACTCAGAATACGTGCATTGGATTACTTAAGACACTAAGCTTCCTTAGCTTTTCCATCTCTTTCACTTTCATTATATAATCCGAAGATACCTTTTGAATTGAGGATCTTAGATTTTAGTCCATGTTTTTCAGTAATTAGATTTCAATGTGTACATTTTATTAAATAGCTAATTGGCATTGGTTTTGGTGGATAGTTCACTAAGGTTGTAGTGAATCAGCATAGGGTTGGCTTGCTTTTTGGAAACCACAGGGGTGGGCAAAAGTGGGTTTACAGTTGTTCATATGGAAAATAATATAATAATTAATCAAAAATAATACAACAATAAATTCTGTGTTCCATATACTCACTACTGTAGACCTACACTTGCCAACCCCTGTATTTTGTGAGCATTGTGGTCCATCTGGGGTGTGAGAGTGCACTTCTTATTCTTCCTGTGCATGTGCCAGCACTGGTATGAGAGGAGAAAGGGGAGCTCTGAGCTGAGATAAATGAAAACCATTCCTTTCCTGTTGGTGCTCCAATTGCATAATAAGTGGCACATGTGTGGGAGGGTCGAAGCCACAAGAAGAGGTTTGGTGGCTGCAGACACAGCATTTCAGGTTAAATTGGGATAGGGGTGTCTCTTGCATGGTACTGGAATCAATTTGATCTTGCTCTCTCTTGTTTCCAGGGCTTGGACACCCGTTTTATATTTAAGTTTTCATAGCTATCTCACAGGCTCACATACCACACAGGAGAAGTACAGGCATGGTAGGTCTGTAAGTTGACTTTTTATTTTTTAAGTAGAATCCAAATGAGTGGGGAATAGATATTGGCGGAAAGTCATAAAAGGCATGACAGCCTAAGACTTTTACTCTCTCCACAGATAGTACAATATCACTCCAGAAAAGTTTCTAGGGGCTGGAAAGGCAAGATGGTATGAACAGGGATCTTTTGTCTATATCTTCTGTCCAGACTACTGGAATAGTTTTAAGGGGCTACACCTGTCTCTACATCACATATGAGGCATCAGTAAATGGACTGCTTTGGTGGCTTCTTTTACACACAATTTCCTTCATTCCTTAACTACCCCCTGTTTTCTGTAGCTCACATGTGACACTGTTCTGATCTAGAGTATTCTAATCAAGGGCTTAGCCTTAATGTTTGCACCCTGTCTCCTCTCCCAGTTTTACTTTCTCTGTGTTTTCATAGTTTAGGACAAGGTTACTCTGAACATGGATTGGTTGGCTTATCCCTTGTGATTACCTTACTTCTGCCTGCCCTGGATAACCAATCCCCATTCTTCAGCCCAGGACCTCTTTGCCACCCCGTGGAAAGGACCTCGATCAATCTCATTCTTAGTACAGGAAAGGCCTGAACACACTCTTGAACTCTTGAGGCTACATTCTGATAAGATAGTACCAAAATGTTTGAGGACAGAAAAGCATCAATGGAAAGTAAATTAAAATCAAAAGAAATATCTGAAAAGGCCATAAAATTATTAGACACATTAAGAGCTAAAAAAAATCCATCTAATGGTTTTCTAAAATTACCAATACCTCTCAGAAAACAGACATGGCATATCCATGCCTACTGTTCTTACCAAATATTTATGTTGACCAACTTAACTAGTAGCCTCTCTCACCCTCCAGAAACACAAAGCATTTCCTCCTCTGAACAAAGAAACAAAAGGTAAAGTGAGATCATGAGTGAGCAATTATCTCTAGAAACTATGTAAGTAGAGCAATCCCCAGAAGTACTGTAAATTTTGGGGGCTTCATTAGATTTGTACCTAACCTGTTCTGCAAATTAGTCAAGGAAGGTAATGAAAGACTGAATGGATGAGGGGGGAAAGGAGATGTTGGAGGAAGGTCTGCTGAGAATATCACTCACCTCTGGAATTACTATAGATTCTCCTCCAACACAAGAAAACATGTACACCTGTGTTCAATTCCATTTACCGTACAAACACTGACTGAGAATCTTCTTTATACTACACACTCCATTTGAGAAGCCAGAGTATTATCCCTGACTTCAGTGAGATGACAGTTGATAAGGAGGAAACAGAGCCAATAATTTTAATATAATGTGACAAGCACCAGATGCTAGAGAACCACTGCATGGGCACCCAGCCCAACTTCAATGCTCAAAGGTTTCCTAAGGGACACATCTGAACGGAGCCTTGAAGGCCGAGTAAGAAATATTGAGATGGGCCTGAAGTTATCCAAAAGGTTTTCATTAGTCCCTCATTATTTTATAATAACCCAGTCCAGTGCACACATTCTGGGGCATGGAGACTTGACACTTGTGTAATGAGTTTACAATCTGCTCATAAAGAGAATACTTCTACATACACACAGAACAGTTATAGGCACCTCTCCAAGATTGTAAATACAGGCTAGATATTGTGGTTCCAACTGCATAATTTATAATTTAGTATTGAGAAGGGAGAAGAAACAGAGCTGGAAAATATCAAAGAAAATTATCTTTATCATTTTCATCACAGTATCTTTGTGCATCATGGAGTAGGAACAAAACTCCTAAAATCCTTAGAGAAAACTGAGATGATAGATGACAAATTTCTGTGTCCAAGTTCACATGACCAGGAAGTGGCAGAGCAAGACTGAGAGTTCCCTGAAAGTACCTTCAGGTATTTCTTGCATTCAGGATATAGTTAGTGGTCAGTATTTATTACATTAAGTAATATTCTTCCCTGTAGGATCATTTTAGGGCAATCTTAAAGTATTTATTTCCAGAGAGGCAACTGCAGATTATATCACAATAGATCAATGCAAGAAAATAGACTTTGTCCCTTGAATTAACCACATATGGAGTCAGATTTCAGATGCCAAATGAAACAGTTCATAGTTCATATCCAATGGCATGATGTACTCAAGCACTGTATTCTTGGATACTGTGAACTTCATCTCAATACATCTTCTTCAAACACCGGCTGCGTGCCAACATTTGCTCCATCTCTGAAACTCAAAGATTGATCAACCAGTCCCTGACCTCAGAGCTACACTTCTCAAGAAAGGAGACAGTACATCCACCTGTGATGTTTCACCAGTGTCACAGAAACAAACATGAAATGTCAAGAGACCAAATGAGGTAGGCAGTTTGATTCTTAATCAGGTAGATCTGTGAAGGCATTGTGTAAATGAGAACATTTAATCTTGGCCTTGAATTATGACTAAATATTCAGCAGAAGTCGGAGACATCCTAGGCCAGTGGTAGGCAAACTGCGGCTCACTAGCCACCTGCAGCTCTTTGGCCCCTTGAGTGTGGCTCTTCCACAAAATACCACTTGCAGGCGCGCACACGAACAGTACGATTGAAACTTCACGGCCCATGCGCAGAAGTCAGTATTTTGTGGAAGAGCCACACTCAAGGGGCCAAAGAGCCGCATGTGGCTCGCGAGCCGCAGTTTGCCAACCACTGTCCTAGGCAACAGGAACAAAATGAAAAATCAGACAGAAGCTAGAAAATATTGTTCACATCTGGGAACTGGTGAGAGATCTTGTGCAGCAAATGAAGAGGAGAGCCTTCTATAAGGACAGGTAGCTCGGAGACTGAGCTGGACTGGGAGGGGTCTTTACCCAGAGCTACAAAATGCCTAGTCAAAAGATGAAGCTAGATCCTGTAGCAGGCGCTGTTGGGGCCCTAGCTATGTCCCTTCATCACATACCATTTCTGTACAGGCCAGGCCCACTTGCAGCTACTACTAGTATCACCTATGACTCTAGCTGCAGTAGCCCACTCGGCCAGCACGCTAAACAACCCAGAGCACTAGAGAATTGATGGCTCCTCTCCGCCGCCCCCGGGAAATGATTCAAAGTGGATAAATACTCCTTTTCACTTATCTCAGGTAGGGAAACCCTGAACCATGTGCTGCCCAGCAGGATCAGACTCTGGCTGCCCACATCTTTAACTTGTTTGATAATGATTTTCTATCAGCTTCTTTTCTACCCTGTCTTACTTCCCCATTCCCTTACTCAGGTTTTCTAAGATCATCCTCAAAATTCACCATCTACACCTGACTTAGTCTCAGGGTCTGCTTCTGAGGGCAGGCCAAACCAAGACATTATCAGGAAAGTATTATTAATGACAAACTAAGTCATTATCAGGAAAATAAAGCTAATGGCCAGCTTTGATGCTCAGGACAATGCTATAAAGAGGAAACATGGTTAACAGCAAATAGGAAATTGAGAGAAGGTGCAAGATGTGGGCTAGGAAGGCAGTAGGCAGGGGCACAGCAGGGAAAGACGTATGGAAATGAGAGTTTGATGTGGCAATTACCTGATTCAAGGACAAGCCTAATTTATTAATGGGCACTAATCATTTTGATTTTTTTCCCTCTTTGAGAAATTGATGAAAGCTTTGGACTTTCTATCCAGGAAAAAAAAAAAAAAGTGTATACAAACAATTCTGCTTGAAACTTCAAGGGATTCCCCAACCCCAGATTAAGAACCCTGATTAAAGGCTGTATGTGAGCTGGACTGTGAGGGTCTTGATTGCCTGCAGAGAGCTTTAGCATTTCCTCCATGGGCAATGGGAAGCCAGCAGAGGTTTTTACTATAGGAGTTCCCAAGTGATTACAGTTTTCCATCCTAAATGGAACCCATGAAATCTGGATGTTTTTAACAGATTGAAAGAGAGATTGGGGGAAAGAGTGCATAGATAATTGAGCTCCTTGTTGGCCAAAAACATTTTCTACCAGATGCACTGCAGGGCTTTAGAGGCTACTGACTGCAGGAGCCAGATGCACCTCCGTGGGTGCCATGGGGAGTCGCTTCCACAACCCAGTGTTTCGGCCACAACAACTCCAGGAACAGGATACACACTGAAGGGAGCTGGAGGCAAACTCAGGGCAGACACAACTGTCTGTATGAAAACCTGTAAGAAGCCTGAGGTGAAAAGGTCCCTGTTGCAGAATGGACAGAGGGAGGAGGAAAGGGAGAGGCTGGAGAGAGAAGCTGAGAATAATAGAGTCCATTTGGAAGGATAAACCAAGCTGGGAGGGCAAAGCATAGAAAACATGATAAAGAACCTGAAGGGAATATAACTGTAGGAAATAAAGGCTAATTTGAGTACAAATGAGAAAGGCATAGAGATAGAAAAAAAGATAGTAGCTGGACTTTTAGGATCTAGAATACTAATGGGGAAAAGGAAAAATTAAATTATTTGCTTCTTTTTTCTATAAATGAATTTAAGGAATGGCTATCATTTTTTTAGTATCTACTATATGGGAAAACTACAGTCAACATCATTACATATAATAATCCTATGAGTCAGGTGTTGTCCCCATGTCACAGGTGGGTAAACTGAGACAGGGAAGAAACTTGCACAAGGCCACCAAATGAGTGCTGGTAAAGCCTGCATTTGAACCCAGGCCTGTCTGACTTGAAGTCACAGATTCTATTTCCTGTTGCCTTCATCCCAGAGCTCATATTTGGAGACCAAACACAACTAACAAAAGCGAATTACATGACTTGGGCACCAAATCAAACATGAAGAATTGGCCATATCAGGATTTTTGTGGACTAAGCTGATACGGTGGGAGGAGGTAGCTATGGCTGGTCACCAGGATCATTGGCATGATGACTTCTGAACCTTCTTCCACTGTCCACCCCACCTTGACTGGTACAGTCCCACTGCTTAGCCAGGTCAGAACCTGAGGGAAAAGGAGAGCCTTGGTTTGCTAAAGGATCTCAGACTGGGTGGTTCAGACTGACACCTTCAAGTTTCTGGAGGGGCTCATGGCCTGGTATGGCAGAAAGAGCATGGTGCTGAGCCAGTAATGAAGGTGCGAATCCTGCTCAGCCACCCATTACCTCAATAACACACTGAGTCTTTCACAGCTTCAGTTTCTTCACTGGTAATAAACAAACCGCCTGTTTTTTCAGGGTTAATGTGATGATGACACAAAATAATAGATGCACTATGACTAGCACAGTGTCTGTCAAACAGTGTCCCAAACACCAGCAATTTTGCATTCTAACATCCTTCCTTTCCTCTCTTTTTCTACTTGAATCCCTTAACCCACTACCAAGGCCTGTTAGCATCCTGAGTATAGCACTTTCCCTCATTTCACTTCAATATACATATATTTGGTGTCTAGTATAATTAAAAAATATTTTTTGCTTGGAATTGTGCAATTTAAAAAGCTCTTCTACTTCTGTCACAGCATCTATTTTTATCATGGGCCTAGAAAGTGAGCAAATAGGAATCATTACCCCTTTGTTACTGTGTTAGAAAGAGGCTCAGAGGGAAGGTGTGATGTACCCTAGTCACACAGCCAGTAGCAGAGCAAGTACGGACAGGCCGGCTTAAAGCAACAGAGCCAAGCAATATATAGGTGCTGACGTAGTCTGCTCTAGCTGCTATAACAAAATATCACAGAGTGGGTGGCTTCAACAATAGGAATTTACTTTGCACAGTTCTGGAGGGTGAGAAGTCCAAGATCATGGTGCTGACCAATTTGGCTTCTAAGTGAGGGCTCTCTTCCTGGCTTGTAGACAGCCACCTTCTCACTGTGTCCTCACATGACAGAGAGGAGGGGGGCTATCTGATGTCTCTTCTTATAAAGACACTAGAGGCCCGGCACACGAAATTCGTGCATGGGTATGGTCAGTAGGCCTGGCCTGCAATCAGGACCATTTTCCCCAGCTGCCCGCAGCTGGCCCCACCCCCCACTGCCATCCACCCCCGGTTCCCTGTTCACCATTGGGCAATCAGAGGCTGCCAGCCGGGGGGAAGGACCGAGAGGTGGCCATTCCCGCCCACTCGCCAGTTCTGCCCCCACTGCAGATCACCTTCTGTGTGTGGGGCAACCAGTGGGGCGAGGGCCTTGGTCTGGCACCCACATCCCCACCACCCACCCCCAGTTCCTCATTTGCCATCAGGTAATGGGAGCCTGACGGCTGGCGAAAGAAACTGAGAGGTGGTCAGTGCGCCTCATAGTGACTGGTCAAGCGGTCATTCTGGTCATTCCACTGTTAGGGTCAATTTGCATATTACCCTTTTATTATATAGGATTAATCCTATTGGATCAGGACCCACCCATGACCTTATTTAACCTTACTCTATCTCCAAATACAGTCACATTGGGGAGTGGGGCTTCAATATACTAGTATGAATTATGGTGGGACACAAACATATAGTCCATAGCAGGTGCCTTGAACAACTTACTTACCTTCTTTGGGCCCTTTTCTTTGTCTAAAAAAAAAAAAAAAAAAAGGTAGTATGTTCTTGGACATGGCTGTGTCCACGACCCCTTCTGGCTCAGATTTTCAAAAATTATACTCTAGCTCTTTTCATAGACACAACACGGCTGCCAAGGTTCAAAGAACCCACAAGCAGAACAATGTCATGTGGCAAAGAAACAGGGGCATATCTTCTTATATGTCTCTCTGTCAGTGAAGAACTTTTCCCCAAAAGCCCTCAGAAGACTTCTCCTCTCAGCCATTGGCCATTACTATGTAATATGCCCTTCCTAAACCAACAACTGGAAAAAGAACAGAGCTGCAATGAATGGGGGTGGGTGCTTCTGATTCACAGGGAAAAGGAGAAAGTGGCTGAACAAATCAGATTCTTGCAACAAGGAGGAGGGGAGTGGCTATTAGGCAGTGACCAACAGCACCTATAGCACACAGTGCACCACTTTATGGATATAAAAGCAAACAGATAAGACAGGCTCCTAAGGCAGCCTGTGTAAGCATGTGCTGAAAATAGAAAGTCATAGTATTTAAAAGGCAGAGTTTCAGGTAGGGTTTGAGGCAGAAATGTGACTGTTTTGGGGTGAAGCAGTGATATTTACAGACTCTTGTGTGCCCCTGGCATCAGCTGACTCCAGCAGGATACTGCTAGCCCCTTGCAGCCATGTCCAAACCAGGGCTTCAGGGCCTGGGAGACAAGCTACCCTCAGGGAACTTGGGACCCAAAAGGGACAAGCAAAGGTCAACTTCTAAGAATGAGGCCAGAATAAAGATTTTCATGTGCTGTGATTCAAGAGATGTCGGTTTCATATTCAGGTGGCCTTGAATTAAATCTAAGCTCTATTTTTTAGGGAAATTCTGTAAACTCTTCAGATCTTGGTTTCCTTAACTGTAAAATGGGGATACTGATTTGGCTGGTAAGGATTAGCAATAATTGTGTGCAAAGAATTAACAGTGTCTGACAGTAGCCACGTAGTAAATAGTATTACCATCACTAGAAGAAAATGAAAGTGGGAATGGATCAGGTGAGAGAGATGAACAACCCCAGTGAATCAGAAATTCAAACAAAGCTCAAATTTTAAGTTAAATACGATTTTCAAAGTACAATCAACAAAACCATTTTATCACCCATTGTCTCATTGGATCCTCACAATTAAGGTATTATCAGGGCTCGCCCACTTTACAGATCAAAAAAACTGAGATTCAGCAAGGCTTAGACATAGTTTGTTCATCTGTGATACTATGACAGATTAAAGTAGCTAGGAATTCATTTCCCCAGGGAATTCAGGCTTCAAGAGAGACTTGTCTGCAGGTCCAAAAGTCAGAAACAGTGGGCTCTAAGATGAGTCACTAGCTAGAAGTTTTCTTGAAGGTCTCCTGTGGAAAACAGTGTTTCTTAAACTTTATGAGGCATCAGACTCTCCTGGAGGGTTTGTTAGACCACAGATTGTTAGGCAGGACTCCCAGAGTATTCAATTCGGGTCGTCTAGGGTGGGGTCTCATCATTTGAATTTTTAATGAGTTTCCCATGATGCTACTGCTGCTTTGGGACCACACCTGGGAAACCATTGGCTCAGAAACTGGGTCCCAGAATTCAGATCAGGGCTCTCAAATTTCAATGTATAGAAGAATCACCTGGGCCACCTGCTGGAAACACAGCTCCAACAGTCTTCCATGATGCAGGTTCGTCTTCCACGATGCAGGTTCGCATGCAAAGAGGTGACTCTGCTGTAGGACTCACCTGCCCTATTGGAGAAAAGTTGATTAGTCAATCCTCTCAAGCTCTTTTTGACACCCAACCCAAATTATGTGTATTTATTTACATATACTACTGTACTAATAACACATTATGTATCCCATTTTCTATTTAGAAATGTTTTAATTTTATAAAAATATACATAAATGTTAAATCTTCTTCACATACCCCAAAGGATTGCCTTACACCCACACTTTAGGGACCATCCAAGTCACCAAGTACTATTCAAAGATTATTCCACAAATTAGCAGCATCATGGGATCTTGTTAGAGATATAAGTTCCCAGCCCCACCCCAGACCTACTGAATAATAATCTCTGGGACTGGGGCAATCAGTGTCTTAATAAGTTCCCCATGTGACTATTGACAAAGTTTGAGAACCACTGATGGCTAACTACATAGATGATGCAAAGTGGTCTTGGTGCTAAGATGAAGACCAATGGGACGGAGGCACAATTACCAGACACAGCTGGGGCAAGTTCTTGAACTCTGAATGGATTCCCCACTGGAGTTTATGTTTTTAGTAAACAACTTTGAGCCAACCATAATCACATTATTATTCAGAAATCAAGTGTTTTTATGATGCTGTTTTCTTGTCATGACTTTGTCAAAAAAATTATTGATTTCTGTGTAATTCAAGAAAATGTTCCCACTCAGAACTCAACCTTCTCAGATTGCCTAGGGCAGTGGTCGGCAAACTGCGGCTCTTTGGCCCCTTCAGTGTGGCTCTTCCACAAAATAACGACTTCTGTGCATGGGCCGCGAAGTTTCAATTGCACTGTACGTGCGTGCCCGCACATGGTATTTTGTGAAAGAGCCACACTCAAGGGGCCAAAGAGCTGCATGTGGCTCTCGAGCTGCAGTTTGTCGACCACTGGCCTAGGGCCATGGGTTTTCCCAAGATGCAGGACTTCCTGTACTTAAACCAGGAAAGTCCTGGGAAAATCAAGACAAGTTGGTCACCTCTCTTGGACTCTACTGTGACAGTGCTTGATACTTTTTAAAATTCAACTCATTTTCTCTACTCCTACCAATTACACAACCTCTACAAAAGAGCCCTAGACTTACAGATCTGCTCTGGCCCTCATAGCAGTGTGATATGCAGCAAGTCAGTTAATCTGTGAACCTCCATTCATCATCTGCAAAATGGGACCAAACACCCTTGCCTCCCACACCTCACAGGACAATAGTCCAGGTCAAGAGAGTTGGTGTTACAAAGGCAACTTATGCATTACAAAGTAGTCTAGGAATAGAAGGGATGGCCATTTGACATCCTGGAAAGAGTGCAGGCTTCTGGAGAGGCAGACTCTCATGCAACCCTAGAACCACATCAGCACATTATTTTATCTCTCTAAGATGATTCTCAACTGTAAAATGGGGATTCAAATTACCTTCCTCATAGAATATTGAGAAGATTAAACGAGATGGTGGTCGCTAAGCGCCTGGCATATTTGGAACTCCAAAGTATTGGTTCCCTTCCCCGTGATTATACGACATTCAAAGACTTAATGATAGTTTTTTTGCAGCTAATGCAATGAATAGCATTATTATGCTTGCTTCCTGAAGTGAAAAGCCACATAACACTCCTCCTTGCTCCCAGGGCCCCTTTGATGTGGCAGGGGGTGGGAAAGGATGTTACTTCCACTTGGTATAACCAAGCCAGAAAGATTGTCCAGTTCCTACCCACAGAGGAATGCAATGAGCGACTGCTTAGAGAGGCCTGGGGCTGAAATGCACAGTGACCTTTGCATCTGGGAATGCCAAATTTGGAGCTTCTACACAAATTTAATTACCCCTTCAGAAAATCATACCTAATATGAATAGATTTTTTTTCAAATCATCCAAAAATTGCAAAAATATATCTAAAAATAAAAAAGTATAAGTCCTTGCCAAAACCGGTTTGGCTCAGTGGATAGAGCGTCGGCCTGCGGACTGAAGGGTCCCGGGTTCGATTCCGGTCAAGGGCATGTACCTGGGTTGCGGCACATCCCCAGTAGGAGATGTGCAGGAGGCAGCTGGTCGATGTTTCTCTCTCATCGATGTTTCTAACTCTCTATCTCTCTCCCTTCCTCTCTGTGAAAAATCAATAAAATATATTTAAGAAAAAAAAAGTATAAGTCCAGTCTGTCCTCACAGGGGGGAAATAAGTGCCTTCAGTTGAATGTCTCTTTCAGGCAGGGATTTTGTAACATTTCATTTTTGGAGGATTTCATCCACTCACCAAGCATTTAACTGAGCCAGATAGCCCATGTTTTGAGCATCTACTTTGTGCCAGGCTTGGCACATAATAAAATGAATAGTTTCTGCTTGGCAAGAAGCTCACAAATACAAATAAACACAGAGTTACAATCCACGGGTGAAAAAAAAGTATTACTAGAGGTAGGTCTGAGGGATCGTGATGGTAAAAAGGAGGTTTAGAAATCTACCTAGGAAAGTGCTGGAAATGGGCCGCACTCTGTAAATTAAGTGTGTACATGGGATTGATGGGAATTACCCACTACCGCTATCCATTGTCTTCACCTTGGCACATGGTCTCTCCTAGGGACAATGAGAGTAAACTGTGGCCAGTGGGATCTGAGCATAAGTGATGTGTGTAATGTCCAGGCTCTACCTTTAAAGGGAAAGGCATGTTTGCCTCTTCCCCTCTCCCCCTTCATTCTGGATGGAATCCAGGCATGGTAGTAAGCAATCTTGGACCATGTGGTTGAGAGCATCACCTAGGGGTGTTAGGGCAACAAGAGAGAAGTCTGGGTCCTTCCTTCGTGACTTCATAAAGCAGAATCACACTAGGAACAGGACATGTATAGGGTAGGGAATTGAAGGTTTATCTCAAATATGCCTCTATTAAGTGGGGCCTCTATTACATGCAGCCTTTTACACCTGCCTATAGTACAAGTTTTTTGTTTGGATGAATTCTGTATATTTCAATTAACAAACACTAGCTGCTATAGAATGATGAATTATAATCAGAAGCCCAGTGAGCACTTCTTTCAGTCCTCCAGAATCTCATATGTCACTCAGAAATCTACAAAGTGTCTATCCAGGAAGGCCAGAGTTCAATCTTCCTGGCTCCCAGATCCTACTGTTCTTTTCTCCCCCATCAGGAGCTGCTTGAGTCTCAAGTCCAAACCCCAGAGCCACCTGAGGTAGGATAGTTTGAGTGGCTCCAGAGCCACTTCCTATGTATTAGCTTCAATTCTTTCTTGCCCATAGTTTGACTGGGATGTTTTCTTTTAGGTCTATTGCTTGTTTTCTGCCTCATATAGAGTTCCTGAATTCCTGTTCCAAGTCTAAAGTCTAGACCATGGACCCCAGGAGCAGCAGGGACTCAATTAATTTATATTTTCATCTCCAGCAAGGACAGAACCTAGCATAGCACAAACACTTGTTGAATATTAAACAGAAAAAAAGTGAATGATATGACATATTCCACCATTGCCTTTTTAAGAGCATTTCCTATTTTTCCAAGCCTCCCCCAAAGACTAGATGAATTTTAAAGAATTCTATTGACTGGCCTGCACCCTTCTGGGTGCCCTTCTGCAACTCCATAGACTCCCAGGATGGCACATCTAAGTAACACATGTTGGAATAACCCACTTTCTTTTTCTGAGTTTCATTTGCAGTCTTTTTCACCTTTCCTTCCAGGCAAGAAGGTGCCTACTGGCTTGCCTGGGCTAGTATTCAAAGCCCAAAGCTGGGAATGAGGAAGTTGGCCAAGACCATGGAGCACAGAGGAAAGGAGAATCAGAATCTTTATCCTGAGTGAGGGTGGGCCTTGAATTAAGGTATGATCAAATTATTAAGCACAAGGTAATGGCCAGAGATCAAATGTGAACTCTGAACTATCAAGTTTACTCCAAGAGAATAGGCAAAACAGAGGTAGAGACCAGGAAGGTGAAGAGCAAGAGATATTTTGCTCATACTATGACTTGAAGTCATATTCTTTGATGATTCTAATTGTCTGTCATGAAGAACTTTTCCTCACATTTCATTTCAGGTCCTCCAAAACACAGATTCCAATATGGTAGAAGTGCAAGTGATTTATTGAGAACAATGCCTGTACAAGTTAAAGGGAGAAGAAGCAGTAGGCAATGCTGCAATGCAGATTTGATACCTGTGAAAGGAGAAGGGGAGTCAGAGCCTCGGACTATGGCTCAACTCTGAGAAAACCTCCACTAAGACAATGGGAGCTTCAGTGCAAAGATAGAGGATTCCTGGGTTGGGCATAAATGGCATCTGGCTTCATCCCTGACCTTTCTTTACAGTTCTCAAACTGACTTAGAGAAAATCCAGACTGGAAGTGGACTTAGAGATAATTTGGGCAACATTGTTCAAAAGAACTTTCTACAAAGATGAAAATCTTTCATATCTTCCTCCCTGTCCAGTATGGTAGCCACTAAACACATGTAGCTATAGACCACATGAAATGTGACTAGTGTGACTGAAGATCTAAATTTTTTATTTAAGTTTTTTAAATCATATGTGGCTACCATATTAGACAGCACAGATTTACAGTCCAAGTTTTTTAAGTGAAGAAACAGAGGCAAAATGAAACACCCAAACATATATAAGAAGTTAAGGGTAGACATAAGACTTGAACCAGTCTTTTTTTAAGTACAGCCTTCTCTAAATCAACCACTTCTGCATCACGACGTAGAACATAGTACATTTGTTTAGAAGTTGGGCTTTTGTTTACACATAGTTTCAAATATTTAAGGGGTCATAGACTCTGATCTTCCCTAAAGAACTTAGAAGCTAATTTCATGCCCAAAGATGTCTCTTTCTTTGTGACCAATCTCTAGTCCTTCATCCTTGCTCTTGTCTTTGTTTTTAAGCATGGCTCCTCTAATCTTTGCTACTTAAGAAGTTTTCTGCTCTCCTTCATGTCCAAACTCAGGTGCTCCGCTATTATTGCTTAGACCTCACCATGTGCCCCCAATACTGTACCCAAGAATGCTGCCCTTGGGAGTTAAAAATTCATCTGCCTTGCCATGATTGCTGCCTTCGTGTTAATCCAGCTAAAGCTCCCGCCAAGATCTTGGATTCCCTCTTGGGCCTTTTCCTCCTCCCTGATCTAATCCCACGCCATCACCTGCAGCCCAGATGGAAAGACCACAAATCCCCAGGAATGCATTCCAAGCAGAGGACATGTGATTGCTCTAAGGCTTCCCATTCATTCCAAGACCTGGAATCTGTCTGCCTCCAAAAGCACATATTTCCTTTGGGCCCAAGATGGGAGAGCAGTATTCCTACATCATCTGAAATACAGAGGCCATCACTGTAGCTAGACATCTCACAACAAAATAAGACTTTTAGAGCTCCCCTCAATCTTTCCCATCCTACTCACCCCAAACTCCCATTCTTTCTGAATAAATTATCATCACTTGTAAAACCCAAACAAACATTCCTCTCATGTGTGCTTTCTCCTCCTTTACCTTGGATTGCTTCAGCTCCAAACACTTATTACAGACAGAACTCTCAGTTCTTTGTTTTCTGTAATAGTATCTTCTGACTTTTTAAATACTTACTAATCTTTATCTAAAAAAATGAGTCACAGAATTGGTAAGTAAGGCAATCAGGCAATAGAAAACAGAAAGGATGAGTTGGTCTGAGAAGTTTAGGGCTTCCTTTCAAAATGGAAAATATGTACTTTATTATGGGGTAAGCTCATTTATCATGGAGCTTAGCAGATGCTATGCTGGGCTGACTCACTATAGGTTTACTATCTACATTAACCCAGGTAATGTGACAAATGACAAGATTTAATAATCTTCCATATTTTTATGCCTGTGTTATACCAGCGACTGTGCTAGGAGAAGCTCTGTTTTAGAAAGCTCCATCATACATAAAAAATTATCAGAGGCAGCAATTTATTTGGTTTGTAATTCTGTGCCTTTTGGACACTGGGTGTGATTTTATAGGACCATGTTCTTGGGACAGATAACATTGTGTATGAAGTGACACTATAAGTTAAATCATTCAAACCCGGACCATCTTGTAAGGGAAAGGGAACAAGATCAATAATTATGATGGATTAGGAAATAAATAAGGATTTTGCTGCAAACCAGCATGTGGTCATTCTTCCTTGTTAAATCCCTTGCCCATCTTATCCCCCAGTGGTCAGAGAACTGTAGAGAGGTGGAGATATGAACACTTAGTCACCACTAAGTGCTGAGTGCTGAAGGCTGGCCATGGACAGCATCCTTTAGGGCCATTGCTAAGGAAATGGGATGCAAGGAGATGGAAGAATAAGTCAAGTCAAGGACCTTGAGAAAACATGGGATATGAATGCTAAGTCTGGAGGGGCCAGAGGAAATCATTCAGAAAAGTCTAGTCACATTGAAGGGCATGCAAGTATGTATCTAAGTCATGGCTTCAGTCACGTGCTCGCTTGTGAGGACAGTGTGGGCAAAAGTTTGGGTGACTCTAAAAGCTGCCAGAAATCTCCTGGCTGTCTAAATGTCCCTGCTAATATTTCCAAAAGTGTTTAGTTCTAGAATGAGGCAGCCTGCATTATAAATACAATAGGCATCTAGAAGTAAAGGCCCTTAACCTTTACTGTACACAGAGGGTGCCAGAGGTTAGACATCATTTACCCGGGAATGTAGAAGGCAAATAGCCATAGTAAATGTGAGACCACTTTTTATTTTTCTAGTCTCGCTGAATAAGTCTCTTGAGATTCTGTTGGTGTTAATATCTATGGCCCTATTGTAAGGGAAGGTGACTGGGAACATTCTAAGTTATATACATTAGTAAATAATGCCAATGCATCTTCAACACACCAGATTTCTGTCTCAGGCTGCCTGTACACATGTGGAAAATAAAATTCTTTTTTAAACATTTAAATATTGGCTTCAGAAAGGTACCTAGAAGAGAATAGAACATAGATTACAGGCTTACTCCCACAGATGTTCTTTCTGTGATCCAGTGTATTGTATTAGATATTTAAGAAGGAAGACTACTATAGAAAATAGAGCCATACCCTTACATGACATTTAAGCTATAAAGAGTAAGGAAATGGAAGCCCAGAGACATACCTAACAGCATAGAGCTAGATAATATCGGAGTAAAAATTAAAGTTTAGTTCCACTGATTTACACATAGAGACTTACTGGCAATCAGGTATGATAGACATGAAGCTTTGTTGTCAGTTAGTGGAACCCTATCTTGGTTCCACTTTTTCCAACTCTAGGACTTCAACTAAGGTCCTTTATAATGAGTATTTTAATATCTATTTCATAACATGGTTATCAATAAAAAATGAGATTATATTGATAACTTACCAAGTACCTTGTGTAGGATTGAGTAGCTTCTTTCCCTATTGCTGTGGCTGAGACAGTTCCCATCTATTGATTGTTAGGGTCGATTCAAATTATGCAGATCTCCTCCATCCATGGCCCATACACAGGAGAATATACAATAGAATTCTCAAACACTTTTGACATAAGAATTACCTGATCAAGAGAATGAGAATACAAGTCACAAATTGGGAGAACTTTTTGCAAAAGACACATCTGATAAAGGAATAATTCAAAATATATAATGAACCTTAAAAGTTAACAATAATAAAACAAACAACCTAATTTAAAAACCATCCAAAGACCTTAACAGACACCTCATCACAAAACACATACAGATGGCAAATAAGTATATGAAAAGATGTTTCACATCATGTCATCAAAAAAATACAAATTAAAACAACAATGAGATACCACTACACACCTACTAGAATGACCAAGGTCTGAAACAGTGACAACACCAAATGCTGACGAAGATTCGGAACAATGAGAACACTCAGTAATTTCCAGCAGAAATGGAAAATGGCATGGACACTTTGGAAGTCAGTTTGGTGGTTGCTAACTAAATATACTCTTACCATACTCACATTCCTTGGCATTTATTCAAAGGAGTTGAAACTTATGTCTACACAAAAACCTGTACATAAATGTTTATAGCAGTTGTATTTATGATTGCCAAAACCTGGATTTTGTAAGATATCCTTCAATTGGTGAATAAATAAATAAATTGTGGTTCATCCAGACAATGGAATCTTAGTCAGTGTTAAAAGAAATGTGCTTTCAAGCTATGACAAGACAGAAGAATCTTAAGTGCATATTATTAAGTAAAAGAAATCAATCTAAAAAGGCCACATATTGTATGATTTCAACTATATGGCATTCTGGAAAAGACAAAACTATGGAGACACTAAAAGAGCAGTGATTGCCAGGGGTTGTGGGGAGGGAGAGATGAATAGGTGAAGCACAGAGGATTTTTAGGGCAGTGAAAATACTCTGGGTGATACCATAAAGATGAATACATGTCATTATATATTCATCTACACCCATAGAATGTACAATACCAAGAGTGAACCATAATGTAAATTATGGACTTTGGGTGATTATGATGTGTTGATGTAGCTTCAACAATTGTAACAAATGTACCTCTCTGGTGGGGAATGTTTATAATGAGGGAGGCTATGCATGGTAGGGAGCCAAAGTTATATGAGAAATCTCTGTACCTTCATCTCAATTTTGCTGTAAACCTAAAACTGCTCTAAGAAAATGAAGTCTTAATGAAAAAATTAAACCCACATGAAGCATTCATCAGATTCAGTAGGATTGGAGTGAAGCTCAGGAATCTGTATTTTATTTTATTTTTTTTTTGTTTTTTGTTTTTTTTTTAAAGAAATTTCTTTTTTTTTTAAATATATTTTATTGATTTTTTTTACAGAGAGGAAGGGAGAGAGATAGAGAGTTAGAAACATCGATGAGAGAGAAACATCGATCAGCTGCCTCCTGCACACCTCCCACTGGGGATGTGCCCGCAACCCAGGTACATGCCCTTGACCGGAATCGAACCTGGGACCCTTCAGTCCGCAGGCCGACGCTCTATCCACCGAGCCAAACCGGTTCTGGCAGGAATCTGTATTTTAATATGCATTCCTTTCTCACTTTCACTCTCACCCTCTCACTCCTAGACTCTAATGCAACCAGACTACAAGCCACACTTAGAGAAATTTTAATAGAAATCATTTTGATGCACTTTAAGTTAAAAATAAAGAAAATGCAAACTAAAAAGGTAGGAGTTCCTCACCCCAAGCGACACTAATTCAATAAGGTGGGTTTCACTTCTGTATTTTAATAAGTTCACTGGTGATTCTGATACTTAACTAGATTTGGGAGCCACTGCTTTTCCTATGCTGCAGGACTATGGTCCCACCCACTTGATTTCAATGGCTAATTTACACATCAAATCTTTCAAATCCGTTCTGCATTGGATTTACTGTCCTACAAAAGTGGAAGGATTTTGCTATCATTCCAATCAGAGATTTTCATGCATAAGGCATTGCTTGCTCACAAGTGTCCATAATGACTGTTTTCCACAGCCAGTGGGATTTGAGGCTGGTCTTCATTTTTGTTTTTAAATAAACAATGCATAGGTGACAGCAAAATTCTTAAATTCAAATACATTAATTTTCTTATAGAGAAAGGTGAAAAGAAAGAGGCACAATGGGGCTCACAGATTACAACTTGGTTTTAGAGATAATAAGAAATAGTGGAATGGACAATCCTATATAATAAAACCCTAATATGCAAATCAACCAAACAGTAGAACGACTTGTCACTATGATGTGCACTGACCACCAGGGGGCAGACACTCAACACAGGAGCTGCCCCCCGGTGGTCAGTGCACTCCCACAGGGAGAGCACTGCTCAGCCAGAAGCCGGGCTCACAACTGGCAAGTGCAGTGGCGGTGGCGGGAGCCTCTCTTGCCTCCAAGGCAGTGCTAAGGACCCCTCAAGGGACATCCCCTGAGGGGTCCTGGACTGCAAGAGGGCACAGGCCAGGCTGAGGGCGCCCCCCCCTCCCCCAGTGCACAAATGTCATGCACCAGGCCTCTAGTCTTTAAATAAAAATAATGGCTATTTTGTCCATTTCATGCTCAGACCATTAAATGTAGCTCACCTTTCCAGATACTAAAATGAAGTAGATTCATGAAGGCCAACAAAGAATTCAATGTCTGTTCCATGTAAATGTTTGTGATAACCCTTTACATATTCACAACCTGCTGGTCTTCTTTGCTCTCTACAGTTTTCCCAGTCTTGAAATCACATTCTAGTTTCCAAGTACACATAGAGTTCTTTCACTTATTACACCCAAACTTCCTGCTCAAATTTAACCTACATATGATAAAGTACCAAGATTTTCAGCTTTGAGTGAGAAACTTCTTCCTGCAGCACCAAGCCTACCACTCAGGTCAGCTCTATTCCTTCAGGCTAAGAGAGGTATTTAAACTTAATGGCATTCCAATGAAATGTATAGACCACAAAAGCTTCTGCTGAGCAGATAAGCAGCAGTGTACTCTAGAAACATGCTGAAACTCATCAGCACTGCACACATTCTGGATCAGACCCCTAATTCCCATTGTTGAAAACAAACAAATGCATCTTTCTGCATTTGAATATTAAATTGTTCAGAAACTTTCATATTTGTATTGAACAAGAATCCCAAAATATTGATTTCAACTCTGCTTTTAAGGAATGCCTGGAGAAATAGGAGGAAAAATCAATTTGCTGAAGATCACCAAACCTGTGAAATTTCTGTCTCTGTAACACACTCCTGCTCTATCTGTTGGGTTCTCCATTGAAGAAAGATGACCATTTCCAAGGACAGTTTGATTTTATTTATTCATAGTATGTGTTTCATGGTTTTCTATTAATATTTACTAACCTTCAATGATCTCCATTTACAAGAAGCTATATTGCCAAAGGGTTCTATCATTAGAAAGTCATTTGCTTGACTTATGCTTTTTTTATTAGGTTATTTTTAGAAATTCTTAAAAGAAATCATTATAATTATTTATAAATGCTCATTAGTAATTAAACACTTACTATGTACCTTATATAATAGATATGATTTTCCTCCAATGTATTTCTCATTCCCTTATAAAGCACTTTGCCCTGGAAATCATGTCCCCTGACAGCCTTCTACAATGAAGGCAAAACATGAAAGACCCACCCGGGAAAGACTAAATGAACTACAAAAACATGGATCTTTTGTCAACTTGAAGCAAATGCTCTTGAAACCTTAGCAAGTCCATAGTGTTAAAAGCCAAGATTTGTGAGAAGGAAAAAAACTGAATTATAATAGTTCCCTTTATGCATAATAAAATCAAGGCTGACTTAGACTATAGAAAATATTGTTTGTTCATTTTTATGATAATAACACCCCTTATTGATTGTTTTTATAACAGGTACTCGTTTGCATTTACTAACTCCTTTCAATCTTATAATAGTCCTCATTTCATTTGTTCACCAGGGAGCCCAAGATCCTAGAATATAACCTGGTCATAATACTATATATTATTGTCCACCTTTTGCAGATAAGGAAACAGAGGCAGAGAGTAGTTAATGATCTTTTCCAAAATTTTATAGTCAGTAGTGAGAACCAGGATTCATATTAAAGAAGGAGTCCTATAAATATCAAATGAATTTCTCAAAGTTATTAGAGGCAAAACCCCTCTAGGAATCAGAGGAAAGGAATGCTTTATTAAGCATTGACTCTGCCAAGCATTCTGACATATTTTATCTGTATCATCTCAATTAATCACGCACTAACAATTCAACTTTAATATTGTGATTCCAATTTTACGGATTAGAGAACAGGCCCAGGAAGATGAAGTGACAAAACAGGGTAATTGTAGAATCAAGATTCAAACTAAGATCTGCCTGTTTACAAATCCCTTGCAAAGTCTTTGCTCTTGCCTGCACTCCTGCCCTCCACAAGATAATGTTTATTTAAAGCAGCTCCTTCCTCAGTATCTTAGAAAATCTCTCCCTCTTTCTTTCCCATACGCATTTCTTTTCTCTCACTCAGGCATGAATACTTCAAAATAAAATTCAGCAATTTCTCCTTTGCTTCTACTCAAGGTTAAGAGAAGGATGCCTTCTCTACCAGCACCTCGCTATGAAAGAAAAAAAGAAAAATAGGAAAATGGGAAATCCTCTCAGTGCTACAAGATTATGGATGCATTCATTTCATGTGCATTCTTCAAAAATCTCAAGGAAGCTGAAATCTAATTTAATCTATTACATGATTGTACTGAATTACTTAACCACATCAAAGCACCAATGGCCCCACACTCTAGGAAGGGGACATTGTAAAATGGTTTTCAAATATATAATGCAGTCTCTCAGGTGCTCAAGACAGGGACGCCCATCTCTGAATATAAAGCTTCCCTTACACTTCTGAGATCAAAACAACAGAGCCATTATTTGAGAGGCTGGATGAAATACCAGAGCCATTTCTTATTAGTTCCGGTCATTAAAGAGAATTTAGTAGTCTGGCTATTTATGCATGTTTTTCTTACTTAAAAAAAAAAAAAAGCAATCTTAATGAAATAAGAGGGAAAAAGAGTTTGAAGATCAAGATTATGGGTAAATTTCCCACTAATTACATTGTTTTCTGCTTTTAGAAAAGAAAACCCAAACCAGTTTTCCCATCCCCCTCCTCATCTCATGCTAAACATTTTAAGAACGCGAAAAGGAATGTTAAGTATATTGGACTTCACTAAGGGTGAGGAAAGTTGCTATTCCATCACCACTACTATAAGTACTAGTGAAAATGTCCTTGTGTGAATCTATCCTCTGAAATGTTGAATGCATTTTCCCATAGCAATATTATAACAAATTTGGATTCCTAGGAGGACCCTGGAAAGCCAAGTCAAGCCATGATGGTGACGTAGAACAGTGCTTCAACATTGAGACAAGATCCTGAGAATTACAGAAACATCAAAAATACATCTCTTCACCTGCTCTCTCCTGGCAATAACTATTCTGAAAGCCATGTAGTAGTGGGAATTAAGACTTTATATGAAGAAAAGAATATCTGAGAAATCAGTGTGGTTTGATAGTTAGCATAAGCACTAGGTCCAGATTACCTAGGCTTGACTCCTGTCTCTAAACACTACTTAGATCTGAACATTGAACAAGGTACTTCTTTATTCTGTGCCTCAATTTCCACACCTATAAAATATGAATTTAAGTAGTATTCTTATTGTGGTTGTGATTAAATAAGTTATTACTTCAAAATACATACAAAAGTTTCAGATACATATTAAGTACTCAGTAAATGTCAACTATTATTGATAAGGTGCTACACATTTTAGCTCACTTAATCTTTGATATGACCCTTCAAGATAAATATATTTATCATTCATTTATATATATAAAGAAACTGAAGCCTATAAAAGTTAAGCAACTTGGTCAGGGAAACAATTATAAAAGACTAGAGGCCCGGTACGCAAGATTTGTGCACTGGAGGGAGGTCCCTCAACCCAGCCTGCACCCTCTCACAGTCTGGGACCCCTCGGGGGATGTCTGCTTGCTGTCAGTCAGACATCCCTCTCATAGTCCAAGGCTCTCACAGTCCGGGATCCCTTGCTCCTTACCGCCTGCCTGCAGCAGAGGCGGGAGAGGCTCCCACCACCACCACTGCACTAGCCAGCCATGAACCCAGCTTCTGGCTGAGCAGCGCTCCCCCTGTGGGAGCACACTGACCACCAGGGGGCAGCTCCTGCATTGAGCGTCAGTGCATGTCATAGTGACATGTCATTCCACCATTTGGTCAATTTGCATATTAGGCTTTTATTATAAAGAATAATTTTTAAAAGCTAGAGCTTGATTCCTAATCCAGTTTTGATTCCATATTTCATGCTCTGGAATATATGCCATGAGGCATTGTCTGGGAAACCAATTTTTAAAAAGCCATATTTATTTTGCCACTTTTCCCAAAGGAAAGTGCAGTGCAGGCAATGGTCAACAGGAAAAAAATTAAACTATAAAGAAATATTTAGAAAAAAGGGAAAGATGGTGGCTGGCAGGATGGAGGTGAGGGAGAGGATGTGAGTGAGTGAGGGGATGAAAGGGGAGTGTGTGGATGTGTGTGGTGTGTGTTTGAGTGAGTGAGGGAAGTTAAATCCGGCAGGAGTACCGGGGGCTGGCAGACCAGGCACTCTTGCACAGGGACTACCACCGCTGTAGGTACTCGCCAGACTGCGGGACTCCAACACAGAGCCCATGCCATCTTGAAGGGGAAAATGGCCTCTTCTAGGAACTCATCAGCACCACCACCCAGACAAGCCTTGGACACTACCTGTGACCCGGCAGCCACTCCAGCCAAAATCCTGCTGCCCCACCCACAGACCTGTGGACCCTGGGAACTCCACCTCCAAAGGTGCTCTGCTCCTGCAGCAGTAAGTTCAACTCCCCCCCTCCCCAATGGCAGACCTCCAGACACTACAGTCGTGCATTTCCAGCACGTAAGCTTCCTAGGCACACCACTCAACAGGCAGCTTTTGGATGCTGCTGTGAGCCCCCATTGGGAGCGATTTTGTACAGACAAGGGTACGCTGCCCTGCAGTAGAAATTCTGAATTCCCTCTTCCTGAATAACTGCCCACAGACACCTCAGCTGTGCAACTTCAGCACCAGGGCCCTTCAGAGTACGTCAGAGCTCCGTGCTGGCAGACGCACTGCCACAGTCGCATGTTTCCAGCACTTGGACCCCCTGAGCCTATTGATCCACAGGGAGCTCTTGGGAGCTGCTGTGAGCCCCCACTTGATGTGATCTTGGACAAAAAAAGATGCACTCCCCTGGCAATAGAAATTCTGAATTCACTCATCCTGGATACCTGCCCACAGACACCTTGATTGCACAGCTTCAGTGCCAGGGCCCTTCAGAGTGCATCAGTGTACTGTGCTGGCAAATGCACTGTGGGTGCCCCTGTGAGCCACCACTGGGAGTGCATGTGTATCCAACCATGGACACAGCAAAAAAAACTGAGTTTTCCCACCCCACAGCTGCAAAACTCTGGAGACTATAGTCATGAGCTTTTTCAGTGAGCAGGTCTTCCAAGCCCACCACTCCATGGGCAGCTCTTGGGTGCTGCTGTAAGCCACCGCTGGGTGTGCACTTATACAAACAAGGATTCACTGCTAGGCTGTAGAAACTCTGAATTCCCTCTTCCAAGATACCTGCCTACAGACACCTCAATCACATAGCTTCAGTGCCAGGCCTTTCAGAGTGTGTCAGTACACCCAGCTGGCAAACACACCATGGGTGCCCCTGTGAGCTGCCACTGGGGGGGAATGTATCCAACCACAGAAGCAGCAACAAAAGCTGAGTCTGCCCACCCCACCGCTACAGAACTCTGGACACCACAGTCATGCCTTCCCAAAGTGCAGGCCTCCTGAGCCCCACCACCCCAACAGACAGCTCCTGGATGCCACTGTGAGTCCCTGCTGGGCATGCGCGATTTCAACCAAGGGTGCAAGACAGCAAAAATTGGGACACCCCCTCCACAGCTGTTGACTTCTAGACACCGCAGTTGCACCTTTCCAGATCGCAGGCCTACATCAAGAGAACCCGAATAGCTCAAGTAGGGAGCTACGCTAGATTACCAAGCCCAGGAGACCTGAGAGATCACACCAGGAACACCATCCCCAAAAGAACCTGGGTAGCAAAGTAATTGGATCTACAATTAAAACATTACAGCAAAACATGGGAAGACAAAAAAGCAATCCCCAAAGGTAAAAAAAAAAGAGGAATCACCAAAAAAAAAAAGTTAAATGAAATTGAGGCAAGTAACATGTCAGAGAAAGAATTCAAAGTAATGGTTAGAAGGATGCTCAAACAGCTTGATGAGAAATATACACAACTCAAGGACAAATATACACAACCCAAAGAGAATTATAAGGAGATGAATGAGAATGTCACCAACATGAAAAGGAATCAAGAGGAAATGAAGAACGACATCTCTGCAATAAAGAACACAATGGAAGGCTTAAACAGTAGACTATAAGAGGCTGAGGACTGCATCAGCGAATCAGAAGACAAGGTAGAAAAAAACATACAAAAACAGAAGCAACTGGAAAGAAAATTTAAAAAGCAAGAGGAAAGCCTAAGGGAGCTTTGGGACAACACAAAATGAAACAACATTTGCATAATAGGGGTACCAGAAGGAGAGGAAGAGAAGCAAGGAATAGAAAACGTGTTTGAAGAAAACTTCCCTGATATTGGCAAAAAAAAAAAAAAAAAAACACTACACAAGTTCCAGAAGCACATAGAGTCCCAAACAAGATAAACCCCAAAAGACCAACACCAAGACACATCATAATTAAATTGGCAAACACCAACAACAAAGTAAGAATCTTAAAGGCTACCAGAGAGAGACAGAAAGTTACTTTCAAGGGATCTCCTATTAGAATATCAACTGATTTCTCAACAGAAACACACCAGGCTAGAAGGGAATGGAATGAAATATACAAAGTGATGCAAAGCAAGGGACTGAACCCAAGAATACTATACCCAGCAAGACTATCATTTAAAATTGAAGGTGTAATCAGAAGCTTCACAGACAAAAAAAAAGGGCTAAGAGAGTTTATTACCACCAAGCCAGCAATGCAAGAGACACTAAGGGACTGCGTAAAAAGAAGAAACAGAAAGGCAAGAAGAAACACAAACATTAAGAATAAAAACGGGAGATCGAAGATGGCGGCATAGGTAAACACCGGAGATTGCCACCGTAAACAACCACTTCAAAAATACAACTAAAAGTCGGAACGGACATCAACCAGAACCACAGGAAGGCTGGCTGAGGAGAGACTCTTCAACTAGAAGCAAAAACAACAGCATTCCGACGCTCAGAGGAGGCGTAGTGTGGAAAATTTAAAGGTACGGTGGTGCGGTGGTGAGGTGGTGCGCGCGCAAAGCGGGCTGGCGGCTGAGGGCGCGGTTGTCATTTTCAATCAGGAGTGAGTCTCAGACTCTGGGCTACAGATCTGGGAGAGTCTCTAGGGACCAGACTCAAACGGGAGAAGCGGGACTGTCTGGCTACGGCCCCTCCGAGGTTTGCAGCAGTTGCTGGGACAGAGAGGCAGAACCCCTGGGGACGGACTGAGAGCGGCCATAGCGGCTCCCTCCCCCCGCCCTGTTGATCCCGCCCGCCCAAGCCCTGCGCACAGCCATTTGCCGATCGCCTCAGGCAAAGGCTGGATTAGCGCCTCCCCAGAAGACAGACGTTTTCCGCACAGCTGATTCCTACAGCCAGTCGGCCTGGTGGTCAAATCCCTCTAGTGTTAACTACAACAATTAAGGCTTGGCTAGAACAAGACTGCGCACAGAGACCACAAGGGGGTGCACCAAGAAAGCATAAAAGATGCGGAGACAAAAAAACATGACAGAAATGGAGGATATGGAGCTAAGAATCGCAATTTTGAGGGCTTGCCATAAATTTGTGCAGAGCCTCACGAAAACTAATGAGACCCTCGATGTTACGATAAAGAAATTAGAAAGTAAGCATACATGGACTGAAATAAAGAATATTATACCCAATAGCAGACCAGAGGAGCTCAAGAATCAAACCAAAGATTCGACAAAAAACACCCAATTGGAAAAGCAAAATGAAAAAAGAATCCGAAAGTGTGAAGATAGTGTAAGGAGCCTCTGGGACAGCTTTAAGCGGTCTAATATCAGAATTATTGGAGTGCCAGAAGATGAGAGACAGCAAGATATTGAAAACCTATTTCAAGAAATAATGGCAGAAAACTTCCCCCACCTGGAGAAAGAAATGGACTTACAGGTCCAAGAAGCGCAGAGAACCCCAAACAAAAGGAATCCAAAGAGGACCACACCAAGACACATCATCATTAAAATGCCAAGAGCAAAAGACAAAGAGAAAATCTTAAAAGCAGCAAGAGAAAGAGGCTCAATTACCTACAAGGGAATACCCATACGACTGTCAGCTGATTTCTCAACAGAAACTTTGCAGGCCAGAACGGAATGGCAAGAAATATTCAAAGTGCTGAATACCAAGAACCTACAACCAAGATTACTTTATCCAGCAAAGCTATCATTCAGAATTGAAGGTCAGATAAAGAGCTTCACAGATAAGGAAAAGCTAAAGGAGTTCACCACCGCCAAACCAGTATTATATGAAATGCTGAAAGGTATCCTTTAAGAAGAGGAAGAAGAAGAAAAAGGTAAAGATACAAATTATGAACAACAAATATGCATCTAACAACAAATGAATCTAAGAATCAAGTGAATAAATAACCTGATGTACAGAATGAACTGGTGATTATAATAGAATCAGGGACATAGAAAGGGAATGGACTAACTATTCTTGGGGGGAAAAGGGGTGTGGGAGATGCGGGAAGTGACTGGACAAAAATCATGCACCTATGGATGAACACAGTGGGTGGGGAGTGAGGGTGGAGGGTGGGGTGGGAGCTGGAAGGAGGGGAGTTATGGGGGGAAAAAAGAGGAACAAATGTAATAATCTGAACAATAAAGATTTTTAAAAAATGATGACAAACAAGTACTTATCAATAATAGCATTAAACATAAATGGATTAAATGCTCCAATAAAAAGACATAGGATAGCTGAATGGATAAGAAAACATGACCCATATATTTGCTGTCTGCAAGAGACCCACCTCAGTACAAAGGATTCACACAGACTGAGAGTAAAGGGATGGAAAAAAATTTTTTCAGGCAAATGGAAATGAGAAAAAATCTGGGGTTGCGATACTTATATCTGATGAAATAGACCTCAAAGTAAAGGCCATAAGAAGAGATAAGGAAGGCCACTACATAATACTAAAGGGAGCAATTTAACAAGAAGATATAACTCTGGTAAACATATATGCACCCAATACAGGAAGACCCAAATTCATAAAACAACTTCTGGAAGATATCAAGAGAGAGATTGATAGCAATACAGTCATAGTAAGGAAATGTAATATCCCACTGACACCACTGGATAAATCCTCTAAACAAAAAATCAGCAAAGAAACAGCAATCCTAAATGACTCACTAGGTTAGATGGACTTAATTGACATCTTCAGAATATTTCACCCCAAAGTTACAGAATATACATCCTTCTCCAGTGCACACAGGACATTTTTAAAGATAGACCACATATTAAGATGAAATCAACTACAATGAAAACAATGAAAAAAAATCAAACATTTGGAGGCTAAAGAGCATGCTATTAAGCAATGATTGGGTTACCAAAGAGATCAAAGAAGAAATAAAAAGCATCCTAGAAACAAATGACAATGAAAACACAACAATCCAAAATCTATGGAACACAATGGAAGCAGTCCTGAGAGGGAAGTTCATAGCTCTACATCAAAAAAACAAGAAAAACTGGTAATAAATTATCTAACCTTACAACTTAAAGAATTAGAAAGAGAGCAACAAGAAAAGCCCACCATATCCAGAAGGAAGGAAACAATAAAGATCGGAGCAGAAATAAATGACATAGAGAACAAAAAACAATACAAAAGATCAATGAAACCAAGAGCTGATTCTTTGAAAGGATTAACAAGATTGATGAGCCTCTAGCCAGTCTCACCAAGAAATAAAAAGAGAAGACCCAAATAAACAAAATCATAAATGAAAGAGGTGAAGTAACAACTGACTCCACTGATATACAAAGGATTGTAAAAAAAATACTATGAACAACTCTACTCCAACAAACTGGACAACCTCAACGAAATGGACACATTCCTAGAAAAATACAACCTTCCAAAACTCAATCACGAATAATAAAAAAACCTGAATAGGCCAATAACTACTGATGAAATTGAAACAGTAATCAAAAAGCTTCCAGCAAACAAAAGCTCTGGACCAGATAGCTTCACAGGAGAGTTTTACCGAACATTCAAAGAACTAAAGCCAATCCTTCTCAGACTATTCCAAAAAATTCAAGAGGAAGGCACACTTCCAAGCTCTTTCTACGAAGCCAGCATTACCCTAACCCCAAAACCAGATAAAGACACCACAAAGAAAGAGAATTACAGGCCAATATCCCTGATGAACATAGATGCTAAAATCCTCAACAAAATTCTAGCAAACCAGATCCAGCATTACATTAGAAAGATCATACACCATGACCAAGTGGGATTTATTCCAGGGATGCAAGGCTGGTACAATATCCACAAATCAATAAATGTGATACATCACATAAACAAATTGAGAGACAAAAATCACATATTCATATCAGTTGATGCAGAAAAGGCATGTGGCAAAGTCCAACATCCTTATCTGATAAAAATGCTCAGCAAAGTGGAAATAGAAGGATCATACCTCAACATAAATAAAGCCTTACATGACAAACCTACAGCCAACATCATACTCAATGGGAAAAAACTAAAACCATTTCCCTTAAGAACAGGAACAAGACAGAGATGCCCACTTTCACCACTCCTGTTCAACATAGTACTGGAAGTGCTAGCCAAGGTGATCAGACAAGAAGAAGAAATAAAGTTGGAAAAGAAGAAGTAAAATTGTCATTATTCGCAGATGACATGATACCGTACATAGAAAACCCTAAAGACTCCATCAAAAAATTAGTAGACTAAATAAATGAATTCGGCAATGTAGCAGGATACAAAATTAACGCCAAGAAATCTATGGCATTTTTATACACCAATAGTGAACTTACAGAAAGAGAGACTAAAAAAACAATCCCATTTACCATTGCACACAAAAAATTAAGATACCTAGGAATAAATTTAACTAACGAGGTAAAAGATCTCTACTCAGAAAATTACAGGACGTTGAAAAAAAGAGACAGAGGAAGACATAAACAGATGGAAGAACATACCATGTTCATGGATTGGTAGAATTAACATCATTAAAATGCCCATATTACCCAAAGCAATCTATAGATTCAATGCACTCCCCATTAAAATACCAACAGCATATTTCACAGGTCTAGAAAGAACTCTCCAAAAATTCATCTGGAATGAAAAAAAGACCCCGAATAGCTGCAGTGATCCTGAGAAAGAAGAACAAAGTAGGAGAGATCTCAATACCAGCTATCAAGATGTATTACAAAGCCACTGTTCTCAAAACTGCCTGGTACTGGCACAAGAACAGACATATAGATCAATGGTATAGAAAAGAGAACCCAGAAATTGACCCAAATGACTATGCTCAATTCATATTTGACAAAGGAGTCAAGAACATACAAGGGAGTCAAGACAGTCTCGTCAATAAATGGTGCTGGGAAATATGGTCAGACACATGCAAACAAATGAAACTAGACCACCAACTTACACCATACACAAAAATAAACTCAAAATGGATAAAGGACTTAAACATAAGACGTGAAATCATAAAAATATTAGAGGAATCCACAGGCAGCAAAATCTCAGATATATGCTGAAGCAGTATCTTCACTGACACAGCTCCTAGGGCAGTGATGGCGAACCTTTTGAACTCGGTGTGTCAGCATTTTGAAAAACCCTAACTTAACTCTGGTGCCGTGTCACATATAGAAATTTTTTGATATTTGAAACCATAGTAAAACAAAGATTTATATTTTTGATATTTATTTTATATATTTAAATGCCATTTAACAAAGAAAAATCAACCAAAAAATGAGTTTGCGTGTCACCTCTGACACGCGTGTCATAGTTTCACCATCACTGTCCTAGGGCAATGGAAACTAAAGAGAAAATAAACAAATGGGACTACATCATAATAAAAAGCTTCTGCACAGCAAAAGAAACCATCAACAAAACAACACGAAAGCCCACTGCATGGGAGAACATATTTGCCAACGATATCTCTGATAAGGTTTTAATCTCCAACATTTACAGGAAACTCACACAACTTAACAAAAGGAAGATAAACAACCCAATAAAAAAATGGGCAACGGACCTAAATAGATACTTTTCTAAAGAAGACATAAGAAAGGCCAGGCCAAGAGACATATGAAAACATGCTCAAAGTCACTAATCATCCCAGAGATGCAAATTGAAACAACAATGAGGTACCATCTCACACCTGTCAAAATGGCTATCATCAACAAATCAACAAATGACAAGTGTTGGCGAGGATGTGGAGAAAAAGGAACCCTCCTGCACTGCTGGTGGGAATGCAGACTGGTGCGGCCACTGTGGAGAACAGTATGGAGTTTCCTCAAACTAAAAATAGAACTTCCATTTGACACAGTGATCCCACTTCTAGGAATATATCCCAAGAAACAAGAAACACCAATCAGAAAGCACATATGCACCCCTATGTTCATAGCAGCACAATTTACAATAGCTAAGATTTGGAATCAGCCTAAGTGCCCATCAGCAGATGAGTGGATTAAAAAACTTTGGCACATCTACACAATGGAATACTATGCTGCTGTAAAAAGGAAGGAACTCCTACCATTTGCAACAGCATGGATGGAGCTGGAGCACATTATACTAAGTGAAATAAGTCAGTCAGAGAAAGATAAATATCTCATGATCTCACTCATCTGTGGATTATAATGGACAACATAAACCGATGAATGAAAACAGATCTAGAGACAGAGAAGCATCGATCAGATGCTCAAACCTCAAAGGAAAGGTAGGGGAGGGTTGGGTAAGGGGGAGAGATCAACCAAAGAACTTGTATGCATGCATATAAGCATAAGCCATGGACACAGACCACAGGGGTTGAGGGAGAGGGCAAGGCTGGGTGAGTGGGGGGACAATGGGGGATAAGAACACATTTGCAATACCTTAATCAATAAAGAAAAAAAATATCAAAAAAATATGTGACAGTCCATGGTATTGCTACTAATATAAATACTCCCATCCCTCAACAGAGATTCAGACTCTCTAGACCAGTTGTCTGCAAACCATGGCTCGCGAGCCACATGAGGCTCTTTGGCACCGTGGCATGGGCCACGAAGTTTCAATCGCACTGTACATGCACGCCCACATGTGGTATTTTGTGGAAGTGCCACACTCAAAGGGCCAGTTTGCCGACCACTGCTCTAGACCATCAACATTCTCCTGAGCATCACATGACCCTACATTGACCTAGAACATTGAGATAAATCATTCTCATACAGAAGTTTAATGTCACTCAAGGCACTTATATTACCATTCCCAAAATGTTTTCCTCACCCATTTCCCATAATGCCTAACATGTCTTCCATTATTAACTCTTTCCATTGGAAAAAGTGTTTACTCTTCCAAAGATCTATGTCTTGAATGAAGTAAGCTGTGGACAACTATATTTATTGAGGACCTATCATATTCTAGGCATTTTATATGACTATCCCCAGAACAAAGCAGTGGGATAAGCATGGTTAGCCCCATTTCGTAAACTGAGACTCAGAATTTAGAGAATGAGGTGGCAGAATTAATATTTAAGCCCAGGACTATCTAATCTCCATTCAAAAATCCCTTTGATAGCTTCCCTGAAAAGGGGACATTTAGTTTATGTTTACCCATTTTCTGAGACTAAGAGCTCATAAATCCACATTTGACTCAACTCATCATGGAACTTTTCTGATTGTTAGAAAGCATTTCTTACTAACAATAAAGACATATCCTAAATGAAAAGATATCCTTTGGGGGGCATCTTCCCATCTCAGGATTTTACCAGCTGCCAAAAGGTGTTTGGTTTATTTTGAATGGAGATTCTCAGTTCCAACTTAGCTAATTCATTCCCACATGCAACATGCCAAAGATGATAATCCACCACTAAAGCCTATCTGAATTTCTAAATCATTCCCTAAAAGGAGAAAGAATGAAACCAATTTTTAAAAAGCCGTTCATTTTGCCACTTTTCCCAAAGGCAAGGGCATTGCAGGCAATGGTGAACAGGAAGAAAATTAAACTATAAAGAAATATTTGACAGTGTTTCCTTAATCGTGGACTATATCTGCTGATCTAGCCAAAAGCAAGGGGGCAGAGGTGATCTTTGCTATGCCACAGTGAATAATGCAATCATATTTTTTATACCAAACTACATTTAACTGCCATATAAATCCTGCCTGCCTCCATACCACACCTCATTATCTCACAGGAAATGTACAACTTCTGGAAAGTCAAATGTGGTCCTGTGCCTCTGAAGCTTGTATGGAGACCCAAGTGGAGAGTCAGATGTTTGCTGCACCAGCAGTCCAGCTTATAGAGCGCACATAATGAGCCTTGCCCAGGTGTCCTTGACACTGACTTGCTGTGGAATATTAAGCAAAACACTCCACCTCTCTGGGATTCAGTTTTTTATCTTTATTATGGGAATGGGACGTATCATTTCTATTTTGTAAATGAGAAAATTCAGGGACAGAGAACTTAGAAAAGTGCTCAAGGTCAACACAAATACCTAGTCAAAGGGAATCTGGACTTCAAACCATAGTCTGTCTGTCTTCACTCATGGCTTTTCCTTAAATAAAAAAGCTTTAACGCCGTGACTATGTGGTGCTTTGCTGGAACTACTACATTCATAAAGCTTTAACAATAGCTTCCATGGTTTGGAGCATCTTACTGTCAATATGCTGAACTGTCCAAATTCCCAATGGGTGAAAAATGTATAAAATAAGCACAATTATAAATGTGTGAACTTGATTTCAGGGAGTGAGGTAGGAGTAGCAGAAATGATCTGTACACAAAGGGGGAGAGAGTGCTGTCTCAATCTCACTGGAAAGCAAGAAGAGGATGGCACTCTGCCTGACTTGGGAAGAAGAAAGGAGCACACTGGGTCATTTTTGCCCTGTTTCTAGATATATGAATTGAAAAGGAGACCTCAGGTTCAATGCATCATTCTTGAGGCAGTGAACAAAATCCCTCTTTGTTCCCCAGTGAAACTTATCTCTGAAGAGCTGCACTACTTCCTGTGAGATCCAGCTGTGCAGATGTGCCATGGGAGACCCACCCACTGTGATGCCTTCACTCAAAGTACAAGAATGGGCACTTTGTACTGACAGGCTGAAATGACACTTGCCCATCTGGTCCCTCTAGGGTTCCCAAGTGGGCAAGATGTTCTACTTAAGGGAGCAGCCATGAGCAGTGGATGTATAATTTTATTTTGTTCCTTTGTGAGTTTGGTTAGCTATTTGTAGAGCAAAAGGAGAAAGCAAGGGGGTTGAGTTTAACACAGTATTTTTCAAACTGTATTCCATGGAACCATTCCAAAGGTTGGAGATCCCAACAGCTGGAGGTAGAGGATAAGATAAGTGCGAGCAGAAGACACAGCTCTAGGCCCTTCTATCTGCCTCCTTCTCCCCTGCTGACATCACCAACACTATCAGAGCAGTTCTACTTCTAACAGTTTGAGGTAGTTGGCCAAATGTAATTTTATTTCAATAAAGACCTTCATAGCTAAAAAAGTGTTTGGAACCAGCGTTGCTGTAGAAAGGTCCTATAAGATAAGGACCCATCTTAAATGCTATTCTCAGCTCTGCTGAAATATAACTCTGTGACTTTAGCAATTCATTTCAACTCTGTTTCAGTGTCTTCATCTATAGAATAAGGAGGTTCTAACCACAGGCAGCTCCTCAGAGTGAGTCTTCAACTACATTTTTTACATTTACCAGACTGACTCCACCTGAGTGTGTCCTGTATGTCTATTCATATTGATAAATATTGATTAACACAGATTTAGGGCCAGGCATTGTCTTAACTCTGGGTAGGCAAAAATGGAAAACGATCCCTGCCATGAAGGTGTTCAAAGTCTGAGCTATTAATAGGAAACTACAGTTAACCCTTGAGCAACATGGGTTTGAATTACACAGGTTCACTTAATCATGTTTTTTTTTTCAATAAATATGTAGTTAGCCCTCCATATCCCACATTTCACATCCACAGATTCAACCAACCACAGATGGAAAACAGTTCAGGATATTGACAGTAACATGCTCCAAACCGTGGAAGCTATTGTTAAAGGTTTATGAATGTAGTAGTTCCAGCAAAGGAGTTGGGACTCTGTAGATATGGAGGACCCACTCTATGCCTTGTTCTATGCTATTTTATGTAAGGGACTTGACCATCTGCAGATTTTGGTAAACCTAGGGGGGTTCTGGAACCAATCCCCTGTAGATACCAAAGGACTATGGTAAAGTTTGGGTGGGGTGTCAAAAATTATACACCAGGAAAAACCAAGATGGCAGCATAGGTAAACATCTGAACTTGCTGCCCCACACAACCACATCAAAACTACAAGTAAAAGACAAAACGGATATCATCCAGAACCATGGGAAGGCTGGCTGAGTGGAAGTTCGACAACTAGAAGGAAAGAGAAAAGCACACTGAGACTGGGAGGAGGGGCGGAGGTGCAGAAGAACGGAGGTACGGAGGCATGTGAAATGGGCTGGCAACTGGGTACACTGTGATCTTTTTCAATCGGGAGAGAGATACAAGCTCCTGACTGCTCTGAACTCCAGTTCCAGGCGAGACTCTGGGGACCGAGACTCATACGGAGAGAAACTGGACTGTCTGGCATCGGGACAGGAACACGAGGGCGGCTTTCTCTCAGAGGTGCTCACAGCAATCATTGTTTCTGCACCCGGCTGCAGGACAGAGAGACCCAGGGACCTCTTCAGGGCAGGGCTGACGGGCAGCCATTGCTGTTTGCTCCACCCCGGTGATTCCCTGAGACCCCGCCCCACTCAATTTACAACCCCACCCAACCTGTGCACATTGGCTTTTGCATATGAATGACCTGGCCTTTTGCAATCTAAAACCTAACAAATTGCAGATGGGTCAGAGAGCCCCAGAGCTTCCAAAAGAAGGCCCAAGGCTGGCAGCAGCCTGCACTGCTTCACAGCTGGGCCTCATCTGGGCACCTCCAAACCCCAAACAAAGAGGAGGAATCTGCAGATCTCTCTGTATCTCCTGCTGGGTGGTCTCAGGCAGTGGCTGACTTTGCACCTCCTTGGAGATCCAAGAACCAGTGGTCAGAGTGAGACCATACCAGATTACAACTCTTCAGATCCATAAGAGACACACTCAGGGGGCAGACTCAGTGACACCAAAGCCCCACTGAAGCAAGTCCTGCCCCGTAAGGGTGTCTCCAGCACAGCAGTTCTCCCATTGTAGACACAACTGGTCCTCACAGCCAATTGACATGGAGGTCAATTCCTCCCAGTGATACCAACAGCAATCAAGGCTTAACTACAACAAAACTGTGCACACAGCCCACAAAGGAGTGCACCAAGAATGTCCACCTCAGGTAATTAGGGAGGCTGAGCCACTGGGCCCTATAGGACACCTAGCACACAAAGCCACTCTATCAACACAGGGAAGCAGCCAAAATGTGGAGACAAAGAAATATATCACAAATGAAAGAAATGGAGGAAAGCAAACTACTGGATATAGAGTTCAAAACCATGGTTATAAGGTTACTCAAGAATCTTCTAGAAACCACTGAGAAATTTAGTGAGACCCTCAAGGATATGAAAAAGGACCAATTAGAAATTAAGCATATACTGACTGAAATAAAAAATGATATACAGAGATCCAACAGCAGACTAGAGGATCACAAGAATCAAGTCAAAGATTTGAATATGAAAGAAGCAAAAAACACCCAACCGGAAAAGCAAAAAGAAAAAAGAATCCAAAAATATGAAGACAGTGTAAGGAGCCTCTGAGACAACTTTAAGCGCACCAACATCCAAAATATGCGGGTGCCAGAAGAAGAGAGAGAGCAAGATATTGAAAACCTATTTGAAGAAATAATGACAGAAAACTTCCCCTACCTGGTGAAAGAAATAGACTTACAAGTCCAGGAAGCACAGAGAACCTCAAACAAAAGGAATCCAAAGAGGACCACACCAAGACACATCATAATTAAAATGCCAAGGGCAAAAGACAAAGAGAAAATCTTAAAAGCAGCAAGAGAAAAACAGTTAGTTACCTACAAGGGAGTACCCATATGACTGTCAGCTGATTTCTCAACAGAAACTATGCAGGCCAGAAGGGAGTAGCAAGAAATATACAAAGTGATGAATAGCAAGAACCTACAACCAAGATTACTCTACCCAGCAAAGCTATCATTTAGAATTGAAGGTCAGATAAAGAGCTTCACAGATTAAGAAAAAGCTAAAGGAGTTCATCACTGCCAAACCAGTATTATCTGAAATGCTGAAGGGTATTCTTTAAGAAGAAGAAAAAGGTAAAGATAAAAATTATGAACAACAAAGTGACAACAAATACATATCAACAAGTGAATCTAAAAATCAAGTGAATAAAAAATCTGATGAACAGAATAAACTGGTGAATATAATAGAATCAGGGGCTTAGAAAGGAAGTGGACTTACAATTCTCAGGGGGAAAGTGAATGTGGAGGGTGCGGGAAGAGACTGGACAAAAATCGAACACCTATGGACGAGGACAATGGGGGGGGGGGCGGGTAAGGGCATGGGTTGGGGTGGAAACTAGGTGGAGGGGAGCTATGGGGAGAAAAAAGAGGAACAACTCTAATAATCTGAACAATAAAAATTATTTAAAAAATTTATACACCAATTTTTAACAGCACAGGGGTCAATGCGTCTAACCCTAGTGTTGTTCAAAAGTCAACTCTAATTGAATTATTACAATAAAATGTGAGACGTGCTATGTTCATAAAAGGTGTAGTAATTTCCAACTGTGAATTCCAGATAAGTTTCCTGTGGGAATTGCTGACCTGGCTTGAGTCAAAGTTGCCTCAGAGAGACCTTAAATAAACAAAATACTGTATATACAACTCCTGAAGTTGGTGCACAGAATAGCATCAAACATATTCAGAACAGCTAGAGGAGGAGGGATCCAAAGTGACAACAATTTCGTGGCCAGGATAATTCTCACTTAGCCATTATATGGTCCAACTCTCCAGAACTTGTTAAGAAGAGGAAGGGCTCTAACAGGGAAGTGTGTACGTACTTCCAAACTGTTCACCTTTACTCTTACTCTTACTTTACTCTCTAAGCTTATTTAGGGTCCATGCACTGATCCTTTGCACTGCACAAAATACAACTCTTGCATGTCAGGAGTTGAAAGAATGGTCCAGAGGTTCAAGGGAAATGACTTAAAGGACCTCTAAACGCAGACACATGGAGGCTTCAGCCCAGCCCTACTACCAACTGGCTATGTGGTTTGGGGAAGTTTGTTTTTTTATGATCCTGTCTTTCCTCATTTGTAAAATGGAATATTAATACCTCATCTATGGAGTTGTTGTGTCACTGTGGTCTATAGTTCCATCATCTATAAAATCTAAGAATTATAATAGATACTCTCTGATGCCCTTTCAAGTTCTAAGAGTCTCCAATATTTGTCCTGGAGTTGGAGGAAGTTCTTCAGTGCAGATTGAACTTCCACCACAAGATAGTAAGAAAAGTGTCAAAATTCCTGGTATACTCAGGTCAAAGGAAGAATTGGTTATAACAAAATAGGCACAACATTCTCCCAGTGGAAGTCATGAAAGAAGGAAACCCTCCCTGTAAGATGGTTTAATTTTTAATTAACATAGAGTAAAAAGCTCTTTATGACACTTCTATTTGTGGGCCCGGAATCAAATGGGTGCCAACAGACTGTATATATATAGTACACAGAAAGCCACTGTTGATGCTATTACATTGATGAGCTATTTAAAAAGTACCCTTATAAGGGATATTAATCTTTCTCCAGTGGGAAACATGATCTACACTAAATTGATGTATAGATCATCAAGAAAGGGGGAAGACTAAATAGCTGGGGGGAAAATAAAAGAAGAGCATCAAATTTTCTAATTTGTGTGCATGTGGTAACTATTGATGGCATTAGATTTCCTGGATGAGTCTATGCTGGATTTTCCTATTGGTAACTTAGTTAAACTGGGAACTTGGTTTCCCAGAATTCCATTCTGTATATGAATCTGAGTTAATTGACCAAAAGAGGAACTTGTGTGAGATTTGAGCAACCGAAGTGGATCAGTGGACATTACTCTCTGAAGGTCTTAAGATGGTCAGTGACAGACACAGATGTCCCCGGTGGTTTCCAGCTTGTCTTCACTCTTCCCTCTCACAGGCCTCACTTGTCTGTATCATTGGCTCTGCTGAACAACAGCAGCCCCAAGTTCACCACCAGACACTTGATAGCAAACCCACAAAGGCAATAGTTTCACAGAGGCAACAACTTTCCATTGACTTCATTCACCAGGAGCTGCTCACTCGGGGCTCCACTTCAGCCACTGGGCATGCTTGGTTTCTCAGGTGCTAAGCTCCATATTGTCCATCTGCACCAATGTTTCAAAGAGAAAGTTGTGTGACATATTTCTCTGATACTTCAACCCTTCTTTTGCACCTTCATTGCTTCAATTCCTTCCACAATTGTGTCAGGCCTAATTCCTTTAATCAGTCACTTACTTAAACACTCACGGGAACTCTGTATCCCTGACTAATCCCTGACAGGTAAAGAAAATTCCACGCAGAAGTCAGAAACTGCCACAACTTAAAACCTAAAATATGGGCCTCTGATGCTGGGCAGTGAGCAGAGGTCAGAAGGGCAATGAGGTTAAAAGAGCAGTGAGTAAATTGTTATTTGAGGCCAGATACAGGGCAATCCATATCATGTAGTGGTGAAACAACTGGCAAAGCTGTCACTTGTGGCAATTTGGAAAACAGAAGTTGTACCCAGTAAACGTGTGGGTCTACCTAGAAACATTTCCAAGCAAAATGTTGAAAGTATCTTATGTCTACATACAATAAGTTGCAGGAAGAGAAATATGAGCTAAGAAAAGAAATAACCAATTTTCAAGCAGAATTATTTTTTCAATTACATATGCAAATCAGATTGTATAGCAAACACCTGTGCTGTATACATGCAACTTAGAATGTGCTAAATTACAAAATAAAGTTATTTTACACTCCCTAATCTCTACAGCAAGAAAATCTTCTCAAATGAAGAACCAACATCAGAGTAAAGATTAAACATGTGGCTATAAAAAGCTTTATGAAGACCTCAGGAGAATTTAAATCAGTGACTAATAGATCTTCTCAGTAAGCAAAATGGATTAAAATTCCTAAGGGTTTTGCCCATAAATGGAATTGCAGCATAGGTAAAGAGGTGTATTTCTACCTGTTAGAATGGCTATTATCAATAAGACAGGTAATGACAAGTGTGGAGAAAAGGGACTAGTAGAGCCACTATGGAGAACAGAATGGTGGTTCCTCAAAAATCTCAGAAGAGCCCTAACCGGTTTGGCTCAGTGGATAGAGCGTTGGCCTGCAGACTCAAGGGTCCCAGGTTCAATTCCAGTCAAGGGCATGTACCTTCGTTGCGGGTACATACCCAGTAGGGAGTGTGCAGGAGGCAGCTGACTGATGTCTCTCTCTCATCAATGTTTCTAACTATCCCTCTCCCTTCCTTTCTGTAAAAAAATCAATTATATATATACATATATATATATATATATATATATATATATATATATATTTTAAATTCAGAAGAGAGTTACCATATCAATCAGCAATCCCACTTCTGAGCATATATCCAAAGAAAACAAAGCCATTATCTTTAAGAGATGTCTGTCTATACTCCCATGTTTCAGTATTCTCCTATCTAATAAAGAGGTAATATGCAAATTGACCATCACTCCAACACACAAGGTGGTCACCCCAATGTGGACACAAGTTGGCCAGCAGGGGAGGGCAGTTGTGGACGATCAGGCCAGCAGGGGAGGACAGTTGGGAGGGACCAAGCCTGAAAGGAAGGGTAGTGGGGGGGGACCAGATCTGCAGGGGAGGACAGTTGGGGGGGACCAGGCCTGCAGGGAAGGGCAATTGGGGGTGGCCAGACCTGCAGGGGAGGGCAGTTAGGGGCGACCAGGCCGGCCGGGGAGGGCAGTTGGGGGTGACCAGGCCTGCAGGGGAGGGCAGTTGGGAGTGACCAGGCCAGCAGGAGAGGGCAGTTGGGGGTGACCAGGCCTGCAGAGGAGGGCAGTTTGGGGGACCAGGCTTGCAGAGGAGGGCAGTTAGGGGTGACCAGGCCTGCAGGGGAGGGCAGTTAGGGGTGACCAGGCTTGCAAGTGAGCAGTTAGGCATTGATCAGGCTGGCAGGGGAGTGGTTAGGGGGCAATCAGGCAGGCAGGCAGGCAGGTAGGCAGGCGAGCAGTTGGGAGCCAGCAGTCCTGGATTGTGAGAGGGATGTCCCAGATTGGAGAGGGTACAGGCTGGGGTGAGGTACACACAACCCCACCCCTTCCCCATGCACAAATTTCATGCACCGGGCCTCTAGTTATTCATAATAGCCAACATATAAAAACAACCTAAGTGTCTGTCAATGGATGAGTAGATCAAGAAAATTATATATAATGGAATATTATCCAGCCTTAAAAAAAATAAAATCCTGTAATTTTTGACAACATGGATGCATGTAAAGTGTACTATGGTAAGAGAAATAGGCCTAACAGAGAAAGACAGATACTGCCTTCTATGTGAAACATTTTTAAGCAAATTTATAGGAACAGAGTGGAAAAGTGGTTGTCAGGGACTGAGAGAGGTTGGTAAAAAGGTGCAAACTCTCAGTTATAAGATGAATGAGGCCTGAGGATTTAATACATAACATATTGATTATAGTGGATAACACTGAATCATACAATTGAAATTTGGTAAAAAAGCAGAATGTAAATGTTTTCACCAAAATAAAAAAAGGGATAATTATGTGAGGTGATGGATCTAGTAATTAACTCAATGGTGGGGAATTCTTTCACAATGTATATATGTGCCACATTATCACATGTACACTTTAAATATCTTACAATCTTATTTGTGAATTATACCTCAATAAAGCTGGGGGGGGGGGGGAGTTTCCTGAAAATAATCATCTTAACTTAGTATCTTCAGTTACACTGGATATCTTCCATTTGCCTCTTCATACCCAATCTCCACCCTTATCCAACCTGTTCTGTACTCTGGAAGTATAAGACCATATAATGCGGTCTTATATGGACTGTATCAAAAGATTCCTGTGCCTTCAACTTTCGGCTAGATTTGGCCAATAGTAAGCCATGGCAGGAAGATAGAGGAAAAAGAATAAGAGCAAGGTATTAATTCAGCTGGCTTCCTCCCTAAGAGGTCTCCTTGGATTGTCTGTATCCCATGACCAAAGTGGTCTGTTCTACAAGTCTCTGTCTCTCTCTCTCTCTCTCTCTCAACTTATAACTGCTCTTTCCCCTCATCCTTTTGACTGGGGGATATGGCTCATCCACTCACACTAGCCTGAGGATACTGAAGTATCTTTTCTAGTACTCTTGTTAAAAGTCCCTTTGTAAACAAAACTTTCCTGAATCACCAAATTTGAATGTCATCTCTTTCTCCTCGGGGACACTGACTTACAGACCTGTGGAAGGAGAAGTCTTTCCCAGTAGTTCTAGCAGCCATCTCAGGGCTGATGTTCATTGACTTCCATGTCATAGCTTTAGCGATATGATCACCAATTACTGTGGCCAGAGTAATACAGTGCTTTGCTTAGCTCAACCTGACTCACATACCTGCCCCTGCGAGTAGGATCAGCACCACTGGAACCACCTGGGCTGAGAGCTTGGGAGAGAGAGAGTTCCCCAAAGGCAACTCTGAATGGGCATGGACTTTAAAATAAAACCAAGCAAGTCACAAGTGCTTGGAGTCTCGGCTCACCTATAAGATAGTAATAATGCATTTTCTAAATTGGGTAAATAAACCACATTCACCTTTAAATGTTCTCATATATATAAAATCTATGGCTCTAACTCCAACAGTACACACTGGTGGTATAAAAAAAATTTAATTCTCTTTCTTTTTTTATCACCAATTATCGATATGACCTTGAACAAGTCAGCTATCCTTTATGGGCTTTTATTTCTTTATCTGTGAAATGAGAAGGCAGAAATAAATTATCTCTTGGGTGTACTCTAGATATAAAATCTCTATGAATCTATAATTATCTCAGAAATTCCAAGTTCTATTAGGGTTCATGGACTGAACACAGTGAGTATGTTCACTACTCTTGGGGTGGGAAGAGAAGTGTATTGAAAAAATATGAGAAAAAATATAAAGTCTAAGGAAAACACTAGGAACAAAACATTAGAAATTATTGCCTCGGAGTCTAAGCAGTAGGTGGTCTCTTTAGGCGCTACCTATGCAATAAGTCAGCTCCATTTTTCATCCCTCCATCATTCCACTCAATATTCAAATACCCAAGCATAAGATGGGGATTGGAGTAAAGTGAGCTGTCTTCTCATCTGGTGGGGGTGGCAGAGTACCTTGTTGACATTCTCACCAGGACAATGCACCATGGGAGAAGAAGAATGGTTCTCCAAATGTAGAAAGAATAATGAGCAGCCAAAAACTACTGATTTTCTTTATACAAGCCAATGATAGCATCAGAAGATGGGTGTGGCTTTGTTTTGCTTATATTTTCAATATAGCTCTGTGTAAATTTCTTTTAAAGTATTTTTGGAATAATACGTATTGTGTCTAGGTCACAGGCCCAGAATTTAAGAGAGAGAGAGAGAGAGAGAGAAATTGAGAGAAAGAAATAAAAGGGAGGGAGGGAGGGGGGAGAGGGGAGGGAGGGAGGGAGATCACCAAGAGATCTAGAGCAGTGGTTCTCAACCTTCCTAAAGCCGTGACCCTTTAATACAGTTCCTCATGTTGTGGTGACCCCCAATTTTATTGTTACAAATTGAACATAATTAAAGCATAGTGATTAATCACAAAAACAATATGTAATTATATATGTGTTTTCTGATGGTCTTAGGTGACCCCTGTGAAAGAGTCGTTCGATCCCCAAAGGGGTCACAACCCACAGGTTGAGAACCGCTGATCTAGAGGTTAAAAATGACAATTTTCTAACTCTAACTCTAAAGATGCCACAAATGGAAAGGAGCATTGTAAAGCAAAGACCAATAACTTGGTTTTGTTTTCATTAGACTCCATTATTTCTCAGCCATGGGCAAATGCTCATAAAATGAAATATTACTTGAATATATGAATGCAAATTCAGGAACTCCAGCAGAACAGGTAAATAATTCATAAATGTATGAAATGAACCAAGCCCTCCTTCAGCCACTATCAGGGTGTGTAGATACCAAAAGCCATATACTTACACAGGGATTTTCCAATTTTTAACTTGAGGCTTCAATATCCATACTGAAAATTATGTAGTTGTTATACTTGGATCTGTTGTAAGGTTTTAAAGTAGAATGTAATTACCATGAATTAACAACTTGTTAGCATCCTTACAGAGAATTTAAATATTTAGTGTTGAAATGGACATGTTACAAGGGTCTGCATATGCATTAGCAACACATATCAAATGTGCATGTGCCTTATATTTATAGTTCTGTGTTTGCATGAATATGGATTGTAAACATTTGTAAAGATTACAGTTTTTTATTTCAGGTAAAAGTTTCATTTTTCTAAATGTGCTTAGCCTGTGCAATTGAGCTTAAGTGTTTCACTAATAAATCAAAATGAGTTTAAAATAGAAACACTTTATTAAAAACTACTATTCTGTTACCCTTTAAACCCAAGCTTTAAAAGTTTTAGGTACTAAGCTAGCAAACAAGCCCTGGTCAGGGCATATGCCAGGGTGTGGGCTCATTCCCCAGCAGGGAACATGCAGGAGGCAGCCTATCAATGATTCTCATTATTGATGTTTCTATCTCTCCCTCTCCTTTCCTCTATGAAATCAATAAAAAATGTATATTTTTAAAAAGATATTTGTCATTCCAACGAACATTGCACCTGATATTCTAACATCTAACATCTCTTCATGGCATGGAAGTGGAATAGGATGGTAAAATAGAAATCCCTACCAATACAGGATCTCTCTGCAGTAGCCTATACTCTCACCTTCACTCTAAAGTTGCCACAAATGGAAAGAAAGAAAATAGATATGAATAAGATACTGAGGTCCCTTACTGCCTCCACAGAGTGGAGTCTGTTCACCCTCCTCCCTAAAGAAAGCACCATCGGTAGCAGCAAGTGTTTCCTAAAGATGGGAGTGCCCTGGGAAGTCCTGGATCTGTCTCTTGCTTCAACAGTGTTTGGATGGAACAGATTCAGGGACACCCCTTCTTCCAGCCTCTGGCTGCTCTCCAGCTTCTTGTCCAGTCACCACCTTCAGAACTCCCCCGGGACCAGCCAACACACCGTTTAATATTTTTCCTACCTTAACTCCTTATTGCCGAATAACCATGAGCTCCCAAATTCGTCAGAACTATTCCATCGAGGTGGAGGCTGCGGTCAACCCCTGGCCAACCTGCCTCTGCGGGCCTCCCACACCTACCTCTCTCTGGGCTTCTATTTTGACCCTGAGGATGTGGCTGTCGAGGGCAGGAGTCATTTCTTCTGAGAGTTGTCAGAGAAGCTCGAGGACGCTGAGCGTCTCAAAGTTGCAAAACCAGCGCGGTGGCCACATTCTCTTCTAGGACGTGCTGAAGCCTCTCCAAGGTGAGTGGGCAAAACTCAGGCCACCATGGAAGCCACCCTGGCCTTGGAAAAGAACTTGAAACAGATCTTTTTGGAACTTCATGCCCTGGGTTCTACCTGAGCAGACCCCCATCCCTGTGACTTCCGGGAGAACCACTTCCTGGATGAACAGGTGAAACTCTTCAAGAGGATGGGCAACACCTGACTCGCCTCCACAGGCTGGCCGGCCCCCAGGCTGGGCTGGGCAAGTATCTCTTTGAAAGGTTCACCCTCAAGCACGACTAGGAGCCTTTGGAGCCCAGAGGCCTTTGTGGGGGGGGTCTCTCTGCATCCCCCTGGTGTCTGGCTTTTACCTGAGCCTCTCCCTGACACTACTGGCCATTCTTTAACCACCCTGAAGCCCTATCCCATGCATTGGACCAAATGGAAACAACAAAGCGTTTTGCAGAAAAAACAAAACAAAGTGCTGTACATAACACTGCTTGCAATGGGACATAAAGATGGATTGTTCCTGCTCTCACTGATGGGTGTGTATGTTAAAATTAGAGGAAATTACAGGAGAAGCAGTCACTTAAAGCTGGAGTGGTAAAGGGAGGCTCTGCATACAAAGTAAGGCATTAGCTGGGTGATAAAGGTTGAGATAGCATATGAAAGAAGGCAGAACAGGTAGCTGTGCAATCAATGAGAACCACAGACTTAAAGTTAGGAACATGTATGAACATTCAGAAGACCAGTGTGACTTGAGAAATAAGAGCAGGGAAGTAATTGAAAGTCAAATCCTGCACTTTTCCTTTAATCCAATTGTGCCCAGATTTGGATACTCATTAAAATAACCTGAGAAGCTTTAGATAAAATAGACAGTATATAGGCCCCATCTCTGGAGATTCTAATTTAATAGGTCTGGGTAAAGCCCTGGCATTTTGTTTGTTTGTTTTGTTCTTTTTTAAGCTCTCTAGATGATTCTAATGTACAGCCAGGGTTAAAAACCACTCTTAGGCCATCAGGATTCACCAGTATTATGCAACTTCATCACTTAAAAGAAGGTTTTCAATCCAACCAAGTCCCAAGGCATTGGATATAATGTAGATAATACTCTGTTACCCTAAACCAGTGGTCGGCAAACTGCGGCTCGCGAGCCACATGCGGCTCTTTGGCCCTTTAGTGTGGCTCTTCCTAAGTCTTAGGAGTACCCTAATTAAGTTAATAAAAATGTACCTACCTATATAGTTTAAGTTTAAAAAATTTGGCTCTCAAAAGAAATTTCAATCATTGTACTGTTGATATTTAGCTCTGTTGACTGAGTTTGCCGACCACTGCCCTAAACCAATGTCATTAAATCTGTCACTGTGTAGTCTTTATTGGAAAACTGAACAAGGAAGCCTGTTGCCACATGGAAGGAGAGGGAAGGATACCACCTCAAGCAGTGGTTCTATTTGAAAAAATAGGGTGTCCAGATCCCATGGCTCAGATATTCTGACTCAGTGGTCTGAGATGAAGCTGAAGCACATGCATTTTCTAAGTTCTCCTGGTCATTCGAATGTTCAGGTCTACTCATTAATACATAATTACAATATAAAAATTAGAACATATTATGAGATTATAAATTTACAATATATAGAAAAATTCCAATATTATTTTCACAAATTATAATGTGAGACTATAACTGTGTTTCTGAGTACATCTTCATTATCAAATTTTTTATGCTTGAAATAACTACATGAATAAGGTCTTTTACCTAATAATCTCTTCAAATTCTTATAATCACTATTAAGAAAAAATTTTCTTTTATAAGCAGGTGGTAAAATATCTAAACTATTTTTAAAACTGCTAAAAAATGTGCAGCAGTTAATATCAGCATTCAAAAGTCAGTAATGTTTTTATACACTAACCATCTGAAATTAAATTAAGAAAACAATCTCATTACAACATAAATAAGAATAAAATACTTAGCAATAAACTAATGAGGCAAAAAAGAAGAGATCCCAAGTTCATGGGTTTGAACTTAATATTATTAAAATATCCACACTACCCAAAGCCATCTGCATATTCAATGCAAGCCCTATCAAAATCCCAATGGCAAAAATAAAAAAAAAAAACAATCCTAAAATTCATGTGGAACCACAAAGGACCCAAAATAGCCAAATAATCTTGAGAAATTAGAACAAAGATGGAGGCTTCATACTTTCTGATTTCAAGACATATTACAAAGCTACCGTAATCAAAATAGTATGGAACTGGCATAAGAACAGCCATATAAACCATTGGAGCAGAACAGAGGGCTCAGAAATACACCCATATATGGCAAAATGATTTTTTTTTCCTGGTTACCAGTTTTATTTCACTCATTATTTGACAATGTGATTTTCTGGGTGTACAAAGTTAAACAACATATAACCCCCCCTCCTACAGAAGCTAACAGTCTAGATTTTATAAATCTATAAACTGCTCTAGAAGAAACTTACTGTAGACATTTAATTAGATATTATTTACCCAAGGCTTCCAATTTAATAGCAAATGACAAGCATTTAATACTCCCACTCACATTTTAAGCATTTTACATTTGTTAAGTAATTGAATCCTCCTAGCAATCTTATGAAAAGGGAATTATTACTCTATTACTGTAAGATATTATTAATACATTAAAATATATTACATTTACCATCTTTTCCAGAATCAACGTTAATGACACTAATTCTGCTAATGAGTGTTTTATATACAGTTGCTGTATCATTCCCATCAACATGCAAACATACTGTAATTTCTCCCATCTAAAAAAAAAAATCCTTTCTTGCCTTCACACCCAACTCTAGGAACCACAGCATTTCTCTGATCCCCTTACAGCAAACTCCCTGACAGAGCTGTCTGTGTGAGTTGTCTCCCAACTTTCTCCTGTCAGCTGCTCTTGAGCCATTCCAAACAGGCTTTTGCCTCTACACCACTGAAACCACTCCATTCAAGATTATGAACAGCCGGGAGGAGAAAATGGCGGAGGCTTAGACGGACGTGTTGGTGCTTTGTCCCAGCCCTGATAGGGGCGAGCAGCTGAAACGGGTAACAATCAGCCCGATCAAGCTGGGGAGGTTCAGCTGAGAGACAGTCTGCAGCCAGGAAAGACAGAAAACTCCTAAAAATGCGGATGGTTAGAGATTGAGGCTGAAACCTCCCTCTGGGCGCCAGCGCAGCGGCGAGACCGCGCCATCTCAGGCAGCGTTTACCGGCATCCAGAGATCGACTACTAACCCGGAGGCAACGATTCGCAAACAGCGCGACTGCAAGAGCCAAGGGGAGACCTGCACCCCTCCACGGAAAGGTTAGACTTACCTCAAAGATTCAAGCAACAGCGGCCTCCTGATCACCACACGCTCTGCCTGGGGAACAGTTGCTGCGTCTGAAGCCTCCCTCCACCAGCCAGAAGAGCCACCACAACTGTGAACAGCACCCATCAGAGGCCCTGCTATCAACAGAGGAGCCGCTGCTACCACAACCGCCCAAGGAGCAACCACAGACCGAGGAGCCACTGCCACCCAGGGAGCAGCCACTGCCACCCAGGGTCCAGCCACTGAACGATTCAACAACTAGTAATGTCAGTGAGATCAAACATGGGTAGACAAAGAAACCCCCAAAGGAAAGAAAAGGAGGACTCGCCAGAAAAGCAGCTAAGTGAGACAGAGATATGCAACATGACGGAAAAAGAATTCAGAATAAGGTTCCTAGAGTACATGCACCGGATGTTCAAGAAGCAAGAAGAAAAAGATGAAAAACTCAACTACGTATGCAAGAAGCTAGAAGAAACAGATGAAAAAATCAACAACTTAAGTAAGTCTCAAGAAGAAATGAAGAGCGACATAGCTGCAATAAAAAACACCATTGAAAGTATCAACAGTAGACTGGGAGAAGCGGAGGACCGAATCAGTGAATTAGAAGACAAGGAAGCAAAACACACTCAAACTGTACTGCAAATGGAGAAAAAAATTAAAAGACAGGAGGAGAGCCTAAGGGAACTTTGGGACAACATGAAACGAAGCAACATACGAATAATAGGGGTGCCAGAACAACAGAAAGATGAACATGGATTAGAAAACCTATTCGAAGAAATAATATCAGAAAACTTCCCTGAGGTGGGGAAGAAAAAAGTCACACAAGCCCAGAGAGTCACAAACAAGGTGAACCCGAAAAGACCCACACCAAGACACATCATAATTACCATGGCAAATGTTCAGGATAAAGAGAGAATCTTACAGGCTGCAAGAGAGAGGCGGAAAGTAACATACAAGGGATCTCCCATTAGATTATCAAATGATTTCTCAACAGAAACACATAAGGCCAGAAAAGAATGGACGGAAATCTACAAAGTGAGGCAAAGCAAAGGACTGAATCCAAGAATACTCTATCCAGCAAGGCTATCATTCAAAATTGAAGGGGAAATAAGAAGCTTCACAGACAAAAAAGGGCTAAGGGAGTTTATCACCACCAAGCCAGCCATGCAAGAAATGCTAAAGGGACTGGTGTAAAAGAAGAAATATCAAGCTCAGAAAGAAAACAGCCACACACACACACACAAAAAAGAAATGGCTACAAACAAGTACCTTTCAATAATAACTTTAAATGTAAATGGACTAAATGCTCCAAATAAAAGACATCGAGTGGCTGAATGGATAAAAAAACATGACCCATACATCTGCTGTCTACAAGAGACCCACCTCATTGGAAAGGACTCACACAGACTGAAAGTGAAGGGATGGAAAAATATCTTTCACGCAAATGGAAAGGAAAAGAAAGCTGGGGTAGCAATACTTATATCTGACAAAATACACCTCAAAGTGAAGGCCATAACCAGAGATAAGGAAGGCCACTTCATAATACTAAAGGGATCAATACAACAAGAAGATATAACCCTGGTAAACATATATGCACCCAATGCAGGAGCACCCACATACATAAGAAAACTTCTGGAAGATATCAGGGGAGATATCGACAATAACACAATCATAGTAGGGGACTTTAATACACCACTGACATCACTGGATAAATCCGCTAGACAAACAATCAGCAAAGAAACAGCAATCCTAAATGACTCACTAGATCAGATGGACTTAATTGACATCTTCAGAACACTACACCCCACAGCTGCGGAATATACATTCCTCTCAGGTGCTCATGGGACATATTCAAAAATAGACCACATATTGGGTCACAAGCAAAGTCTCCACAAATTCAAGAAGATTGAGATCATAAAAAGCATCTTCTCAGACCACGATGGCATAATGTTAGAAATAAACTACAATAAAAACAACCCAAAATACTCAAACACTTGGAAGCTGAATAGCATGTTATTAAATATTGATTGGGTTACCGATGACATCAAAGAAGAAATTAAAAACATCCTGGACACTAATGACAATGAAAACACAACAATCCAAAACCTCTGGGACACAATGAAAGCAGTCCTGAGAGGGAAGTTTATAGCTCTACAGGCCTATCTCAAAAAACAAGAAAAAATGGTAGTTAATCATCTAACTCTACAACTCAAAGAATTAGAAAGAGAGCAACAAGAAAACCCCAGAGTGAGCAGAAGGAAGGAGATAATAAAGATTAGAGCAGAAATCAATGACATAGAGACCAAAAAAACAATACAGAAAATCAATGAAACCAAGAGCTGGTTCTTTGAAAGGATAAACAAGATTGACAAACCCCTAGCCAGGCTCACCAAGAAGCAAAGAGAGAGGTCCCAAATAAACCAAATCAGAAATGATAGAGGCGAAATAACAACAGACCCCACAGAAATACAAATGATTGTTAAACAATACTTCGGGCAACTCTACTCCAACAAACTAGACAACCTGGAGGAAATGGACAAATTCCTAGAAAAATACAACATTCCAAAACTCAATCAGGAAGAATCTAAAAACCTCAATAGGCCAATAACTATGGAAGAAATTGAAGCAGTCATCAGAAAGCTTCCAGCAAACAAAAGCCCAGGGCCAGACGGCTTCACAGGGGAGTTCTACCAAACATTCAAGGAAGAACTAAAACCTACCCTCCTCAGACTACTACAAAAAATTCAAGAGGAAGGAACGCTTCCAAGCTCATTCTATGAAGCCAGCATCACCCTAATACCAAAACCAGGTAAAGACATCACAATGAAAGAGAATTACAGGCCAATATCCCTCATGAACATAGATGCCAAAATCCTCAACAAAATCTTAGCAAATCGGATCCAGCAGTACATCAGAAGGATCATACACCATGACCAAGTAGGATTTATCCCAGAGATGCAAGGATGGTACAACATCCGTAAATCAATAAATGTGATACATCACATAAACAAATTGAAAGAAAAAAACCACATGGTCATATCAATTGATGCAGAAAAAGCATTCGACAAAATCCAACACCCATTTTTGATAAAAACTCTCAGAAAGGTGGGAATAGAAGGATCATACCTCAACATAATAAAAGCCATATATGACAGGCCCACAGCCAACATCATACTCAATGGTCAAAAACTAACACCATTTCCCCTAAGAACAGGAACAAGACAGGGATGCCCACTCTCACCACTCCTGTTCAACATAGTACTGGAAGTATTAGCCATTGCAATTAGGCAAGAAGAAGAAATAAAAGGCATCCAAATTAGAAAAGAGGAAGTAAAACTGTCCTTATTTGCAGATGACATGATATTATACATACAAAACCCTAGAGACTCCATCAAAAAGCTACTAGACTTAATACATGAATTTGGCAATGTAGCAGGATACAAAATTAACCCCAAGAAATCTGAGGCATTTCTATACACCAATAGTGAACTTTCAGAAAGAGAGATTAGAAAAACAATCCCATTTACCATCGCACCAAAAAAATTAAGATACCTAGGAATAAACTTAACTAAAGAGGTTAAAGACCTCTACTCAGAAAACTACAGGACGTTGAAAAAAGAGATAGAGGAAGACATAAACAGATGGAAGAACATACCATGTTCTTGGATTGGTAGAATCAACATCATTAAAATGTCCATACTACCCAAAGCAATCTATAAATTCAACGCACTTCCCATTAAAATACCAATGGCCTTCTTCAAAGATCTAGAACGAACTCTCCAAAAATTCATCTGGAATAAAAAAAGACCCCGAATAGCTGCAGCGATCCTGAGAAAGAACAAAGTAGGTGGGATCTCAATGCCAGATATCAAACTGTATTACAAAGCCACTGTTCTCAAAACTGCCTGGTACTGGCACAAGAACAGACATATAGACCAGTGGAATAGAATAGAGAGTCCAGAAATTAGCCCGAACCAATATGCTCAATTAATTTTTGACAAAGGAGGCATGAACATACAATGGAGCCAAGATAGTCTCTTCAATAAATGGTGTTGGGAAAATTGGACAGATATATGCAAGAAAATGAAACTAGACCACCAACTTACACCATACACAAGAATAAACTCAAAATGGATAAAGGACTTAAATGTACGACAGGAAACCATAAAAATTCTAGAAGAATACAAAGGCAACAAAATCTCAGACTTATGCCAAAACAATTTCTTCACTGATATAGCTCCTAGGGCAGTTGAAACTAAAGAGAAACTGAACAAATGGGACTACATCAAAATAAAAAGCTTCTGCACAGCAAAAGAAACCATCAACAAAACAACAAGAAAACCCACCTCTTGGGAAAACATATTTGCCAACGTCATATCTGATAAGGGCTTAATCTCCAAAATTTATAGGGAACTCATACAACTTAACAAAAAGAAGATAAACAATCCAATCAAAAAATGGGCAAAGGATCTAAATAGACACCTTTCAAAAGAGGACATTCAGAAAGCCAAGAGACATATGAAAACATGCTCAAAGTTACTAATCATCCGAGAGATGCAAATCAAAACAACAATGAGGTACCATCTCACACCTGTCAGAATGGCCATCATCAACAAATCAACAAACGACAAGTGCTGGAGAGGATGTGGAGAAAAAGGAACACTTGTGCACTGCTGGTGGGAATGCAGACTGGTGCAGCCACTATGGAAGGCAGTATGGAGGTTCCTCAAAAAATTGGAAATGGAACTCCCATTTGACCCTGTGATCCCACTACTAGGAATATATCCCAAGAAACCAGAAACACCTATCAGAAAGGATATATGTAACCAGATGTTCATTGCAGCACAATTCACCATAGCTAAGATCTGGAAACAGCCTAAGTGCCCATCAGTAGATGAATGGATTAGAAAACTGTGGTACATCTACACGATGGAATACTATGCTGCTGTTAAAAAGAAGGAACTCCTACCATTTGCAACATCATGGATGGAACTGGAGAGCATTATGCTAAGTGAAACAAGCCAGTCAATGAAGGAAAAATACCACATGATCTCACTCATTCATGGATAATAAAGACCATTACAAACTTTTGAACAATAATAGATACAGAGGCAGAGCTGCCTCAAACTGATTGTCAAACTGCAGTGGGAAGGCCAGAGAGAGTTGGGGGGCAGGAGGGAGGGGAGTAAGAGATCAACCGAAGGACTTGTATGCATGCATATAAGCATAACTAATGGACATAAGACACTGGGGGGTAAGGGAGGGTAGGGGTTTGTCAAGGGTGGGGGGGAAAAAAGGACACTTATGTAATACCCTTTGTAATACTTTAAGCGAAAAAAATAAAATAAAATAAAAAATAAATTAAAAAAAAAAAGATTATGAACAGCCTCAAAATGCTAAATACAATTTTTAAATTTTTGCCCTCATCTCACCTGACCTATCAACAGCACCTGACCATAGGTAAAACACTCTCTTTAAAATGCTTTATTTACTTAGCTTCTCAGACACTATACTCTTCTGGGTTTTCTTCTTCACTCACTCGATGTTCCTTCTCAATATCTACACATTAGAGTACCCAAGGCTCAGTCCGTAGACCTCCTTCCTCTTTTTTAAAGAAAATTTTATGTTTCAATTACAGTTGACATTCAATACTCTTCTTCTCTCTTTTCTACCTATACTTACTTTCTTAATGTTCTCATATAGTTTCATGGCTTTACTAGAATATAGCTTCAACAGGATAAGGATTTTTTTTTTAATTTTAGCTGGTTTATGCTGAATGCCCTGCATATAAAACAGTGCCTGACACATATTAAATGCATGACAAATATATGTTCAATGAATGGATGGGTGAATAAATAGCTTTAAATATTATATGTAAACTGATGACTCTCTAGTTTATACCTCCTGCCTGGATCTCTGTCTGCCCTGAACTCCAACTGCCTATCTGCTATCTGCATTTGGACGTGTAATAAACATCTCAAACTTAAACAAGTTCAAAAGAGAACTCCAAACACCCTCACAATGGCTTTTCTAACTTCACTTTCTTAACAAAGTGCAGTCCCATCCTTCTAGTTCCTCAGGCCAAATATTTTTAAAGCATTCCCAATTCACCTCTTTCTCTCATACCACATATCCAACCTGCCAATAAATACTGTAGATTCTGCCATCAAAATATATTCAGCACTTGACCACTTCTCATATGGTAAAATGATATTTGACAAAGGTGTCCACAGGAGAAAAACATACCCTCTTCAACAAGTGGTGCTGGGATAACTGGACATCCACATATAAAAGAATAAAACTGAACCCTTATCTTACACTATATACAAAAATCAACTCAAAATGGATTAAAAATCTACACTAATAAAAGACAAAGATGCTAATTGACCATACCTTTGCTATGCCTTAAGCCACCCCCACCAGCCAATCAGAGCGACTGTATGCAAATTAACCCAACCAAGATGGCAGCCAGCAGCCACGGAGCTGGAGCAAGCAGGAGGCTTGGTTGCCCCAATGATGGAGGAAGCCAAGCTTCCTGGCCATGGCTGGCTCTGAGCTCCACTCAAAGCAACAAAGTTTCAATTATAGAAGATAAATAAACCCCAGATACCTGCTTTCAGCTGGCCCTGGCCACAGAGCTGGAGACTTCGGTTGCCCCTGGCAATGGAGGAAGCCAAGCCCTAGCTGGCTCTGAGCTCCACTCCAGGCTACAAAGTTTCTATTATAGAAGGTAAATAAATCCCAGAAAAAAAGAAAAGAAAAAAAGGAGAGACTGGGAGCTTTCGTCACAGGGGAGGCTTGGCCAGCCTGAAAACGGCCCTCAGCCCCTCACTCAGACTGGCCAGGCACCCCAGTGGGACCCCCCGGCCCTAAAGGGGGTGTGGCCAGCCTGAAAACAGCCATCAGCCCCTCACCCAGGCTGGCCAAACCTCCATGGGGTGAGGGTCCCCACTGGGGGGAGGGCTTGACCAGCCTGCAAACAGCTATCAGCCCCTCACCCAGGCTGGCCAGGCACCCCAGTGGGGACCCCCACCCTGAAGGGGTGTGACCAGCTGCAAACAGACATCAGCCCCTCACCCAGGCTGGCCAGGCACCACAGTGGCACCCCAGTGGGGACCCCCACCCTGAAGGGCAAACCAGCCGGCCCCCACCCATGCACCAGGCCTCTATTCTATATAATAAAAGGGTAATATGCAAACTGACCCTAACAGCATAAAGACTGGGAATGACTGGTCACTATGACACACACTGATCACCAGGGGAAGACGCTCAATGCAGGAGCTGCCCTCTGGTGGTCAGGGTGCTCTCACAGGGTGAGCTCTGCTCAGCCACAAGCCAGGCTGACAGCTGCCAGTACAGCGGTGGTGGTGGGAGCCTCTCCTGCCTCCTCAGCAGCACTAAAGATGTCAGACTGAAGCTTAGGCCTGCTCCCTGCTGGCAAGTAGACATGCCCTGAGGGCTCTCGGGCTTCCAGAGGAATGATGTCTGACTGCCAGCTTAGGCCCATTCCCCCGGGGAACAGGCCTAAGCCAGCAGGTGGTCATCCCCTGAGGGGTCCCAGACTGCGAGAGGGCACAGGCTGGGCTGAAGGACCCCCCCACCCGAGTGCACAAATTTTTGTGCACCGGGCCTCTAGTCTAATATAAAACCAGAAACTATAAAACTCCTAAAAGAAAACATAAGGAAACAAAACATTAACATCGGTCTTGGTAATGATTTATTAGATACTAGAGGCCTGTGCACGAAATTGTGCACTTGCGGGGGTGTCCCTCAGCCCAGCCTGAGCCGTCTCACAGCCCGGGAGCCCTCAGGGGATGTCCAACTGACTGCAGTCAGACATCCTTAGTGCTGCCTCGGAGGCGGGAGAGGCTCCCACCACCTCCGCTGCGCTCGCCAGCCAAGAGCCCGGCTCAGGCTTCTGGCTGAGCAGCACTATCCCTATGGGAGTGCACTGACCACCAGGAGGCAACTCCTGTGTTGAGTGTCTGCCCCCTGGTGGTCAGTGCGCATCATAGTGACTGGTCATTCTGCTGTTCAATTGATTTGCATATTAGCCTTTTATTATATAAGACTAGTGGCCCAGTGTAGGAATTTGTGCACATTGAAAGGAAATCGGGAGCCCGTGCCCGTGTGCCCGGGGAGTTTCCATGTCCCCGTGAGCTGCCATAAAGTCGCATGGGGAGTCTGTCCTCCTCCCTGCAGTTTCCTGAAAAAAAATATTTCCAAATGTCCCTTCTGTGGCCAGGGTCACACCTTGCTGGCTGGGAGGTCCCCGGTGGATGCCTTGGGGCGTGCTGGACACTTTCCACTGCTCAGAGCTGGATAAGAGATGCTCAGAGGTGAACAATTCAAAGCTGGGGATCGTGGAGGGTGGGGTGCTCTCTCGCTCATGCCCCCACCCTTTAAATCCATCTCTTTTACCCCGATTGTCAGTCGCCACCTTGTGGCCACTTTTATATTGCTGCCTTCCTCTGTAGCTCTGGGGCAATTGGTAAGGGATAAGATTTGATCTCAATGCCTGAGGCAGAGTTCCAGGATCCTGGCAGCAATATCAGGCTAGTTTCGGTTATTCTAAGTGTCTGCACTTCATCCATCCCCTGGAGATTGTACTTGTAGGCTTATGGGATATGTTCCTTGGGGCAACTTCTGGTTGAGCTGTGGGTGTCCTCGGGATTGAGTACCAGCACCGCTGAGGGTCTGTCCATAGGAGCTGCCATCCCATCCGTGGGCCCACCCCCGTAGGAAACATGGGAGCCCGGATGCCGGCCAGGCCCGGAAAGGGCACGCGAGCTTCGGACTCGCGTGGGAGACCCATTCCTCAGATTGGGATTTTCTCACTTTTTCCAGGACTCTCTCCTGAGGTGGGGACCGGAGGTGGGGACTGGTCTAGCTTGGAAGTGGCAGCTGGGGGTGGTAGGAAGGAAGGAGGAAGAGGCCGATCGCGGTCCCAGGTAAGGCGCATTCTTAGTATTCCAGTTTTGCATCCAAAGGAACATGGCAATAGTTAACGGGTGGAACATGGCCCTAATGCCCAAGGGGGAGTTCCAGGGGTTCAGCGTCAGTATTAAAGTCATCCCGGTTACACACAAATGTTCCACACTGCATTTGTTCACAGTAGATTGTACCTGCAGGGTATAGGGCAGCAGTTCTCAACCTGTGGGTCTCGACCCCTTTGGGGGTCAAATGACCCTTTCACAGGGGTAGCCTAAGACCATCGGAAAACACATATATTATTACATATTGTTTTTGTGATTAATCACTATGCTTTAATTATGTTCAATTTGTAACAATGAAAATACATCCTGCATATCAGATATTTACATTACGATTCATAACAGTAACAAAATTACAGTTATGAAGTAGCAATGAAAATAATTTTATGGTTGGGGGTGACCACAACATGAGTAACTGTATTAAAGGGTTGCAGCATTAGGAAGGTTGAAAACCACTGGTATAGGGGGTGATTTTTACATGTAACTCCCAGCCCAAGTATGGGGCTGCCTGAACCTAACAGGTCAGGCCAGCACCTGCTGGTGCCCCTCTGCCCACTGGAGCCAACCAGCACTCTACAGGGATCCAGAAGTGGGTATTCGGTGCCAGGACACTGACCTTTCCAGGAGATGGGGCCAGGGCCGAGTGGTAGGTGGAAGTTGTGAAGGGCTCGCCCGCAGACACATATGGGTGTCAGTCATTGGGCTGGACTTCACTGGGGCTCGCTCTCAAGATGGGGGCCAGCCCAGCCAGTATGTGCATGAAGCACCTCCGTGGGTTTTTCCTGAGTCCGCATCCGGAGACCCAGAGGGCAATAGGTAAGGGGTGCAGTGCAGCCACGTGGTCCGAAGGGAGAGTTCCAGGGGCCGGTGGCAGCTGACCCATGGTCATTCTGGCTACACCCCCACCACCTGGGCGTTGGGACTGCAGTCTGTTCACTAGAGATTGTGCCTGCCAGAGGCAGGAGAGGCTCACACACCACAGCTGTGCTTGTCAGCCATGAGCCCGGCTTCTGGCTGAGCAGTGCTCCCGCTGTGGGAGCACATTGCCCACCAGGGGGCAGCTCCTTTGTTAAGTGTCTGCTCCCTGGTGGTCAGTGTGCGTCATAGCGACCAGTCATTTCAGTCATTCTGGTCATTCTACTGTAATAGTCGCTGGGCTTTTATATATATAGATGACACCAGAAGCACAGGTAACAAAAGCAAAAATAGATAAGTGGGACTATATCAAACTTAGAAGCATCTTGCACAACACAAGAAACAATTAATAGGGTAAAAAGGCAACCTACAGAATGAGAGAAAATACTTATAAGCCATATATCTTACAAGTGGCTAATATCCAAAATATATTCTACAACTAAAAAAAATAAATAAATAAAGTAACCCAATTTAAAACTGAGCAAAGGACCTGAATAGAAAAAGGCTTACAAATGGCCAACAGGTGTATGAAAAGATACTCAACATACTGATCATCAGGGAAATGCAAATCAAACCACAATGAGCTATCACTTCATGCTCGCTGGATAGCCATTATGAAATTATGAAAAGGAAAGAAAAGAACAAGTGCTGATGAGGTTGCAGAGAAATTGGAACCCTCTGCCCTTTTGAGAGGAATGTAAAGTGACACAGCTGCTATGAAAAACAGAATGGAGTTTTCTCAAAATAAGACTACCATATGATCAGCAACCCCTTCTGGGTATTTCTCCTAAAGAACTGAAATCAGGATCCTGAAGAAATATTTGCACTCTGTGCTCACTGCAGTATTATTCATGATATAGACAAGATGTGGAAACATCTAAATGTCCATCATCAGATGAGTAGATAAAGAAAATATATTCTTGTATTTATTGAAATATTACTCAGCCTTAAAAAAAAAAAAGAAGAAGAAAAAATAGCCTGGCTGGTGTGGCTCAGTGGTTGAGCATTGACCCATGAACCAGGAGGTCATGATTCAAGTCCAGGTCAGGGCACATGCCTGGGTTGCAGGCTTGATCTCCAGTAGGGGGCATGCAGGAGGCAGCCTATCAATGATTCTCTCTCATCATTGATGTTTCTGTCTCTCTCCCTCTCCCTTCCTTTCTTTAAAATGAACATTTTTAAAAGAGGAAATATTCTCATATACTACAACATGAATGAACCTTGAGGATATTATGCTAAGTAAAATAAGGCAGTCACAGAAGGATAGATTCTGAATGATTATACTTCTGTGAGGTTTCTAAAGTAGTCAAACTCTTAGAACAGAAAGAAGAATGGTGGTTGCTAGGGTGTAGGGAGAGAGTTTCAGTCATGCAAGATGACAAAGTTTTAGAGATCTGTAGAGCACTACGCACAAAGTTAACAATACTGAACTGTACACTTAAAATAGTGTCAAGAATGTACAGTTCATGTTATGGTTTTTACCACAATAACAAAAATTTCAAAAGAGAGATATAAACAGCAGCTACACTCCATAGTCAATTAATAACTAGACATTGACAATCTAATGGTCCAATCCAGTGACTTTGAAACTTTAATATTGGAATTATTCTCCACTCAAAACTTTCCAGTATACTCCATAAGGAAATTATAACAGTAAAACTATGTTGAATTGGTTTGGAGAGGAGAGGTCAAGATTGTAGACAGCACATACTATCACTGAGACCTCTGTCTATCTTTCAGCCCAATCCCAGGAGATCTAACCTAAGCTCTCCTCATTTATAGATTAAAAACCTGAGGCTCTGGAAGAAAAAGGGACTCACCCAAGAGTATGCAGAGGGTTAGTGGCATGGTCCTGGCTAGAATCCACATGTCCTGCTTTCCAGTTTGGTGTTCTCTGCATTATCATTAAGCTTCTTGTGACTGACCAGGGAAATATCCAGCGAACCATGGGAGGCAACAGAGTTGAAGGTTAAAACTGGAAGCTGTGGAGGAAGGGGACATTTCAAAGACTAATCACCAGGCAACACAGATTTCCAATTTCAACAGTTTTTTATTGCCTAATTATTTCCATTATACAAATAATATTCATTCATTAAAGGAACTTCGAAATTGCAAAGAAGCAAAAAAATGTATAAGCATACCAATTATATATACAACAGTTATGACTTGAATATGTTCTCTTTTTGTCTTTTAATGAATAGACTGTTGAGTTTTCACTGAATTGCGCTCATTCTGTATGCTCAATTTTGTATTCAATATTATAACATAAGCATTTTCCATTTGTAACAACATTTCTTTCATGGCTAAATGTGCTTTGAAGTAGTTGTGCCATGCAGAACATTCTTTCTATTTTTCTCTATTTCAATAATGCTAAAATGAACATATATCTGTGCATATAACATTTGATCCATGTATGATAGTATGCAAAAGTGAAATAACAACATTAAAAATTTCAAGACTTTTAAGTTTTTTCTACATAGTTTCATATCATTTATAATATATAGTTTCTTATTCATGCTCAATTAAATAAACATTGTTTTAGAATTCTGGAAACAAGTATAGATAAATAATAATAATAACATTCACCATTATTCTCTCAACCTAAAGGCAGACAACTATTAAATATCCTGTTATATTTCTTCCCCATCCTTTTTAAAATGCATACATATATACATGTTATTAGCAAACTAAGACGATTGTATATGGGTTTGGTATTTGGTAAAAGAGTTTGTGAGCATACTCTCCTGTCAATAAATAATACTTGAAGACCAAACAGATTTTAGTTATTAATCACATTTTATCCCAGTCACACCACAGCCAAACAACATTCCCATTTGTTCATTCCCAGCACAGCCATACCCATACCTTTATACCTAAGTAACAGATATTACCTGCAGGACCACCCCTAATATGACAACTCTCAAAGAGTAATCTTGATTGTAGATGTCATGGGAAGCCTTTGAGCAACTGACTGAAGAGTGGATGTAGGTTGTTGCAATCACATTTTCCTAATTTGACATATGTGCAGAGCTCAACTCAGAGTGATGCTCTAATGTGCCAGCCACCAGGAATAGTTGTGGACCCTGAAACTAGGGGGCCCTTATCAGAAGATGTTTCCAAAAGCACAGTGGTTAAGACAGAAACTTTGACATCAGACCCTTCCAGGCTCAACTCATGGCTCTACCTCCTACTGGCTATGTGACTTGGATTAAACTGCTTAACTTCTCCAAGCCTCAGTCTCCTCATCTGTAAAACTGGGTGACAACACTGCTACCCCATAGATCTGAAATGATGATCAGATGAGATGGTGCATATGAAGTATGTAGCAAGATACCATAGCAGGCACCCAATCAATTTTAGCTGTAATTTATTATATTATTTTCAGGAGTTCTGGCAATAGCTTGTCTCTGTTCCCTCAGTTTTTTCTATTCTCACTCACAAATACAACTTTCTCTTTCCTCATTAATCTATTATAGAAAATACTTTTTAAACTGATAATTCCCAAAGCAGTCATTCTGGCAGTGAATATGGCAGTTCACAATGTCATCATATTTATTTGATCACAAATGTTATTTATAGCACAAATTGGTTGAAATTGTCATTAACAATTTTAATAAATAATTTTATCTCAGCACTTACTATCGCCAGGAGCTTTATAGTACAGTATATCCTTCAATCTTCACAAGAGTGTGAAATGCTGTTATTACTATTTTTCAAGTGAGCACACTGACATTTAGACAGTTTAAGAAATTTGCTCAAGGTCACCCTTTTAGAAGTTGAAGAGTCAGAATTTGAATACAAGCCTGTTGGACTCCATACCCTAAGCCCCATCCACTAGACAAGGGATCAGCAAACCTTTTTTTCTGTAAAAGGCCAGAAAGGAAATATTTTAGGTTTTTCAGGCCATCTGGTCTCCATCATAACTATTCTAGTCTGCCATTGTAGAGTGAAAGCAGCCATAAGCAACATGTGAACAAAAGAGCAGGCCTATGTCCACTAACTTTATTACAGACACTGAAATTTGAATGAATTTTATATTGCAAGGAAGAAACAAGTCTCTTAAATTTGTCCCATCAAGACCCATGGAACAGTTTCCAACTTAAAGAGTATGGATGCTCCATGAATTCCCAAGTCATTTAGACCACGGTCTCTACCAGTGGAATGCAGAAATGGAAATGGCTCAAAAATCAAGATGGCTTCTTCTAAATGTAAGGTTATATTTTTATATATTTTTAAATGTTATAGCAAATAAAAGAATCCAACTAAAGAGACAAAGAAAAATTAGAGTCAAGAGTGAGATGGGAGAGTGAATATCTAAAAGCTTTCTTTTAGCTTCAAACAAATTTTCTCTCCTTAAGAGATTATGGAAGCTTAAATGTGTTTTTTTAAAGCTCTTCTTTGAAGCAAAGAGTTTAATCAGCTCACACCATTAATGCTTCAGATTTGGCAGTTTCTTTTTTTCTACTTTTCATGACCAGGTGATCTATGGGAGAGCTTTTTTTAGATTAAAATATAGGGACTAGAAAAAAACAATATTTCACTCCACTGCTGCCATTTGCTTCCCTGTCTCCTCACCTAAATTCTATTTTCCATTAGTACAATGCTTCAGGAGATGCCAGCACATACTCTCACCAAGAGACTTTTTAGATGTTCAAACAGAGATCTGACTGCATGGGTTTAGAGTCACACTCCAAATCTCTCATTCATTCCTTGTATGTGCCAACAAAGGTGCCTGTCACTAGACAGCTGGAGAACAAGCCAAGAAATGCCAACATTGTTGTCATTACCTTGGCTTCTTTTCCCTGACCCCTGTAGCTTCTCAATGAGAAGAGGTGCTCCTGGATGTACTGGGCTAATTCTCCTCAAATACAGCATGAAACCTTCTCCTGGCCACTTGGGAAATGAATAGAGCTATGGACTGGGACTCCTGAATCCCAGCCCAAGTCTGCGACTAACTTAGCATTTGACTAACTTAAGCCATTTAACTTCTCTGAATACAATGGCTCAAGTGGCACACCATCCAGATGCCCTTCAACTATTGGGAATATTGGAAACTGACAGCTCTAGCTCTCAGCTGAAAACCCCCCTGGATTTTGTCTTTGGCTAAAAGACCCATCTCGCCCAAAGTCTCCATGTTCTGTGAGATGGCCTGCATTCAATGACTGGTTTGTCACTGTGAGTACAAAGGCCTGGCCCCCTTGACCAATTTGGACAGCTCTGCAGGGCCATCCCAGCCTCAGGTTCCCTGTAGGATTAGCTCAGCCTTTGGAACTGCATGGATTAACTTCTCCTTCTACCCAATCCTCTTTACTTCCTTGCAGGTGTTGATCCTGACAGCTACCCCATAAAATTCTTGCACACAAATCTCCACAAGTCTCACACAAGACTTTGCTTTCATGGAACTTACCTGGGACACTGGTCCTTAGCTTTACCATCTACCTAAAAAGTAGGCTACCCTAGATGCCTCCATTTATGAAACCATGAATAAAGCACAGTGATCAATTGCCAGGTGTACAGTACAATTGGCAGAGGCAACAGGGGCAGGGGTTCGTATGCATTTGAACCCAACTGAATTACAGAATCCAGGATATAGCTCTTCAAATACTATGAAGCAAGTGTTACAGAGACACTGAATATTAGGGTCTCTGGGTTGGAACCCTATCTCTGTCACTAACTTGCTGGGTGACTCAGGTAATACTCTCTGCTAAGCCTCATTTTCCTAACCTCCAAAATAAGTCTCAGTTCCTTCCTTCCTTATTTTAAATTAATTTATAATCTCTGGTTTGAAAATTAAAAAATGTTCATGGGGGGGGGGGCGTGGAGGGAGTTTCTCGTTCACCATAAATCCAAAGTATCCATTAGGTGCTTAATTAGTCATGACTGTATGGCACTCTCTATAGGCCTTGCCCTTGGAAACTTGTGAGATGGCTGACACATACAGGGAGCCACAACCAAGGCATTCTCCCTGGATTCCATGTGCTACTCCTCCACAAAGGAGAAATCTGGAATGTGACTCTATAATTTATAAGGTTCCTGGGTATTCATGAAATAACTAGAGAGGTATAGAAACAAACATAATGAGCAGCTGCTAAGTTCCTATCACTGACTTTTGTCCTTTCACGTATGTTAGTTTATTTAATTCTAGCAATACTCACTGACAGTCAGCCATTGCCATACCTATTTTACAGATGAAACCTGCACAGAGCCTGGGACAATCCAGAGTCACGCATCAAGAATATGGAAGAACCAAGGCTGGAACCCATCATGGTTCCATCTCATGGTCATAGAAGTGCCTGCTCCTTTGTCTGTCTCCCCAACAAGAGTTGGGAGCTCCCTGTGGGTGGGTCCTGTGTATTTCTTATTTGTACCACTGAGCACCTAGCACAGTGGCAAACACCTGTCACTACGTGCATGTTTATAGCATTAATTCATTAAGCCTTCCAGACTTCTCCTCTTGCTATGTCTATTATACTAGCATACAATTAGCCTTGCTACTTCATCTTCGAATTTTTCTAAAAATTCTCATTCTTCAGACAGAAAATCAATAACAAATAACAAAGATATAGTTTATTAGAATTTCTCAACTTACACGGTGACACCAGTCCTTTGGCCCTGAGGGATTTAACAGTTGGCTAACTAGCCTCAGCACTGTCTGCTTGCATGAGATTGGCTCACTCGGGCCAGCCAAGCAAGAGCCCCCATTCATGATTCCTAAAAAGTCATTACCCTTCTGAAAGCCATTACAGTTTAAGATGGTTTAAATATACCCATCTCATCGTTTTTAACCATGCCCACAAAAAGCATCCTAAAGATATTTGATTATTCAATTAGACTAAATGAGGCCAATGTATATGCTGCTGCCTCCGAGGTTATCATGCTTAATAAAACATACTTTAAAAACCCCATGAAAGCTGTAATTAAATTTACAAGCAGCTTTCCACTCAACTCTAAAAAAAAAAAAGAGGTCTGAATGGTTTGTGTGTGTGTGTATTTGTGTTTTTGTGAGAGTGAGTGTGTGTGTGTGTGTGTGTGTGTGTGTGTGTCTGTGTGTGTGTGTTAAGGTCCTGTTCCATAAGGATTATAGCTCCCCTGCTGTTTGGAAAAGATAATTTCACTTGTAACACTAATAACTTGAGCAGGGGAGAAACTGGCCTGGTAAATGGAGTGCACTTCACTGCACATCTTGGCTCGGCTAGAAATCGGAAACAGATGGTCCTTGCGGCTGGTTTCCCACTCGAGCCTGCTCACTGCCAGCCTGGTCTTCAGTGGGCTGCTGCTGGCAGTCTGTGACTTGAACATAGTAGGACAGTGGCAAAAGAAATCAAATCTTTTCCAATGAGCAGCAAGTTATAATGAAGTCTGACAGACCTGACATTCTATACCCAACATCTAGTTAGAATATATTAACCTTTTAGTTTTCTTAAGCGCCTTGCATAGAAGTTGTGAATATACTTATTAGATGGCTGTGTTGTACGCATTTTTTTTCTTTTCTTTTTTTCTCTTTTAACAGGGGGCAGAGGGTTTAGTCCAATCTTGGGTGGCAGCTGGTTAACAGAAAATGCAAAAAGTAAAAGTCAAAGAATTTTAAATGGAAATGAGGCATGAGAACTGCCACTAAAAAGAAAATGAATTCTTTGCAGGGCATGGTGGGTGACTTTCTGCTAGAAAAAAAAATCAATATTTTTCTCAAGAAAGAATATATCTATACATACACATCCTAAATAAAAAATCTGGGCAATCTCTGGGCATATCATTAAAATAGATGGGGCTGTCTGGACCCCCTGGCATTTCCTTCAATTCTGCCCTTTTCAGCTTTTCAGCATTTGCTTCTGCCATACGGTGAGAAAAGCATGCCAGGTGACTTGGGAGACTATTTTTTTAAGTCACCACACTCCTGCCCAGTGCTGATGTGTACCTGTGTGTGCGGAAGACTGCTATTTCCATCAAAACAGGATAAATCTCACTCCAAAGACTTTAGCGTTTTCCTGGGCTTTGGAGGAACTAGATGATCTGTCCTTTTGTGTAGTTTATTCCTCTTATCCCAACGCTTACGTTGTGAGTACACACTCATTTCCAGGGTTAGACAGTGATGCCCTGAAGACAATTTTAGGATTTCTCACATGATTAAGGTTAGAGAAAAGACCTAGATATTAATAGTAGATACAAGCTTTTTTTTTTTTTAAGTCTTAGACACCCATTGCCCTAAACTAAACTTCTACAGTTTCAGCAACAGTGTATGCTTCTAATTTCATGATTTCTAAGAACTGGAGATTCAAGGTCATACATATTCATTAAGTCCAGCTTCCACCTCTACAAATGAAATTTTTTAAAATCTGAGATCTAGCTAATTGGGGTAGGAAAAACATGGCCTATTTTTTTATTTTTTTTTATTTTTATTTTTTGCAAATTGACATGGGGCTGAATTTTTGCTCTTCTTTCTTAGTATGTGTCATTAGGCCAGACTCCAAACTTTTGGCCCTGACCTGCAAATCAAAAATAATAATACCAACTTCCTATGGTTGTCATAAAGGTTAAATGACATACCCAAAAGCACCTTAAAAAGTGCCTGCACTTGGCAAGTACTAAGTCCTATTATTTCCCTCCTTTCATGGTTTAGGAGACACTATCCGAGTGGTAAAGCTCTTAGGTCACAATTCCTAGGCTTGAATTCTTCTTCCTTCTCTAACTCCAGCAAGTTGCTTCAACTCTTTGAGCCTGTTTTCTTGTTTATAAAATGGGATTAATAATAGATCATACCTCATAAGAACCTATCTGAAAAAAATGTTTTAAAGATCTTAAAACAGCCCAGCTGGTGTGCCTCAGTGGTTGAGTGTTCACCCATGAACCAAGAGGTCACCGGTTGGGTCCATTCTTCGTCAGGGCACATGCCAGGGTTGCAGGCTTAATCCCCAGCAGGGGCATGCAGGAGGCAGCTGATCAATGTTTCTCATCAATATTTCTATCTCTCTATCCCTCTCCCTTCCTCTCGCTCTCAAATCAATAAAAACATATTTTTAAAAATCTCAGAACAATGCCTGGCTATAAGGAAGCACTCAAATACATTAGTTACTCTTCTAGAGTTTCAAATTTCTAATGGCCTGAGAAATAGAACTTGAAAAGAAGGGGGGGGGGGGCGGGATTTAGTTGCCTATATTGCAAAAGTTGCTGTTAAATGAATGAATGAATGAATGAATGAATGACATATATACATTAAAAACAAATAATACAATAGTCAATCTCTGCAAAGTACTAATGGATGATATAGATAAGGAAGGCAACAGGAATTCAAAAGCTTTATAGATCACTATGGACTAGGGTTTTAACTAGGGGAGTCAACTTGGGAAGGCAGATGATATACTGGAAAGGTAATAGTTTGAGTCAAGGTAAATGAAAAGGCTGTGTAAACATGAGAAGAATGCAACCAAATTTCAAATCGACTAATGTTCTATGCCTTTTCACTATCTTTCACAATTTAGGAAGCCCCTACTATTTGCCCATCACTGAGCTTGACCTCATAGCCACTGAGACAAACAAGACATATCCCTTGCTCTCAAGAATCTTAAGGAATGAGGGAAAGGCCAACTAAGAGGCAGATGATTCCAGGAGAGGGTGCTAAAAGCTGCAATGGAGCAAGGCACAAATTATTATGGAAGAACAGAGGGAAGGGACTTAACTCAGCCTCACAGGACAGGACCAGAATGGAGGGAAAAAAGGGTTTCCCTCAAAAAGCAATAATTATAATAAAACATCAAAAATGATTATATATATATATAACTATATATAACTATATTTTATATATATATACTTAATAACTATTTTTATCATTTTCCTGATTAGGACACAGATAATCAGAGAGGTTGAGTAACCTCAGAGTAGTAACACAGTTAGTAACCAAGCAAACCTTGATGTGGACACTTGGACTTCAGACACAGTGTTTTCAACCGCTCTACTGTCTGGCCTCTGTAATCACTAATATTCTATCTCATGTTACCTTTCAGCAACATATGAAAAAAAACATACAAACAAACAAAAAACCACTCCTTGGTATAGTACACCTGTTGGCAGCAGAATTTTCAAGGTCTTTATCCAAATGCTCTGCTGCACAGACACAGATGGGAATCCCTTTCAACTAAAAAAGGTAACTGATTTGGGAAGCACTGGCCACAACAGCCGAAATGACGCTGGAAAATGACTTGCTCTTTGCTGGAGGCCTCATACTGTGAGAAAACAATTCCCTTTCCAAAGCTCGCCATCATCACCTGGACCATATTCTTTATACTGTGCCCTGCAGTTTAACCCATCGCTGACTTCATAGCTAGAGGGATTCCCACTTCTTATAAACTATGTTCAAAGGAAGTAAGAAACTCCAAATCCTGACAGGCTTATTTCTTGATGAGAGTGCTGCTTTTGCCTCAGATTCATTCACGTGCAGTGGGAAGAAATATTCAAATGACAAGAGTTAAATTCAAAACATGTAGCCGCTTTCTGTTATATTTTTTTTTTCTGACTGAAAGCAAACCATTTAGATGTTTGTTTCCAAAAAGGCATCTGTCAGCAATCAAAGGGGAAAAATGCATAAAGCAAATGCAATTGTTTGGAGTAGCGTTTCCTGGATCATGTTAAATGCTTGAATTGCTCCCCTTTATGCTCACCAAATAATTTTATTTTCCACAATAATTGCAATATTTAACATGTTTTATTTAATCTTGTTTTAAGGCTATTAACAACTGGTCACACTGTGGAAAGCCTGCTCTATGGGAACAGAGAGCTTCCACCAGCCTCTTAGAGAATAATGATAAAGTTAAATGCACCTAATTGTTCTGGATGCAAAACACTGTTATTCCATAATATTTACCATTTCTTTGTTTAAAACTACTGTGCCATCTCCTGTAATATCATTCACAAAGTGAAATCTGGACTCCAGTGTACCTTGTGCCCCATTCATTCATAAGTAATGGGTGTGCCTAGGGTGTTCCAGTTCTCAGAAATGCAGTGGCTCAGATAAGAGACACCTCCAACTTCAGGGGTTGCTGCAGGACAAACTTAGAAATTGTAGGGCTGTGGGCCAACGAGTCCAAAAGGTGCATGTGCCTTTTTGCCTTGGGAGAATGCTAAAAAGACCATATAAAGCGAAGAAACTTCAGTTTATTTTTGTCCAAACAACTATTTACCTGATGCTAACTCATTAAAAAGGATAAAATGAAATAGGAAGTTGGTTCAACGACAGAAAGCTGCTTTATTTCATTTTTTCTCTACCCCCCCCTTATTTTTTTTTTTTTTTTTGTGCTGTTTTACATTTTATATCGAATTTCCAACATTTTCCCCTTTCATTCGCTGAATAGTAAACTGAAGAAAGACGAGGTCATCTTAATGACGCTTTAGTTACACAAGGCAACACACGTTTTGACTGGCAAGCTCAGGACGCGATCCTGGCAGAAGGTCCATTTGCTTCTAGACACTGAAGGTAACTTAACATTTCCTGTGCTAATGCAGACTCTTTTTCTGGAAGGAGAAGTGATGCCAGAGTAATAAAAAATACAAAGATGCTTCTAAGAGTAATGACAATATCCATATTTGATGATAATTCTCAATACCGCCTCCCAACTCCATGTTATTAGAAGAAATCCTATTACAATCAGAGATAAGAAAGAAATGCCTTATTTATTGTCTTTGTGGCTCATTCTCTAGTAGCAGCGTGTGCATCTTGCTTTAAATTACAAAAACAGTTCAGGTGCAACTGGATACATTTTGCCTTACTAAAATTATTTTTGCCCAAACAGCTATTTACCTGATGCTAACTCGTTAAAATAACACCTGCTAAGGAAGACGTTAGAGATAGGAGGGCGGAAGCCACCAAATTTAACCTCTTTCAAACTTAAAATGTGTCCTGAATAAGTTTATCTAAGTATTATTCAGTAAAAACTGCCACTAGAAAAAAATCCCCTGGATAGTTAGACTGTAAATGCACAACTTTGTAAATAACTACAGTTCAATAGCCCTGACAAATGCTGTAGATACATTCCCCCATGCTCCGGACGGAGCCCCTGTGCACGGTCTGCAGGGTAGAGAAGGTGAGGTCACTGCTAGGTTCTTGAGGATCAGGGAATCGCTTATATTAAAAAAAAATTAGAAAGTATTTGGTGCACCGCTCTTATACAGGTGTTTCTGCAGTTCCTAATTTCACACAGTTTGAATGAAGGAAATATAAATACAAAGCATTCTCTCTACTTTTTGCTCCCTTTCATCTTGAAATAAAATGACTTGAAATTCAGCATTTACCTGGTCTTCTCACTTTTTTAAAAAAATCATTTTTACAGCCATTCTTATGGGTAGGTCCATGTTGTGGTTTATTTATTCTGGTAAAGAGAGGATGTATGGTCAAAACCCCTGTGATGAAGATTGGCTTGGTTACAGTAAGAAAATCAGATGTGATTTTCCCCGAATAAGGAAGTCCTCATGTCAGGTTTAGCCAGAATTGTGAGAAAGTGAATTGATCATGACTGACCACCTGACTTACAAAGAATGGAAAAGCCCAGAATTAGTTTTTACAAAAAGGAGGGGCACCACAAAATAGAGATGGTGACTAACCTGGCTCCAGTTAGCACGAGTAAAATATCAGTAATGTATTTCCTCACATAAAAACACATCTAAATACAGTGCCAGCCTGAACCCAAAATCAAAGGGCTTGAGTATTGTCCTCTCGTGTTTAAGTTCCTTCACAGCAAAATTAACTAATGAATTAAATCTTTTTAAAATAGGCTAATGAAGGAGAAATGTTTTTCCTTAGGTTTTTCTTTTTCCTTTTTTTTTTTTTTTCTTCTTGGAAAACCTGTTCAGCTGTTACCAGATTTAGTTTTAGACTTTTCACTTTGCTTCCAAAGAGATGTGTAAGACAGGAAAACTAAACTGAACATTTTTAAATGCACAGCTCACGTCCTTGGGAAAAGTGGCTGTGAAAAACAGATACCGAATCAGACTTAAAGTCGAAGAAGTGGGGGGGGGAGGGTTGGAAAAAAAAAAAAAAAAGCCCAAAACATCGCATGATAGTCTCTAAGCAGTTCCATCTGTCAAGCAGAAATTTTAGGCTAATAGCCTGTGGCGATCTCCCTCCGCAGTCCACTACCTGCCTTTGTCCTATTAAATCTCTTTATTCTCCTTAAAAAAAAAAAAAAAAAAAAAAAAAGAGGGGGGATTGGTTGTTGGAAGGAAAGGAAAAACCTTGCAGACCAAAATCATCTGAGTGATGAAGCCCTAATTTTAACCGCCTCTTTGATGTGTAGCGGTGGGGTTTTGTTTTTTAAGAAGGAGAGAGGAGACAGTGCTAGGAGCAGAAGACTTTTCATCTCCACTTCACCTTGCCACTGGGTCTGTGAGAGATTGGTTCATTGTCAAGGAGATTTTTTTTTTTACCCATGATTCCATATGGTATGGACCGGACTACATGTTGCCCCACATGCCACTGCAAATGTTTTCTCAATTAGGTGTCTTATCTCCCGTGAGTTAGCATCAGATGAAGCTTGCTGACAGCGTAATGGCAGGGAAAGCTTCCGACGGCTCCATCAAATGGCAGCTCTGCTACGACATCTCGGCCAGAACTTGGTGGATGGTGAGTTGGCAGCCGGGGCTGCTTTTTTTTTTTTTTTTTTTCCCCTTTTCTACTTTCCCTCCCTCTTTGACAAAATGTCCCAGACCTCACATTCATCAAATTCACATTTGATTTTTTTCACACTCTTCAGTGAGGCGGCCTCACACTGCTTCCTCTTGCCATCCTCTCTCTGCCACTCTGCGACTTGAGTTCCCAGGCAGACTTGCCCTGAATTTCCATGGGACAGTGTTTGGGAGTTGTTGTTTATGTGGCTTTTGGTTTGTTTGTTTTTTGTTTTAAAAAAAGAGCATCAGAAGTGTTAAGGTGGAGGTGGGTATTATAGTCAAATCGGTCTTGGGGTAAAAGAAAATAAAATGAAGCATTTGTCCTGGCCCTTGGGTTTTGCTCTCTCTCCAGCTTCACATCCCCTTTACTTTTGTTTTCAGGGACTATGCGGTGCATGGTTTCCCGTGGCTGTGGTATTTTCTGAGGACGCGTGTGGGGCGCTGGGTAGAAGCAAGCCCTGGGGGAATTTGGGTCCTGTCCCATTAGTTGGATTGCCTGAAGTCACCTGTGAGAGAACTCGGGGTTCCCCACTGTTTTCCATCCGGGGACCCTTTGCTGTCACCTAACTTTCCCCTGTTTGTTTATATCAGAGCAGGTCTTACGTCTCTTAGGAACTCTAGGTCTGAGTGGAAAAAACCCATGCATTCTATCTTCTAGTTATTCTGGGTACAAATAAAGTTTTAATAAAGTTCTAGCATGCGGCCACAGAAGGAGTTAACTCACATGTCATGGTCAACCAGGCCAGACAACCTTTGACATCTTGGATCTATAAGAGGTAGAGTGAGTTGGGAGGATGCACAATAGCTTATTGTCACGGGAGATGCAAGTCCCGTGAGGAGGAGAGTCCTCAAATCATCACCGCCCTCGTTAGGGTGGTGTCCGTTAAGGATTAATTTGTTCGCAGTGCATTTCTAGTTTTCCGTAATTATTATTCTTGCGGCAAGCATGAATTCTTCCAGGGACCGAAAAAAAAGTTCGCTGCTAGGACAATGAATGTATTATCCGTTCCTAACTGGACCGTGAACTTCAGCTCATTTCACATAGATATCAGTTTAAGAAGAAAAAAAAGAGAGAGAGAGAGAGTGGTGTTGAAGGGGGGAGAGTAGCGAATGGAATTACAAGACAGGACTTGGTCAGTTTCACTGTATGATCTGCGGAAAGAGTTCTTTCCCCTTCTGGACCAATGGTGGTATCATTTTGGCAAGTTTTAGGAACTCTGAGGACTGAGAAACTATTAAAAGTGAGCTGCCTCGGGATTCTGTTCGGCTGCTTCTTGGGGTGCAGTGTGTCCATCCTAAGGACTCTTGAGTTAAGGTGGTCATGGGTATGTTGTACATGTGTGTTTTAACTTGTCATTTCTTAACTAGACTTTACTGGTGGTTTCAGGACAATGCTACTTTCAGCTTTTGGTTCATTCGACTAGCAGTAGCCTCGCCACTTAGATCTGAACTTTTTATTCAGGGCACTCATTTTCCAAGTAGAGTTTCTGCCAGCGACAGCAAGGTTTACTTGTATGCTGTGATGTTGCCTATCACTTTGTCTTATGTAGCTTGTTAAACACTAGAAATGAATACACTGATTGGTTTAGCTATTATTTTCTAAGCTAAGTTATAAGCTTTAAAAAAAAACTGCATGCTGATGTCATATTCTGGGCGACATTCTACTTCCTTGTATTTCAAGAGCTCATAGATTTTATAGCCTGTTACTTTTTTATGGTAAACTGTGTCATTTTTTTTTTTCTTGCAAAGATCACCAAATGCTCCTCATTTTTTAACTTGAAACACCATCATTACTTTTTGGTAAAGTGTACTTGGAAGTTCCTTTTCATTTAAAAGTATTTTACAGATGTTTTACCACCGGGAACATAAAACATAAAAGTGGTGGAAACATTTCGCAATGCAGTTGACTAAAAATAAACAATGCTGTGAGCTCACATGCTGCTGTTTAGGCTGCATACTACAGGAAGTTTCTCTCAACTTCAGTGCCTCTAGATCTTTGCTTTGAAAGAGGGTGAGAAATCAGAGTGCTCTTTAGAGAAGTTGTAGAAGTTCCCATGGAGAATAAATCAATTTTCTCTTTCTCTCAAAGGTGACCACATAGCACAGTGCTTTAGATCTGCCAGTTACAAATAATTCTAATGCAAACGTTCCATTATTGATGGGAAATTGAGGGCTTTGATGAAGGGGAGGGGGATTAATTTTAAAAAGACAGATTTCACATTTCTCTTAGCTCTTCCCTTTCCCTAGAATAGCATTCACTCCCTCTCCCTTCATAACTCCACCTTGCTACTCAAAACAACTTTCTCCAACTAAAAAGAAAAATTTAAACTTGTCCCAGAATGATAGGGTTTTTTTAACCAAAGGGTAGCACAAGTTCTGAGTTTCACGCTAAAGGCAAAGAAAGCTTTAAAATTACCTCATGCGTCATCTGGCTGCACAGACTCCGGCTGCAGAGTGGGAGCCTCCGGCTTGTCCTCCCGGCATACAAAGGCAACTCAGTGAATGCCCCTCCGCCCGGAGGCTCTCGGCCTCAGCTGCCAGCACCAGGACATGCAATTTTGCTTTTTAATGAATCGTAAACAATTTGTATGGCAAATGAGTTTGTTTGTTTTAGTTTGGGGGGCATATGTTGGACCAGGTTGTAGACAGCCATTACCTACTCCAAGATTTTAGGTGAGAACGGATAGAGCCCCAGATCACTTTTATTTCTCTAAAATATAAAGGCCCGCTAGAATGAAAGAAACTGGTTAATAAAAGGCTGAGTATAACAACCTCTCTTCTCTTTCCCTTCACTCCCCTGTCCCCCTCTCTATCCCCACCCCCTCTCATAATGCATGGGGCTTACAGTAGGGGTTTAACTGCACTTTTTGATAACTAAGTGGAGGTCAGTTGACTAAATTAATTGGGGAATTTTTAAAGTATTAATTTTAGCTTTGTCTTTAAAAGGCTACTTTTGTTTAAGAAACAATTGTTTTAAAATGTGAAATACTAAGCAGGGCCTTCTATATCTTCTATGGCATTTTTTTTCCTTCGGTTGAAGCTGATGTTGTTCTTAGGAACATAGGTTATAAAATATGTTAAGCACACTTTTGATATCAAAATGGAGAGAGAAAGGGGTCTTGATATCCAAAAGTCCAATAAAAACTTCTTTTCCAACCCTTGGAGTTGTAAACAACTTAGACGTTAACAAGCGACCAGGGTTCGAGCATGCACATTTTAACAGTAATTACCTTTGGCGCTGCCACTTATGAGAAATCTTTTGATATCTGAGCCACCTCTCTATAATGCTTTAATCATGCAAATCAAGGAATAGATATTACGTATCAACTTCATCTAACTATGTTGTGACATCTCTATTTGAAACCTTCCGACATAAAGCTAAAGAAAACCCTCATGAAATTTCCCTCCATGCCAAATGCAATGGAAGGACCCTGGGTCATTATATGCTTCAGAATATAATTCTGTTCAGTGGCATTACCTTCATTCTGCCCACATGGCATGAAAATGAAGGCAGAATAAGCATTCTCCTCTTCTTAATGATTTTCTGATAACAGGGTATCACAGGACTATTTTTATGTGAATTACAAAATTCACTTGTCTTGCTTCTGCAATCCAATTTAAAAATGTATAATGACTATGAAAGAAAGGCTCTTAAACTATCCTGCCACCCCCCTCACCCCATGCTATGTTGCCAGGCACTTATTTTAGAAGAATTCTCTTTAGAAATCGCCATACAATTTTTCAATCAATAAGTATTCGTCATTTAATCCAAATTTTTCCAACTCAGACTTCATATACCAGAAAAGTATTTGGGCAGAAAGGATATGCTATGCCTGATAACATAAATGCCTTTTAAATGTAGATAGATTGATGCATATATGTATAAATTAGCAAAGTACTTCTGTAAAGTAGTCTTACTGTGTTCAACAATTAAAAAAACAAAACAAAACAAAAAAAACCCTCTCAACTCTAGTCTACTTCCCAAATGATTGGCAGCCCTAAATGCTGCAGACACAAACTAAGAACTCATATTTCATGCAAACCTTTTGTTGTTGTTATTTGCTTGGATTTATACCTTGAACTGTATTTACCACTTCAATTTTTAAAATGTTAATTCTCAACTGAACAACTTTTGTTAGTGATTGTCTTCCATACTCCTTTGAGGGCATTCTAATAAAGATTTTTCTGAGCACTTGTGCTAGCTCTTTTATGATGGTGATTAAAATTACTTGGAAATTGTACAGTGGCTATAAATGAAAAGAATCAAAATGAGGGAATTCTGTAAATAATAAATCCTATTATATTCTCAACACCCAGTATACTTTCAAAAGAAAGTGTCCATAATAAACATATTTATACACATTCTATTTCAAGCATTTGCACACTTTACCTGTGCTTATTTTTGAATGCACTGTTGTCTTATTTTTGTCTACCATTATAAATATGCATGACTATATTACTTTCTAAGAATATGCATTAATTTCAAAAGTTTCTGTATACTCCACACATTATCTTGTCACAGTATTGACAATTTTCCATTTCAGGTAAAATCTGAATGAAGTGGCTTTTTTATTTTCTCCTACATACATTAAGAAATTATCCTTATCATTTTCTTCCAGGTTAGCCTTATACATCTTTAAAGTATCATTTACTGTACTTAGAGAGAAGCAAGTACATTAAACTATGTTTCTGGGTTTTTTTTCTTTAAATCAAATTATGATCTAAATGTACTTCATTCAGAAATGTGATTGGTTACTTAAGCTATCCTATGTAGTTCTACTATCTTTTTAAAAATCTTGACTTCCTGTTATTACACTCATATTTCTCCTGTGAACTTTAGACAGTAAAATAAATGCTTTGTCCTTATTTTCTAGTAGATTTTCCTTCACCTGTCCTGAATATTGTCAGGAATGTTTCTAATTTAAAACCCAAAGAATCAGGGGCTGATTAGAAGACAGGAAATTGGAGGATTAAACTGTCTGGTTGAACTTCCTTTACTTATCAGCACTCAGTAACTTACACTGGATTACATACTCAGCAGGACAATTTCTGCAATGCATTGTTCCTTCTGGATGTTTACATATACACAATGCACATGAGTGTGTATGTGTGCATGTGTGTGCGTATGCATGTGCACACACATGTGTCTATCTGTGTGTGTGTGTGTGTGTGCACTGATGAGTATGAACGAACCAGCAGCTGGTAGTTATAAGTAGATGTTTTAAGTGGGATCATTTTAAACCAAAGGGGCTTATACTATGAACATGAAAGTTTATTCAAAGACTATAATCCCAGGATATTCTCAAAACTTTCTTATTAAAACCGTTCTGGGGAAACAAGCAAATAATGAAATACTATAAGGGAAAAAGCAAGATGCACTATTTGGAAAATGCAAAATAGGTGGCAGTAGACCTTATGTTCATCTCCCCTCAGTTCCACTCGGAATTCCAAACACCCATAGTACTGAGTGAGTAGAGACCCACCAGGAGTGAGGGAGTTCATTTAAGAGGTTTCCAAAGCCATTCTGCGATCCCCTTGGCACCAGCTGCGAAAGGAATCTTTCGTGCTGTGGCAGCAGGTCTTAATGGGCCAGGTGAGCAGGAATTGTGAAATGAGGGCTTGGCAGGGAATGAAAGAGCAAATCAGGACAGGAGGGAGAGGGTTCACCGTATGCCATGAGGTCACTTAAATCTGAAAATAACTAATAAATACAAGCCACTGCCCTAGATTTTCACCATGTCAGATATATTTGCAGAGCTGTGTTCTCGAAAACATGCTGAGAACTCTTGTTCCTGACTTCACTCTGCTCACCTGCCTTGCCCTCAATAAGTGTTTGTTAATTTGGCTTAAGAGAGCTCTAGAATAATATGGAACTGTTTTCGTTTTGCCTCTTATTGGAATGGTGCGTTCTACAGAGAGAAATAGGAGACGAGCATCCTAACTGGTTTGGCTCAGTGGATAGAGCATTGGCCTGCGGACTCAAGGGTCCCAGGTTCGATTCCGGTCAAGGGCATGTACCTTGGTTTTGGGCACATTCCCCAGTAGGGAGTGTGCAGGAGGCAGCTGATCTATGTTTCTCTCTCATTGATGTTTCTAACTCTCTATCCCTCTCCCTTCCTCTCTGTAAAAAATCAATAAAATATATTTTTTTAAAAAATAGGAGATGAGGAAAAGTGACATGTATAACCTGGGAAAGAGTTGGGTTGGTTAGCCTGATGGGTCTGGGAGTCAGCACCCAGGAGCTTGCTCTGGCAGTGCTTCACTCACTCACCAAATACGTACCGAGTCCCTCCCAAGGTCCAGGGGGAGAATCAGTTGCTGCTTCTGCCAGCTGCCGTCAGTCAACCTTTAAAAGCACTAGGGGCCAACCTCTCTGCACCTGACTGACCATTTCATCCTAACAGCCAACACCGACTGAACACAAACTATCTCCTAGAATCTGTCCTAGGTGCTCTACATACTTTTTTTTCATTTAATTCTCATTTTAAAAAACACATATGAAGTAAGCATTATTGCCCCACTTTATGTACAAGGCAACCAAGCATTGGAAAACGTTGCAGGCTGTCCAAAGACGAGCACACACCTAGAATGGGCTGCTCAGGCTGCAGTGTCCACTGGCTTCATCTTGGACCAAACTTGTCATAAATGAATTGGTTCTCTCAGCATTAGGATGTAATGGTATTCAGAATTTTGCAGGTTCGGGACTATCCATTTGTCTGATGGTGTGTGATGGGGGAGGGGGAGAGCACAAAGCGATTTGCTAAGAAAATAGAGGCAGAAAAATTATTATGTGTCAAAGGCAAGGTAGGACAGTGATGTTGTGCTGCCCAGTCCCTGTCCTGGAAAAATTGTGCATGAAAAAAGGTCCCTATTATGCAATAAAAACATCTAGTCTCATCACTGACCAAAGAAACTCCTGCGAGATGTGAGCAAGTCTGATGCAAAGAATGCACCTCGTCATATTAAAACCCACCTTTTCATCAGAAAGTGGATGGCTCAGGGACACCCAGTGTGTTTAAGTTCTTGCTGAATAGTTTTTCTCTAAGTAATTTAATTCTATTTAGCAAATACTTCACTTGTAGTTTTAAATGGAACATACCATTTTAAAAAGCCATCCTTCCAAAAAAAGACAAAAGACTCCTGCTGTCTCTCTCTCTCTCTCTCTCTCTCTCTCTCTCTCTCTCTTTCTCATGCCAATATAGAAGAATATCACTGTTTACTATTTTCTATTGCCTCAGGAATGGCTAATTGAAGGTTTATTTCAACATAGTTTTCTTCCTAGAAAAGCACAATGCAGGATATATATTGCCTAATGGCAAAGGTCTTAATACACTCACTACAAGTAAACATCTATTTTCCAGACAACTGCTGACTATAAACAATATGTCTCAGCCAGAGCCCTTTAATGGTGCCACATGTTGGACAGATTTTTATTCCTCATAATCCAAGTTCCTCTTGTGCTCGTTGATGCACACATGCTATTGCCCTGCTGACTGTTTGAAATGGATAATAATTGGGAAGAATGACCAGGGCAGAGGTGGGGATGCATAATCCTGGGCAGAGCAGCCCTCCACAATGTTGCAGTGCATGGGGGCGGGGACTCACTGGGAAAGAGGCGCCTGTAAGCTGAATTGAACACTCAACAAATGCTGCTGACTTTTCTCACGTTCGTGGATACCACATTATATGCTCCATCTCCCCACATGACCTAGGTGTAGGCAAAGTTCATAGCCATCTAGGGTATGAGAACACTCTGTTCTCAAGATGGTCCCATCTGTGTATACCCCGCCCCCAAAATGTTCTTCATCCAGGCTCTCCTTCACAGCTGTTTGATTTTTAGTCCTGCTGAGGAAATGCCCTTAGCGGCTGGGTTTGGTAAGCGCCCTTCAAATTTTGATGAGATAAACATTGTGGGCTAAATAATTGATTTCATCCACTCATTTAAGATTCAGTAAAAAATGATCACAAATTGTTTTGTTGTATTTTATTTTAGGAAAACCAGCAACCTCATTTTGGTTAAGCATGGGAGAAACTAGCTGGTAACAGGTGCTGCGGTTTGGGCTCCCTCCTACTATATAGGAGATAATCATGAACATTGGTAATAATCAGGGTGGGCAAAAGTAGGTTTACAGTTGTGATACAAATAGATAATACAGCCATTAATAAATAATAATACAAGTATAAACTCCACCTTTGCATACTCACAACTGTAAAGCTGCTTTTGCCAACCCTGCAGTCCAAGGGTATACACTATTGTTGGTAGAATAGCATAAAAAGGGAAAAAATGCAAAGAGCTGATTTGGGGAAATGACTGTAGGAGGGGCTGATATAATTTCTCAACTGGGAGGTCAAAAAATAACAAAACTTAACACAGAAGGGACCACATACACAAATATCTTTAGACCAGGAAGGTCAGCTAAATGTAAGACAATGAGGACATAAGGAATTAGTAGGGGATGGTGGAGTCTAGGTAAACTGTAGAGTGATACCAATTAACCACTAAACAACAGTGAAAACAATAGTGTACCAACCAAGCAAAACACATCCACTACCCAGGACCTAAAGCTACTGAGCACACCCCTGGATCAGAAGATAGAATGGGATTCCAGTATCAAAGTGTTTCATTCCACAACAAGCAAGGAACTGACAGGCAACTACCCCTGGGAAAGGGATCACAGCAACATAAACCATATACACTACACTGTAGGTTCATCCCTTCACATCTGATCCTTTTCTCCTGGCAGGCTTTTGCGGGTGGGAGAAGAGGCAGAGGACATGTGAGGATCTAAAACAGGGGTCCTTAAGCAGGAAAGGCGTTTAGCAAAAAGGAGAACTGGGAGATAGTGGAAGATGTGGGGAGGATGCAGATACCTGCCTTGCTGAACCTCTCCTGCCCATCCTAGTTCCTTCTATTCTAGGCCAGATTTCTCAAAGGGGCCTCGGCATTCCTAGGGTCTTGTGGGCTGTGAGTTCCAAGAAAGGATTCTTCCACTAGCACACGGACTGGCACTCATGCCCATTTCTTTCCACCCAGCAACCTCTGCCCTCCTGCCTGGCCTAGTACAGATACAGCCTTTGCTATGAAGCCTTCCCAGGGTCCCTGAGGCACAACGAGTCACTTCCCTGCCCACCCCCCACCCCCTGGCCCCACAACCCTTTGCTTATAGTATTACAACACTAATTAGATTACGTTGGACTATTTCTGATTACTAACCGGCTCCATTATGTTTCTTGTTCCTTAAGAGTGCAGGCTAGGTCTTATACTTCTTTATATCTCCAGTGTCCGGCCTAGAGCAAGTATCCCAAAAAAGGTTGGTTTGTGCAGCTCAGCAGGAGGAGAAGTTGGATAAGTGAGAGCAATGAAGACCAGGGAGCCTTCCACGCTTCTGCTTCCCCCAGAGCATGACCTTCCTGACAACAGGAGATCATCCAGCAAATCGCTGCCCTGCCATGTACTTGTGGAGATGTTTGACTACTGTGTGTTGACTGCTTGCTGGGCCCACCAAACACTCTGCATTCACTGAGCTAATCTTCAAAATATCCCTATGAGATCAATATCATTATCTCTACTCCACCAATAAGGACAGTAGTGGGGGAGAGGCCAGTGTGAACACTGAGTTTTCATTCCCACACTATAATGACACCAAAATGCCCAGCACCGTCACACTCTCACTCAGACTCCCCCCCACCCCAAAAAAAGAGACTGTGATAATTAAATGGGGGCAAAGTTTCATTCTATTTTGCAGAGTAGAGGGCTTTAGCCCTAGAAGCTAAATTTCCCTTAAAGTCAAAATCAACACAAAGTCTGGGTCTAGACCTGGGGTCTCCAGTGATCTTTCTACTGAAATGGGTTATGTAGCTTCTTCCCTTCCATCACTGCAGCACAGATTTCAGATTCAGGCGGACCCTAGTGCATCGTGGCTCGGCCATGGATAAGCTGTGTGACCATGGACAGTGACTAGAAACATTCTAAATCAGTTTCCTGAAACTTGGAAATATGATCATCATAGTACTTCTGTATGGATTAAATGAAACAATGCATATTGCACATGCCAGAAACCTAGGAGGCATTCTAACACTTTCCTCTAGCTTAAAATATATCTAATTTGAAGTAAATCCTGTTGAAATGACTTCCTAAATAATTCCTAAATCTATCCAGCTTTCCCATCTCCACCACCCTCCCCAGTCTAAGCTACCATCTTCTCCAGCCCATATTACCACAGTGGTCTCCTAACTGGTTTCATTGCCTTCATCTTTGCTCCCTGCAATTTATTCTTAACACTTAAGGCTGAAGGATCTTTTCAAGCACGAGTAATCTGTCATTTCAATCAATTACACTTTCTCTTACATAAAGAAAAAATCCTTAATAAGCCCTGCTTGGTTTGGCCTCTCCAAGCCTGTCTTGGGACTAGTCTTCTCCTTTCAACAAACTCCAGCCAAGTAAATTAGTAAATATTCTTTTAGTGCCTCAAAATCCCCCAAATTCTAGACCCTATACATGTTCTCTTTTCTGCAAAACACATTCTCTTATAGTTAACATTTCCACACCTACCATTCTCAATACAAAGCAGCTTTGTCAGAAAGCCATCCCTGTCCCCAAACTGTGTCATAGTCCATTTACAGATAAACTCCCAGAGAACTCCAGACTTTCCTGCAGGGCACTTAGTTATAAATGTTTGTGATTATTTGATGACTTTGTTTCTCCTAAAAGACCATAAGCTCCATCAAAGACAATGTTTTGCTTATATGTGTTTTCTTGCACCCAGAACAGTGCCTGGCACAAAGTAGGTGATAAGTCATTCTTATTAATTTAAAGAGCTAATGAGATGTTAATTATTATAATAATTAATATTTCCCACATACAGAAAAGTGTTTAAAAATAGAAAATGTCTTCCTTTTGTATGTCCTTTAAAGAAAACTCATTTCTCTATAATAAAGAATTAAAGAAGTAGATACTTAAATTAAGAGCTGAGAGCCCCAATCTGAGTTCAAGTCCTGGCTCTGTCATGTACTAGGAGTGTAACATGGCTATGTGATTTCATATCTTTGATTGTTGAGGGTTAAATGAGTGAATGCCATTGATGTGATTAGCTTGGCATACAGTAAATATTTAGTAAATGGTGTATTACTGCTATCATTATTATAGATAATCCCAAATCTACCTCTAATAATCTGCATGGCCTGTTAAAAACCCATTAACTCTCTGTTTGTCAGCTTCATCTTTAAAATAATAGTGTCATCCTTATATTGTTCACAAGGCTATTTTGAGAATAAAATAAATGAGCAGGTAGAAAAGTTTCCTCTGAAAATTAGGAATGTGATAGAAATATAAGACACCACTTTTGCCAACCCAAAGAAACTCAAGCTTCAAAGAAACACATTCAACCAAAATTCTCATGGCCTCTTCTTATATTCTCTTCATGATAGAATAACCATATAGGTAGAATGAGAGTGTGGTTCAACACACCTAGTCAACAATGACTTCAAGTAGCTGATAGTTGAAGATATGTGCATGAGTATGTAAATGGAGAGGGAATGAGAAATTCATAAAGAGATATAGCTTAAGAACACATGTTCTAGAATGAGAATGCATGTATTGAATCTGTTCTCTGCAACTTCCCAGCAGGGCCACCTCAGGCAAACTGGATAATCTGATCATCTGTAAAGTGGGACAGATGCAAGTCCCTGCCTCATGGATTGTTGTAAGGATTAAATTGTGTAAGTCATTGAGAATAATGCTTGACATAGGTTATACACAAAATAAGGGTCAGCCATATTTAAGACTATAATTATTTTTGTTGTTTTTATTGTCATCATCATTATGTTAGGTTTTGCTTTTAAGGAGATCAAAAGTCAGGGGTCTTGGAAGGCACTTAAACAATATCTAACAGGTGGTGTATTTGGATTTTGAGGTAAAGAAATTGCTTCCATAATGTATTAGATTAACCTGCCCTATCAATTCAGTTTGGGCAACAGAAGAGCCGTGTGGCTAAGACACCTTCTCAGAAACAGAAATAATTTATTAAAGAATATCCAACTAATAATAGCCTAGTCCCATGCTGTGGCAATCACATATTTTGTGATAAAGTTTCATCTAAGCAAATGTGCTCTCTTCTCAGGATACAAATTCCATATCTCAAGATGATTAGTGAGAGAGGCCTGTAAAAGAATTTCTGTGTCACTTAAATTCACGTTCACTTATATCAGCGGTTCTCAACCTGTGGGTCGCGACCTCTTTGGGGATTGAATGACCCTTTCACAAGGGTCGCCTAAGACCATCGGAAAACACATATATAATTACATATTGTTTTTGTGATTCATCACTATGCTTTAATTATGTTCAATTTGAAACAATGAAAATACATCTTGCATATCAGATGTTTACATTACGATTCATAACAATAGCAAAATTACAGTTATGAAGTAGCAATGAAAATAATTTTATGGTTGGGGGTCACCACAACATGAGGCACTGTATTAAAGGGTCGCGGCATTAGGAAGGTTGAGAACCACTGACTTATATGCAGGCACTCTACATTTGAAATTGTCACATGTTCAATTCAATTTAACAGCCTTTACTCAACAGCTTTCTTGGAATATCTGTGACCTCTTATCCCCATGGCAGATAGAACCATGGCTTGTGTACAACGAACTCATGAGTTTTATTTATTATTGCAGGCCATCGTAACATGACTTTCTTGGGACACAAAGTGATTTAGCAACTTACCAAATGTATGCAGATAACAAGAGGTATAGATGGATTTCTCTCAAACTGGAGAAGCTGCAGATCCTGATGTCAACAAAAGGTCACTGCCACCATTCTGATTCCAACAGGAATCCCCAATCTGGGTGCCATAAAAAAAAGTAACTTTATTCAGGTAAACAGTTTGGGAATGGAGAGAGGCAGCCTCCAGAGAAAACAGAAAGTGTTCTACGCTGAAGCAAAGGGAAATCCCACTTTTATAGAGGAAGTTCCTGCCCAGGTTCGTGATTAGTCCATTTCTATGCAAATGAGGAATTCAAATCTGCACAGTCTGATTGGCCCAAATAGCACTGTCCTGATTGGTCAGAATTGCACATTCTAATTGGTCATTAATTATGCAAATAAGGACATAGCTGTGCTGTTCTGATTGGACAGGGCAGGTCTCAGCCCATTGGTTAAAAGACCATTCCAGGGAAGCCTTTATAAGGGTTCACTCTGGATGTGAGGGCGATCTGGCTGCGACATCTGTCACCCCATTGATCGCCAGGGTTGATTCGGCTGATCTGGCTGGCTAGGCGGGTGTCCCCCTCCTCCCTCACCGATCCATGTGCGTCCCTCCCGAAGCTGCGCGCTCGGTCGAAGGGGACGACCTTCCCCCCCGAGGAGAGGACCGGTCTTCGGTCAAGGGTATACGAGTAGCTGCGCTCCCCTACTAGAACCTCCAAACAAGCTCTCAGGGTTCACTCTGCTAGCAGGAGCATTGGCAGTTCTTTCTGTGGCTTTTCTCTGAAGTGCAGTGGGCATGAGAGGTCTCTGTCCACAATGGCTGCTAGACTCTGATTAGGAATTCAGGCCTAAGGAGTCCTTTTTTGGAAGGTATATTCCTTCTTGGGATTCACAATAGTAACTCAACAGCAGTTGGTTACTTTAGGAGCTACTGCATTGCCTGCGCAGCAGCACTTCTTCCCTGGTGTGAGCTCAGTACTGGAATATTGGTCTGCACACACTTCCTTCCCAGGAGCCACACATATCACAGTAAATGGATACTTGGCTGGTTAATATAGAATCAAAGTTGGGGAAGGGGGAAGATTTGGGGAGGACTTAAAGCCAGGTTTAGAATTAGGTTGAAGTTAGGGTTACACTTAGCATTGACTTTGGAGCTGAATTAAGTTAGGATTTAAAGTATGGCTAAAGGTTGGGTCCAGCTTAATTTTAGGCTTTGGTTTAGGGGTAGATATAAGGGTGGGGATATAGTTAAAAGAAAGTTCAGTGTCAAAAAACACTTCCCAGAACAAGTGACAATTTTGCTGAATCTTGAAGGTTAATCAAGTTATATGAAGATTTGCCTTTGTGTGGAGGCCACTAATTAGAGAACACACACACACACACACACACACACACACACACGCACACACACACAATTCCAGAAGAGGAAAACAAATTGGCACATTGGAAGAGCCATTCACTCAGTGTAGTCAGCATGAGGCATGCGGGGGCTGTGACAGGCCTGAGAGAAGTGCATTGGCGGGCATGTGAAGATCATTCACTAAATGCTGAGGAATTATTTTTAAATCTTAAACAGGAAAGTGACATCATGAGATTCACATTTTAAACAATTGCTCTAGCAGGTGTGTGGATGATGGATGTGAAGGAAATGAGATTATGAGCACGGAGGCCAGTTAGAAGGTTAAATACTCTCTCCTACTGACCTCACATCTGACCACATAGCCATACCAGTCCTGCCTTCAGGACAAGTATACACTTGCCTCAGGGCCATTGCACTGTCTTTTCTCTCTGCCTGGAATGTTTTTCCTCCATAAATCCACTGAGTGCATTCCTTTCATTCTCTCATATCCCTGCTCAAATGCCATCTGATGGGTATCTTCCCTGGCCACCCTAGCTAGATTAGCTACTGCACATACACAAACATACTTCCTTCCCTCCCTACCAAATTTATTTTTTCCCTTATATTTTTCACCATGTATTTAGTTTATTTCTACTAAAATAGAAGCTTTAGGAAGTCAGAAACATGGTCTCCTTCACTGCTATATCTCCTATATCTACAAATGTGCCTGGTACATAATAGATGCTTTAAAAATATTTGTAAAATAAATGAATAGTGAATACTTATTAAATGAGTATGACAGGCCAAGTACCTTATAGTAAGAGACACAGAAAGGAAACACATAATTATAGTTCAATGTAGTAAATAGTATGACAGAGGTTTACGCAGGATGCTAAAAAGATTTACAATGGAATATTATTCAGCCATAAAAAACAATTAAGCCTTGCCATTTGTGACATTGACAGACCTAGGGATATTATGCTAAATGAAATAACTCAGCCAAAGAAAGACAAATACTGTAAGATTTCACTTATCTGTAGAATCTAAAAAACAAAGTAAATGAACAAACAAAACAGAAATAAACTCATAGATACAAAGAACATTTTGATGGTTGCCATATGGGAGGGGGTTTGGCGGATGGGTGGAAAACATGAAAGGGATTAAGAAGTACAAATTGCCAGTTATAGAAACAGTCATTGGAATATGAAGTACAGCATAGGGAATATAGTCAATAATATTGTAATAACTATGTGTGGTGCCAGATGGGTACTACACTTATTGGGGTGATTACTTCATAAGTTATATAAATGTCTAATCACTACACTGTACACCTAAAACTAATATAATATTGTATGCAAAAAAAAGAAACTAAAAACCCAGTGTGGGGATTATTATTATTTAAGAGAGGGATCTGAGCTGAGTCTTGAAGACAAATAAAAATCCACCAGAAGTGGAAATATCTCATAGAAGTAAACAGAACCTGTAGAAGCATAAGATGAAAGAGCAGTGGGAAATGGTGCATTTAGTGTGACTCATCCAATGCGACTAGAGCAAGAGCTCAAGAACTTGGCAAGAGATAAGCTGATAGGGTAGGTAGAAGATAGAGAATGTTAAGGATATGCTCATTTTCAATTGGTATTTAATTATGTGTTTCTTTGTAAGTCTCCATGCTTCATCCACTTGTATTACTCAAAGTCTTTAAACCAACCAGTTGAAGGTCTGGAGAGGGGAAGAAAACAGGATGAAGAGGGGGAACAGAGGAAAAAAGGGGGACATTGGTAATACTTTCAACAATAAAGATAAATTTAGAAAAGAAACAACCAGTCAATTGTAAAGTCTGAGGTGTGTGAGGGGAAAAAAAGGTTGAATTTTTTTTAAGTGGACATCCTTTCCTACCCACCCTCCCCATCCAGAAATGTATTTACTTCGAGTGTTCAACCCTTAAAATGTTGACTTTTCTAAAAAGAAGAACACACTCTAAGTTGGAAAGGCTTAAATCTGGAGAAGTTTAAAATTATTTATAAACTTTTTGCCTTTCCTGAGCCAAATTGTTCCCTTTGGTTGATCCTCTGGGCACTTATCAATGTCTACAAAAATATATCAATTAATCAGTATTTTGGGAGAAGAACTGGCCTACTTGGTTTTAATTTCTAGTTAGGTGAGAGTTAACCCAAAGACCCTCTTGGTTTCTACTCTGGAGCCTAAGATTTCTTGTAAAATATAGTAGCATACTTTCTGCCCCAACAGGGCAATGGGATGAATTTTTATTTAATGCCTAAGGATTTTCAGAGCTCACATTGTTCTGAGCATAAGTTTATGACTTTAAATTTAGAAACAAGAGGAATTTTATTTACTATGTTCCAGGCACTGACCTGATGTTGTTAAACATTGATCTACACTCTTTCAAATATTATAGGTATTGTTATCCCCATTTTCCAGATTAAAGAACTGAGGCTTCAAAGGGTTAATGAATTGTCCCATGTCTTAAAACTACCCTAAAGTGGTCTCAAATCCCATGGTCTTTCCTTTGGACCTAAGCTTCAACCTATGAATCAGGAGGTCACAGTTCAATTCCCAAATTGGGGCACATGCCTGGGTTGGGGGCTCAATCCCAGTGGGAGGCATACAGAAGGCAGATGATACAGAAGGCAGATGATCAATGATTCTTTCTCTCTCTCTCTCTCTCTCTCTCTCTCTCTTCCTCTCTGAAATCAATTTTAAAAATACATTTTTTAAAAAACAGTGACTCTAACACCAGGCATTATCAACACACCTGAGAGTTGGGGATCTCCCTCAACACATGCCCCAGGCTCAGGATCTGGATGGGGTTGGGAGCAAACAGATATGCTTTCAAATGTCTTCTCAGTTAATTTTAATGTACCAAGTAACATTTTTGAGAAAATCTCTGATTTCAATTTCTGTCTTTATGGTTGCCTATTATCCTATTATAATAATTAGAAAGCAAGAGAAAAATGCACATTTCCACTTAATTTAGTTTAGAATAATCAGGTGTTTTGTTTATTTTGTTTTTGAATGAATTCTCTAGTTACAACAGGTCCTGTGGAGTCTGCAATGAGCTCACCTGAAATAAGATTCCAAAATATAAATTTAAGCTTACAACCATCTTTATACAAACATATTACAAGTTGTGTAATTATAAAATCTTTCCTCTGCTCAGACTGTTGGACAAAATCTTCTGTACCCCCATTATGTTATACTTTATGTGCTGTGACACAGTGGTGGACCAAGTGATCCTTCATTTATTCCTTCTTTTATTCATTGGTATATTGAGTGCCTGTGATGAGCTTTGGCATTAGTGAGGACTAGAATCTCTTTACCACCACCATCATTCTCCTTTCTGAATGCTTTTTCGTCCTTCCCTTTACCATTGTACACGGGGTCTTGAGAGCTGTGCCATATTTCTCCTATGAAGCAGAATTTTGAGAAGTTGAAAGTGCCCAAAACTTCTCCTCCTGTAAATGGTGGCGATTACTCTCTTTGGCCTACTTGCCTACTAGCTCTTTCCCTTTGGATCCCTGGCAATGAAAACTAAGGAATCCACCATTTGCCTTGTTCACATTATTTTCTCAATCATCACACAAAGGCAAAGTAGGCTGTCCCCTACACACCATACTTTGAGGTGCAGACTCTAAATACTTTCTGGAAGAAGCTATTACATGGCTGAAACGCCACCTGTGGGCACAGCATTTCCCTCACCTGAGGAATGGATTAGTTTACCAGATCATCAGCCTTCTTTCTAGGGTCCCAGTGAAAGCACAGGGTTGACTGAGCAAACATGAGTCTTTGGGTTGGTACACTCAACTCCACCCACCAACCAGGGAAGAAGAGAGAAAACTAAAAGAAAAGGGAAGAAGCAATTGGAAAACAGGCATAAGGTTCCAAAGACAAATATCACTCACATCACTTTTCAAAGAGCCACCCACCTACTGATGCTATTACCTTTCCTCTAAAGCACGTTAAATATGACAGAATATTGGTTCTTTTCTTTCAGTCCTTGGTACCTGTGCATAGGTGACCAGCCAGCATCTTTCAAACCTGGTTCATGCTAATTCTGGTCATTTTTATTTCATCTAACCTGCAATTGAAATGTTTTCTTCCCATGGCTTTCCCTCTAACTTTGGAAGGCAGCCTCCATTGGATGTGCTAGAATAAACTTTGCTTTGGCCTTTTGTAGATTAAATCAACACTCAGGTGAGTGTTGTGTGTGTCCAGCAACCACATTCAAAGAGCATGGAGATATGGCACGGTTATACTCTACAAGCCCCCTGAAATCATTTCAATAATAATCCCAGCTATTTCAGAAACATCATTGTTTAGGTGCAAATACACCATGTAAGACCTCTAAATGTCTAGAAATAGTGCTGGTCTTTGTTATAGTAGGCCAGAGTTTGTACAAGTATATTTTGTACAGCACTAATTCCTAATTACCTCGGGGGGTGGGGGGAATCTGTGGCTCAAAGGTTACGAGTATGCTTGACCAGCCAGAGTTGAACTTCTTTATTTACTCCTGAATTCTATAGTGCCTTTAATAGGCTAATGTGCTTTACGCCTCTCCAAGAACAATCTATATATATAAAAGCCTATGTGACCATTCAACCATTCGACCGTTTGACCGTTTGACCATTCAACTAGTGGCTATGATGCGCACTGACCACCATGGGGTAGATGCTCAATACACAGGCATGGAAACATGGAACAGACTGATGAATCTCAGAGGGAAGCGGGGAGGGAGAATGGTGGGAAGAGATTAACCAAAGATCTTATATACCTAGTAGAGGCCCAGTGCATGGATTAGTGCACTGATGGGGTCCTTCAGCCTGGCCTGCGGGGATCAGGCCAAAATCAGCAGTCTGACATTCCCCAAGGGGTCCCGGATTGCGAGAGGGCGCATGCCAGGCAAGGGACCCCACCAGTGCACGAATCCATGCACCAGGCCTCTAATTTATAATAAGCAACATTTCTCAATTTGTTGTGTGAGTTTGGCAAGTTGTTTTTGATGTGCCTCTAAAATTAGAAGGTTAAACTAGACCACTTCAGTGGGACCTCCCATTTTTCACCCCTTAGAGGCTGTGACACCTTTTCATTGAAACAAAGGTTTCTCCTAGAACTATTACCTATTACTTGTCACCAATATCTAATAAAAATCCCTCTGCAGTTGCCCCTGCATTACTGTGGTTCATCAGGACCTTGTGGAGGGTGATTACTGGGGAAGCTTCAGAGAGAAACTTTATGATCACTTCCAATCAGATCAGATGAGAGAGAGACTGCCTGGGACTATTATTAATTGTGATCACAATAATAACTGTATCTTTTTTTGTTCCTGTCCACCCTTACCACTTTGGCATTGATCTTCACCTGAAGTTACAAACATTTTCTATGACAATTTGCTTCCCCTCGGCACATCTGGTATCTGGCCAGGAACTGTAAACTGATGCTCCCACTCTAGTGTCTGACTTGGGAAAGAAGGTGGGGGGATGGGGAGCAGAGGAACCGTGGCTACAGAGACAGACGCTGCTGAGACATTTAAAATGCATGCTCCCCTAATAGGAAACAGAGCAGACTGTGTCAGAGAGAAGGGGAATGAGAGAAGCAGCTCTCTGTGCCTGTGGGGGATGGAGTGTCCAGCTACCCAAGGCTCGGGACCCAGCAGGGAGGCCTGGGAGGATGGAACAGGAGTGGGGTTGCCTGATAAGATAGCGATAGAAAAGCACACGATAAAGGAAGTCTGGCCCACAGCAGCTAATCGAGGAGGCAGACAAAAATCACCTGACACGACAGCAAAGGGTGACAGAAGCCAGGCAACCAGAGAGCTCAGTGTGGGAGGAGGGACTGTGAGGTGCAGGGTGGCATGGAGGGGTCGGAGAGGAGCACCATTACCATGCCAACTTCCAATCAACATGTACATCTTTTACTTAAGGGGAAACTATTGAGGCATTCAGCCCACCAAGCTAGTGGCTGGTCGGCTAAGATGTATTTAACCTTACAGTTGGATAAATTCTCCAGAAGGAATCTGGCACAGGAAAAATTGCTGTTTATATCAAGGTGTTGTTATAGAAAAAGAAATAGAAGGCATTCCGATCTTATTACTATAGAACCTTAAGCAACTAACTAGAACTTTTCCACAAATCCAATGAGTCTTTGAACAAGAATTTATGGAAAACCTACTGTGCTCCAAGTTCAGGTGGAAGGTCACCTACTATGAATACAATGGGAAACAAGTCACGGGCTGTGGTCTTAAGAAACTTTTAGAAATGTCCACATATGTAGACTGAACAAAATTTCTGCCCTGCCTCCTTCATGGGTTTATCTTAAGGGTCTTGGCAACAGTGGATCTGAAAGCAATGCTGTGAAATACTTAAAATAATATGCAAAGGAAGGGATTAATATCATTATGTACTTTTTTATTTATTGAAATATAATTGGCATATAACATTCTATGAGTTTTAGATATACAACATAATGATTTGATATGTGTATTTATTGCAAAATGATTATCACAGATAGTTGACACTTATTACCACACATAGTTACAAAAGTTTTTGGTAATCCATATAATTTACAGTTTTAATACTTTAGGTCTGAAGTACCCAAAATTCAGTTCTGCACCTTTGCTCCAGATTCCTAAACAGTCCTATCAAACACTACTTACCTTGAAAGGAGCTAATCTAATCTTCAAAAAACCCATTAGGCATCTGATTCTGATGTCCTGTGGTAATGCCCTCATTGTAACTAGGGAGGCACTAGCCTAAGGGCCGTGTCCTTTAAGTCCACCTGGAACAAAAGGAATTGCTCTTTCTGGCATGGAAAGCATATGAAAAGCCACAGGCAATAGTGAAAAGCAACCAGCTCTCTAAACCCAGCGATTTTATACCCAACCTCCCCAGACCCACTCAAGTTGAAAAGGTATTCAAAACTGAGATTGGGAACTCTCGGCCCTGTGTGCCAGATGGTGGGACCTACCAACAGGCTCAGGAAACACCACACCCGGGGAGCCACGCACCTGCCATGCACTTCCCCAGCCCTGGGAGTTTGCCAAGAGGCCATCAGCACCCTCGCCAAGCACACTTTTCCTATGATGGTGAGTACCGGGAATGTGTTAAAGCAGCATAAAGATTAGGCCTGTCCCACGCTTACAATCATGTACACACTTCCAGCTACTACCCGCTGACCTTGATGATAGGTGTTTTTAATTGTGGTAAAATATACATAACAAAATTTGCCACCTTAACCTTTTTTGAGAGTATAATTCAGTGACGTTAAGAACATTCACACTGCTGTGCAACCATCACCACCATCCTTGTCCAAAACTTTTTTCATCTGAAATTCTGTACCCTAATAACTTACCATTCCTTCCTCCCTCAGCCCCTGGTAACTGCCATTCTACTTTCTGTCTTTATGAATTTGACTATTCTAGGCACCTCATGTAAGTGGAACCATACAATAGTTTTCCTTTTGCTTCTTGCTTGCTTATCACTTGGCATAATATTGTCAAGGTTCATCCATGTTACAGTCTATGTCAGAATTTCTTTTCTTTTTGAGGCTAAATCATATTCCAGTGTATGTGTAGACTATACCTGTTATCTGGTTATCCTTTTGCTCATCACTGGACATTGGGTTTGCTTTACCTGTATTGGTCATTGTGAATGTGCAGTTTATAAACACAGGTGTACAAGTATCTGTTCGATCCCCTGCTTTTTTTTTATGAATGTGATTTTGGCAAAATAAGCATTTGCTCCTTAGATACATGGACCTGAAAAGCAAAGTGACTTGTACAATTTCTAAAAACTTTTTCTGCAAGAATCCTCTGTGTCAAATTCAGAAAGGATGTCCCTTACACAAGACCGTTCAGGGGACATGAACTTGACAGGGTGTTAAGGATCCTTAAGGAAACCTGCAAGCTGGGACAAGCTTGCTGAGTCTTGAGGTCTGTTTTCACTGGGAAGCCTATTCTCCGTACCCCTCTGTATGTGTGCCGGCTTGGACCTCGGGTTCCTAAGCAATTGTACTTGGATTAAAAATTCAGCAGCCAAGAACTTAAACAGAAACTTTGTCCTGAGTAACATGCTGTGAAACCGCCTCTGTGTTGGATTTAGAGCTTGGACTGCTTTGGAAAGCTATGCAAGTCGATGTCTCCAGCCACAGCCCAGGAGTTCAGATCATGGTGGGAGCTGCTTGTCAGTTTCAACGCTAAGCTCCCCAAGTTTTACTCTTGGTAATAAAACCATCCAGCTCAGAAACATCTTTCCCTGGGTTGTGACTTTCATTTGTGAGTGTTCCAAACCCTATCCAAAAGAGATATATAGAAAAAAAATTGGGATCGTTATTTTTAGTGTCAACCGTTATATATGCCAGTTTCAGGAAGGAAGAAAAGTCAATGAAAGGAAAGCAAATCCTTTTACAATGCCATCATTCCATCATTGAACCTTTAGCATGTGTAAGCGCTACAATTCACTTGTATTGTCACTTAATTTTGTTTTTAACGAGAGAGAGAGAGAGAGAGAGAGAGAAAGAGAGAGAGAGAGCGCCTTGAGTTCAATCAACTAGAATTCGGGAACACCAAGTGTCTCCATTTGTGAAATGGTAATAATAATCCCCACCACCTGCTTCCCGGGACTGGTGTGCGGGTTTGTGTTCATTTCTGAAAGGGGCTTGAGATCCTTGAGTGAAAGGTGTGATGCACAGTATTATAATTCCCACCACAGGGGAACATATGGAGAGGGAAAGAAAGTGTATAGATACGTATGTTTCTGTTTAAACTCTGTGTGCAATTCTGACTTTTATCTTATTTTGCCTTTAAGCTAAACTGCATGGGTCACATTTAGAGCATATGTTGTTATCATTCGCCTCTTTTTGCTGGAGAAAATTGGGTGAATAGCGGGCATTGTTTCCCTCCTGGCCGTGGTTGGAGCGGTTGCGCGCTTAGAAATCTCTGACTCCACACACAAAATAGCAGATCCTCTTATTCCTATGCTGAGGGTGAGGGGCTTCAGTTTGTGCTTCCTCTGGTCCTGTCCTCCACGGATATTATAGATACAATTTTGAATACTTTTAAATTGGCAAAGTATTCCTTTCGAAGAGATAAATTCCTTTCCCCCTGCTTGACAAAAAGAGTGAACAATGAAACCATCGCACTCTTGGGGACCCATATGCCTCTCACTCACAGCCTCTTAATTGGTCTAATGTGCTTTTCACTTTTTGTTTTTCCCTACAATGAGCTCTCACGTTTGTGACCTTCTATTTTAAAGCCTTGCTGAGGACCCACAACTGTGCTTCGGGAAGAGCCTACCCCTCCGCACAAGGCCTCTTTCTCCATTTGACTTTACTTAGAAACCAGGTGCTACAAACCCAAACACCTTGGATGTAAGATGTGAAATGGGTCTAAGTCACACTGTATTAGTCATGAGGCAGAAATGGAGGGATGTTGACATGACTTGAAAGTAGCATTGTTGAGTAAATGAATATGTGAGAAGCACTTGCTAAACTAAATGAGTTTTGCAGTTGTATGCACATTTGTGTAATCCTGTTTATTGATGCCTGAAACAATTTGCAAAATAGAAACAAATCCATGAAGAAGAAATATGTTTGGAATTATTTGTTTATATGACAATTTTAAAAAAACACACAGGAATCCAACTGCTACATTTCATGCACTAAATATACCATATGTGGCAGCTTCCCCTCAGAAAATTCAACGGCAACCTTTACTGTCTGAGACAGAACAATAAGCGACAACCCTATGTCTTTTACTTGCTCTCAGTCATTTTTAACGGGAGAGTTAGTTTTGTAAAAAAAAAAAAAAATTAATCAAACAGAATATCAAGATACCTATACTATTGTCTTTACAGGCTGATGAAGAAATACCTGATTTTTCTTAATGCAATATAAGAGTAATGTCCCTGACAGAAAAATATATATTTGCACATTTTTGGGGGGCGGAGGGGGGAGGTGGGGAGGATATCTAGGTATCTTTAAAGAAATACATATAAACTTACAATGGACCAGGCACTATTCTTAGGTACTTGGCAAATGTTAATTCATTTAATGTTCATTATAATTCCTTGATTACTATGATTATTCCCAGATGACAGATGAGGAGATTGAGGCACAGAGAAGTTCAGGAACTTGTTCAAAGTCACACAGCCAGTAAGTAAGGAGCCAGGGTTCAAAGGCAAGCCACCTAGCTCCAGGTGTCCATGCTTTTACTCCCACACCGCTGTCTCGCCACAGATTTAAAAGCCTCCGTGTGTTAAGAATTTTTTTTTTTTTTTTGACAATTCAGGTTCTGGGTTGAATGTGTCCTCTAGACCCCAGCATTTTACTTTAGGAGCTCAAATGCTAGCCGCAGTCTGCCTCTGTGCCTGCTGGCTGTCCCTAGACCCCAGACTCTCCCTCTCATACCCACTTCTCCGGGCCCTGCTTTTGTGGGTGAACACTTGTTGCTGTCTGACTCACTTAAGAACTACAAGTAGCCTTAGCCTGGCCAGCTGCAATCCCAGACTGGATCACTTCTCCAGATTTGAGGTTAATCAACTGCAAATTCCATTAGCTTCATACAGAGTGAAAATAGAGAACAGACGGCTTCACATGGGAGCCCAAGTCAGGTGTGGCTCCTCCAGGCTGGCCTGCAGGTATCAGCTTTTCCCCCTGCCTCAAAGGAGCAGCGCCTTCAATACGGAGGCAGATCAAAGAAGGGCTGTTCCAGAACCCCTCTGCCTCTGGCGTGTCCCCCACGCATACCCACAGACTTGTGCTTCTCTTTCCCCCAGGAAAGACGTAGAGTTGGAAACTCCGGTTCATTGTACTCGGGCGGCTGTGAGAACGTTTCCTAGGTGCTGTTCGGTATGCTGCTGTGGTGGGGAGGCAACGCTGACAACTGATTTCTCTGCCCACTAGACAAGATGGCCAAGAGTGGGGTTCAAAAGGCGGCCGGGACTTTGGGGTGGTCCTTCCTTGAGGCTGTGGGCTTCTTTTCATCCATCCTGATGTCGAATGGCTTTAAGACACAAAATAAAAGCCATGTTCCAAAGATCGCTGATGTTTTTCAAAGCGGGACAAAAGTGAACTTGCTAGGACATATTCAAATACAAGCTGTTAGTTTCTCATTAATCTAAGTTGCCCGAACAAAAGCTCTGCTGGTGCAATGAAAGAAGTATTATATAGCAGTGTGGAGTAAGTTAGCAATTTCCTTTAAAATGCACAGTTCCGTTGGTCTCCTTGTGGGAAGCGTCCCCGTGATCAGGTGAGAGGACACTTTCTGCTTGACTTTTTAAAATGCCATATGGTCACTGTCTACACGCTTTTCACTGTCCCTGAAGCCCTGCCCCACGCCATTGGCTGGGTTACTGTTTTGCTTCTAGAGTTTCCCTGGTTTGACTGCTTATTTCTTTCCACCCCCAGATTAAGGAGAATATTCACTGTGAAAACAGAGGAAAAACGCAATAACCCCACTGCTGGGAACTTATAAGCTAACCAATGCCCCCTCCCTTCCATCACAAGTGGCCCCTTTCTAATCATAGTTTGTGGTGGAATGAAAGATGCAATTGTCTGGAAGGGATGAATATGGGATCCATGCTGGCTTGGGGGTCAAAGGTCATCGCATGCAAAGGTCCCTTTCTCTCTGGCACGGCTCCCTTTGTATAGCATAGTTTGGCAGCTATCTTCTTGCACTTCGGCTACCTGCCAGTGCAGCTGGTACTGTGTCTGGTGCAGACAACAAAGCGTCACTCAGCAACCAGCAGCTCTGCATGGGGCCGCTTTTCTCAGATGACAAAGAAAGATGGGCTATACATTCTACCATCGCTGCCCATTAAAAGGACTCTTAAATTGCATTACTACAAGTTATTGTTAATTATGTAGTAGTCACTGGAGCTGGAGGAGCTTTCCGGGGATGATGGCTGGGCTATATGCTGGGGGAAGAGGAAGTGGGGGAGGGGTGGCTGGGAGAGGAGTAGCATGGGACCAGGACTGGAGGTAGGGGGGAAAAAAACGACTCATATGCTGCAAAAAAACCAAAGTGACATGAATAGGGTCGGTCCTTGGTTCTGATGAGCATCTCTGGAGGTTCGTAATGGAGCTGATGAAGAAGGAATCAATCAGCTGAAAATAAAAAACCTCTGATACGGGCAGTTTGGAAATTGTCCTGCCCCCCACTCCATTCAAAAGGCTGCATCGGAGGTTTCCAGCATTTTCATTTAAGAATAATTTTGAGCAATTTATCACTTGGCTGTAATGCATTCGCTCTGGGCTGAAATCAATAAGTCCTGCAATGCGGAGATAAGGCCTGTGTGAAGGTTGGGGAAAGAGGACCAGAGGTTGCCTATTGTCAAATAGCCAGAAAATGAAAATTAAAGTGATATGTTTACCCCATTCGGCCATCTGGGGTAGAATGTGGCTCCGCTGGTGTTACCCACATTTTTTCAAGGGTGGATGGTTTGAGGGATGTTTATAGCAAGGGTCCAGCTCCACCCGCTGTTTTAGAAATCAAATGAATCTGTCCATGTGCCCCCAACGAGGCAAAGCCTCAGGACTGCCGCTGTGGAATTCCTTGGTACTATTTTGAGGCTGCATTTGTTTTCTCTTGCTGTCCTTCTAAAGATTCCTGAGGCAAGGACTGGGGTTTTGAAATCTGATCATTCATTTGCTTGTCCCTCCCCCCAAAATAAAAACACGCACAGTTTCCAAAGGGGTTCAGCGAGGGGCTTTATCAGCCTTCGCTGTCTTATTTTGAGGGTTTGGGCCATTAAAATGAGATGACGCTGCTCTAGAAATGTCTGGCAAGTTTTTCGTGATGTGTACCAAACTCTAGCGGGGAGAGGATCCCAATTTGATGTAATTTCATTGCAGCAACAACAGCGACACAGCTTCCCGCTCCTCCCCACCCCCCTTGCTTCTCCACTCCCTCCCCGAACCCCCACTCCAGCCCCCTCCTGCCAATCCTCTCCAGATTAAAAGGAAATCCAAGGGAAACGGGACACAATGGGGGCAGATGAAAATCCACAGTCTTTAGTTTCTATCTTTCCTGCTTGTGTCTAATTTTCCGCTTCTTGGTTGTTCTGATCTCAGCTATTTGCAATAGTTATATATAATTTAACATTATACAAAAGTATTGTCATATCAAACATAGTGAAATGGATTCCAAAAACACCATCTGGTATTTGGGAATGCACTGTGAGTTGGGAACGTGAGAAGAGATATTCTTTGCCACTTTGCTTGGGACCCAGCCATTAGCAGTGTAATTGCCAAGAAAAGGTGACAGGCTCCAGGCTTAAAACAAGTGGGTTCCTCCCCCCCTCCCCCTCGCCTATTAACTCTTGTGAGTCCTAAACCATATTAAAAAGAACTCTGCGGACAAGAGCAGTTTAAAACAAAACACACACAAAATAAGAAGAAGAAAAAGGACTGAGGAATCTGATTTTTAAAACAGAGAAAAATGCCCACTGTGATGTTGTTATTAGTGTTTTATGAAGAAGGGAGCATAAGAGGAAACAAAACGAGTCAGAGACAGAAGGGTGGGGATTGGGGATCGAGTTAATTGTGCTTTCAAGTTAGAGGGTTTTTCAGTGGATTTGCATGATGAGTTTTAAGCCAAAGCTTGTTTCAAAATCCTCGTTAGTTTTCTGTAATCCTCCTAAAATTATGAAGACCTAGATTGTGAAGGTCGTCTGTGATGATTCAAACCTACTGAATGTCACAAAGGTTTGTACCCACTTCTCTATAGAAAATAGAGTTAATAACTTTGAATTGTGTCCTGTATCTACAGTTTCGGGAACTGCCATAGGAGAGAAAAGGAGAAATGCAGACCATACACTTTTAGAGACCTGGACTTTGTTTAACCAGTTGGAGCTGAGAACAGTTTAAAAAAAATAAATACCTCCTATGTAACAAGCAAAAGGAGTTATCCTACTGGACAGAAATTAAAGAAAGGACTTCTTAGCAGGAGGTAAAAATAAGGAAACAGCAGGAAAAAAAACACACTTAAACCTCTCGTAGCTGTGTTCAATCTGGCATTCACAACCTGGGTCTATATCCGTTTCCAACTACAAAAATAGTTTACAAGGGTCACAGTCATTTTTTTTCCACACAGTGTGTCAGAAGTTGGGATGTGCAACCCAGAACTGCCATTCCATTACACAGAATAAAATGATATCTGGTGGGCGGATCGAACGCCTGCCAAATAAGACACAGTGAAAGCTAACCCTCTCAGTCTAGCTCCTGTTTTTAAATATTTATATCTCTGGCAGACTTTTTTGGGGTAGAGGAAACTGAAAGCTCTTTTGCTATCTGTCATTTCACCCAGGCAGAGGAGAGAGTCTCGCGACTTGATTTTCCTCGAATTTGGCACCCGGAACAGGCGATGGCATTTCTTCGGGGTGGCGAATTTCTCTTTGTGGAAACACCGGCCAGGACCAAGGATTTTCACAAGAGCCAACAGCCGCTTTCCATACCCACCTGGGGCAGGGCCAAGTTCCCATTAGCACTGCTGTTACAGCTCCGGCCTGCCTTGCAATGGGCCAATGCTGACTTGGTCAGGGCCTATTAGGAAACCTGCAAGCAAAGCCGGCATGGGTTTGGGGTGGAGCGGGGTGGGGGAGGAGGGGAAGAAAGTGCTAGAAATGGGGCAGTGTGACTTCCTAGCTGGTCTCTGTCATTAATTCTCTTTGTAATCCTCAGTTTTCCTCTTCCCACCCCCACCCCCTGATTTCTCTCTCCAAGAAATCAGTCACCAAAGTCGATTGTCTACTACTTCCTCCTCTGTCTTACCAGCAACTCTGCCAGCTGCTTAGTTCAGGGCTTGCACTGCCCCCTAAGCCTTCTAACATTCTGGGGCAGTCTTGCAGTGTGCATAGCAATGGGTAAGAGAGTGATCTTTAGAATCAGATAGACCTGCCTCTTTTTTAAAAAATATATTTTATTGATTTTTTACAGAGAGGAAGGGAGAGAGATAGAGAGTTAGAAACATCGATGAGAGAGAAACATCAATCAGCTGCCTCCTGCACACCCCTTACTGGGGATGTGCCCACAACCAAGGTGCATGCCCTTGAACGGAATCGAACCTGGGACCCTTCAGTCCACAGGCCGATGCTCTATCCACTGAGCCAAAATGGTCAGGGCTAGACCTGCCTCTTAATCATAGCTCTGTGTATGGAGTACACGAGAGGAAAGGATACAGCCGTGGGCAAACTACGGCCCGCGGGCCGGATCCGGCCCGTTTGAAATGAATAAAACTAAAAAAAAAAAAAGAAGACCGTACCCTTTTATGAAATGATGTTTACTTTGAATTTATATTAGTTCACACAAACACTCCATCCATGCTTTTGTTCCGGCCCTCCGGTCCAGTTTAAGAACCCATTGTGGCCCTCGAGTCAAAAAGTTTGCCCACCCTGATAGGATGCTATCGGTCACCTTGTGAATACTCGGTATACTAACATTATTGTTAATGTAATCAACAAGTGCACATGGTTCCATCAGGAAGGCTTTAATACATCCCTTTTTTGGACAAAAGTATGGTAAGGGCTCAGGCTGCAGAACCTACCCCAGGGAGTTCTCTATAGAATAGACTGGTTCATCAGTGACCAAATAGCTTCAACTTCCTTCCTCTGTTCACATACCTCTTAATTTCCAGCTTTACAAGATTTTTCTACAGCATTTTTTGGCAATAACAACCACAATTGTAATATTAACGACCATCTCCTCAAACTTGCCATGTGCCAGGCCCTATAGTAATGCATTTACATATATTACCTCATTTCATTATTTTGGTATATGCTAATAATCTAAAAAAGAGCTAGGGAATTGAAAAAAACCTAAGTAACCTGCATGGGAATATGCAGCTCTTAATATCTATGAACCAATGAAAAGCAGGAATAATTTCCTTTTGTTTTCTTGGTGAAAAGGATGAACTTGATTTAAGATTCTAGGAATCTATTCCAATTCTGACAGTAACTAGCTTATAAGTTGTTTCAGACAGAGGCAAAATGAGCCATAAGATAACATTATTCTTTTACCAAATATTTTTCAGCATCTACTATATGCTTTGGGTATTCTGATAGACACACAAATGGTTTCATATAAATTCTTCCCTCAAGGGAAACAAAATCCAGAAGGGTGAAGAAGGTCTGTTTCTAAGTCACTATGATATGTGGGAGAAGAGTGATAGGTTCCATTAGAGCAGCGGTTCTCAACCTGTGGGTTGCGACCCCTTTGGGGGTCGAACGACCCTTTCACGGGCATCGCCTAAGACCATCGGAAAACACATATATAATTACATACTGTTTTTGTGATTAATCATTATGCTTTAATTATGTTTAATTTGTAACAATGAAATTGGGGGTCACCACAACATGAGGAACTGTATTAAAGGATCGCGGTATTAGGAAGGTTGAGAACCACTGCATTAGAGAGTTTCAGTAGATGCATATCTGAACTCCATGGCCTCCAGCGAGGACTAGGCCAGAAGACAACAAGAAGGATTTTAGCACAGGTGATAACATTTACATGCAGAAATGATGAGAAAAGGTATTCCAGGTGGAGAGAAACATATGAGCAGAAGCCCAGAGGTAGGAATGAGTCAGATGTGCACTAAGAGTTCAAGGAAACAGACCCAGGAAAAGCTTTTTAGGACATAAACTTGGATAGTCAGTTAGGACTGAGAGAAGATGGATGTCAGAAAAAGTGGTACCTTGCCAAATGTTATGTGCAAATTTGTTGCTTAATAAATATTCCTTGATGAGGACAACATATGCTGTTACTTAATAAATATTCCTGATGAGAAAGACATGTGCTGAGCTGATGGGGAGGGGAAAAAATAACTTAATCACCCAGGGCTCAGTTTTTCTATTGGCTCCCAAAAATCCATTCATTCATTTAAGGATCCAAACATTTATTAAGCTGACACTCTGCACTGGCCTAGGCACTGAAAATACAGAGATGAGCAAGATATGGTCTGTGACTTTGAGGCATTCATAATTCAGGGTCAGAGACAAGCATGTAAAGTCGCAATTCTAAATGGAGTCATGGGTACCATATTATGAAGCAATAGCCCTGGGGGCCTGGAGCAGTGGTTCTCAACCTTGGCTGCACATTAGAATCACCTGGGAATCTTTTTAAAATCCTGATTTCTGGGCCTCATCCTCCAGAAATTCTGTTTCTTTGTTATGGAGTGGGGCCACAACATTAGTAACAAAGAAGCAGAATTTCCGGAGAATGAGGCCCAGAAATCAGGATTTTAAAAAGATTCCCAGGTGATTCTAATGTGCAGCCAAGGTTGAGAACCACTGGCCTAGAGGGTGAAGTACTTAATGTTGCCTGAAGCGGTGAGAGAAAGCTTCCCAGCAAAGATAAGGTTAGAGTTCAGTGCTGAAATTCATACCCTTCCTTCAGGTGAAAGGGCTCTGTGAGTCTGAAAAGCACTGTGCAAATGTTACCTGTCATTTTCTTAATTCTTTTTCACAACCACAACTTTGAGGTTAAATCAGCCCAAGAGGAAACTAGGACTTTATTTTTAGAGTTGAAGGAACATCTTAAAGATCATATGGTCCACTGGCTTTCAGAATGAATGAATGGATACATAGGTGTACATGTATGTGTTTATGTCCACTTAAAATATATATTACTATTATATGGACAAAATATTATTGTATCATTTCAAATTGATAATGTTTACCTCTTCAGGTTCCACCATAAAGAAGCAATGAGTTCATTCAGATTAACCCCAACATTTGATATTGGTGTGATGGATGATATTTGCAATGATATCAGCCTCAGTATTGTGTTTATTTTGATATTTTGTTTTGAATACATGGTCTCATGGAAATTCTGAGTGTACTGATAAGCAGTGAAAGTGGTAACATCTGTGGGCTTTTGGGTTTGTTTGTTTTTTATTAACAGCTCTACTTAAAAATCTCAAGATACTCTTCATTTAATTTAGGCCAGTATAGCAAGACACTTCTGTTACAAAGTTGAATCAGTAACCCTTCTGATGGCTCTCTATATTCTTTGACATGAATATGAAAATCAGACATGAGGAGCCCCCAAAAAACTTATATAGCGACAGTTGTCTATGATATGATTTACGGAGATCAGCATGTCTTGAGTACCCAAGTTGCTGAGTTAGAATGATACAGCTTGATAAAACAATTGGTCAAAGCAACTGAGTGGATACTTACTTGGAATTTATTTGGGGTCCTGGCGACTCACTTATCAAATTTTAGGTTAAAAGTCTGAATTTCAGAAAGACCACTGCAAACATGACTCAAACGGGCTTAAAATATGAATATAACATGGATAGTATATACGTAATAAATATAAATAAAATATAAAATAGGAAAGGCTCTCACCATTGAAAAATCCAAAGATAGCACTGTCTTCATTCATGGCCTGATCCAGCAACTCCCAGTCACACAGTTTTTCCCCATTCTGCCTTCCTTAGAATCTTTCAAGGTTACTTCCCCACTCATGTTTTTTAAAGAGTCACAGCATTCCCAAGAAAAAAACATCCAAAAGTAAGCCCTAAGGCCTGTCCTTAAACCACAACTGTGGTCAGGGGATGGAAGGCGTGCTTGAATTAACCCAATCACGTGTTCTACATTTAGAGCAAAACCTGGAGCCACTGGGATCTCTATGGGAATTAACAGCTGCTGGGATTGAAGACAGGTGAGAATAAAGGCTGAGGCAGCCACAAATATCCATTGTAGTGAAGGAGGCATAACAACATTACTGCAGTGGAAAGTCTTTAAATTTGAACTGGGTAAAATTCTGGATGCTTCCAAAGAATGGGCTCTGTTTTTCGGAGGTATTTATGAAGTGTCTATATGCAAAGAGGGAAAAGCGATGTCCCTCCATTCACCCCAGGAATGCAAGCATGGACAATGTTCACAAGGATGTCTGTGTGGATTTTTCCTTGTTTAATACCACTTTGGGAGTATATTACCCCACTACATTCAAGGCTGGGCTGTGGCCCTACTTAAGAATTGACTAACTAGTGGCTTTTTTTAATGAGAGGGTAGCGGTACAAGAAAAATCCAGCAGTGTTGTCTGGAAGCCAAAAAGAAATATACATACAGTTTTGACATTTGAAGTTGAGATTTGAGGTCGAGGGAAGTTAAATGGCTCTGAGAGGCAAAGAGCTGCTCTCCAAGGAAGATGCTGGCCACATAGCAGTCAGAGGATGTAGTTCCCATGTAGTGAATTTCATTCAGCTCTAGCCAGAGGGAGAGAGATTTGGGGAAAGTGTTGGATCTTCTCCAAAGCCTCTTGAAAATGTAACCTGTCCCAAGGCTGCTTTTGACCATTTTAACTGAAAGGTTGAGAATCCTATCCAACTGAAATGCTTGGAGCAGGGGCCATTCACTTAAATTATTTCACCTAGCCCTCGCATTAAGCCTGTAAGGCATAGGTTTATCCCATTTCGCAGATAAATACACAGAGGCTCAGAGAAACTAAATGAACTGTCCCCCTGTCATTCTGACAGTAGGCTCTCGCATGACCTTGAGCCAGTCCCTCCTTCTCAGTCCTAGCAATGCCTTCCCAGCTGCCTCCTGCCTCTCGGGCCTCAGACTGTCTGTGTCGAGGTCTCCTCTTCCAGTCTGGGAGGTCCAAATCCTGGGCAGATGTCTCTCACCATATGCTGGGGGTGATTTAACAAGGCCAAATGGGCAGCCCCGTGGTTGGAGGCGCTCTCCATTACATGCAGGCCGGTTGCTGCCGCCTGCCCGCCCCGCTTGTCCCAGCCCTCGCCTGCTCCTTCTCTGAGGCAGCAGCCTGCAACTGCAGATGCCAAGCAGCAGCGGAAGATATTTTTAAAGCTACAGCATCTGGCTCCTTGGCAGCCTCCACCCGCTGGTGGGCCGGGTGTTTTGGAGTTGCCTCTGGGCACTTCACATGGTTTGGCATCCGATCCATTGTCTGGGCTGCCTTTTAGAGCAAAGCTTTTATTGTGCAGCGGCAGTGGGGTTGAGGAAGGGGTGGGCTGGGAGGGGGTTCCCTGAAACCAAAATTTGATTATAACCTAAGTCTCCTTTTTCAGTGATAGCAGTATGTCTCTGGTTTTTTCGTGGTGGGTTCTTTTTTTTCTCTCTCTCTCTCCTTCTTTAATAAAAAGGAAGTGATGAAAGAATGAAAGAACATTTCCCCTCTGCCAGAGTGGGTTTGAATAGAAAGCTGCTCAGTAGCTGTGCAGCTGCCCAAATCTTGCCCACCGCGTCCGCATTCTGACTGGCTCGGAACACGGCTTTCTTGGCATTCAAACTTCCCTCAGGCTTGACTGTTCCTCAAATGTCTCCCCAGGGAGGTGGAGGGTTTCTTTTTCTTTCTTTTTTTCCTGTTTTTGCAAAAGACTCTGAAGCTTCCTGTCTACTTCCAAATAGCCATTCAAAAAAAGGAGGGGGGGGGGAGACACTGACACTTAATTATCCCTGGCAAGCTATATTAAGTTTTCTTAGAAAGGTGCATTTTAGGGAACACCCGCTCCCCAGCCTGGACACTCAGGCCTGGAGACTTGGCCCTGTTTCAGAACACCCGTTTCAAGATGATTTCCAAGTGAGGAGTTCAGGCCTGGTGACAAGAAAATTATCTCAGTTGGGGCAACAGGCTCCTGTGCCACAGGGCTGGGCAAGGCACCAGCCTGCCTCTCACCCATGACTTAGCAACAGGACTAAGTGGTCTTTTCTCCAGCCTGGAGGCCCAGGGAGGCCCAGGCAGTAGCTACCAGTGGGCAGGAATAACCACTAAGGACCCAGCTGGGTTTGGCCAGAGGCTTATTTTTAAGTAACTGGCATTTATAGGGAGCACTTACTGGGGGCATGGTTGTCTCCTTGCCTCATTGGGCTACAAGACCCGGGAAATCATTACCCACACTGAGCAGGGGTCTGCAGCTGCCCTGGGAAGTGAGGGGAAGCAGGTGGCAAGAGCTGTACTTCCTCCACTTATGCTCAACAGGAAGGTGGCAGTGTTCTCATCTAATGAATAATAAGGAAAATTGCTAACACCTACTGAATGCTTACTCTATACAGTTCTAAGTGCTTTATACATATCAGCCTGGTTAGTCTCACCACAACCCCATGAAGTAGATATTACCAGCCTCTCTTTACTGATAAGAGAACTGAGCACTGAGAGATCAACTAACTTATCCAAGATCACCCAACTAATATGTGGTGGAACAAGGATTTAAACCCAATGCTCTAGCTTTAAAACCCACATTCTTGACCATAAAATAAAGATTTATAAAACATGAAGTTTGACTTAAGTTTTAACTCAACATTGAAGACCAAACTTAACTGTGAGCTGTTGGTTCTTTGGGGTTGGCTTTATTTGGAATGAAAGGGATTTATAAAGAGTGTTTAAAGCAGGAAAGTATTGATTGTGAATATATAGTCATTCCTCACATTTTTACTGTGCTTGATGAAGTCTGTCTTCTTTCTCACTCATGTTGGCCAGAGGGTTTGACAAAACTGGCCAGCAAGAAGGAGCTTTCTAGCCCTAGATCAGTGGTTCTCAACCTTGGCTGCACATTAGAATCACCTGGGAATCTTTTTAAAATCCTGATTTCTGGGCCTCATCCTCCGGAAATTGTTTCTTTGTTACTAATGTGTGGCCTCACCCCATAACAAAGAAACAGAATTTGATTTGTTTGAATCACAGGTTTGATTCCAGTCAAGGGCACAAACCTTGATTGAAGGTTCCCCTGCCCTGGTCAGGTTCATGCAGGAGACAACCCATCTTTGTGTCTCTCTCACACCGATGTTTCTCTCTGTCTCTCTCTCTCCCTTCCACTCTCTCTAAAAATCAATGGAAAAATATCCTCAGGTGAGGATTTAAAAAAAAAAAAAAAAGCTTTATAAAAACAGGAGGCTTTGAACAGAAAGAACAGCCCTACTAAGGCTCAGGCATTTTAGAATTTTGAGTGGCTACAGAAAATCCAATAAAATCAGAGACTGCTTGAATTCATTCATTCAAAATCTTGATTGAGTACCTTCTCTGTATCAGGCATTGTTCTGGGTAAGGAATATACAGGATGGTAAGGAGCAGGGATAAGGCAGTACCATGTGAGAGAAGTTTTTCTGTTTTAAATGGGGTAGCCAGAAAAGTTGAGTCTGAAAAGTTGATCTTTGAGTGAGATGCTGAGGGAGGTGATAAGCCATGTGGGTGTCCATGGGAAAAGAGGCAACAACCAGAACAAAGGTCTAAGGTGAAGCATGCCTAGCACACTCAAGGCACATCTGGGAGGCCCATTTGGCTCTAATAAAGTGAGTAGGGGAAGAAGAGTAAGAGATGAGGTCAGGATGGTAATGGCCCTGGGGGAGATTATAAACGTGATCTGTTTAAACCAGCCGTGGGCAAACTACGGCCCGCTGGCCGGATCCGGCCCGTTTGAAATGAATAAAACTAAAAAAAAAAAAAAAAAAAAAAGACCGTACCCTTTTATGTAATGATGTTTATTTTGAATTTATATTAGTTCACACAAACACTCCATCCATGCTTTTGTTCCGGCCCTCCGGTCCAGTTTAAGAACCCATTGTGGCCCTCGAGTCAAAAAGTTTGCCCACCCCTGGTTTAGACAAACTTTGTTTAAGGAGACCTTCCCAGTGTACCCGTCCAGGTAAAGGAACAAGATATGAGTGATGGCATTCACCAAGAGTCAAGGAACTGACAAAGCTGAAGGTCACAGGAGAATGCAGTTGGCCTCTAGCTTGGCTTTACTTGGCTTGGCTCTCCAAGCCTTGGGATGTGTTTTTGTAGAAGAAGACACTAGTAGACCATAGGAACTGAGGCTTTTACTAAGTGGGAAGAAGAACTTGACAACCTCACAGGAATGCTACAGGCTATGCTCATAAGAAGAAAGTAGGAGGGTCCTTAATAATTTAACCCCCAAAACTAAACCTCTATTGCCCGCTGCAGTGCCTGGAATCCCATCATTAAATGTCCAGCTGTGTGGGTTCTGAAGGCAATAAATGGAGATGGGGGGCACCAAAGACAAACCGGCCTATGTTAAAATACTGTCAAATATTGGGATATGCATCATCTTCCCTTAACTTCATTCTCTCACTTCTAAGTCCTCCTTTCCAGCATCTCATAATCTCACACTCTTGGAAATGCCCATTGAAGTATTACTGTACTTGCTTTCCTAAAGCAGTCAGTTAGCAGGCCCCGAACTCTCACATGCAAAGCTTTTTAGGAAGGTACATGTCACTGAGTTTTACTTTACGTTGGGTGGTAAGTTCTGCTCTGTCACTAACCAGCTGTGTGACCTCTTTGAGTCTCCGTCTCCTTATCCATAAAATCTGAACCATATTTCCTGCCTCACAGAGATTTTGTGGAGTTTAAACTTACAGTGTATTAAGTACCTGGCATAAAGCAAAACAGAGAGAAAGGGAGGAACTAATGAGCTTGTACCTGTGTTCTCATCTGTAAGAGGAAGGGGTTGGTTGAATCTTTCATTTGGCAAATATTTTGTGACCTCCCTCTCTGTGATAGCTGCTACACTAACACCCACAAGCCTTGATATTCGATTCCTTTAAAAAATGTAATGGACGGAAGTCTGAGGGACTCCATAAAGGGTCTACGAGGGCCCTCTAGGTCAGTCCACCATCACTCAAAGGTGAACTGCAAAGCCTCTCCAGGGCCAGTTTTCACCTGGTGTGTTTTTACTTCCTGGTTTTCATTTACTTCTTTATTGCTATGACGCTAGCAAGTATTTCAAGTCAGCTATCAAATAAACAAAGAGTCCACAATATTTCATTTTGATGGCCACTATATGACAGACAAACTCACTATTCCATAATTCTCTTTAATGCCCAATAGGCCCCTCCCAGGACTTCCCATGAGCCATGGGGTCCCAGAGCTCATTAAAGGAAACAAAGTATCCACATTACTAGTGGGACTTAACCATTTATATAACATGTCAGGTATGTAAAGTGTTCTGTGATGGTTTTTTATAACTTCCTAGCCTGAGCATCCATTTTTTATTTACAACTATATTGTTAGGACAAAATTGTGCTTGGGGATAGACTGATCATCGCAGCTGTAACCAGGCATTCTAATGGCCTCATTAGGAGAAAAAATTTATTTTTTAGTTTATGTATTTGGAATCAAAAGCAATATTTTCCAAAATACATTGCAAGGAGCATCAGTTACATAGGAGTTACTAAAAATAAAAAAATAAAATAAAAGAGTTTCATGATCAAACAAGTTCAACAAAGTAAAATAGGTAACTTGTAAATTCACAATAGAGTTTTAGTTTGCAGCATTTCCTAAAAGTATAAAACAGTAAGTTGAAGAAGCAGGACCTCATGGAGAATAATCCTGAAGCAGTCGTGGATGTTTTATTTCCAATAATCCCTATGAATTTTCTTGGTGAGATTAATAGTCATTCCCTTGCACATAGACGAAAACTCAGGTAATCCTACGACTTTTCTGATGACCCTTAAACAAAGATTCAACTTAGGGATGAGACTATGTCAATCAATACTTCAATCTTCTGGACTGGCTGGCTCCTGTGTGTGGGTGGCATGCCTTCACTCATTTGATGTACCTGGTTCTCTCTCTCTCTCTCCCTCTCTCCCTTCCTCCTTCCCTTTCCTCCCTCCCTCCATCTCTTTCCTGAGCTTGCTTATTCTGATTTCTGGCCCTTTTGTGTTTGGAGCAAAGAGGTAGAGGGGAGGGGTGGGGAGGGGAGGTAGGGGAGGCAAGCTGGACGAAGCATGTAGGAAACTTCCTCTGTGATAGATGGCTTTGAGATCTCTGGGCCTGTTATGTGTACTTTCATGAAGCCTCAGAGGGTCCCCTGCTAAGTACCCAGCTGCCTCTCCCTAGAGCTGATCCTCATTAGTTACACCCATGGATGTCCATCACTAATGTCCTCATTTTGAGGGCCTTCTCCATTGCAGGCTGCCCTTTGGAGCTGGAACCTTCCTAAGGGATCCTGAAGGAAATAGATGGAAAACTCAAAAGGAACAGTTGAAGGAAGTTTAATGAAGGGACTGTTTACAATGAAGTGGGCAGGGTAGGGTAAGACAACAAAGAGATGTGACATGGCTTAAAACTGGCAAGAGCAGAGAGCTGTTCCCACCCCTAAGCCCTTCAGGGACAATAAAGGGAAACCTGCAGGACATGACCATCTAACAAGGAACGGTGGCTTTCCATAACGCAACACCAGTCAACCTGCCGCCCAGCAGAGAGGCATCCCAGGGTATGAACGCCCTGCCCTCCCTCCCCACATTTTCCAATCTTCCCTGGTGCCTCCTCTCGGCCAAACCCAACCGTAAGTCAGAGCGCAATGGAGCTCTGCCAAGGTAGCTTATGGAGGCCAACCTCCTAGGGCAGAGCAGAGACAGAAGGAAGGGGAGTTGATTTAGAGGTGCAAACTGAATATCTATTCACAACCTCAAGAAGATGTTCTCAACATGGGTTCCACCACGGCCCTGCTTGACTAACTTCTTTCACTGTGTTTTCTTTTTATCTGCCCACTCCAGCTGTCCTGGACGCCTCCCCATTGCCCTAACCATAGGCAAGTTCCTCCACTTGGAAGCTCTTTCTCCGCTCTTCACCTAGTGAAATCTTTTCCATTCTTTCTGAGTCACTTTAAGCATTACTGACTCAGGAATCTTGCATTAAAAAACAAACAAACAAACCTATACTCCTTTTACACATGACTTTGTACTTTGGGGATTTCTTAATTATTTTCAATTACAGCCATTTCTCTCTTTTCTGATACAAGCTCCTTGAGGACAGGGGTTCAATCCAGGGAAAAGGGCTACTTTTTCTTGGCACCTGACACATAGGGGCAGCTCAGGAAGAGTTCACCAAGTGATTGGCTTCCACTGTCTGGGCCTCAGTTTCCTCAGTTAGAAAAAGAAGGACTTGATACAGGCTACGTGAAAGGCCCCTTTGAGCTCTCAAATTCTCCGAAATGTAAATGCTATTCCCACATGTGAGACCCTCTTGACTTCTCTGTCAAGAAACTTCTTCCAAATTTGTACATTAACCAGGGGATACAGTAGGGGGAGAAGGTTAGGAAATCTCAGATTACTTGCAAGAGGCAAAAAAATAGCATTACAGTGAATGAACACAGTTTCTCAAGGAAATGAGAAATCTCTTCTTTGATGGAATATATGAAAGCTAAACTGGAAGGAATAATTAGATTAAATGGTGATGTAAACTGGAAAGGAGGCATTACTTCCTGCCCTGCACCAAATGTCTTACAGGTGTCGGCAGGCCCCACCAGCTCCGTAATTGGGGCGTTTTAACTGTCTCCACTCAACTACGTGCAAGTGATTGAAAACGGGAGTTTCACTGGGGCCTGGCACCAGGAGAACTTTTTGGTGAAATGAACTCTTAGTTCTCTGTTACTGGAAGTAAAATAAAAAACAGGATTCAATGGAAATGGATGTTGTAATGGCTTTTTTTTTTTTTGTACCCCACACAGCCCAGGGCTGTTCGTATGTGACCCAGGAGCCTTATAACCCCAAAGAGTGCATACCCAAGGATGCCCGAAGCTGAAATGTAAAGCTCTGATTTGAGAGTCAGCAAAGATCTGTCAAGACCTGGTTCTTTCACTATGAAGGTATGCAACTCAGGAAAGCCACAACCTGAACTCTCTGAGGCACAAAGGGGACATCGTGCCATTTCTGATACAGAGACGGTTTCTGATGTACAGTGGAGGCATCATAAAATCATGAAAATACAGGGTGTCCCCAGAAAATGGGGAATTAACATTTTTTCAATGGGTTAAATCCAAAAAGAAAGAAACATCAATTGAGCTATCATATATACAGTGTGTATACATTTTGGGGGGACACCCTATATTTCAGCTTTGGAGCCAGGCAAACTAGCATTGCAGCCCAACCTCAGCTACTTGCACTGTGTTGACCTCAGGTGGGCACGTGTCCTCTCTGAGTCTCAGTTGCCTGGTATGAAAGCTTGAATATAATCACAGGCCCACCCAACAGTGACGTGGTAGGTTCTCTATAACATGGTAGCAATAACAAAGCTCTAATACATGGACAGGCTGGCTCTCCCATATTAAAAAAAAAAAAGAAGTCTTTTACTTCATTCATTCATTCATTCATTCATTTAGCAAATATGTACTAATTGCCTCTTATGTACCCAGCTCAGAGTATATAGTGTTAGCAAGGCAGCCATGGCCCCTGGCCTCATGAGCCTTACAGTCTACATGCATTAGGGGAGCACAGACTTCAAATAAACAGGAAAGTCTGTGAAAAAATGCATAGTTGTGTGAAAGCAAGTAACAATGAGTGTTATTGAGATGACAGAACTCAAGGAAGGCTGCTCTGAGGAAGTGATACTTATGCTTAGACTTAAAGAATGAGCTGGCATAGTCCAGATGAAATGTGGGCAAAATATCACAAAAGGTTGTGGGAGGAGCATGTGTGAAGGCTCAGAGGTGGAAGGGGCTGAGAAATGAGAAAAGGCCAGGGTAGCTAGAGTTTGTTAATAAGGAGAAGAAAGGGGGCCTGATGAGGCTGGAGAGGTGAGCAGAGATTTAATCCTCCCTACAGGGGAAAACCTCTCCCTTACTCTTTTTTTGGGGTAGAGTCCCTGGTTCAATGATGATCAAGGCAACCTATAAGAGCAAATGATGCCTGGTCTGGATGGGAGAAGACCTGGGTTCTAATCTCAGATTTGTCACCTAATCCTCATAAAGTATATCTTTAGCACACAGCTTCATTCCTTGATGCCTCAGTTTCCCTCCACCCAACCAAGATGAATTTGGGCAAAATCATCCAACTTAAAATTCTCAGATTCCAAATTTCAACTTCTGGCCAATTTCCTTGGGTGTCATAAACATTGGGACAGTCTAGGAACAAAGAGAAAAAAGTATCTACTCCATCCAATCCTGCCCCACTGCCATCCCTGGAAAGTCTCAGGAGAAGTACTTAGGAAGAAGGAAGAGACAACCAGGGCTCCACAAAGGATGTGCTGTCAGCAAGGGAAACAGCTGGCAGGGGCAAAATGACAATATTCGGGGCTCCTGCCAACCTTTGGGGAGGAGAGAGAAGCACTCTGCTCTCCAGGAGCAGGGCCTGCAAGGTGATACCCAGGGTGGAGCCTCTGAGGACACCTGGAACAAAGGGGCCCTTGGATTCTCTGGGGCCTTCTCTGTTCTGTAATCAGTTTAGCTTCCAGTCTATCAGTCCTTAGATTAGCCAAACCTCCAGTGGTTTTGGCTGGGTGGGCACAGGTTAAGTCAGGTGGAAAACTAAGGCAATTATCCAGATGAGTCAAGTCTTGCAAAAGGAGAAAGAGCCCTAACCGGTTTGGCTCAGTGGATAGAGCATTGGCCTGCAGGCTGAAGGGTCCCAGGTTCGATTCCGGTCAAGGGCATTTACCTGGTTGTGAGCACATCCCCAGTAGGGGGTGTGCAGGAGGCAGCTGATTGATGTTTCTCTCTCATCGATGTTTCTAGTTCTCTATCCCTCTCCCTTCCTCTCTGTAAAAAATCAACAAAGTATTTTTTTTAAAAAAGGAGAAAGAGTAGTGAATTCTGAGTCTGGCACAGCTTGGCTTCCTGCAAGCATCCACCTTACCAGATCTCTGCTCACCCCTCCATGTCACTAGGTTGGGTGGTCACATTATTCCAAGGGACACTAATGTATAATTAGAATCTGAAACACATGAATACCATCCCTATCCTCCCCCAACCCCCAGCAAGGCTTTGTGGAGAGCCACAATGTGCTAACCCTATGCTAAACCCTGGAACAATAAGGTCATGATTAGCCTCTGTCTCTGAGAAGCACAAGCTTACTTAGGCAAGCAAAAAAACAAGTGGCAAGCAGGAATTAGTGAACTTAAAACAGTCAATCCAACTATAGCACAACTCTAACTATTATGGGGTTCAGAGAAAGAAGCAGCCAGTTGGGCTGGGGTTGAGGAGGACAGTTTGCAGACATAGCTGGGCTTAAAGAAGGAGAAAGATTCCAACACAAAGGACGGAAGAAAATAATCCCAACTGTCAATTAGGTAAACAACAAGGAGGTAAGACAGAACATAGAGAATTTGGAAGAAAGCAGGAAGCCACTATCAAGAAAGTGATAAAAGTTTAAAAATTCAAAAGGTCCCAGACAGTAGTGGGACCTTGACTAAGATGTTCTGTTATGGGTTGATTGTCATCCCCGTAAAGAACTGTTGAAGTCTTAATCCCCAGTACCTGTGAATGTGGCCTTATTCGGAAATCAGACCTTTGCAGATGTAATCAAGATAAGATGAGGTCATAGGGGTGGATCCCAAATGACTGGTGTCCTTATATTACTAAGAAGAGGAAAACACCAGGTAAGGACAGAGACACTCGGGGAGAACAGGGATTGGAGTGGTACAGATGCCAGCCAAGGGAGCCAAGAACATAAAGAGTCAGGAAGGACTCTTCCCTGCAAGTTTAGAGACAGTATGGTCCTGTCAACCCCTTGACTTTGGACTTCCAGCCTCCAGAACTGTGAGACAGCACATTCCTGTTGTTTTAAGCCACCCAGTTCGTGGTACTTGTTACAGCAGCTCTGAGACACTAAGACATACTCACAAACATCTGGTTAGTTTCAGTGAAGGTGCAACCATCCATCCCAGGCATAAAGTGAAGGGATATGAAATGACACCTAGAAAAGTGCTCTGCATGCCACAGAAGGAATCACACTGCCAGATAACAGGATTATATGCCCACCCCTGGGAGAACACTGGGCAGAAAGGAGGTAGTAACTAGCAATGAGAAAGAAGGGAGGAGACAGTTTGGTTCATGGGTGAAGGCATAACTTTAGAATCAAACAAGCCAAGATTGAGTCCCACTCTGCCTCTTGCAACCTGTGAAACCCTGCTCAAGTTACTTCCTTCTCTGGGCCTTCATCTCCTCAGCTATAAAATTAAGATTATAATTGAGTTTAGCTCATAGAGGCAGTGACTTTTAAAGAAACAGTGCACACAGAGTCCTTAGCACAGAGTCTAGCCCCACCTCCCTGGCCCCAGGCTTTACCTGTGGGGGCCTTCCACAGCTGTGCCTTTGTCCCCATGAAACACACAGGCTTCAGCCACAACCAAAACACCTCCATTTACCTCCCCTTGCTCGATTTCCTCTCCTACCCCCTTGGCCAGCCCTCACAAGGTCTCCCTCTTCTGAAACCCTATAACATTAATTGCCTTTGCCACATGAGGCACCAAAAATCAACCTTCCTTTTCTTCAATACATTCTGCCTTTCACCCCTGGTTGTATTGCCCATTGAAAGTCAAAGAAAGGAAACTTGTATTGTTCAATGTTCGCTCCAAAGCCAGATCTGGTACTGGGCACTTCACACTTCTCATCATTTAATTTAATTTCACTGAAGTCCATCCTCAAGACACCTCCATAACATGCCTCTAAGCTCACTGTCTCCTCCTGCTAGAAGAGCATCTGCCGCACAGTAGGTGCTCAATAAAATCAATATCACTATACTAACACCTTCAGTTCTTTGCTTGGGCCAGTAGGAGAGAAGAGCCACAGGAAAGGAGGAGGACTTTTTGGGTCATTGGATAACTGTTCAATGCTGCAGCCAGCAAAAGGGAAGGTGGTTCTCCTATGATAACTGGTTGGGAGCCCAGAATTTCCACCTGAGCCTCTGCCTAGCACACCTTGACCCACTCAACTTCCAACACTAGCGACCCCTGCCAAGCTAAGCATCAAGAGAATAATCTTATTATTGGTAACCTCTTCCCAACACAGCCTCACCACAGGACAGCCTATTAGGCCGTTGGGCCTTATTAGTGCTCGTTGCAGCGCGGTCAAGTGTAACTGGATCCCGAGCCGTGTGCTAAATGCTCCATCTGGAGCTACTCTCTGAACACTGATGAGGGCTGCTCCCTCCTCATCCTTAAAAGTCTTCTGAAGGATGGCTCGGGTTTCCGAGACCGGCTGGAAGTGAAGCTAGCACCCGCAGCCCCAGGCTCCTCACCCCTGTACGGAAGAACCAAGCAAACAATGGCAGAGACCTCGTCGTCCCAGGCTCGTTCTTCATGTGAGCACTCAGAGTAGCTGTTACTTCTCTGTGTTCTGATAGGTCTACTCCACAAATATGTATTAAACAGCAACTATGTGCCAGGCATTATCTGGCACTCATGTTCCGCAGTGAGCAGAGCAGGAAAAAAAATCTCTGCCCTTGTGGTGCTGATGTTATTGCAAGGCAGATAAAGAATAAATTCAATTTTAGAAACATGAAGAACAGAGAATGTCTATCAGTTTGCTAGGACGACTGTAACAAAGTGCCCCAAACTGGGGGGCTTAAGCCTTAGGCGACAGAAATGTATTGTCTCATGGGGAGGCTAGACGTCTGAGTCAAAGTGTTAGTAGGGTTGGTTCCTTCTGAGGGTGGTGGACAAAGAATCTGTGCCAGGCCTCTCTCCTTGGCTTGTAGATGGCTCACATCTCCTTGGGCCTCCTCACATCTCCTTCTTCCATGTGTTCTCCATGACTCCTTATATTCTCTCTTTTCGTAAGCACACCAGTTGTGTTGGGTTAGGCCCTACCCCAATGAATTCATTTTTCTTTGTTAATCCTCACCTGAGGAGTTTTTTCCCATTGATTTTGAGAGACAGTGGAAAGGAGGAAGGAGAGAGAGAGAGAGAGAGATAGATGAGAGACACATCGATTGGTTACCTCTCACACAAACCCTCTGAGTATCAAAAAGTTCCATTTTGCTCCCTTACCCCCAGCTCACTATGGAAGCCCCAAAAGAGGCAGGTAATGGACACACCAGGTCAGAGTCAGGCCTGTCTTACATCACTCGGCAGAGGTGAGAGCGGCTGAGCTTTGCTTCTGCTCAGTGTGCGGCTGGCCTGTGAAGGAGAAGAAGCGGAGAGCTCTGCCCACACTGCTTGTGTGTGAATTAGAACATGCTGATTTCCCTAACAGGATTAGCCCTCGCCTTCCCCAGAGCCTTTTCCATTAAGGAAGTAATCAATGATGTCTCCCTAACACAGAAACCATTTAGTCACCTAAACAACTGAATGCAGAGTTAATAATTCTTGGTTTTAAAGTCATCTTTATGGCCATTTTGCTACCTCCAAAAAAGTGTTTTAAACACTAATGGAAATACCTCTTTTTCTCTGTGGGCGTTATGCCAGCAGTTTATTACTAGTCTCAGGTGTGAGACACTGTGGATCATTTCTAGCGGCACCAGGCAGGAAGAGAGCGGGAACAGGGATATACTCCCTTCATGAGGTGACAAAGAGTGTTCCCCAACCCACCCCAACTCATCAGAAACATGGAAATAATGGAGGAGACAAAGTAGAAAATCATAATTTATGGGAAAAATTTAACCATATGGAAGAGGAAATAGAGACTTGTATCTGAAAGTCTTAGTAGAGGATAATGGAAATCCCCCAAGCCCTCCCTCACTGGAGTCAGAGCGCTCTTCCTAAACCACAAATAGGATTACTTCATGACCTGCTTAAGACTTTCAATAGCTTCCCGCTACTGCTGGGAAGACGCAGTCCTATCTCCTTTACTGCGCTTCAGGACCTTGTAGTCTCTTGTCCCTACCCACTTTCTGGTCTCACTGCTGGTAACTCTCCTAATCCTGACTCCACTGTGACAAACACACGCCACATGCACACAAGCACATACGTACACATGCACACACAAACATACACATTAGTGTACATGAGCACACATGCACACACAAGCATAAACACATGCACATGAATGCGGTATACATACACACAAACAAATGTACATCCAGAGGACTCATAAGGACTCGTTAGGCCTTGAAATCCCTCAAAACACTGGGCCTCCTTTCCTCAGATTCGCTCTTTACCAAATATCCCATAAACTTTCCTTGAAGATACCTACACACATGCATACACATACATACACAGGTACACACAACACACACAAAGCACATACACACACACACATGCTCGCACACATGCTCGCACACATGCTCGCACACATGCACACACATACACAAATACGCACAAACACATATGCACACTGTCCCCCTTAACTCCTATTGATCTCTCAGGCCCAGAGCAGATGTTGCTTCTTCCAGGAAGCCTTCTGGAGAAAGCCTTAGTGTAGATAAGACGCCTTTCCTATGACTCCTATGGCACTTGGTGCTTTCCTATCTTAACCCTTGGACCTGGTTTTGTAATTGCTTATTTATTTGCCTAGTTTCCCAAACTAAACTACCAGATTAGGACTGTGTATGTACTGTCCACCATTGTAGCCCCAGGGTCTAGGACAGGGCCCAGCTCAATAAATATTTGTCAAATTAAATTTAATTGAAGAGACTAAATTTAATATGGTGCACAATAAATATTTATCATGTTGAACTGATTTAAATTGAGTATCACTTAGATAATCTCAGGAAGACAAAACTGAGATTAATTGTATTTCAGGAGGCTAATAGCTGGTTAACAGTATCAAATAATATTGCCAGATGTGATGGAAGACTGTGTTCACCAAAGGAGAGGGAGGGTTCATAGTGGAATAAGAAAAAAAAAAAATTAAAGGGAAGAACTGGCTGTTTTTGCCCAGTGCTGCCCAAGAGAAAGTCATAAAATTAATCACTGAGTCCAGCTGGCCACTGGAGAGGGGCATGGTGCGGTGGGCTGAGGATTCACCAGGCCTCCAAGTCCCTCAAGACCCTTGGCCTTCTTTGCTCAGATTTGATCTTCACCAAATATCCCATAAACTTTCCTTGCAGATTTCCTACAGGGACCATGTGCTGACCCCAGTATTCTCATTCCTGGGAATCTATTTCTTGCTGCGAATGAATAAACTGGCCCTGCTCCCACCCCAGTCTCTAGGAAGCCAGGCTGGTAGGAATCTGACCTGAAGCCCTGCTCCATTCAGAGTCTAAGACCAAATACGTTTCTAAGTTTGCAGCACTGCCCACCCTGAGCAGCCACAGGTCCCCCCAGAACCCACGGCTGTTTCCTTTCCTTTAGATTCGATGGGAACAAACCTAAGACCTGCTCAACCCAATTCACACAGCGGCGGAGGGAAATGACTCTGGCCCCAAAACTGGCTATGCCAGGCCAATAGGACAATGAGAGCGCTCCCGGGAGTCGGGGCTGGAGAGAGTCTTTGGTGGTGAGAACCTGTGGGGCTGTCATATCAGGCAGACTCAAGTTGTGGGGAGTGGGACAAGTTAGCACTAAGCAGGATTTTGGGGCAAGATGCCATCTGGGGGCAGACAGGGTAAGTAATGAGCCTGGGACAATAGTAATTGTGTCCTAATGGTGGCTTCCGTTCACTGAACACTGACTATGTGTCAAGCGATATCCTTCATGTCTTTCTAAATATTATCTAATTTAATCTTCCAATTTACAATGAGAAACCACTCTGGATGCAATACATTAGGTTGTCAGTACATTGTCATGAACCATATGGAATTGCCAATATTTGCCTATTGTTTACCTACCAAGAAAAAAAAAAGGCAATTTCACATGGTTCAACCCAATAGTTGCTGTCGCTGTGATGGTTGGCCCAGGAAGCTAGACAGGATCGAACATGTTGGTGGGCGGGAACAGAGAGACAGGAGTGAAACAGAGGACAGGTCAGCGTGACACAACCAGCCAGGACTTGAGAGGATGATGGACAAGTCCTGAAGGCCTGCTGTCCAGGCCCCAGTGTGTACTCTCAGGGTTTCTGGCTGAGGGGCCTGGTCCCACAGACGAGCCAGGTGTTGTTTACCAGTCAAGTCACAAGAAAAACCACAGACTGAGCTGCCCCTCTCCCAGCACCCAGAGGTCCAAACAGACGCACACGTCTCCGCCAGCCCTCGCCGAGCCTCTTTCTGTGAACAGAAATCAGATCACATGTTGCCTGGAGTCAGATATGTGACCAGACTCAGTGCACTGTGCAAGATTTCACCAATGATGGAAATAACTTTCTCCTGCTGCATTTAACATCTGGTGTCACAGATTTTTGCTGAGAGCCATAAAATCACTAACTTGCAGAGAAAACCTCATTGTTGAAAAATACATTTATGGAGGGGTGGGCGGCAGCCAGAGCCTGGCTGGGTTCTGGAGCTGCCTCAGTGTGGACGTGGCCCTTTGTCTCCTCGGTGGATGATGAATTTCATGAGGCCTCGGGAGGAACTAGGGGCAGAAGAAAGACGGGCCCAGGCTACTGACCCTGTCCCTGACTAGCTGAGGGACCTTGGACTGATTCCTCCACTTTCTGAACTTTCATTTCCTCATCTACAAAAGAAAGAAGAAAGTGAGGATAAAAATAGCCACCTGCTGGGTCCCTCTGTAGATGCGTGTAGATTCAATGAAATAACATATGTGGCAGTGCCTGGCATATGAGTAAATGTGAGCTTCTTTTTCCTTTTCCTTTTTGTTTTGTTTGCACTATGACATTTCCTTTCAGTCCCAAGTTGGCCTGAGTGCTGTGGCATTTGTCCAAGACTTGTACATGCGTTGCTCCTTCAAGCTTGGCCCAGGTTGCAACTAACCGGGGCCCCAGCGCTTTGCCTGGGGTGCAGCCATTGATGTTCTAGTCTCTCTCCCAGTAAAATGGAAGTTCTTTGAGGAAAGAGACTGCGCCTGTTCACCAACGTCTGGCACATAGTAGGTGCTAGGAATTTGCTGACTAGAGAAGGGAACTGTATGCCATCAAGGAGCAGCAGGAAGGGAGGCCACTGTGCCTATGTCACCCCGCTGGCTTAGCAAGCTCCTGATCGGCCCGGGTCTTGTGCTAGGCCTGAGGATACAAAGCTTAAGTGATAAGATGGGGTGAGCCGCAGGAACCCCTCAGCTTACCTGGTAAGTGGGGGCTGGGACAGGAAGACTTGCTCTTTGTAACTTTAATCATACACTAGGGCATTAGGGCTGCTGCCAGGTGGGCGGGTCACGTTTAAGACGTCTTCTCTGCTAGTCATTCTCATGGCTGCCTTCAAAATCCACAGCAAGTCTAATTTCCCTCGTGTCTAAATGCTGCTGAGGGTGGAGCACATGGTAGGAGCAATGTGATATGATTGACACTGGCCCTGCCCCACCCACAGCGTGGCCTTGACCCTTGAACTTACACCAATTACTATAGTTATTTGCTCAGAACACATTCAGCCTCACATGTCTCTCTGTCTCTCCCCATCTTCCCTCTCTTTCTCTTTCTCTGTCTCTTTCTCTGTCTCTCTCTCTGTCTCTCTCTCTCTCTCTCTCTCTCTCTCTCTCTCTGTCTTTCTCTCTGCCTCTGTGTGTGTGTGTGTGTGTGTGTGTGTGTCTCCTCAGTGTGCATGTGTTTGCCTCTGAGTGTGTGTGTACCACCTCCTGCACACGCTGTGTTTCTGTCCCTGTTGCCCTCTTGCCCTGCCTGTGTCTCCCCATCTCCCTGCATGTGTCTCTGGAGTCTCTCTCTTCCTCTGTCCTCCATTCTGTCTCTGCCCTTCTACCTCCTACCTCCTGCCTTGCTCCCAGCCTCCCCCTACCTGAGTCACTCCCCCAGCTGTCTGGGATCCCACACAGCCCAGCCACTCTGCACATATTTTTAACTCTCACTTATTATCTTTGCCGTCGCCAGTTTTGGCTGTGAGCCACAGCAAACAGAATGTGAGAAAGCAAAAACTAATGAGCTTCTTCAAGAGAGGATAGGGAGCTTCTGTTATTTCATTTAGTCCTCAGAGTTTAACTCCTGGCACTTCCGTCACATCTCCAAATGGTAAGCGAAGGTTGTTACTTTTCAATTTGGTTGGGCTGTGTAGCACATTTCATCAATTAAAATGCACCCTCGGTGCAAAATCACAACAGGGCCGGCAGGCAGGGTGCTAGTGCATGAGGATTATTTTTTCCAGTTACTTTTGTCCTGTGTAGTTGAGACCTGTTCAAAGCAGCCTTACGCTCCAAACGACAACACCGTTCATGGAAAGCAACGTGGGTGCCCCCCGTGGCAGTGCGGCACCCTGGTTGGCTGAGGACCCTACAGGACCTGGCAGGCCTGGCCTCAGGGATGGGCACAGGTCTCCGGATTTAGTTCAGCCTACCAAACTCTGCAGTGGCCTGAGCAAGTCACTCAACCTACCTAGTAAGATCTTCAGGAGGGGGAGTAAGTGGAAAACTAAGCTTCACCCACTTCCCTCATATTCATTCATACAACAAATATTACAGAACATTTATTGCATGCCAAGTACTATGCTGGCCCTGGTATTTGAAAAAGTTAGGCCTAAAGACTTCAACCTTTCTCTCCATTCTTCCCTGCCAGATAAGGAACAATTCCTGTGAGTCCCCATGAAAGCTTATCTCCTCAACCTTCCATTCTTTCTACCTATAAACACTGCTTGAGGAGAGAACTAGGGGTGAACCTTTCAAAAAAATTATTATTGTTTCCCGATTATAAAAGTAATACAGTTATGATAACAAAAAGTTTATTGCAAATCAAAAGAAAGAACAGTATGTACATCAGTCACAACCTCCTGTCGCAAATGGTAAGAGCTCTTTCTTTATTACAGCTGCATAGTATTCCATTGCATAAATGTAGCACAACTTTTTTTATCTACTCATCTGCTGAGGGGCAGATTCCAAATCTTAGTTACTGTAAGCTGGCCTCCTGCAATGTCAAAGAGATTAGCAGTAACGTGGGCAGGTTTTGAAAGTTAGAACGAAGCCCGTGGGAGGTGAGCTACATCATGCTTTTACAAGGCCCCTGCAGCTGGTGTCTTCTTAGAGCCTGGAACTGGATGTTCATAAATGCTGTGAACTGGACAAGATGTGAAAGACATCCCTAGTTCTGCCCCCAAAGGGTGTTGCTCAAAACTAATTCCTTGCAATATTGGAGAAGAGGGAAAGTGATAGTCAACTAAGTTTGGGAATTGCTTCTGGCCACATCCCAGTCACAAAGCACATTAACAGATCAAAGGCTGAGAAATCTGCTTCACTCACTTTAACCCAGCAGTTCCCAAGCATTTGACCATGGATATTAGAAGCATGCAGAAGGCCAATAATCTTGATGAACATAAATGCTAAAATCCTCAACAAAATTCTAGCAAATTGGATTCAGCATTGCACCATGACCAAGTGGGATTTATTCTGGGGATGCCAGGATGGTACAATATCCGCAAATCAATAAATATGATACATCACATAAACAAATTGAGAGACAAAAATCACATAATCATATCAATCGATGCAGAAAAAGCATTCTACAAAATCCAACATTCTTTCTTGATAAAAACTCTCAGCAAAGTGGGAATAGAGGGATCATACCTCAACATAATAAAAACCTTATATGACAAACCTACAGCCACTATCATATTCAATGGGCAAAAACTAAACTCATTTCCCCTGAGAACAGGAACAAGACAGGGATGCCCACTTTCACCACTCCTGTTTGATATAGTACTGGAAGTGCTAGCCATAACTATCAGGCAAGAAGAAGAAATAAAAGGCATCCAAATTGGAAAAGAAGAAGTAAAACTGTCCTTATTCATAGATGACATGATATTATACATAGAAAACCCCAAAGACTCCATCAAAAAACTACTAGACTTAATAAATGAATTTGGCATGTAGCAGGATACAAAATTAACACTCAGAAATCTATGGCCTTTTTATACGCCAATAATGAACTCACAGAAAGAGAAAATAAAGAAACAATCCCATTTACCATTGCACCAAAAAAATTAAGATACCTAGGAATAAACTTAACTAAGGAGGTAAAATACCTGTACTCAGAAAACTACAGGACATTGAAAAAAGAGATAGAGGAAGACATAAACAAATGGAAGAACATACCATGTTCATGGATTGGTAGAATCAACATCATTAAAATGTCCACACTACCCAAAGCAATCTACAGATTCAATGATTCAATGCAATCCCCATTAAAATACCAACAGCATATTTCAAAGATCTAGATACAAACTCTCCGAAAATTCATCTGGAATAAAAAAGAGACCCTGAATAGCTACAGCAATCCTGAGAAAGAAGAACAAAGTTGGAGGGATCACAATACCAGATATCAAGCTATATTACCAAGCCACTGTTCTCAAAACTGTCTGGTACTGGTACAAGAACAGATATTTAGACCAATGGAACAGAACAGAGAACCCAGAAATTGACTCAAGCCATTATGCTCAATTAATATTTGACAAAGGAGGCAAGAGCATATAATGGAGTCAAGACAGTCTCTTCAATAAATGGTGCTGGGAAATTTTGTCAGATACATGCAAAAAAATGAAACTAGATCACCAACTTACACCATACACAAAAACAAACTCAAAATGGCTAAAGGACTTAAATGTAAGATGGGAAACCATAAAAATCCTACAAGACTCCATAGGTAGAAAGAAAAATTGCAGACATATGTCGTCGTAGCAATATCTTTACGGACACAGCTCCTAGGGCAATGAAGACTAAGGAAAAAATAAACAAATGGGACTACATCAAAACAAAAAGCTTTTGCACAGCAAAAGAAACCATCAACAAAACAACAAGAAAGCCTACTGCATGGGAGAACATATTTGCCAATGATATTTCAGGTAAGGGTTTAATCTCCAAAATTTACAGAGAACTCATACAACTTAACAAAAGGAAGATAAACAATCCAATCAAAAAATGGGCAAAGAACCTAAATAGACACTTTTTTGAAAGAGGATATACAGAAGGCCGAGAGACATATGAAAACATGCTCAAAGTCACTAATCATCCCAGAGATGCAAATCAAAACAACAATGAGATACCATCTCATGCCTATCAGAATGGCTGTCATCAACAAATCAACAAATGACAAGTGCTGGTGAGGATGTGGAGAAAAATGAACCCTCCTGCACTGCTGGTGGGAATGCAGGCTGGTGCAGCCACTGTGGAAGATAGTATGGAGTTTTCTCAAAAAGTTAAAAATGGAACTCCCATATGACCCAGTAATCCCACTTCTAGGACTATATCCCAAGAAACCAGAAATATAAATCAGAAAGGATATATGCACCCCTATGTTCATAGCAGCACAATTTACAATAGCTAAGATTTGGAAACAACCTAAGTGCCCATCAGCAGATGAGTGGATTAAAAACTCTGGTACATCTACACAATGGAATACTACACCGCTATAAAAAAGAAGGAACTTGAAACAGCATGGATGGAACTGGAGAGAATTATGCTAAGCAAAATAAGCCAGTCGTAGAAAGATAAATATCACATGATCTCACTCATATGTGGGATATAATGATCAACATAATTTGATGAACAAGAATAGATCCAGAGACAAATGGCAGGGGAGCGGGGGGGAATTAGAGAGCAACCAAAGGACTTGTAAGCATGCATATCAGCATAACCAATGGACACAGACACTGGGGTAATGGGGGCTTTCCCTGAGTGGGAATGGCTGGGGGTGGGTGGGTCAAGCGGATAAAAAGGAGACCTATGTAAAACTTTAGACAATAAATTAAAAGAAAGAAAGAAAGAAAGAAAGAAACACACAGAAACATCCTAGGAAATTCACTTAGGGTCATAAATGGCAGTCATTATTATATAAGTTATTCATATTAACATTACGCTAATATTATGAATAGAAACATTAGATTTGGTGTTATTAACAATATCCTTCTCTACTCTTAACACTGCCAAGGTCATTATTGTTTACAAAGTCATCACTGGTCTGGCCACTGCCCAGTTCACTAGCTCCCTCCTGTCCCACACTTCAGCCTTCCAGGTTGCTTGAAATGCCCCCCAAATGCAACATGTGGTTTTGATTGCTCCTTCACTGAAATGCTCATCACATTTGTTTGTGCAGCCAAGTCCTACCCATGACTTAAGGTTCAAGTTTTCTCTTCAGTTGAGCTGTCCCTGAACCCCCAGCAGTAAGCATACCTCTCTTTATATTTCCCTGGCCTTTTGCACAGACTTCATCTACTGAGTGGAATTGTGTGCTTCCATGTCTGTCTTCTTGGCCGGATTGGGAGCTCCCAGAGGACAGAGACTGTGTCTTATTCATCTTTGTATTCATGGGATTTAGTATAATGACTGATTCATAGAAGTTTCCAAATAAAGAAATGAAAATAGACTGAACATACAGAGGTCAGGCAAAACCCAGTTAAAAGGGACAAATAAAGAAGATGCTTGAAATAGGGAAAATGCAGGCAGAGTAGCAGCTGGCATTTGGAAGCTTCAGTTGTAAGTGGCATTCTGGTTTTTGTATGTCTCTCAATAGCATTGGCAATATCCAGACATGTGGGTGGTCTGTATGGGAGTGAGGGCAGATTGGAGAACAAGTTCCCAGGATAGACTTCAGGCATAGCACCAGGAAGTCAGGATGGGCTAAGCTCTAGAAAAATCAGGGAACTTCTTAGGAACTAGTCATTGGGTTGATTAAACTAATGGCCCAGAATTCCTTAGACTCCCCATAAATAGGGACAAGATTGAATCCAGATTTTGGGGAAGAAAACGCCCACAGGTGCAGATTGAGTGGCTGCACCTGGGGGATTAGAGAACCACAGGGACAGGAAGCCACACTGGTCATTAAGGCTTCCAGGTGCTTCTCACCACATGGCCTTGCTAAGGTTTGCCTCTGTCGTTACATTTTCACCTCAGACTCCACCATACTATGGAGTCTACATTCAGAGCCTCAGTCCAGAAATGTGGCTTCACTCTTATTTCAAAGTCATCTGTGCCCTACAGTTTACATCCCAGAATCAGACTCATGGGGTTGTGATCCAAAGATCTGAGACCCATAGCATGCTCAAAGCCAGGCTGGGAGCCTCAGTGACTTATTAGTAAAGTCAAGGTCATCTATCCAGATACTTTGGAGATGAAATGAAGATGGATAATAAATATGAGTTGGAGTATTTCAAGAAAAAGAACTGTTTTTTTAATGGCTGAAGACATAATCTCCCAAGTATCTATACCAATCAGAGTAGTTAAGAGAAAAATACAAGAGATTCAGGTCAAGCTAAGAGGATTTGAAATGTAGTTTGTTATTCAATAGCTTATAAAATGGGGGAAACAGATTCTAATTAAATCCTAAAGTCCCAAACCCATGTGTAGGTCACAAACTTTGAAGGGAGAAGCTGACCACATTGGCTGAGGATGATCCTGTTGGCAGTGCAGGTAACTGTCAGGAACATCTTCAATGAAGCAAGGAAAGAGACCCAAAAGGTCTACAGGTCTACATTTTTCAGTGGAAATACTACAAATGGGAGAAGATTCCCTATTTATTTATTTAATCTATCAGTTTGGGCTTCAGAGAGTAATGAAAGAAAGAGATAAAGTGATGGAAGACTGGATGGGTGATAGATAGATGGACAGATGGATGAATAAATGGACAGATGGATGGATAGGTGGCTGGCTGGCTGGCTGGCTGGCTGGATGAGTGAATAACATTTTTGAAATGTGGAATAAGTGAGTAGTTCTAGTTCAGGCACTTGCTTGATGTCTTCCTCAAAGGACCACACATACATTCCTAATCCTTGCACTTCTTGGGATGGTCAGTTGAGTTCCATATGCAACTCAAATGAGAGCAGGGGGTCACTCTATCCTTTGAGATGTTCACAACATTTCTGAGACACTACCCTCACTCCAATTTCACATCAAATCTAATAGTCTCCCCAAGATCACTGTGGAGTCCAGGGTTTATGGGTACTTGATCTCTCATTACCCAGATGTTTTGTTCCTGCTAAATCTAGAAAGCATTCTTGCTTCCCCTGTTGAGTCTGTCTTCTCTGTTCTATGCTAACTGAAATACATAGTTCCACCTTTTGCCTTGATTTACCCCAAACATCACTCTCAAACAATTTACTGAGCATATAGAGGAACAGTGATGGGTGGTTACATAATAAAACAACACAAAAGGTGTAACATAAAAGTTATGTTCCTGTTCTTAAAATTTATGGGCCATACTTGCCACTGGGAACTTCTCACTTGCTGACCTTCTCCTCAGAATCCCTGGTCTCCTGCCACTGTTTTATGCCACTTCCTCCCTAGATTTCTCTCTATTTTCTTCTCTGTTCTCTCCCAACCTTGCCTGTTCCCGTAAATTTCATATCCATTCAGATCTCTCTCCATCTCTTCCCCACAGCTCTTTCTGACTGAGCCACAGAGGCTCTTTATGGTCAGACACACCCAGAAAAGTATGTTCCAGAGGAAGAAGGCTTTTCTGTCTTTGACCTTTGACTAGCATTCTACTATTTGTCAATCAGTAGCAATTTTTCTCCCCCTCCACCCCAATACCACACTTCTACTCTACCAATAGTCCTTAGACACACCCCAACCATTATAGTTCTTGTCAGAATCAAAGACTGAGTGTCCTGCTCCTGGCCTCAGTCTGTAACCTGGCCAGTCCAGCCCCACCCTACTAATTCTCCAGAGCTGCTCTCTGAAATCCACTGGGCACTTGGACTTCTTAAAAAACCAATCCTCTTAAAACATGAAGAGTGCCCAGGGCCAGGGAATGCCAGAGTCATTTGATTTCTTTTGCCTTATTTAATGTCACAGCAATCCTATTAGGTGGACAATACTCCCATTTGGAGATAAAAAAACTGAGGCTCAGAGGAGTTAAACAAGGTTTCCAAAGTCACAGCTTTCCTCTCTCCAATTTATTTTCATTCCTGCAGCCAGAGTGATTTTTCATTCCTGTGGCCAGAGTTATTTTTGAATGTGATTATGTCACTCTCTTGCTTAGAACTCTTCAGTGGCTCCCTATTATCCTCAGGACAAAGTTTACCCTCCTTAGCCTGACACACAAGGCACTTAAAATCACACACACACACACACACACACACACACACACACACACACTTACCTCTCAGTCCTTTCTCCAAGCCACAATCTTCTAACTCCCTCCCACTTATAGACTCTAGCCGTACTAGATTCCAGCCATCTGAATTACATGTTGTTCCCTAAACACATCTCTAGTTTTTTTACATGCTGTTCCCTCTACCTGTCATTATCTTCTACTAGAAAGAAAGCTCCTTGAAAGAAAGAACTTTGTTTGCTCATCACGGCTATAACCTTAATATCTACAACAGTACCTAATGCAAAGTTGGTCTTTACTTCACTTGAACTACTCTCTCAGATTTATTCTCCATGCCTCATCTCTTCTGTCACTTCCTCCAAGAAGTCTTTGTGACAGCACAATTAGGTTTTAATTTCCCTTTTCTGTTCCCTCAAATCACCTCATGTTTATGTCTATCATAGCACTAGTGAGATTTTCTTTATATTCTCAAGAAAACTTGAGAATATAACTGTGTCTTTTATATCACTGTGGCATCCAGAGTGTCAGATAAAAACACATAGGGTGAAAGTCAGAGGGGCCACATATGTCTTTGGAGCCAGTGTTTTGAGCCTCCTCAAAGATGCTACTCTTGAAAATTCTAGCAGCGGTTCCCAACCTGTGGGTCTCGAACAATGAAAATACATATCAGATATTTACATTACGATTCGTAACAGTAGCAAAATTACAGTTATGAAGTAGCAACGAAAATAATTTTATGGTTGGGGGTCACCACCACATGAGGAACTGTGTTAAAGGTCGTAGCATTAGGAAGGTTGAGAACCAGTTTGGCCGGACGGGTAGAGGAAGAGAGAACACAGATACATTACCTTGGCCAAAGACAATGCCTGGCACATAATACGCTCAACATATGAATAGAAGAGCGACTAAAAGTGAAGCAAGTGTTGGGACTTATGAGTCTACCTACCAATAACTTTCTATTTGATGCCATTCAGCAAACCCCTCCTCTTGTAGTATTATAACCAACATGGTAGAATAAGAAAAGTGGCACCCAAGACATTGGGGATTAGGAATAACTGCACCCATGAATGTCAGTTATGGACATTTCCAGTTGACTATACTCCACCAGCTTTGGACCCGACTAACAGTTCTGCCTCAGATAAGCTGTAAGACATGTTTCTTAAGTCATGAGTGAGCCCATCCTTTCTGCCCTCCCACCAGCATGGTCTTCTCTGACCTCTGACTGGTTGCCTCTTTCAGGGCCCACCTCACATCCTAGTGCCTTCTGAAAAGAATGTCCGTCCAGCCCTACACAAAAGAAATCTTCCTTCTTCATCTCAGGACCTTTTGGTTGGGAACACCCTGTGGCTGTTAGCCTATCATGCTGTCTTTTATTTACTATGAAATGTGAATGTTCTGCTGTTACCTAAACTGTGAGGACCCTTAGGGACCACAGTGACCCATTGAACACATCCAGAGTCTCTATTTCTCAACAGATAGTGGAATTCAGGCATGTTTGTTAGTGAACTCACCTCTTCTCCACCACACCACACTTTAAAATCAATGCTTTAAAGTTAATAAATTAAATGTAATTCCACAAATAATTGTTGGACTATATCCAATGGCCCCAGACTGCACAGGTGGTAGGAAGAAACTAGCATTTCCCAGAGGGCCTCCTCTGTACCAGGCAGAGGCCATCATTCCATTCCATCCACACATCAGGCTTGAGAGGTGAAAATTATCAACCCAATTTTATAGGAAAGACAACTAAGGCTTTCAAAAGTTATAGCAGCTTTCCCAAGGACAAGTCATTGATAGTTTGAGACATAGGGACTAAAAACCATGTCTCAGTCCAAGGGCCACCTCCTTTCTGCTTCACCTATGACCACAGCATTTCATTTATTGCTTTGATATTATTTATATTTTTATATAATAGAAACATACAATATGTAATAAATTATATATTTTATACTATATAATACATAATAATCAAAATGATTATAAATTACTAGAGGCCTGATGCACGAAATTTGTGCAAGGGTAGGCCTTCCTTCCCCGGCTGCCTGCACCGGCTTCCCTCTGGCACCCAGGACCTGGGCTTTCCTCCGGCCCCAGCTTCATCCGGAAGGACATCCGGAATATGTCTGGTCTAATTAGCATATTACCCTTTTATTATTATAGATTCCAGAAAGATCCTATGTGAATGCACACATCATCTTGGGATATATGCAAAGAGGGAGGAAAAAAGGGAAGAAATGCAATGGTATAGCCACCTGGTGGAGAGTATGTCTTAGAAACTCAAGATTGGTGAGTTTTGCTGAGGTACAAAAAGAATACTAAGCTTCCATGACATGGCAAGAGCTTTTCATATATTTTCTTTCTTTTTTTATTTACTTTTAAATTAAATTGGGGTAACATTGGTTAATAAGATTATATAAGTTTCAAAGGTACATATGATATATGATCTGTATATTGCATTGTGTGCCCACCATCCAAAGTCAAATCATCTTCTGTCACCACACACTTGGTCCCCTTTACCCTTCTCTACTCCCCTCATCTCTCTTTCCTCCAGTACCGACCATACTATTGTGTGCCTATGAGTTTTTGTTTCTTTGCTTTTCTTGTTTGCTTGTTACTTTCAATTTTATTTCCCACATGAGTGAAATCATATGGTTCTTAACTTTTTCTGACTTATTTCGCTTAGCATGATATTCTCAAGGTCCATCTATGTTGTCACAAATGACAGCACCTAATATTTTCATATGTTTTTTTATCCAATCCGTGTAACAACTCTGTGAGGTTCTTATGAGAAAACTGAGGCTCAGACAGGTAGGTAAATTTCTCAAGTTCATAAAGCAAGGAAATAGGAGAGTTTGGATTTGAGCCCAGGTCTTCCTGACTACAGGGATGAATCTTGTGGCTTTTGTCCCAGGCTGCTTTCTCATGAACAGGCCTCTCCATGGAGGCCTTGAGCACAAATAACCTAAAAATTGGAAATAAATACAGGGAGGGGTTTAAAGATACAATGGAATTAAAGGAGGTGCCATGGAGAGATTTTGCTTATTTCCCAAATAACTTGGGGCTCCTGCCCAACACATCTCAGCCCTGGTTCTCATCTCAGCCGTGCCCGTCACTGAGTACTGGTCATGCAGGAGGTCACATAACCTCATCAGGGTTCCATTTCCTCTTCTGTAAAGTTGAACAAGGTGATTTCAGACCCAAACAATCCTGAGGTCTTGAGGGTCTACACAAGTGTAACAGCAAAATATAATATTCTCTGCTTATCAGACCACTACTGTCTGAAGTCCTTCCCAAGGAGCCACAAGTGCCCAGACTGCACGGTTGGCCCAAAGAGTGCTTCTTTCACTGTGCTCTTTGTCTACACAGTACAAAGGCCTGTTTACTGAAGCATTGATATTTTGCTAAGGGAAGAATATATGAGCACACTTGTATAATGCCCTGGGGGGGGGGGCGCCAAGGTTCTCAAGGAAGACATTTTCATTCAGTTGACAAAAATTTGCCAAGGCCCCACACATGGTTCCTGGCGCTGTGCTAGATGCCATGGAGCCAGGAGTAAACAGGCAGGCAAAGAAGTATTAAACAAATAATTACACCAGTGAGTAAGTAACAACAGCTGTGGTTCATTCTGTGTCTCTTAGGGGAGCCATGGAAGGGTTTAGACAGGGAAGTCACGTAGTCAGGTGTGCAGTGCCCCAGCTACTAAATGAATTCGAGACAGCAAGACCGGAGGTAAAGAGGACAGTTGGGAAATCCACTGCAACAATCCAGGGGGGATTTGATGAGGCTAATTTAGGGCCAGTGGAGGTATTCGTAGACTGACATTGCCGGGAAGTACAAAGTGAGCGAGGCCGAGACTCAATATGAAGGTACCGCTGTGGCTGGTGTTGCTGGTCAGGTGGGTGATTAATACTAGTCACCGTGCACAGGGCTGGCTTGGTTCACCCATCCAGGGAGGCAAGACGCCAAGAGGCACAGGTGTTCCATCCCAACAGGCTGCCTGCCTTCCTGCCTCTTCAACATCCAGCGTCAACTCAGGGAGCCACGGCCTCCCACTCAGGGTGCTCTCAGCAGAGAGGCAGAAGGGCCACCGGCGACCGAGAGGTTGAAGGTTACTTATGGTCATCATGCTCAGACTCCACCAAGTCCCGGAAAGGCTCTGGGTCCATCCCGTGGGCCCTGCATCGTGTGATCTCCACATGTTCTGCGCCCGCTCACTGCCATCTGTTTCCCATCGAGGCTGAGCTTGTGCGTGTGGTCATAATCGCCCAGAAAAATCACTCTGCCAACAAATATTAAAATGTACAATTTCATCCCCTCTCTCTCTCTCTCCTCTCTCTCTCTCTCACTGACTTACAAAATGGACATTGAAAATATTGATCATTTCTATGGTGCCTCACAAAACCCCAAGAAAAATACAACGGCGCCGAGCTCCCGTGGATGCCCATCCCTTACTTAAAAGCAGGGGGAATTCACTGCACATGTACCAGGGCCAAACCAAAATAGGAAATATGAGCAAAGTGGTTGCATCCTTTTGCAATCAACTATTATAAAAACTGGCCATCTCCTGTTCAGCAAGAAACCATGGAGCTTCCAACAGGCCCAGTTTTATTTTACATAATTGTAACCATCTCAGCATGTCAATTAAGATAGAATGTTACCTTTGGAATGGGATCAATTAGGGCCCTGAAGATTAAATTTGGAATCATGATTAGCCTGTTTTACATTTTGCCTTCGTTTTCTAAAATATACAATTGTCTGATTCAGCCCAATTTTTAAAAACATATTGTAAACTTATTTATTTTTTTAAGCCAAAACAGACGTGGGAGGCCTACTAGTAACCGGAACCATCACAAAAAAAAAAAAAAAAATAGAGGATGGGAGGTGGGGGGATTGCTATTTGATTAGAGTCGATTCTTAAATTTCCACAGCAAGAAAATATTGAATGTGGTGTAATGGTTGCTGGATTTTCTTAAGAACTGAAATCATTATGCTCTGGCCGAGATCCAAGTTCTTCCCTTTTTTTAGGTTACAATTTGAAACGGTGCAGAACATGCTATAGTGTTGTAGTCATTCATGTAATGTCATTGAATCGAGCTTCTGGAAATAGACAAAGGACTTTGTGTCCTGAAATGTTCTTCTGGCAGAAAATTGATAGCAGCATGAGATATGCTATTACTGGGCTTGGTTCTGCCTCCAAATTTGTGCTGACTAAAGTGATTTTATGGGGGAGGGGAGAGAGAAAGAAAAGAAGAGGGAGAGAGAGGGAGAATGAATGGGTAAATGAACTTGCAACTGTGTGGGGAAGCTAAATACTTAAAGCAAAATGCTGTATGGAGGGAAGGCACACATTTCTGAGCAGAGATGTGCAAGTGTGTTCAGAGGTCACTAAAAGAATGTGAACCTCTTTGCTTGATTTTCTTAAGTTGTTGTTTTCCAAATGGAGATGACAAACAGGCAAATGCATGCCATGAAAGCCCTGGGCACCTCCCCCAAGCCCTCCCCTCCCCTCCCTGCCCTTTGCAGTGTTTTCCCGTTCATTGTCACCCCTCATCTGGAGCTTTTGCCAGATTCGTCAGGACGACAAGCGGGTCCAGCTTCACCAACCAGGGATGCAGCCTGAATGCAAATCAAGCCTCGGCCCAGAGGCTCGGCCAGGACACATGGTGTTGGGCACAAGCCCAGGCCCGGCCCATTCTTTGCCCCTGATGCCTTTCCAAGATTTGCCATCTTCATCACCACAGTCCCCTTCAGAGGGAAAAGTTAGAGCTGCTTGTGCACGATGTGAAAGATATATTAATAAACTCCTTTCCACATAAATAGCACATCAAAATATTACCAAATAATGCTGTTGACTTTGCCAGCAGGCAGAGGACTCCATCTGGAGATAATATCTTCCAACTGAGAGATGTCCAAGGTGCCCTTTCCTAGGCGACGGGCAAGTGGACCATCCTACAGGAACGCGCAGGCTCACAGCAATGCCCCTCCTCCTCAGGCATACCCCGACGACCTGCACCCGGATCCCAGAGTCCTCTGCTCCCCTCCAAAATGAACTCATCGATCCTCTTTCCTCTGCGTTGGCAGCAGCAGGATTCTCTTCTGACTACACGCTAACAATACCCAAGCAGCCTCCAGAGGCGTCCGAAATAGCCAGTGCTAGGTTCTGACAGGGCCCCGTGCAGGCCGGCTGCACAGGTGCTCCCCATTCCTGCGCTCCTGTCAACGCGGCGACAACAGCAAAACTCACTGTTGGGTCAGCTGTCCAAGGCGGCAGACTGACACCTTCGGAACAAAGCCTTCCCGCTTTCCCTAGGCATGCCGGTTTCTCCCTCCTGTGAATTCCTAAGTAATTGGAGTCTGAGCCACATAGATATGCTTTCTATTGTTCTCCTCAGTTATTCAACATATTTCTGCTGAGCATTTATCATGTGCAAAGGACAGTAAGGCAACAGAAGTAAACAAACTATCACTAGGGGGTCCCCTGGCTCCACAGCTCCGTAGTGTGAATCCCTGCTACTTTGTTGAAATCTGAAGATTTCTGAGGATTCCTAGAGGGGCTTGCGTTCTCACAGTCGTCCAGGTCATGGAAGAGGTCGTTTCTATTTATTTAAACGTTCTTGCAAAGAAGTCGTGAGTTAAGTAGATTTGGGGAAGAAATCATTGGGGGTGTGGAGAGAAGAGGAGGGAGGGATGTTGCAGGAACACAATGTTGTGTTAAGCGTTAAATGTAAAAGGTTGGACCATCTCAACAGCAGGGGAGTTCAATGCGCTTGGCATTTGACTGCCTTTTCGTAATTCACTCATTCGCCTCCCACAAGCTCAGCCTTACTCCTCATGACTTAGGACCCTTTTGTACTCCTCTCCTCTCTTCTCTTCCCTCTCAGGAGAAAAAAACAAACAAACTTATTTTCTCAAATGCAACTGTTTGAACCATCACCTGATTTTGGTTTTGTGGCGTGGGGGCAGGGAGGGGGGGTGTTGCTGAATATTGGACTTCCAACACTCAAACCCTCAGATCTCAAGTACCTTTAGTGAATCACCGAGCCCATTTTCCCAAACAAAGACAGTTTCCTCCCTAAGAAAAATGTTAATAACTATTGTTAGGATAATAAATACTTTCTTTGCCTTATTACTCAGAGAGGCACAATACCATTCAACTCAGTGTCACTCGCCATTTTCTGAACACAATCTATATACTAGGCAACATGCTAAGCCCTCCAAGCATACAAATTCACTTAATTCTCTTCACAATTTACTTTGGGGGAGGAGCTGAAGTTGAGAGTAATTATATTGTCTAGGGCAGTGATGGCGGACCTTTTGAGCTCGGCGTGTCAGCATTTTGAAAAACCCTAAGTTAAGTCTGGTACCGTGTCACATATAGAAATTTTTTGATATTTGCAACCATAGTAAAACAAAGACTTATATTTTTGATATTTATTTTATATATTTAAATGCCATTTAACAAAGAAAAATCAACCAAAAAAAATGAGTTCGCGTGTCACCTCTGACACGCGTGTCATAGGTTCGCCATCACTGGTCTAGGGCCACCTAAATCTGTCTGATTGTAAAGCCTATTCTCTTAATAAGTTATTCTATCTCCCCTAATCCAAAAAGCATTACTTATTTGCAAGGTACTTATATGAGAAGTACAGAGATAAAGAGGTAGGATCCTAATACCAAGTGACTTAAAGTGTAGGAAGCCATGAGAGAGAGTTACAACTACGCAGACAGATAGACCTGGAATCCCAGCTAAACACATGTAAGTGATGTTAAGTGTTTGTTCTTTATATACTTAGAAAGACTGAATGATTTACACAAAACAACCATCAGATCTGGTTATTGTTTTGGACTTGAAATTCCCTTTATATTTGCAAATAGCACCACAGATACAAAGTCATTAAATTTCTCCTCTAATGTTTTTATAAAAGTCACATTTTTTGAGCATTAAAAAAAATGCCAATAAAAAGAAATCCATTAAAGTTCATTTGAAGTTGACCTGGAACAGGGAAAATGGGGCTTGAAATTGAGGAACCACAGTTATAACGACCTTAATCAATTTGCAAAACACTCCCCCAGAAGGAGGATATAAAGTTATATAAACATGGTGCACACAACATTAACAATTTATTTCATTTGGCAGAAGGTATCTTTAGGGAGGGCAATGAAGGGGCTTGTTTCTCTGTTGTTTGGCCTGTTTTATCTTCAGTATTTATAGAGCACTGGCATTTTTGAGGCTACTATTCCAGTCACCTTGACACTTTCCTGCCTGAGATCTTCCTTTCCAATCAATAGAAACAGCATGGGGGGCGGTGGGGTGGGGGGCGGGTGAAGAGGCGGAAGGATCAAGAAATCCTGTCAGGCTGGGGATGCCTTTTCAAAATAAACCATGAGGACTTCCTGACTCTTATTTTTAGAATTTTCAGCAGGTGACCATAGATTCCTTCACAAGGTCCTTCTTTTAAACATATCTTTATTGATTTCAGAGAGGAATTTAGAGGGAGAGAGAGATAGAAACATCAATGATGACAGAGAATCAATCCCATTGGCTGCCTCCTGCATGCCCCCCACTGGGGATCGAACTGTGACCTCCTGGCTCATAGGTCAATGCTCAACCACTAAGCCACGCCAGCCAGGCACAGGTGCTTTTTGATCTAGTAAGCAGGTAATCATTTTTACTGTTCTAATTTTAGTGCATTTCAACATCTGTCTTTTTTATTGATTTGGATATTAAAGATGATTAAAATGCTGTCACCCAGCTAAAAATGATCATTTGATTTTCAAGAATGTAGCCTGAGGTTTTGCTGAACATTACCACCCTGTACCTCATCTCTTACACTTAGTGAGGGGACACTATGTATAGAGTGTGGGATGGTCCTCCCACCCCCAAATATATAGTCAGAGCCTCTGTGTATGTGATCTTATTTGGAAGAAGAATCCTGGCCATTGTAAGTTAAGGATCTCAAGGTGAGATAACCTAGGCTATTTGGGCAGGCCCTACATCCTATGACAAGTTCCTTAGAAGAGGAGAAGACAGTCATAGAGGCAAAGGTGTTGTGAAGATGAAAGCAGAGGTTGGAGTGATGCGTCTGCTAGACCAGGGGCACCAAGGATCGCCAGCCGCCACCAGAAGCTGGGAGAGAGGCACAGCACTGTTTCTCCCTTGGAGCCTCCAAACAGAACCAACCCTGCTGGCATAATTCTTTGGTCCCATGATTCTTCTCAGCAAGTTTTACCTAGTGCTTACACTGTGCTGTGCATGTATTCCTTGGGGGCTGCAGTGGAAGAGTCAGACTCTTGCCTAGTGTTACCCAACCTACGTTGCCCAACCTCCTCTAGCTCCCCCACAGTAACGGGGTATCCGCTGCCCTTCTAGAGTAGCCCAGGCTGTTGCTGAACCTTCTTAATGTTCATAGGAAACAAGTGTAAAGCTGGTAAAAAAAAAAAAAAAAGAAGAAGAAGAAGAAGAAGCCCCAGAAATTCTGATTTAAAGTCTACTGTGGACCCAGGAACCTGCAATGTTAACATGTACCTTGGGTGACTGATGCAGGTGCTTCCCAGGTGGTCCACAGACTGTGCTTTGAAGACTGTGGGAAGGGAATGCCAATCACGCTGGCAGACCTGACTTTTGTTGGCTTAAAGCATGCATAATGCTGAACATCCTGCTGGGAAGTCACAGGGCCAGAATGAGTCCCTTGAATAGTCTGCCTGGAATTTCCATCCACGATAAAAATTCCACCCTTTGGAGTCAGTTTTATTCACTTGTCGACTGTTTACTGAGAGCCAGTTATGTGCCATGCATGGTTCTTGGTGCAGAGACTATAGCAAAGAATAAAGCAGTCAAAACCCCACGCTTCTTAGAGCTTATACTCAAGTGGAGAAATGGTCTTCAATTAACCTCCTCTGGTTTCATTCAATCACACATGCATTCATTCACTTTGCAAAACATGAACCAGGCATGGTGGAGGATATTGTTTCAGGGGGAAACACCATAGTCCTACCTTCTACAAAGTCTGCAGTCCAGAAAGGGAAACAGAAAAACAAAGATGAAAAGTCTGCAGGTGTCATGAGAGCTCAGAAAGGGGCAATCGAGGAAAGGTTCCCAGAGGAAGTGATGCTAGACCTAAGCCTTAAAGGACAAGTAGGATTCACAGTGGGCCCGGGCACAGCTACATGAGAAAATAAACCAAAAAGAACTCAACATGACTGAAGCAATAGTGTGAGGTGGAAAAGGTCGAGGGATGTAGCACAGAAATAGACAGGGACTCTATGAGGACTGAATTGTGTGCCCTGAAGGCCGTGGGAAGCCATTGAAAGATGTTAAGAAAAGTGTGATAACCTATTCTGATTTATGTTTTAGAAAGATCTTTCTGGATTCAATAAAAGGAATGGAGAAAATAGAATCATACAAAGGCACTGTGTATTTGATGAAGAGGGAGGGAAAGAGTTGAGAGACATTTAAAGATATTTAAGAAGTGAGCTTGAGAATACTTCATGATAAATTAGGTGTCGGAAGTATGAAGGAGAATGAGAGCCCCTAAAATAGTTGGATGGCAATTACACTCCCCAAATTTCTCTTCATTAGCCTTCCCCCAGGATTAATAACCCAGTTTTCCATTTTTATATCATCCTAGTCCCTCCCAATCTAATTGCTATTCACCATAAGTGAGCTGAATTACTGGGGAGCTTGACCACAGTCTCAATGGAACAACACACTCAAGTTGAAGCCACCTACTTAAATATCTTAGTCAAGTTCAAATTATCTTCAGAGGGTCAGATAACTAATTTAAAAAAGGGAACTTGGTGATAATCCAAGGCAGAAAATTTAAAATAATTGGAAATTCTCCTTGCTGAGTAATGAATCTAAAGTTCATACAAACCAAATTATACCCAATGGCCTTTAGAAAATGATGGGAAGTTGAAGGTAATAACCACAAATCAAGAAGAGTGATTACCTGAAGGGGTGAGGTAGAGAAGGGGTGTGGTGTGGGCAGGAGGAATGCAGTTCAAGAAGGGTAAACAGAGGCCTTCCAGTATAGCTAAAGTGTCTCCTTCTTATGCTGATGGTGGGCACACAGTGTTCACATCACCATTTTAGACACTATTTGACGGGCCTGAAATATACATACCTGGGATCACATTAGGAATCTGTGCCTACCACTGTGATCCTGGCCACAGATTTCAGGATGCCCTTTGAATGACCTTGCTTGCAAGGTTAGAGACTTTAACAGGTGCCAACTCTCTTTTCACCTGGTTATTGGTAGATTCTTGTATATCTGAAGGAATCTCATGCATGTACTAGTAGAGTATAGTGCCACAGCTAGTTGTATTTTATTTGCTTCTTGGTATATCAATCACAGGTATCTAGTAAATAAAACTTTGAAAATTAAAGGGAAAAAATTAAAGAGAGACAACAGAGATAGTGATTTATGCCAGTGGGATTTACAATATGTATCTTGAAGCCCCAGACACTCTTTGGAGGGTGAAGGTTGAGCCACTCATGCTGGGCCTCCCACCCAGCTCCCCATCAGTTTTCACTTGGTTACATACTGGCTTTCCACTCAGTAGGTGATTTGAATGGTGAGTTCTACAGTTTAAAAAATTATTTAGCAAATAATGGGTTTTGATAACTAGAAATTTTAATTCCCTCTATTTCTCTTTCATAACCAGAATTTAGGCATGGCGAGTTCCTTGTATACATACATCCACATACATAATGTATACCTACACACACACACACACACACACACACACACACACACACACAATGGTTAATGCCCAAGTGAACCCAACAAGCAAGAATAATACAAAATTACTGACTGAAGACCCCATTCTCCCTTTATCATTCAAAGGGAAGAATCATTTTTATATTGACTTCTCCGTGAAACCTTTGTGATCATTTTAGGCACACTAAGCTCAAACCAAGGGCTGGTACTGGTTCGTGCTGTGTTTTCACTTTACAACCCTTACTCTGCTCAGCCCACAATTACCACTCCGGTACTTGTCAAGTCAGAAAACAAATGAGTAAATCTAATATGAAAGAACAAAATAACACAAATATATGAAAGGTTCATCAATTAATTTACAAATAAATTCTCTTCTGCCCTCATTAAAGTCATGGATCATCCACAATATGAACACATACATAAATTTCTACCCATGTTAATTTCACAGCTAGAATCCATGCCTGACAACATTTTCATGCATAAACACTTAGAATCAAGGCAAAAGGTCTTTCTTAAACTAACATAATTATTCTTGACAGTAGCAGTATAAATGATTTATGTCAGAAATTTGTTAATTGTATCTCTGTTACTGACATCCACTTTGTTGACCAGCTTTACCATGAAAAGTCTTTTTTTTTAAATATATATTTTATTGATTTTTTTTACAGAGAGGAAGGGAGAGGGATAGAGAGTTAGAAACATCGATGAGAGAGAAACATCAATCAGCTGCCTCCTGCACACCCCCTACTGGGAATGTACCCGCAACCAAAGTACATGCCCTTGACCGGAATCGAACCTGGGACCCTTGAGCCCACAAGCTGATGCTCTATCCACTGAGCCAAACCGGTTAGGGCCATGAAAAGTCTTTTTATTGGGAAGCATGTCAGGGGCCTCCCATGTGGAAATATGCTAGAATGCAGGCAATGACTATCTAATTGCACACTTTTCCATCACTTTATTTTTCTATGAACAAATCCAAAGGCCAATAGATCAGCCACACAATAGTTTCCTCACTCAATAGAGAAAAATGGAGACCTAAAATTAAAATTAAAATCAGTTATTGTTGGTTGGGCACTTACTAGCAGGACTGTGATAGATGTAATGCAGGAATGCAAAGATATCCTCAAGAAGTTGACAATCCGGGTAGGGTTACAGACACTTCATTCATTTAGTCACTTAACTACTTATTTAACATATACTATAGCCAGGCACTTTTGCTAAGCCCTAATGATAGATATAAACAAACTGGTAGAGCAGTGCAGTAGGTAAGGCAAATATTAAACAACTAGAGGCCCAGTGCATGATATTCATGCACTCTGGCGGGGGCGGGGGGGGTGGGGAGGGGCCTCAGCCCGGCCTGCACCCTCTCACAGTCCAGGAACCCTTAGGGGATGTCCAACTGACAGCTTAGGTCTAAGCCAGCAGTCAGACATCCTTAGCACTGCCACAGACACAGGAAAGGCTCCCACCACCACTGCTGCTCTCACTAGCCATGAGCCTGGCTTCTGGCTGAGTGGCACCTCCCCCTATGAGAGTGCACTGACCACCAGGGGACAGCTCCTGTGTTGAGCGTCTGCCCCCTGGTGGTCAGTGCACATCATAGCAACCAGTCATTCTGCTGTTCGGTCTATTTGCATATTTGCCTTTTATTATATAGGACTAGAGGCCCGGTGCACGAAATTCATGCACTGGGGGATGGGGTTCCCTCAGCCAAGCCTGCCCCTCAGTCTGGGAGCCCTCAGTGGATGTTCTACTGATGGCCACAGTCTGGCAGCAGAGGCTTGGAGCAGCCATCCCCGTGTGTGTGTGTGTTTGTGTGTCTGCTGGGGGCCTGCCCCCAGCCCCGCCACATAGGCTCCGAGCAGTTGCCAGGTGTGTGTGTCCACTGGTGGTCTGCTCCCAACCACATTGGAAGCTCAGAGTAGGCGCTGTGTGTGTGTGTGTGTGTGTGTGTGTGTGTGCGCGCGTCTGCTGGAGGCCTACCACCAGCCACACCCTGAAGGCTTCAAGCAGGCGCCCCTCTCTGTTGATCACTCAGGCTCCTGGCCTCCACTGCATGTTGTACTCTCCCCTGAGCTGTGGCCAGGGTGGGGCACCCTTCCCTACTGTGGGATCCCCAGGGCTACCTAGGGAAAGGCACACAGGGGCTGGCTGCAGGCCGCCCTTTCCTGCTCGTGATCGCGGCTGCGATCCCACCGGCAGGTGCACACAGGGGAATGCGGGTCCAGGGCAATCTGCCAGCCCCGGTCTGCCAGCAGGAGCAGTTTTGGGGTGATCGCCTGCACTCACACTCCCAACCCGCTCTTGCGGGTTGGGGGCGTGACTGCGGGCAGACGCACCGCAGCCGCCCCCCCCAGCCCAGGTTTGCCCGCGGGAATGCGGGTCCCGGGCAACTCGCCAGCCCTGGTCTGCCAGCGGGTTGGGGGCGTGAGTGAGGGCGATCGCCCCCTCCCCCCACCCTCTCCCCACTCTCATGGGTTGGGGTTGTCACTGCGGGCAAATGCCGCAGCCGCCCCGCCAGCCTGGGTCTGCCCGAGGGAATGCGGGTCCCTGGCAACCCGCCAGCCCCAGTCTGCCAGCGGGAGCGGTTTTGGAGCGATCGCCCGCACTCAGGCTCCCAACCCGCTCTCGTGGGTTGGGGGCGTGACTGCAGGTGGACCCGCAACAGTCGCCCTGCCAGCCCCGGTCTGCCCACGGGAATGCGGGTCCAGGGTTACCCGCCAGTCCTGGTCTGCCAGTGGGAGCAGGTCGGGGCGATCAGGCAGGTTGGGGCGTGAGTGCGGGCGATTGCAGCAGCTACCTCCCCAGCCCTAGTCTGCCGGGGGAGCGGGTTGGGAGCCTCTGCCTCCCCAGCCTTGGTCTGCTGGCAGCAGCGGGTCTGGGGGGCGTGACTACGGGCGGAAGCCGAAGCCGTCAGGCCAGCCCCGGTCTGCTGGTGGGAGAGCCGGTTGGGGTCTTGGCCAGTAGGGGACAGCTGCGGTCACGCTCCGCCAGCCCTGGGTTGGGTCACCCGCCATCCAGGTCACAGATAGCATGCCTGGATGGCGGAGGGGCAGTCACGATGGCGCTGCCCCATCCTGCCGGCAATATGCAAATTAGCCGCCATCTTGGTTGGCAGTTAACCGCCATCTTTGCTGACAGCTAATTTGCATATTGCCCGTGATTAGCCAATGGGAAGGGTAGCGGTCATACGCCAATTACCATGTCTCTCTTTTATTAGTGTAGATAAGCATACATACCAATACAAAATTATAAATTGTTAAGTATTTTATAGGAAAAGAATGAGATCCTATGAAAGAATAATAGGTACTTATACAATGAGGCAAAGTGGGTTTACAGTTGTTCGTATGAAAAATAATACAATAATTAACAAATAATAATGTAAAAATAAACTGTTTCACATACTCACAACTGTAAACCTACTTTTGCCCCACCCTGTACTTTAAAGGGAGTGTGCAGAGGTGACCTCTGAGAAAGGATCATTTGTGCTTCCCTCTACCTGTGACACTTATAGTGATATAGTGTAGGTAATAGGGGCTAACTATAAGATGTAGACATTTCAGTGGTGTGTAAGTTAAAAAGGCATTTACCTCCAGCTAAGGGACTCCTCATGAAAGAGACATCAGTTTTGGCTCTCAGAGAATGGGCAGAGATTCGATATGTGGGAATAACTGTATGAACAAAGGAAGGGAGGAAGGAAAGCAGAGGATGTCTAGGAAACAGCAAGCGACTGAGTGAAGGAAGGAACATGGATCAAAACAGATTGTGGAGTACCTAGAATGTCAGGCCAGGGAATTTAAACCTTATTCTATAGGCTTCAGATGAGAGTAACAAGACAAGCAAAACTGCAGTGGTCCATATGAGAATGATGAGGGATTGAAATGGGACAGTAGGTCCAATAACGGGAAGGGTGTGACAAATGGCAAATGTTGGCTAGATGTTTTCCCTGGCTGCCCATAGTCCAGTCCTGATTGGCCTCAGGAAGTGAGAGTGTGGTATCAATTGTGAGGCTAAAATCTTGAGTCTCTGGGCCTAGGGAGATGGTGGTGTCCCTAATCAGGCAGGGAAGCCATGAGCAGGAGGAGGTCTATGGAAAAGATGCCTTATTCCTTGTTGGTTTGGGAACATGTTGAGTTTAGGGACTTGCAGGGCCCTATGTCCAGAAGGCCATATAAATCCAGGTCTGTAGTGCCCAACTACAGTCTACTAAACCAGGGAGTAGGAGACTGACTCAGTGAGGCAGCCTCAATCAGGGTTCAAAGCCCCATGTCTCTACACGTGTTCTGTTTAGCCGATGCGATGTCATGAAGTATTCACTACACTCAAGCCCGGGCCTCTCTGAGAACAGGGGTCACTGTACCTAACTTAATATTCTCTGGGATTATTACTGCTAATAACTCTTTACCGGGGAAATCAAATAGCTGTAACTTTTCACTGTTGTTGGAAAAGCTTCAGGAGTGAGTCATGTATTACCCACAGAAGAACTCTGTCCACACTAGCCATACAGTAAAATTAAGTTCAAATGAAATGGTTTGGGGGAGTGTTTCATTTCAGAAAGGCTTATGTGCTGCCTCTTCCTGGAAATGAGTCTTATAAGGCATTAAAAAGCTCTGTGTCCTATGTGGTGTTTAATATAAGGGCTTCATTTTTCCTTTAATCTACATGAGGGCAATACTAAAATTCATAAGTAGGAAAAGCAGTTGCAGGAAACCTTAACAGTTATAGCACTGTATAGTTTATGAAACACTTTTTCCAATCTTTCTCTTTAGGTCCTCAAAACAACCCAGCAGAATCAGCATTGCTGCTGTCCTCTCCTTTAGAGAAACTGAGGCTTAGAGAGGTCATGGGAAGTACCCAAGGTCACCTAAGTAGACAGTGTTGAGTTCAAAGATCATATTTGCATCATACTGTATATCTGTGTAGCATTTTATAGTTGATAACACACTTTTATGATAACCTATTACTAGTAGATCTTCAAAGGCCCCATTGTTGGCCATTGTTGACTCTCCCCTAAGACAGAGGGACCAGAGACGTGGTGACTGTCACAAAGAGAGTGGGAGAGCCTAGACTCCTGGTCTGGCTCCCCGATTCTACTACCCACACTGGGTAGACCTCCTTCCACGACACCCAGCGAGCAGGGCCCATTGATTATCATTATTGTCAGACAAGCAGGACTTTCATCTGTTGGAGTCTACAGGACTAAAATAGCCCTCATGAGTTCTTCCTTCTCTATACACCCTAACTCTATGCACCACTGAGGGGACACTCCCCTTTCCTTGAAATTTTTCAAGGGTTCCAGATTTGAGAACCCCAAATTGATCTTCATCGCCTTCACCCATACATTCCACTACCAATTTCATCCCACTTATAGAGGTTAGTAAGAGGAAAAGCTCTTTGATCTCCAAAGCAAGTCAACCCAGCCTGCCAGTGATTGCTCGGTCCATTCCACTGGGCAATACCCAGAGAATACAGAGTAACCCTGCCCAACACACAGATTCTACAAAGTGAACTGAATATAATTGAGTCACTTTGAGCCATTTTTATCCTGGAGCCTATTACTGGTGGATATCAAAAGCCATACTCCAAAAGCACTGAAGTGTAATGGAGGTTTCTACCCAAGGCTTCTTCACGAAGGTGGAGCAGAAGGTTAACTTTTCTGATCACAAAGCAAAACCTTGTCTAAGTCATCCTTGGAAGTCTCTGGTTCTACCAAGTTTCCTTTCCCTATAACTCTTGCTATCCCTCTCCTACTCCCTGCACCTACTCTAGACTCCTTCCTCTCTGTAGACACTGCCACCACACCTTGTATCTCTTCTATTTGTAGAGCCATTGACATCCCCATTCCCTAACCCCATTCAGGAAACCTAAAAATATTCCTTGGGATCCACTCTCTTTAAAAATTTCAGGAACTTGTGAGCAGGAAGGGGGAGAGTTGGAGAAAAATTATTGATTGAAATATCATTCCCACACCCAAATAAAAACATAATAGCCAACATTTTCTGTCTCAGCTCCTTTGCATACTTTCACCCTAATTCTCAAAACAACCCTTATGAGACAAGTATCGATCCCCATTTTACAGATGAGTATACTAAGGCTTAGAGACATTAAGCTACTTACCAGCTGGAAATTAAATTAAGCTACAGCTGGGAAAATGCAGACCCAAGTCTATCTGACCCAAAAAAATCACGCATCCCCTACCACACTGCACGGAAAGAGAAACTGTGAGCTGTGTTCCCTATGAAAGTGGTCCTCTCCACCCCAGCCACCCAGCTCAAGCCAGCTGCTACCCTCCCCCTTCCACCTTCTGTTTCCTCTGGCCAGAGGCTAAAGGAAGCTTGTTACCTTTTCAGCTGATAGACCCACTTCCTGAGCCAGCCCTGGGTGCTAGGACACAATGGCCCAGTTCCCTCGTGCCCAGAGACCTGCTCACCACCCTCTGGTCACATCTGGAACATATTTTAAATTACTGCTAACCACACTGCAAAATACGTTTTTTTGAAGCAAAGATTGCAAGAGATTAAGCTGGTGGCTTAGGCTCACTTGCTGAAGTTCAGCGCAGGAGATCTGCATCCTTATTTCCCCTGCTCTCACTGGCTCTGCCTGGGCAACTGAACACAGGAAGTTTGGTCCTGATATTGCTGCTTGAGAGCATAGAACCCTCAGTTGTCTTCTGGACTCACAGCTTCTACCTGCAAGCAGGGAGCAGTGGGAAGTGGTCTAGGATGAACAGTGCTGATGGATGCACTCAAGTTGGAAACCTAAGTGACCCAAGTGTGAGTCCCACACCTGTGTGATGCTGGGTGAGGCACCCAACTGCACCAAGCCTATGCTTTCTCCCCTGAATAAGAGAGGGCTGTGAGGGAGTATGAGATAATGCGAGCACCTACAACAAAGTTCTCAGCAAATGCATTTTATCTGTATTACCTCCAGCAGCAGCCTCAGCTCTCTCCTGACCTCCATAGTATTGGGGCAGTCATTAAATTGCTGAGCTCTGAGTTTCTTCACCTGCACCAGCAGGTTGGGCTCAATTATCTCTTGGGTCTTTTCCTGCATTGATTTTCTATAAAGCCATCTTCACTTTGGGGGGGGGGGGGGATTTTCTTTTCCTGTTTGTTGCATGAAAATAAAATCACTCATTCCCCAAACCTCTTGAAAAGGAGGGACTCCACTTGGCATGGACTTTCACTGGAAACAGCTCTTCTTTTCCAGAATTGGAATAAAAAGCATGCGTTGTTTACTGTTTGTTCAGGTTCAGAGCAAAAGAGAAATGGTAGAGTAGCTTCATGTGACCAGGAGGTCTGGGGCAGGAGGGCAGGTATGGTTAATGTGTCAAATCCACATCCTCTGCTCAGTCTGAGGTCACTCAGAGGGCACACCTATTGTGTGACAAAAGTAACAAAACCGTATCCCCAAAGATCTGCATCCTGGAGTGGAACTCTTCCAATCAGAACCCGGGAGTGATAATCACTATGGGGGGCCATAAGGGGAAGTAGGGAGGTGATGAAGTGACCACTGGCTTGTGCTGGGGGCGGGGGGGAGAGGGGGGTAGAAAAGAGAGAAAGAGAAATAGTCCTAACGGCATTAACCAAGCCTTCCAAACCCCAGCCAGGGGGCACCATTATAGACAAATGCCTGCTTCAACTCTTAAGAACAAGTAAAAGTAAAGGTTTCCTATCCCTTCTTCTGAAAGAGTTTTGCCATTTGGACAGACTTTTATGGGTCACTTTCAGACCCATTTCTGAAAGAACAAGGACTCCCAGACCCCTCCTAACTTATTTGTTTGTGAGAACAAACCTATGCACCTTTATTCAAAATACAGATCGATGCCCAGTCCTAGCCCTCAGGCTTTCTGAGGCCCTTCTGCCTCCCGTTTCTTGCTTGTGCCCCCTACCCTGTGGCCACTCTTGGAAAGAAATGTCCTTCCAGTTAAACATGCTTTGGCTAATTAATTTATTCCATCTGTTTTTCCTCAGAACTTTGACCATGACACAAAAGTTCCCAAAACAGATTTGGTTCTTATATTGACCAATCAGGTCACCCGTAATTGATGGAGGATAGAGTATGGAAGACTAAAAGAAAGGAGACATAAGATCTCTCCTCCCCCCACCCCATCCCCCACCTCCCCACCCTCACCCCCCCCCCCACCCCCCGCCTTCATTTGCCTGGCTTTTAAGCAAATTGCTGATTTATCCAGTGTGTTAAAGAATGGAGACATCTGAAACTGCATAGAAAAGAAGCTAATCTCTACTTTGCAAGGGAATTATGAAACCTAACCTTGTTCAAGTCATTGATAGAAGGAATGGGGAGGAAGAGAAGTAAACCAAGTCATGCATAATTGTTGAATGAATGAGTGAGTGAACAATACTAATTGAGCAACTACCATGAGCCAATTCCCTTACCAAGTGACTTCCATGTCACTTAGTTAATCTTCAGAACAAGCTTGTGGTAGGTAGAATAATGCCTGTGTCACAGATGAGGCCACTGTACCCCAGAAACGTGGAAAACGTGCCTGGAGTCACTCAGGCCTTGATTCAACCTCAGCTCCGCATCACCCTAAAATCTACTACACCTACCAGGCCACACTAGGAAATGTGTAACACCTTGTTGTGTGTTTTCCAAATTCTGATGACTCAGAGTCTCTACCAGGACCCCAGAGTGTCTTCAGAGGTGGGGAAAGTAAGGCAACCTGACTGTTGCGCGTGAGCTCACCCTGACAGGTTTGCAGAAGCAAACGGGGCCTCAGGTGTACACACTTCCTTCATTAGGTTAGTCGCCTTTATTCAAAGTCAAATGCCCTTTATCTGAATTGACAGCAGGTTTCTGATCAAATATTACGGAGTCTGCCTCTAGGTGTGAACCTGAGTGAGTTCCTCCGTTTCCCCTCGGTTAATGCCTTGTGGCTCGAGTGCCAGAACTGAGCAGTGTGAGCCGGCCTAACACGATGTGGCAGCTCACATCCCAGGGAGAAAGCAGCTCCTCTCCGCCGTCTCCCCATTGCCCACGTGCACAGCGTGCGCATTTCCAACCCGGTCTGCCGTGGCCTTTTAGCACACCCAGGGCTATCGCCTGGGAAGGTCACTTTTACATTTGCAGGCTTTGCATCGCCTCCCTGCTATGGAGTTATGGAACAGAACGGAAAAGAGCCCAATGTTAGTGTATGTTGGTCCCTCCGATACCATGCTAAAGGGACTGACCCTGGGACTCGGGGGTGAGAGTGCTGATGGCCGGGCTCAGTACCCCTACCATTCGTGTCGGCTCTCAGCTGGCGACCAGGCTGTCCGATGGAGTCAGGACGGATTTGGCCCGCGCAGGAGCAGTGCCGGTCCAGCCCGCAGTGGATGGAGAGAACCTTGACAACATGAACAATGGATCGCACATCATTTTCCTGAGGCAGTGCCTGTGCACAGGAAGATCTCTGCCAAATCTCACCCCCTCGCCAAGGCTTCCAGGTGTTTCTTTGTGTTTGCGCAGAGAACGAACATCATTTTTCCCTTCATTTTGGAAGAGGTGGTCCAAAGTGTCTCAGCGACAGTAGTTGCAACATGTCAGAGCGGGAATTTATTATCTCAGCCCCAATAGGTCTTAATAAGCCTTACACAACTGTTTAGGCATTTATTCTATTAACGGCTGTTCATTCTGGTGGCTTCACCTGAATATTCATGATCCTCCTATCCCCAGAGCTTCAGCACAGCAGCTGTTTGAAACCCGCAGCAAATGTTCAAGAGAGTTCCACAAATATAAACACCCTCCCCGCTGAACAGCCCAGCCTGGCCGCGCAGAGCCCAGCCATGAAACATTTATGTCCAGTGTGGTTTTTTGAGGGCAGCATTTACAAAACTTAAATCACCTCCCCCTTTGGGGAGTCCTTTACCCTGACTGGGACATGACCACGTGGACAGAGGGTCCAGGGCGCCCAGATTCACAAAGATAACTGCCGGTTCCCCCCGCTTCCTCCCATCACGGGAGGTTCTGAATGAATTCCAACTGGAAGTGAAGCCAGAGCAACGCAGGGATGGGGTGCAGGTGGGACGTGCAGTACACACTTCAGGGGATGTTGGTGAGTTGGTTGTTTGTGAAGGAGTGAGGGGATTCGTACAGGGAATGTTTTTAACATGAAAACACCAAAGAAAAAGGATTGCTGGTGGTTTTCCAAAGGGATCTAATTCAGAAGCATGGGATTAAATTAGCAAGAAGGAGACCTGACACGTTATTTAGTGAGATCTCCCCCTGAAGCATATGTTTTCTGCCTTTTAGGCCAGAAATGCCACGTAGACAAAGGTCAGGCCCATCTTTAGGACAGAACAGATCTGCTTCTCCTGGGCCAATCACTTACCCCCTTTGTGCCTCAACTTCTTTGTTCCTAAATTGGAGATGGCAGAGGAAATGTTGTGTCAAAGAAAATGATCAGTATGTTATAAACCGAGAGGATATTAATGTGCTATAAATACATTCCTATTGTCCTTAATTACACAAAGCAAAAGGCTAAAGATGAACAGACATACTTTTCTGGGTTTTTTTTTTGTGGGAAACCAAGGTCACCGCGACCCGTGAGAGTGTAGGGTGAACAACATGTGGGGGGAGTACACGTGCTATAATACAGTTTGCTGGAGTAGAAAGAACATGGGTCATGCAGTCATATACACTGGGTTCAAATCCCAGCATCCCCACTGAAATTTGAGCAAATCACGTAGCTTTCTGAGCCTTGGTTCCTTTATCTGTAAAATGTAAAGGATATCTAACTTCCACTTTGGCTGCAAGGTTTGAGGTGCTGTGAGATATACAGCAGAGGGCCTGGCATGGGTGCTCACCAGATGCGGGTGCCTTTTTCCACCTTTCCGCAGGAGCACAGCTAGCCTGGGCCCCCAGCAGGTCCACCCAGGGACACTCTGCCCTCAGCCATGGGGATGTTAGAATCCAAGGCTGGGTGGATGGATGGAATAGCCCCACTGCCTGCCAATGGCTTCTCTACCCAGAAGACCACCCCTAAAGCCAAGAATGTGAAACCCAGAGCAGGGCAAGAGAGAAGACTCTAGCCCCTCCTTGCTTTTGAACTGGCCTGGCAGGCTCATTCTTTCCTTGGGGACTCTATGGCATGGAAGGGGAAGGAGAGAGGTAAAGGCTTTACTGGAAGTTTATTCCAGGAGGAAAACTTCCATCGAAATTTCTCAAGGAAGATGATCATCCCTGGTTAAGTCCCCTTCTCTGTGCTTCCCCAGAACTTACCACATGTGTTGTCATCCTTGATGATTTTTTTTAAATTCATTCCCCCAGTAGATGAATGCTCCTTAACCTTTTGTAGACGCCATCTTTAGGTTCACATAAAATTCCCAAGTCTTCTTTTAATGGCATCTGGGATTCAAAATAAAAGAAATATCATGGTGAACATCAAATCAACCAATTATAATATCAACAAGGTTTTTCAAGCTTCTCAAGCTTCCTCCCCAATACAACTCCCTGCCCCAAGCCTGGAAAAGGTCATAATATAAGGTAGAATGAGAGGCCCAAACGTGGAAAACACAAGTTAGTATAATATGTGTGACGTGTTATAGGAGAGAAACAGAGCAAGTCCTTGGGAGCACGGAGAGGAGGGATTCTACTGGAGGCCCAGGGAAAGCTGCAGAGAGGCGGGATGATGTGAGTGGACATTTTCTGGATGGGAAAGATGAACAGGCATTATAAGCACAAGCAACTGCATGGGCAAAGGTCTAAAGCAAGGAAACGGATGATGTTGCAAGGAAATGGCCCAAAGTCCTTTGTGGCTGACGTGGATTGGTGGGGAGTAGAAGTAAAGTGGGTTAGGTCCCCTTATGCCATGCTGAAGAGTTGAATGCAATCCTATAGGCAGGAGTGAAGTAGCATCATCAGAGTTTTATTTTAGAAGAAAAATGTGTGCATGTTTGTAACAGACTCATTGATACAGAGAACAGACTGGCGGCTGACAGAGGGGAAAGGAGCTGGGGACTGGGTGGGAAAAGTGAAGGGATTAAGAAGTACAAATTGGTATTTACAAAATAGTCATGGGTCTCTGTATCTACAGAGGCAGAGAAGCATCGAATAGACTGTCAAACTACAGCGGGAAGGCTGGGGAGGGCTGGGGGTCAGGGAGTGAGGTAAGAGGTCAACCAAAGGACTTGTATGCATGCATATAAGCATAACCAATGGACACAGACACTGGGGGCGGGGGCAGGTGAGGGCATGTGCTGGAGGTAGGAGAGGCCAGGGGAAGGTCAATGGGGGAAAAAAGGAGACATATGTACTACTATTTGTAATACTTTAAACAATAAAATAAAATTTTAAAAAATAGTCATGGGGATGCAAAGTAGAACATAGGGAATATAGTCAGTAATATTCTAATAACCTTGTATGGTGCCATGTGGGTACTGAACATGTCGGGGGAACCCCTCGGTAAAGTATATAATCGTCTAACCACTATGCATACGCCTAAAATCAATACAGAATAATATGGAATGTAAACTGAAATTGAAAAATAACAAATTTTTTAAATGTTAAAAGTAAATTTTTTAAAAAGTGTATCTGTTCTCTTGTAAAAAAAAAAAAAGAGGAAGAAAACATCTAACTGTGAAGTTACAACTCAATCAATACAGGTAGTAAGTGGTAGACAGATACTTAAATAAAAATGAATTTCCTTAAACAAAAAAGAAGTGAGAGGAGGAGATCAGAGTTAGGAAGAGCCTATTTTACCTATTTAACCCTCCCAGTTACCCCATGGAGTACTATTTTTATCTCCATAGCAAGAGGAGCTCACAACTTGCTCTTTTGTTGACAAGTGGCAAAGCTGGGACTCAAACCCAGGTTTTCTGGTGTCAAGTCTAGAGCTCTTTCCACTTCTCATCCTAACTCATTAGCTACTGCAGCCAAGACATGCAGACACTGGGTTGCTTTTTTGTGCTGTGGGCCTATTTAGCAGTCTGGATGCCTCTGAGCCTCTTGTCAGAATAATTTTTAATGCATAAAAGAAAATTCATTGAACTACCAAAAACACTAATAGCGCTGAAATCTAGTTATTAAAATATTTAAAACACTGTACTATGGTAATTTAAGTGCTTCTTTATTAATTCATCAAAAAGCAAGCTCTATTGGAGGGACTAGTAGTGACTAGAATTCCAAAATGATGGCAAATACAAATCATTTTTAAAACATATCTTCAGTGACTGCAGCGTAATATGAAAATGTCTGTGATACCGACTAGTGACATTGTTCTGAGTTTTCCTCATGCAGCTGTGACTTGCCTCTAATCATCACCAATAAAAACGACAAGTTTCAGTTATTCAGGGTGGAGCAAAACTAGGCTTATAGTTGTTCATGTGGAAAATAATACAATAATTAATAATTATATAATAATAAACTATGTTTTGCGTACTCCCAATGTAAACCTACTTTTGTCCCACCCTGTTGATCAGTGAACATAAAGGTATAATTTTTCCCACCCAAATCCACAGACCCATGGGCCCTGGTTAAGAACCTCAGGAAATGTTTCAAATTTGAGACAATCTGTGAGAGTGATTTCTAAAATATTTAGGAACAGGATTCTTTTATTTCAAATGAACTTCAATGATGAAATAGTTCAAAGCAGAAAGGTTCTGATTGGAGCAGCGTGTAAAGGACTTGAAGACCCATCCCCTGGGTCTGCTCCTCATGTCTCTCAGGCCCAGGCACCCCCAATGGAGCAGGCCCATGAGGTTTCCCAACAGGTACTGGCAGGGCTCAGCTTTCCCCTTTTTTTTTCTTCTTCTTTTTTTTTTTTAAATATATTTTATTGGTTTTTTACAGAGAGGAAGGGAGAGCGATAGAGAGTTAGAAACATCGATGAGAGAGAAACATCGATCAGCTGCCTCCTGCACATCTCCTACTGGGGATGTGCCCACAACCAAGGCACATGCCCCCGACCGGAATCGAACTTGGGACCCTCCAGTCCGTAGGCCAACGCTCTATCCACGGAGCCAAACCGGTCTTGGCAACTTTCTTAAGACAGAAGTCTGGAAAGTTCTCTGGTGACAATAACCCTTTTCCAGAAAACACACTGCCCTCCCACTCTCAGGAAAGCGTGTGTCCAGGGAAAGTTTCTGAGCAGCCATGGTCTTCAGCAATAGTCCAGAGGTAGCATTGTTCCTACGTGGGCCCTCCCAGTGAACAGTAACGGTTTCAAGCTAATAAGGAAATAATCCATTTTCAGCAGATGAAAGAAGAGGGATCAGAAAGGTAACTTGAGCGGAGGGTAATAAGTAGTGCCAAAAACTTATAATGGAAACTATCTAAAGAATCCAAGACCCTTTGTTAGATATGAATGATTTCTTTTTTCTGGTGAAAAGTGTATGAAGAACTTGAGAAGAAGGGCCTGGGAGCAGTTTATGAAACAGCCTCTGTCTGGGGAAGAAGGGCCCGGGGTAAGGTTGCAGCTCCACTGTATCCTTAAGTTACGTAACGGGGAGGGAGTTGAAAGATGTTCAAACCACCACAATATGATGTGCTCTGTCTTTGAACTCTTTCCTCCGGGTTTTAACTGTAAGTTCATACATGTTTCCTTGCAATGCCTCTCTCACTGGGTGTGAATATAGAGCAGAGGCAGAAACAAATTTAATTAAGAACAAATTCTATAAGGGGAGCTATGCACACCTGATGTTCCCCACCCTGAGTGCCAAAATCTTTACTGTAATTTGTAATTCAGGAAGAATCCACCTACTCAAGATACCTATATAGAACAATGCTTTGAAGTTTCTAAAGGAAAAAGTTTTATAAAGACATTAAATGGATTTTATTGACAATGTCTAATCCCATTTTGACATAAAACTAGAATCTGTTGGCTCTACTAGCAAAATGCAAAGAGCTAGAAAATAGATATAATGGGCTATGATATCAGTTTAAAATGCCTTTTATTCATTCACTCATTCATTTATTTTAAACTATTTATTGAGTGGCTATTATGGTCAATGGACTAAACAAGATGCCATAAATACATTGAGAACAGCACATGGTCCTTTGATCTCATGGGACACATATTCCAAAGGGGAGACAATCAACCAATACTTATTCAGTTCTCCTGAAAGAACTGGTTCTCGGTCTTCAGTGTGACTAAAAATCACCCAGAACGCTTATTAAAAATAAAAATATACATTCCTGCCCAGCCAGTGTGGCTCAGTGGTTGAGCATCAACCTGTGAATCAGGAGGTCACAGTACATTTCCCAGTCAAGGGCACATACCTGGGTTGCAGGCTCTATCCCCAGTAGGAGGTGTTCAGGAGGCAGTTGATCAATGATTCTCTCTCATCATTGATGTTTCTATTTCTCTCTCTCTCTCCCTTCCTCTCTGAAATCAATAAAAATCTATTTAAAAAAATACATATTCCTGCTCTGGCTGGTGTTTCCCAGTGGTTGGAGTGTTGGCCTAAGCACTGAAGGGCCACTGTTCTGATTCCCAGTCAAGGGGACCTACCTGGGTTTCAGGTTTGATCCTGGCCCCGGTAAGAGCAAGTACAGGAGGCAACCAATTGATATGCCTCATGCTGATGTATCTCTCTCTCTCTCACTCTCTCTTTCTCTCTCCCATCCCTCCCACTCTCTCTTAAAAAAAAAATTAATGTAAAAAATACCCTCGGGTGAAGATTAGCAACAACATAAATGCATATACCTGATCCAGCAAACCGGAAGTGGGCTGAGGAAGGAGCATTTTTTAAACAAGCTTGACAGTGAGCCCAGTGCTGGTGTTTGGCAGACTAGGCCTGGAAGAACAGCACACGAATGAGACTACAGAACAGTCTGCCTTCCTGGGCCCACTGCTCTCATCGCAGGCTCTTCACACAGGAAGCTTCAAACGCCTTGCTAGTACACCTTCTTCCTTGCCTGCACACTTTCGTAGGAGTTCAGCCTTTAAATACTAGGTCCTACCTGGTAAATAATTTATTTCTAGGGAAAACTGATTCCCTCCAACACACTTGGAAAATGCCTTCAGTATTTTGCTGCAGCTCCCTGTCTCTCTAACTTGAACCATCTGCCCCTCCTTGTTTAGGCAGCGGCATAATTTCGACATTCTGTGAGCTTCAGCAGCAGGAGGAGGGTTCACACCCCTTTGGGTACTAAGAGTGACATATTGCTTGCAAGGTGATTGAGTCCTTCCAACACGATAAAACAGCCCACCCCACCTAGTATTATCCAAGAGCATGACTGTTTGACCTCTTCATACTCATACCACACACACATACATCCATGCACATACAAATAGGTTTACATATAAAATCTACCTGACCAAAACCTGCCATGTCCTTAATCTTATTTAAAAGTATTAATTTTCGGCCGAAACCGGTTTGGCTCAGTGGATAGAGTGTCGGCCTGTGGACTGGAAGGTCCCAGGTTCGATTCCGGTCAAGGGCATGTACCTGGGTTGCGGGCACATCCCCAGTAGGGGTGTGCAGGTGGCAGCTGATCGATGTTTCTCTCTCATCGATGTTTCTGACTCTCTATCTCTCTCCTTTCCTCTCTGTAAAAAATCAATAAAATATATTTAAAAATAAATAAATAAATAAAAAATAAAAGTATTAATTTTCAAACTCTCAGCTGTAAAGCTAGTAATCCATACAAGAATTTGGCTCTTGCCCTCACCGGTGTGCCTCAGTTGGTTAGACGTCATCCTGAGCACCAAAAGGTTTGCCGGTTCGATTCCCGGCAGGGCACAGGCCCAGGTTCACCAGTAGGGCACTTGCAGGAGGCAGCCTATCAATGTTTTCCCTCTCACATTGATGTTTCTCTCTCTCTCCTTCTCCCTTTCTCTCTTTAAAAAAAAAAAAAAAATCAATTAAAAAAAAAAAAGATTTGGCTCCTGTCAATTCTATTTTCATAAAGATACCACGAAGTGAAGAACTCCAGTCTCCAAACGCAATGTCACTTTCTCCTCCCATAGATGACAGTGTTAGGATCACCCTGGAGATGACACCATGCCTGGACCTTACTGTGACTCAACCTCTAGCTCCAACCAAGTAAAGCAAGACCAGCTTTTATCTTCCTCAGAAGCACAAACTGTTGCTGCATAATAACCTCTGGACCAATTAACTATATCCCGGTGGATTTAAGCATAATACTTTTTAAAGTTAGTTCTTATAATTTTTATTTCTTCTTAATATGGTAATACCTTACTAATAAAAAATTAATTACTCAAGGCTGAGCTGAATTAGTGAAAAGTGTGAATTATAAATGATGTCTTTCAGAGCAGTTTTGTTACTATAAAATACAAGATTAAGTAAGTGTTGCCAAGTAGAAGGCATGCTGCCCTGCCCTGCTTTAATGAGTAGATAAGAATAATTTGTAATTAGCATACGAAGGCTGCTAAATTGCTTTTTAAAACATTCTTAGCTTCTTAGAATAGGAAGTTCAGGCTTCCGCAGCACACATCACTGAGAGTTTTCCAAAGCTGGCTCTATGAATACTCAATAAGGGGCTATGGCAGATTTAAACACTGGATGATTTTTGAAGTCCATTTTAGCTCAAAACTTCCATAATTCTGTGGTTAACTGAATTTAACATATTTTGTTTAATTTGGTAAAATTGTTTTATGAATTATCATAAATTCCAAACTAATGAAACCCAAATTGATAGATTTTGCCGAATCCAATTACTCGCCTCATTTCTTGACTTTCATAGGGAAGCTAATATTCGGTGCCTTGTCAAGGGTGTCCTGTTCCCTGACATCTAAGTGAAGAAAAGGAGGAAACCTCACCTCAGACATGGAGAGCAGAAACTGACATGTGAATCACAGTGCACTGTTTACTTCCAAATGTGCTGGGTCTTTTCGTGTTCACAGTTCTTTGTACAATAAGGATAGTGATTATTAATAACACCATGTTAGCGAAAGAGAACCCAAGGATCTGTGAACTCTTTCAGAATTAGAATTCAGGTCTTCTGACTCCAGAGACTACTCGGTATGAAATAGAAGCTCGATGCGTATTGGTTTAATGAATGAACAAGTTGATCATCAATCAAACAATAATTAGGGATAATCTAATTCAAAGAAAGCACTGATAGGCAAAGCAAGACAATCATTTGAACAGTAAATACCATTCAGACAGATAGTCAGGAAAGCAGAAATCCTATCAGGATACCTAAGCCAGACTAGATACAGAATTATCAAGGCCTGTTGAAAAAAAAATGCAAGTACCCTTGTTCAAAAATCATTAAGAATTTTAAGACATCAACAAGAGATCATTAAACCAAGCCCAGAGCCCTTCTGAGAACAGGAGGCCCCTGGGCAACTTCACAGATCACAGGCCCATGAAGCCAGCCCTGTGCATGAACTTAGAAAACCTAGAGTTTGGTTCCTGCTGGGAATGGTACCATCCTGTTCACAGCATTTCAGATATTGGTGGGCAGGAACTTCTTGGCACAATGATTGGAGGCCCTATGAGAGGTAGGGACAGCCCTGCATTGTAAAGAATCCTCCTGCCACCCAGAGAAAATTTGAATGTCCCACAGGATATTCACATTGGTGAAAAGCCTATTTATAATTATCTGAGAGTGAAACCCACCTTTGTTGGACATATCCTGAATTTTCCAGAATGTGAGTACTCTGTTGATTCTTGGGAAGACTGTGTGGTGCTAGTTCAGAACGTTATCATTACGGTTACATTAATGACAGCAGCATGTCATTCAAGGTGATGCTCGTGACTCCCGACTCCTTTGTGACATCTTCTCGTAGAGTCCTAGCTGTGCATTTATGTAAGGAACACGTATTACTTTATCATAAGTCATTTTCCTTTTATGTTACAGTTGGAACATTATTTCTTTCTAATTGGTTAGAGGTAGGTTATACTGAGAGAGCATTTTATTTCCTGTTGGCAAAAGGCGATTTCAAAATATTTGTTACATAAAGTGGCTTTTGGTATGAAAGAGTTGAGAACCACAGGCTTAGAGGCAAGAGATTATAGAATGTTTCAGCTGGAAGGAATTTGAGAGATTATCAGCTTCACTGACAGATAAGGAAATTGGGGCTGAAATAGATTATGTCTCTTGCCTAAGGTCACTCAGCGATTATTGGCAAGGCCAGGACTTGAACCTATGCTAATTTCCAGAACTATGTAATTATTTTCTTCTTTCTTCCTTCCTCTCTTCCTTTCTTCCTTCCAGTAAACACAACTGAGCTCTTACTTTGTGCCAGGCACTGGAGTGGGTGCTGATGATGCAGAGTTGACTAAGACACAGGTTCCCTTAATGAGATCCCAGACTGACCAGAACACAGGGCAAACCCCACATGTGGTTCAGCATGCTCTAGACCAGATCTACATTCAAAACATTATGAGGAGCAAATGATTGAGTCTTCCTCAGGGAGTTGAATACAAAGGTAGAATTTGAATCATGAGGTGGGAGGATGGTTTTTTGCTCTTTAGGGACAAGGGGACCCTCATTCTAAGCAGCTCCACAGAGCGGACAAAGACACAGCGGCCAAAGCGAGACCATCTATAATCAGGTGTTGGCTGTCCACAGCCCTTAAGGCCAAGGGGTACTTTCCAGAAGCACAGGGTTGGTCAAACACAGCCAAACACAGACAACCAGAGAGCAGGGCTGGCTCAGAGGACTTGGGGTTCTCTGGGGTCCTCTGGGAGAGAGGAAATGCAGGGGGACTTCTCTGTGCTGCTCCATAGGTGACCAGGGCCTGCTAAGCCTTTGAGTTCTGTGGGCACTGGCCAGAGTGCAGACTAAGAAAAGAGCTCTTTGCTGAAGTGGTTAAGTGGAACACCTTATTGATTCCCACCTCACTTGGAATAGACCTCAATTACCAGCATCAAGTGCTTTAATAAGAGCAAAGGAAAGATTTACTGGATGCAAGTGCTTTTCATTAGAGGGGACTGAGAGGAAATAACACCTGCTGGCCCACCAGGGAGGGGCCATGGCATGGCCTCCAGCCCAGTGACTGCCAACCAGACAGGAAGGTGAGTAAGAGGAAGTCCAATGAGAGCACCTGGGCTGCTGCGTATCAGAAGTGTTAGGAAAAGATTTCCACAGATTGCCAGGCTGTCTGCTTCCCTCCTCCTCTTCCTCTCTTCACAGCAAACCCCGCCACCTGGGACGCTCAGGCACAGGCAATGTGGCTGCCACTTCCTGAGAGCAGAGCCAGGCTCCAGCTTGGCGTTTTTTAGGCATTTTCTCTAATTCTCACCCCAACCCTACTAGAGATGTGTAATTTTTCCACATTACAGGGAAGAAAAGTAAAACTGAAGAAATGACTCCTAAATGATGGGTCCCGGTGTCTCTGGCACCAAAGCATGTACTTGAAAATTTTCTCTTGGAATAGGACTTGGCAGGCATCTATCTTTCCTCTCAAGGTTTTGAGTTAAATCCACCCTAAACTACAAAAACTGACCAAATTTTTATTTTGATTGAGCAACTACTATATGTCAGATACCAAGAAAATATTATGCCGTTGTGTCTTCATAACCAGCTTAGGAGGTTGCCCTACTGTTATTCTCCCCATTACAGAGACGAGTTAATAAGGCCTGAGAAGTTACTCAGTTAGCATGTGGCAAAGTGAGACCTTGAACACAACATGGTCAGAGTCAAGATCCCACGCTTAAATCAACTGCATACCAGATGTTTCTTGAAGAAAGGATAAATGAAAGGCATAGCTGTGCAAGCTAAGTAGACAGGACTCAGGGAATGCACCATGCATTCAAATATTCAGCAAATATTTATTGAGCTCCTACTTCACCTCAAGCATTTTTCTAAGCCCAAGGGATACAGTGATGATCCTGGGAATAATATTATTTGGGGGGCAGCTTACTATACATGAGGAACAAATAAGTGAGGAAAGACCTGACAGAGTTGAGTACAATAAAGAAAGTAAAACAGGGCACAGTAAATGGGTCTGCTTTATAATGGGGTGGTCAGGTAGGGGTCACCTAGGAAAGTTGTTCGTAACCTGCGGCCTCAATGACAAGAAGGTTCTAAGCATGCAAAAGTCTAGTTCAAAAGCATTCTAGGTCCGTGGTCGGCAAACTGCGGCTTGCGAGCCACATGCAGCTTGCGAGCCACATGCGGCTCTTTGGCCCCTCGAGTGTGGCTCTTCCTAAGCTTTAGGAGTACCCTAATTAAGTTAATAACAATGTACCTACCTATATAGTTTAAGTATTAAAAATTTGGCTCTCAAAAGAAATTTCAATTGTTGTACTGTTGATATTTGGCTCTTTCGCCTAATGACCACTGTTCTAGGTGAAGCAGAGTCCGAAAGACAGAAAGGAACTCGGTGCATCCTCAGAAGAGGAGAAGGCCCCTGGGATCAGGATGAACTGAGGGAGAGGGAGGGGACATGCGGTCTGCAAAGAGGGGGAGCCAGTCTCCCGGGGCCTGGCAGGCCATCATACAGAATTAGATTTTATTCTGTGTAAGAGAGGAAGACATGGAAGTGTTTTAAGCCTTTTAAATGATTTGCGTTTTAAAAATATAATTTTGGCTGCTGTTTGGAGGGGGCGCAAGAAAATGCAGGGAAATAGATGAGTGGTAGGGTATTGCAGGAGTCCAGCCCCAATAGTGTTGTCGCAGATGTGGCGCAGGGAGGAGATGTAAAGAAGTAGTCACATCCTGAATACATTGTGATCCAACTTTTGTAAAGAGGCGAAAGCAGCTACCTTTTGACCGCCTGGAGGTGCTTCCTGCCAGCCACTCTCATTAAGTTTGGACTGGCTTCTGCCACGTCAGACTGAAAATTCAACTGAAATAACGGAATGTGATGTCGCCATCCCCTCTGCTCACCCTGAGAGGGTTTTATGAAGTGTCACAAGAAACAATGCTTGTCAGGCCGCCCAGCAGCTCCCCTGACCGCTGCTCACAGTGGCCCAGACGCAGAGGAAAACCGGGGCGGAGACCTCCCTGTTTCCTGAAACAGCCCCTTAGATGGTAGGTCCTGCTTGCTGTGGTCCAAGTGACAGTTACTCCAGAAGAAACAGAAAATAGGAATAACTAGAGGAAACTTGAGGTCTTCAGGGAATACCATCTAATATCTTTAAGAGCAACTTAGGATGCCCGGCCAGCATGGCTTGGTGGTTGAGTGTCAACCTTTGAACCCGGAGGTCATGGTTCGATTCCCGATCAGGGCACATGCCCGGGTTGCGGGCTCGATCCCCAGTGTGGGGCATGCAGGAGGCAGCCAATCAATGATTCTCTCTCATCATTGATGTTTCTATCTCTCCCTCTCCCTTCCTCTCTGAAATCAATAAAAAGATATTTAAAATAAAAGTATAGCCCTAACTGGTTTGGCTCAGTGGATAGGGCGCCAGCCTTCAGACTGAAGGGTCCCAGGTTCGATTCTGGTCAAGGGCATGTACCTTGGTTGCGGGCTCAATCCCCAGTAGGGGGTGTGCAGGAGGCAGCTGATTGATGTTTCTCTCTCATCGATGTTTCTAACTCTCTATCCCTCTCCCTTCCTCTCTGCAAAAAATCAATAAAATATATTTTTAAATAAAAGTATAAATAAAAGCAATTTAGGAGTGTGAGGTTTGTCTACCACCAAAAGGTTTACCAGTAAGTACCTCTTCTAGAAATCAGGGGAAATTCATCTGAAGGTGGCAGGCAATCATCTGCAGGTCTGACTCTGAGAGACAGAAGGTTGGGCACAAAGTGAACTGTCAGGAAGAAAAAAAGAATCGAGGAAACCCTAGAGAAGATGGGCCTCGTACATAATTGATCTGACAGATTACTGCCCACTTCATCATCACAGCTGAATTACGGCCACTCTCCCCTGTGGGAGTGCATTTGTGTTTAAGGGCACCAGACCCCAGCTAGTAAGGGAAGTGTTTAAGTGGGAAAGATAACATGTCTGTCAGTCTGAGCTAGTGATTCTGGAAACCCAAACGCCATGCCAGAGCTTTAGGATTAAAAATACATAAATCTAACTCTAACCCAAATCAGAAGGCATTTTGTCCATCGAGCAAGGGCAGGGGCTTATGACAACTGCCCCTCCTGACTCTTGGTTGGTTAATTGTATTGGAAGAAAAAAATGCTGTGTTCTGGGGATCTTCATCAAAAAAATGGTACTAGTATTACTCTTGGCTACCTGGGTTTGATTTCTTCCAAAGGGTAGAATAAAGGATGTTCATAGTTTCATCAATAAATATGTATTTAATACCTGTCACTCATCCATCATTCTGCTAGGAACAATATGAAAACAAGATAAGCAAACCATCCCTCACCTCATGGACTTTATAATCCAGTTCATTTTTAGAACTTTTTAGCTATTGAGACATTTCCATGTCAAAGGGTTAAATCCAATTTAATATAAAAAATCTGTATTGAGCTCATATTCTGAGCAAAGTAATGAAAGACAACAAGAATTACTCATTCAAATAAATAAGACAACAAGTGTGAATATGCTATATATGTATGTTTGGGGAGAAACAGAGTTCACGGAAATCTAGATAACGGCCTGAAGGAACCTGCAGTGTGGGAGGGATGATAAAACTTGCATAAAGATACTAAAATCAATGACAGGAAATGATAAACATCATTGAAAAAGAGAAGTGCAGATAAAGAATTTTAGCAGCAAGAACAAGGGGCTGGGAGATGGGCAAAAGCTATTCTCTGCCTCAACTTCCCACTTCATTTATTTACTTGACAAATATAATGTGAATTCTCGCCTCATTCTAGATATTGTTAGAGTCTTTAATGAACATGAGACTAGAAAACAGAGAGATGCCAGTTCACTGGGATGAATACAGAAGATGCCGTGGAAAAACATAGTCCAAGTCGGCTTCTGGTGAGAGACAGCAAAGGAAGGTTTTACCAGGCAGACGAGCTTTCTCTGGGTGTGAAAGAAAAGCTGACATCTCAGAAGAGGGAGGACACAGTGCTCTGGGCAGTAATTACAGGCTCTCCAGTGAGAGATGTGGAGGGAAGCAGGGTACAAGTGAGAAGCAGGGGAGGAGGCCAAGGCGGAGGTCAGCCAAGCCTCTCCCAGTTTTCCCAGTGAAATAGGAGGGGAGGTTAACTGTTAAGAGGTGAAAGTAGCATGGTCTACAGGGACTGAAATGGCAGGTTATGCTTTCAAAGGCTGCTTTGAGAAGATAAGATACTCAGAAAGAACAAGCAAAAAGGCAGCTCTGAAGTAGAAACCACAAATGTGGTGTGGCGTACATTCCACACAGTCCTGCCAAATTCTCAAACAGCATGAGGAGTCTGGGCATAAGAGTAGAGGGGACTCCCCACTGGACAGACACATATGTGCCTGCAAGGGAACTGGGGGTGCTATGAAGAGTTCAGATGATCAACCACAGAGCCTAGCCTGGGGGGTTGAAAGAAAATGGGTCAAGTCATTGGAGTTGGAATGGTAAATAGTGTCCATCTCAAGGGGTCAAGGCCAATTGATAGAATCCTGTGCGGAGAAGGACTCCAAAGTTACCTCTGTGCTCAACGGGAAAGAATGGCAGATGGATCGTGAATGTTCTCCATGGGCACAAAAAGAGTGGCAGCTGCACACCAGGTATATGCCATCTCTGGACAAGAGGCCAGATGAGGCTGGGAGAGGAAAGGAGTGAGAGCGCCAGAAGGACAGGAGGTTGTGGGCAGAGAGAGAGATGTTAGAAATTGAGGTTTCCAAGTTGGACTTCTCATTGGAGATGTCCAGGCCTAGAGCATGGCCCTGGGAAGGTTTGGCTGAATAGAGGAGAAGGCCTAATCTAGTGCTCAGATACCTGCATGCTGCTGCTTTTGTCTCATAGAGATATGTCTTCAGAAGAAAAGATACACTTGTGAGTAAAGAGAAGGGGGAGGATTGAAAAGGCACTTGGCCATTATGATGTAAATGGAAGAAGGCAGGGAAACTGTCATTCCCCCATTATCATCAGCCTCCAGTCTCAATAAACCAGAGAAAATAGTAGCAGGAGGCATTCTGTGGGCTTCCTCCAAACTCATGGCCACTGACCAGTTCCTCCAGCAGGGTGGGCAGGAAGTGAGCCAATGACCTCTCCTCCAATGACCTGACCCCATGACCTTCCTTTTTTTAATTGTGGTAAGAACACTTAACATGAGATCTTCCCTACTGACAAATGTCCACTGTAAAATACAGTCTATTGACTCTACGTAACATATTGTACAACAGATCTCTAGATATTACTCATCTTGCTTAACTGAAACTTTATACCCTCTAATTGGCAACTCTCATTTTCCCCTGTCCCCAGCCCCTGGCAACCACCATGCTACTCTTTCCTTGAGTCCGTGAATTTGACTACTTTCCATACCCCCACATAAGTGGGATAGTGCAGCATTTGCCTTTCTGTGACTGGCTTATTTCACTTCACATAATGTCCTCAAGATTCCTCCCTGTTGTCACATATTGCAGAATTTCCTTCTTTTTAAAGGCTGAATAATATTCCACTGTGTGTATATATACCACATTTTCTTTACCCATTCATCAGTCCGTAAGTATTCAGGTTGTTGCCACATCTTGGCCATTGTGAATAATGCTGCAATAAGCATAGAAGTGTTGCTATCTCTTCAAGGCTCTGATTTCAATTCTCTCGGGTAAATATCCAGAAGTGGGATTACTGAATCATGGTAGTTCTGGTTTTTAATGTTTTAAGGAACCCTTATACTGTTTCCCATAGTGGTTGCACCATTCTTCATTCCCAATTTCTCCACATCTTCCTCTGAATCTCCTCCTGGGCCCTGGAATGAGTGTCCCTGGAGCCTTGCAGGGCAAGACCAGCACCTCCTCATCTCTGGGCGCCACTCTGCAGGGCTAAGCTCACAGGTCTCGATGCTTGCCTGTCTGCCAGCTTGCCTGGTAGATAAAAAGTAGAGAAGGAATCAGGATTGGCCAGAGAGCTGACTTCAGGGGCCTAGAGAGCATGTCTAAAAGCGTTTGTCAAAAAAAGAGTTAATGACTGCTTCTCTGCGGGAAGCCCGGAAGAAATGAGTGTTCGGAAGTGTAGCACGTTCGCTTTTACAGTAGGTGGTGTTATTGTTACATGTTCATGCAGACAGTGCTAATTAACAATCCTAAAGGCCACATCGTTAAATTATTTCTCTGCTTAAAACCCTGCAATGCTTAACGCACCCCAGCAATTCAATTATAGCCAAAACACCAGCCTGAACGCCAGGCACTGCTCTCAGCTGACAAAGTACAAGTTGTTCTGCAAAGCAGGTGAGGCTTAAAAGGGAAAGGAAAACACCTGACCAGCTATCTTCTTTTCCCCTCCCTGACATGCACTCTAAATATCAAAACAACAATAATCTTCCAAGAAAATTTCATGTGGACCTTACCTTTGCCAGACAATGAAATGTAGACTCTACCGATTTTTCTGTGTGTGCAGATAAGAAGAATCTAATAGGATTTCCTTAAAGATCTCGCCTAAAACATCAAATCAGTGCGCCCAGACCTATTGGGTGCATTGGGTTTCACTGTGTTACTTCTGGGTCCTGCCACCCATCCTTTGTCCTTTCCAACCACTGCAAATTGCATTTGGGGTTTGAACCTGAGGCCGGCCGTGGCTTTGGGCTGGGTTTACCCTGGATGTGTCTCACAGTCAGCACACCACAGCACTTGGAACAGCTCACAAAGCCTCTTTGTCTCACACCCAGTGAAATGTCTCAAGTACAGAGCACAGCAAGAAAGGGCTTTGATCCAGCTTCACACACACACACACACACACACACACACAGCTTCTGCCCTTCCCTGCCTCCCCCGGCCTGATCTCCTCAGTAGCCAGGCAGTGCACTGCACAGGCGCGGAGCCTGATTGGCTGGCCAAGTGGCCTCAGTCCTCTGGACAAGATTTGGCAGGCAGCACCATGACAGAACCTCCCGCTTGGAAAGTGCTGGTGCCGATACCACATCTGGGAGCAGCACATATGTGATTCCACTGGTTTTCACACAAAGAGGCAGATTGTGCCAGTGGCCAGTTGGCCAGCTGGGCACTCATCTGCAGCCTTAGGAGCAGAGGTGGGGGAGCAACCTGCCTGCTGCTCTGCATGGTCTCCCCAAATGCCCAGTCTCTGTATAAACCTTTCCTCATTACTCTCCTCCCTAATACCATCCCAATAAAACCCCTCGAGGAAGCTCCATTCAACACTATGGGACCAGGAGACCTAGGTACTACCTTAGCTCCACATCACCAAGCACAGTCAGTGCACAGAGCACCCCCACAACAAAGGTTTGTTGGATGGAGAAATGGAGGGATGGATGGATGAATAGACAGATGGATGAATGGCTGATGGATAGATTAATGGGTGGGTGGGTGGATGGATGGATGGATGGATGGATAGAAGATAAAGCTAGCCAACAAGCTATTACCCCTCTCTAAAAGAACAGTGTCCTCTCACTGACAGCCTCAATCTGGACTCCAGCTCTCTGGAGAGGTAGTACAGGCTGGTGTGCGCAGGCCAGCAATGAACTTGTAGTGCTGCCAATCCCCATTCTCCCACCATGGCAGACATCGCTAACAGGCCACAGTGTTCTTGCCAAACAGATTCAAGACCTTTCCTCTCAATTTCCTCAGTAGTGCTCCAGGCAGGTACTACTAATCACCAAACAGGATGCAACCAGTTGTCTGCCCCAGGGTTAGAATATGGACCATTGTTCACATCTGATCCAATCATTTTCTTACTGTGAGACCTGGAGAAAGCTACTGAAAGGAAGAGGCCAAAAATCAGGCCTTTAGTTTTCTATTTGTATAAAGAAAGATAAAAATGAATATATCCAGTTACTGTGGAGATTAATAGAAAAGTAAGTAGACACCTGACATTGGTTGTTTTTATCCAGAGACTGTTTATAGATTATTGAGCCCCTTGTTTCTGTGAAAGGTCTTTCCCATCATTGCCAAATCCATTGCTCAGTTGCATCCTTCCCAAAGGGATGGTAGAGAAAAGGCGTGTATGAACTCACACTGGACTTGGTGCCACAAGAGGCAACACTAATGTGGACTGAGGACACATAGTCCCTAATTTAGCTAGCCTACAATGATTCAGACAGGAACTGCTTGGAGGCAGAACAGTAAAATGAGCAGATCTAGAAGTGAGGATATCTGGGTTTTAACCAAAGCCATGCCCCCAACTGGCTGGGTGAGCATGGAAGTTTCATGAGTGTGAAAATAAGTTCTCCTTCTTCTGAAAATTTATAACACTTATCCATGCTATGAGTCTGGAAACTAGTCTATGTCAAGGCCCCATTGGAATGATGATGATAACATACACTCATGTCATACTAACTGCAGGTCCCAGCATTGTTCTAAGTTCTACACACACACACACACACACACACACACACACACACCTATTAAATTTTCACAACTACCTTAGTGAAACACACAAAAATAAAGTTACTTGCCCAAGGTCAAATAGCTTTAAGTGCTAGAGCGAGTATTCGAACCCAAACAGTATTGATCTATTGTCATTTAGCATCTCCCTTCTCTCCCCAGGCGCCTCTTGAGCCCAGAAGCAGTGTGGTATAGGATCTAGGTAAAAAGTATCTGACCTGGCCTGCGTATATTTGAACTCCAGCTCTATTTAACTGCTTCGTGCCTCCATTTCCCCGTGCATAAAATGAAGATAATAAGTATAGTCCCTCACAGAGTTGTTATGGGAATTAAATGAGTCACTCTAAGTGAAGCATTTAGAGCAAGGGCCTGGCACACAGCAAGTGCTATTCAGGCAATTGCTGTTTCTGTGCACGGGAAGCCAGTCTAAAGCACGTCCACATTCCATGTGCCTCACACTCCGTAAGTGCTTAATTGTTGATTCAGTTGATTTAACTGACTTGCTCAAGTACCTGGGACTAGGAGTCAAACAGCCCAGATCCAATCCCCGCTCAGCCACAAATTAACTCTGTGACCTTGAGCACATCAAGTAACTACATCTGAGTCTGTTTCCCCTGGTTTGCAAAATGGGAACATACATGCCACCCTGTGAATCCCACAGAATTGTTGGTCTCGGTTCAACAAGACATATGCGCAGACAGTACATAAACTATTCGGTAAACGAAAAGGGTGGGATTCGTTTAGTCTTACTGACACCAGCTCCTGAGGGCCCCCGAAGGCCTCTGCTTGGGGGTCACTCTCACCTAACCCACTGCAAACACAGAAAACACGGTTCTCTCCAAAGCTGCCCTCTTCTGTTGTAGACTCTTGCTGAGCCAGATGAAGTTGTCATCAAAGCACATTGCAGAGTGGCCCTTGATCTTATCAAATTGAAGAAGCCACTGCACTGTGTCCAATATGGGTCGAGTCATGAGTTTTCTGCTGTTTATAGCTCTGTTGTGAGGCCTCCAAAGGGTTTTACCAGCAATGAGGTAGGTACAGGTGCCCATTTAGTTTGTTGGAAGTTAGAGAATAATGCTACAGACTAGGCAGTATTATGAAGGAGGCATTTGTTTTAGGTGTTATTTCTCTTTAGAGTGAGACACATCTAAGTGTCAGTGTCACTTAAATCACTTATAAGCCATGTGACTTACTTATTCTCTCTCAACCTCACCTAGGACAGTGGCAAGGATTAGAGACAGCATAGACTCTGGCACATAAGAGATATTCTATGAATTTAATGGCATTTTTGTCATCATCCCCTTCTCTGGAGACTCCATGTTAGTTGTTTTAGCCTGAACATAGGGACCCACAAGCCCTCAAGTTTGGCCTTGCTTGTTCCTTCAACCCTCTGTGGATAACGCTCCATGGGCTGAACCTTTCCTGGCTTCTGCTGACAAACACTCCTTTGTCCCCTCCCATCAGATCAGGCTGTTCCTGCTGAGACATATGTATTTATTGAGCCTTTACTATCCAGCACTGTGCTACATCCTATATAATAAAAGCCCAGCGACTGAATGGCAGAATGACCGGAATGACCGGAACGACTGGGGCCCCTCACCCCACTCGGTCCTGCCCCCCCAAAAAGGCCCCCCAACCCCGATTGGGGGTGAGGCCAGCCAGCAAACCACCCACAGCCCCTTACCCCAGCCGGTCCCACCCCTCATCAGCCCCCAACACCCCTAAATCACTGCCTGGCTCCCTGGTACATGTGCATTTAGCAAAAGCACAAGAAAATAATTATCAGTCCCTTCTGTCCCCAACCAGTGTCTCCAGAGAGCTCTGCTAATACTGCGGCCAAGGTGTGGAATTCTCCCTCCATGGGCCACAGCCCCAGGGGACCTTCCAAGTTAGCCAAAAAGGCTACCTAAGCATTAACGGGATGGCAGCCCTTTGCTGAGGAATGTAGAGAGGCTGGGTGGGGATTTTGTGAAACTGCGTTGCCTTGCAGATTAGGTGAGCTTTCAATCTCTCTTTAAAAGGGGCGGCAAAGAGGACCTGCAGGCTGCCAGGAGCAACAGTGAAGGGTCGGCACATTCAAAAACAGAAAAACTTTTAAACAAACAGACATGACGATCATATTGGGAAACTGAGGGCAGAGCCCCGGGAAGAACGCAAAAATCTTAAAGGGCCATCATCCATCTTGATATACGTTGCAAACAACACATAAACAACTTCATCTCATGGCACGTGAAATGCAAAACAGTTCTGTTGTGGGTTTTCTTTTGGTCATCCTTAAAGTATAATTAGATAATAATAGCTTCCAGCATTAGACCCCACCGCCGGCTCCGCCCGATGGGTCCCCATCAGGGCAGGCCCACCAGACCCCACCCATGCACGAATTCATGCATCAGGCCTCTAGTATTGAAGATAAAGGAAAGATTTAAAATATATTTGTGACAAAGTCTCTGCCCTCAAGGTGTTTATAATCGAACTAGAGGCCCGATGCATGACATTCATGCACTGGGGGGTTCCCTCAGCCCAGCCTGCATCCTCTCACAGTCTGGGACCCCTTGGGGGATGTCCGCACTGCTGTGGAGGTGGGAGAATCTCCCACCGCGGCCGCTGGGCTCGCCAGCCATGAGCCCAGCTTCTGCATTGAGCGTCTGCCCCCTGGTGGCTAGTGCACATCATAGCGACCAGTCGTTCCGCCATTCGGTCGATTAGGGTTTTATTATATAGGATTGGAGGAAAAAAACATACACACACAAAGATGAATTACAAAGCCAGAGAGAAATATCAGTGTAAGGTAATAGTAGAAGAGCTGCCACAAGGCCAGACATGGTTAGTTTCTACATATACAGTGGGGCCTTGACTTACGAGTGTCCCGACTAACGAGTTTTTCGAGATATGAGCCATCTCTCGGCCGATTTTTTGCTTTGAGTTGCGAGCTAAAATGCGGGTTACGAGCCAGCTTCAGATACCCCACCGCTAGTTGGCGCAGCGAACGTCACAGTGAACGCCACAACATCAGCCCAGCATCATGTGTCATTGTAATGGTGAAAATTGATTTGACATACGAGTAATTTGAGTTACGAGCTCCGTCACAGAACGAATTAAACTCGTAAGTCAAGGCCCCGCTATATTATAATATACAGACAATAACTTCTGAGAGCAAGGGACAAAGGCCTGGTGTTTTCAGGGCAGGCTTATCAAAGGACAGAGGATTTAGGATGGATCTTAGATGATGGTTAAAGTTGGCCCAAAGCACGGAACTGACATGACTCCCTGATATCCACTTTCTCTCTAGCCTCCCTTTCTAGGGGCCCCTTTTTCAGAAAGGATTCCCTCTCTCCATCGTTTGCATGATTAAGCTCTGTCTCCATGGCTGGAGGGGAAAGAGGACAGACCCTGATCCTCAGAGCCATTAGTCAAAGGGAAGCTCTTTTTTGGTGATAGACAGAAGGTCACAGTGGGAAAATTGTGGATTTTTTTAGTCCCCAAACCTGGCAGTGTATACCTGCCTTTCTTCTCAGAGACTCCATTTTTTATATCTGTTATCTCTATGGGGAATTGTTCCTATAGCAGCACATGGAACAACACAGAGGATTTTATGTAATGCTTCTAGCATGTATTGTCAATAAATAGAATTTACTTCCCCTCTCTCATGCTTTTCCGTTGCCTCTGCCATCTGCATCTAACTTATTTATTAAATCTTCCATTAAGAGTAATACTTAGTAAATATCATTAGGCCTTCACTGTGGTAATTATGCAGCAAAGCTCATTCTCGAAGATCCCAGTACAGCACCTGGCACGAGAAAGGTGATCAATAAGTATGTGACCTTCTATCTTGCAGTGCCTGAAACTCATCATGCTCTCCCATATTTCTGTGCAATTGCCCAAGTTTTTACTTCAATCTGGAACAACCATCCCCCAACCCCTATCCACCAGCACAGCTAACTAGCTAACTCCTGTTCATCTTAGGCATCTACACCTCCAGGAAGACTATTCTGCCCCATATTCCTACCCACTCTGCTTTAGGTATGTCATCTATTGTTCCTACAGGAAACATGGAAGAGCATAAGATTTCAGAAAATGGTTATGGGATGGATGGATGAATGGATGATGGACGTTGCATGGGTGGACAGATGGTTCACTTAAGGTATCCCATCAGAAACCAACCTGCCAAAAACTCCTTTCACACTTTGGGCCCAGTATAAAGCGCCTCTTGTGAGGAATCAATTTCTTAAATAAGAGATGGACGCTAAGCTTTCTATGAATAGGTGGGAGTTAATGATGAAGGCTCAGTCTCGTAGCATAAGAGGCCTGATGTGGAAAATTCCTGCTCAGCGTGAGCACATTTAATACTCACAGGAAACAGCAGGTAAGCAACATAATTAGAAAGAGATGCAGAAACCCAAGGAACACATGCCATTCCCCCTGGACGTTTTCAGGGTTAAACTTAAGACAAGTTCCTTGGGGACAAGATCCTTTATCAACTGTCAGACTCAGTAAGCACAAGATCCCAAACTTAGCATGTTTGGAAGCAAAACGTTTCCATCCCTGGAGACTGGAGTTAGTTGCTGAGATCCCTAACATAAATCATTTTCATCCCGCCAAAGCTTTCAGCTAGTAATGGGACCAGGAGACCCCCGCTCTCAGCTTCCTGATCTCTCTCCCCCTCCACGAAACCCTCACCACTCCTTCCCTCACCTCATCATGCAATGTTTTCTAGGTGTTTCTGAGATCTCAGAAAAATAAACATTGTTTATTTAACTGAAAACATCATAAAATTTTTCTTTTTTAAAAAAACGCATACAACCAAAACAAAACAAAGCAATTGATACAACTATTAAAGCCCTGAAGAACATATTATCTAAATTTAACTTTAAAATGTATACCATCAGTATATCTTCGAGAAAAGTATTAAATAATTACTGATCTCTTCTTCTATATTTTCCTCCCTATATTCTTTCCTTCTTGATATGCATGCAACAAACATTTACTGATGTTATGTGCCAGGCAGTCTGTAAAACTGAATAGGGCACAAATGTTTCCCACAGTCTATGGGAGATAGTGGCATGTAATACACAGTTACTGTGTGGGGTAGGAAGTGTGATGAGAGAGATATGTCCAGAGTGCAGGGAGGGGCACAGAGAAGAAACATCCAAGTCAGTCTGATGGACCACAAAAGGCTTCTCAGAGGAAACAACATCTGGTGGATGACGGTAATTTTGAGGCTAAGGAAGGGTTTGCCAGACCAAAAAACAAAAAAACAAACAAAAAAAACCCAGAAAAGACATGAGTTCCACCCAGTGAAAAGGGTGGACACAAAGGCAGAGCAATGAATCAGCATGTGCAGAACCAAAGTTCACTCAGTATGACTAGAGAAATGGGACAGATGAAGCTAGAGACTCACCAGAGTCAGATCATAAAATATCTTGTGTGCAAAGCTGAATTCGTCCTTTTCCTTAAAAGCTCTGGGAGTTACTGAAGGGTTGTAAGCAAGCAACGCTATAATCTGATTTGCATTTAGAAAAATGATTCCGTCACGGGGTAGATGATGCATAGTGGGGGAATGAAACTGGAGGCAGAGAGACTGCCTAAAAATGTGCTGGAATAAACTTAGTGAGGGATGATGAAGGTCTGATGGACCCAGGCAATGGCCATAGGAAAGGTGGTTGAATGTCATTCAATTTTGAATGGAACCATGTATTTTTGGATCAAACTTCCCAGCAAATAACAACTTGTGGTCATCAGCATGAGCTGTGGTTCCCTTTGCATTCCTTTTACATTTGCTTTCCATAAGTAGCTGGTTTGAGGAAAATATATCTTAGCAATCGCTGTGGTCAGAAGCCCTAGGTTCCTGGCCAGTCCCAATCACTTACAAGCTTATTCCTTCAGGAGAGTCACTTGTGCTCTCTGAGACTCGGTTTCCTCACTTATAAAACAAGATTATAAAACTTACCTCCGACCCTTCCATGATAATTAAATGCGGAGAGCGGCTACAGTGTTTGGACAGGTTCAAGCCTCTGACTAATGAGAGGACACAGTCCTCTCATGGCCACGTGCAAGTCCCAGCTTGGAGGGCAGAGCCCTCCCAGCACAATTATAGCCAACAGCTATAGTTGTAAGCTTGAACCTATGGTCCGAACACGTGGCCCCACGTGCCTGGGTGATGTGGGCTTGATAGAGTTCAGGTGCGTGTAATTGAGTAGGATCAAAGCCCACGAGAATGTTGTAAACATCTTGACCACACCCTTACTTTGCCTCATGGAATCTGGCTAGAAAATAAAGACACGGCTTGTAGTCCGTGGCGCTGTCACTAGCTCTCCATCAGAGAGGCTCAACATCAAAGAGGACAGCATCCCACCCAGACCCAGCTTTCTTCTCTTGTCTGTCTTTTCTCAATCCTTCACCACCCCCACTCAGGCTCACCAAACCTGGCTAAGCTGGCTTGGCACATAAGGTGCCCAAAGTGGGGCTGAGTATGCCATGGCCATGCCGGCTCGCCACAATTAAATACAATAATTTATTATATTATTATTTAGCCAAATAAGTGGCTAAAATGCAGTAAATCATCGTATACTATACCACCTTAGGACCATTTTAGATGCAAATGGCAGGAAAAAAAATCCAACCTAAACTGGCTTAAGCTAGAAAAAAACAGATGTCCTGGAAAGCCTATGAGCAGACTTGGCTTCAGACACAGCTTGAGTCAGACTCAGCTGCTACCACCAGGTTGCAGATCCCGACTCTGCTCCTCCTGCTATGGTTCATGCTCAGGCTCACAGCGCAGCCCCTTCTCTGCCACTAGCAGCTTCAGACACCCACCACACCACCCAACATTGTCTCTGTGGTGGGTTTTTTCATAAGCCTAGTACTTTCTCGTTGGACTTAACTGGATCATGTGCCCATCCCGGTGACCAGAAGATGGGATTTGTATTTGACTGATGCCTACATTGAGTGCTCCACCCCTGGGGCGTCCCAAAGTACAGGGTTGACAATGAGGGAGGATAGTTCTCCCCAAGCAGACATGAAGTACTGTTACCAGGAGCGGAGGGATGATGCTCTGGGTGCAAAGGCGACCGACAGGTGTCCCTCACACACACTTTACAAGGGGGCACCACTCAAAGCCTCTGGTTGCTAAGCAGCTGCATAGAGATTGGCTGACTTTGCTGTTGTAGCTCCTGCTCTGAGATGGAGCACTAAAGAGACATGGCCCTTCTTTCCACTTATGTCATAATCGTAAAATTGTTATTTATTGTCAAGCTTTGAAGTATTCTTCCGAATGCTCTCATAACACCTCCGAGCTATTCAGGGATCACCAGGATTCCGCAGCACTCCTTTAAGAGGCACTTCTGGAGGCAATATGAAGCAGAGGGAAAGAGAGAGAGCTTCCAGCAAAAGAGAGGGCCTAATGGGCAGAAATCAGATAAAAGAATCTGACAGTAATCAATAGTAATTGTATTTATAAGAGGCATCCGCTCTTCCTCCTTGGAAAGTACCTTCTAGCTGCTGGGGACTTAACCATTTCTATAAGCTTTAAATCACTTCACCATTCTTTGCCTCCGGCCATGTGAGTGGACCCCATGAATGAATTGCCATTGTTCACTCCATCGGAATGTATCCAAGGGCAGGGAAAGACCCAAAGCCAACAACTGCCTGGCTCTCAAGAAAGGTGGCCATCAACAACTTAGATGTTCACTGTAGGACAGCAGAGAGGAGAGGAAGCTTTCCTTGCCATGAAGGTGGCAACGTTCCCAAACAGGATGCCCCCTTTACAGCTAAATCTCAGAAAGAGTTCCCTTTGCGTTTATTTCTGGATATGTCTGTCGTTCAGTGGGCCGCGCCAGCACAGCCAAGGGTGATCCCGAGTCGGGGGGTGAAAGGATTAAGGAAAGACAGACAAGAGAATAATAGCTGGGTCTGGGTGGGACGCTGCTCCCTGATGAGGAGACAATGACAGCGCCCACAAGCCGTGTCTTTATTTTATAGCAGATGCCACGAGGCAAAGTAGGGGTGTGATCAAGTTGTTTACAGCATTCTCGTGAGTTTCAACCTCACTTAACTACATGCACCCGAACTCTATCACAAGGCATGTGGGGCTACATGTTCCGACCATAGGTTCAAGCTTACAACCACAGCCGTTGGCTATGATTGTGCTGGGAGGGCCCTGCCCTCCAGCTGGGACTTGCACGTGGCAGTGAGAGGACCCTGTCCTTTCATTAGTCCAAGGCTTGAACCTGGTCAAAACACCGCAACAGCGCCCCACAGTTCAGTCCTCTATCAGAATGCAAGCTTCTCGAGGGCAGAGACCATATCCTTTTCCTCTCTCACTCCAACACTTACCAATGTGCCTGACCCATAGCAGGCACTTCATAAACGTGTGTGGAATCCATGGGTTCACTTTGCTGGGCACTGCCAAATATAAAGATCAGAAAGACAGCTTTGTACTTAAATGTCTCATAGCCTGGTGGGGTAGGAAATGAGAACATAATGGATTTGCAGTACAGTGAGGTGTTCTAAGTGTACCCTGCATCTCATGGCCCTTTTGTGTTTACAACACACTAATCACATCTACTTTCTTATCCGAGTCTCAGGACACCCCAGTGATGTTGGCACGGCAGATTCATTAGCCTCGTGCTACATACCTGAGATCAGTTACTTAGGATGCAAGGGGTGGAAATACTCAACCCCAGTCACATGACTTAATTGCATCTGTCTCTGAACCCCAGATCTGGGTTCTTCCCATGATACTTTTGCAGCATTCCCGGTGAATGCAGGCCTGTTCAACTCTGAACACCAAAGATGGTGAGACTGACTAAATTATTATAGATCAACCTTATTAAAAGTGCTTTCTTAGTCACTCTCTTCTAATTACCACATTAAATTTGTGTAACAATTTTACAGATAAAAGAACAGAGAGAGAATGTAAGTGCCTTGAATCTAGACTAAATTTAAAACTAGTCAGTGCCTACGTTAAAACTGGAACTCCCCCGTTCGCCATCTCTCTGGCCTTGAAAAATCACAGTCCTAGAATCCGTGGGTCGTAGGAATAGAAGGAACCATATGTAGTACACCCTCCAACCCCATGCAGACATTGCTTCGTCCAGCTTCTCCTTGCACATCTCTAGTGAGAACACACTGCTTACCACACTGGAATGCAGGCTGCCCACTCTTGGAAATCCCTCTCATCAGTCTTTTCGTCATTAACAAATAGAACTCTCTGACTCCCTGCCATTTCCTCTCATTGGTTCTGCATTGGTTCCATTTTATTCAATTTATGTTTATTCGGTAACTACCTTGTGCTAAGCACCCCATCGATAGGTACTCTTATTATGCCCATTTTGCAAACAAGAAACTGGCCTTTGAGCGGTTGAAAAAGTCCCAGGTGGGAAGAGGCAAGGCCAGGTCTGCTGTCCTGAAGTACCAGGCTGTCCGAATGACAATGCACACTTCCTGCAGGCAGAGCAGAGTAAGACCTGTTTAGCAGACATGGCTCCCTCTACGCCACTCTCCTGTTTTACAAGTCAGTAAATGTTCAGGAGCCTCCAATCCAATGTGCGAGGTTAATGAATAATATGTAAAAGTTTATAGTTTATACAGTATAATCTCATAAACATTTATTAGTATGCTAATAGAAAGTAATGGCCATGTGAGCATAAAATGAGAAGGGGGCTGAAGTGAGGGAGCAAAAGAGCTGTCAGAAAATATTCGTGGTGTCAGTTTTTACCAGCGAGGTGTACAGGCATGATCTCCCACAGATTCACTGTCCAGCTTGACCTCTGGATGACCCTGACCGGGCCGAAAGAATACTGGAGATATGGGGTCTAGTCCTGACTCTGCCCTTCAAGAAGAAAAAGGAATTGACCTTTATTGAAACCTACTCTGTGCCAATGCTCTACTAGACATTTCCTCAGTGATTTCCCCACTCGCTCTTCCTGGGTGAGCTTAAGCAATTGCTCGGCACATTACAAATATTCAAATTTATTTACTCAATTATGCTGAGTTAAAATGAAATCAGTCTCCCCCTCTGGGCTCCCTATTTTATTCTATTTCTAATGGTCTCTTGTATATGCTCTCCTGATTCCAAGAAAGTTTTCTGCCATCTCTTCCCAAAACATCAAGCAGGTGACATAAAATTTAAATCATCTCACTTTCTTGATGTCTAATGCAAGGCAGTTTAGTGCGAGAGAGATGGCACCTGGAATGTCGTCCGTCATTGCTCTCAGTGGCCGAGGGCAAGTCATTTGATATAATGTACCAGTCAGTCTCCTCATCAGAAATGCAGAGAAAATAAAGGTCTCATGACATGAGAAAGTCATGAAATATGTGAGAGTATCTGGAAACACATCCATGTGCATTTGCCTCTCTGCACAACTATGTGCTGAGTACCGACGGTAAGCAAGCTCTCGGGCTGGGACCCTGGGGCTACACCGATGACTAAGACCCGATTTCTGCATTTAAGTGGTTCACAATGTACATGCGATGGAGAGTGAAGGGAAGAAGTCAACCTTAAACAAACAGAGTTATAAATACAGTTCTATGGGGTGAGAAAGCTCAATTAATTTCATTGGATGGGATTTGTCAGAGAATGCTTCAATAAAGAGAAAGGTTGCATTTTCAACCTAGCCATGAATAATGAGCAGACAGTTCTGCAACAGCCCTTTTTTTAAAACCTAACAGTATGTTTATATGCATGTATATTATATTTATTTGAACTACTAAATACTATTTCATCTAATTAAACCACACATAGTTTTCTTTGCCTACTTAGGGACAATTAAGCTGTTATCACTTTTGCTCTATTAGATTGACTATCTCTGTACATGCTTTCGCCACAGGTGAGATCTTTCCTTACCATGACAATTACAAGTGGAATTCCTGGTGCATGTTCCTCACCAGGTATTGGCAAATGGCTCACTGAAGGATGTGGGCAGATTAATACAATTATGCACAATATAAAACCACATCCTATATAATAAAGAAGCAATATGCAAATTAACCCTCATGCCCTCACAAGATGGCTGCCTATGACCAGGTCGGCAGGGGGTTAGTGAGGGACGACCAAACAACTGAACAAGCAAGCTGCGTGTGGCGACCAGGCCAGCAGGGGGCGGGGCAGTTAGGGGCAACCAGGCCGGCAGAGGGGGGGTAGTTGGGGGCTACCAGGCTGGCGGGGGGGGGGAGGGCAGTAAGAGGCGACCAGGCCAGCAGGGTGGGTGGGGGGGAAGTTAGGGGTGATCAGGCTGGATGGGGGGTGCAGTTGGGGGCAACCAGGCAGGCAGGCAGGTGAGCGATTAGGAGCCAGCAGTCCAGGATTATGAGAGGGATGTCCGACTGCCGGTTTAGGCCCGATCCCCGATGCCAGGCCTCTAGTAAAATATATTATTTGTGGATACATAGTAAAAGTGCATTGGGAATGATTGCATACTGCCTTTACCACGCTGCTTACCTCTGGGGAGGGGGACAGAAATGAGGCCTTGGCAAAAAACATCTCTTAAAGCTGGATGATGGGCATCTGAGGTTATGGTAAGCAATTTGTGTACTTTTCTGGACGGAAATTTGAAATTGCTCATGCTTAATCCTGTGTAAATGAGAAGACCCGTGTCAGGCTGAGAGATGGGGAAGAAGCAGCCTTCCAGGCGGAGGGAATGACATCAGCAGGAGCCCAGAACCATGAAAGCACAGCCTGTTCTAGACTGGAGTGAAGGATGCTCTGGTTGGAAACAGTAGGAAAAGGTTGATGGGAGCCAGCCATAGTATCTGGACTCTATTATAAACCAGTGGGACCACCTGAAGCTACCTGAGGCCTGTGAGCATTATCAGGACACCACCAAGGCACTGACCACCCACTCCCTCGGCGCCTGTCCTCCTCACTCACCTCCTGACCTCGGTGAGATGCTTTGCTCCGAGCTAGAGAGCTGGCTATCAGGAGGTCAGGGGCCCCCTTCGCAGCAGCCCTTGGAGATGAGTCAGCTGGGAGCTGCTAACGTGGCAAATACGCATTGTTTCATGCACAGGTGTGAGGTCCAGGAGGCTCTGAGGCAGCACTGCCTGAAGCTCGATGAGAGTTCAAACAATCCCCAGAGCCAGCAAAAAGAAAATTGTCTCATAAAACTTCCCATTGATTTTAGTCAAGATCCTTATAAATTCCCATGGGGCCAGATTGCTCTTAGCATGATTAATATCCCTGCCTTCCCCGAGCACGTTTCTCTGCCTCTCTGCCTCTCTCTCTCTCTCCTCTCTTTAATACATGTGCCCAGACACACTACATACTCACACACTACATACTCAAGCACATGCTTTCGGTCACACATGCTCACACATGCTCAGTCACTCTCCAGCATGGACAAGAGACAGAGGTGCATGTCTGTGTGTTTCTCACACTCCTTAAACACAGGGTGAAATGGTTCCCTTGTAGGGAAACTTTGAGTCTATTTCCCTTTGTGATACGTTTTTCACACATCTCAAATCTGGCTAGGCTTTGCCTGTGACCAAAATTTTCCCTTGAAAACACCCCTGAGTTCACATAACTCAGAGCAGGGGCCCCACATCAATCATGGAAGCTGATGACTGGTGGGTTGGCTCCACAGACCAAAACAAGCCACTTAGAAGCTTGTTCTCTGCACAGCCGGGGCGCCCCAGGGCTCAGGAGGGGAGAAGACACCGCTAGAGTCCTGCGCCCAGCAAAGTTCAGACCTAGGGCCAGAGGCAGAGGAAGCTTCTCAATTATGGAGAGGAGAACAGAGCGGTCTCCTTTGTTTAGTAAAACACAAGGAATCGAGGATGGGCAGGGCTACCCAGCCCTCTCCACAGCACAAGACAAACTCAATGAACTTCCCAGCAGAAAATGGCCCAGTGGATCCAGTTTCCCAGCAGATGTCAGCCTTCGGGACTTGTTACTTTGGTGGGCAAATTCGTGTGTGTAATAAGGAGGGGAAACATCCGTAACAGTTGCTTTTCGAAGGCCCGCAGCTTAGCAGACACATTAGCTCACACTTATTACTATCCAGGAAATCCACGTCTCCATCAAAGAATAGCCCCTGCCAGGTACCACATGCTGCTCGATCCTCAAGCCTTCTCCTTCCCACTTTTCCAATTCTAAGTCTTACCCAAAACCTAGGGAAAAAAATAGGCAGATTCCAGCAGATTCTTTGTGGAGTCACGTAGAGCAGGCCTTTCTGCATCTATGGCACTTTGGAGATCTGTGATTCCGAGCTCTGTCTCAGACCCTCACCTGCCACTGAGTAGCCATGGCCGCTCTACCTCAGTGCTCCTACAACGCATCCCAAATACCTGTGTCCTCAGTGACCTTCCCTGTGCAGAGCTCCTTCCTCCTCAGACGGAGTCTGTGGGATCTGAAAGTGCAAACTTGATCTCATTCTTCCATCTCCCCCACAGCTCTTAGCACAGCTCCCAGAACATCATAAATGCCTAATAAATTGTTTGGTTGGTTGACATGCTTTGAAAAGAAGGTGTGTAGATAAAGATGGTCCTGGGATGTTGACTCTGTCTGGAAGTTTCCTGTAAAGTAGACAATCCAGGGTGGAATGGTGTCAGGATCCTGCCCAATCAATCTCAGTAGCTCAGATCCAAACAAGGTGTCACACGGAGGACCTTCTCTGTGCATCAGTGGTGCCCCGTAGGGGATGCCATGGGAACATCCACAGGTCTTTGATTCACTGTCTCTTTTGCATAGCAAAGTGATTAAGAGCAGGGACAGTAGACATCAGGTTCAAATCCTGCTTAAGGTTCAAATACCAGCTTTACCTCTTATTAGTGAGTGACTTTGGGGTTTATCTATCTCATTGTTAAAATGTGCATATAAAGTTGTACCTCATTGGATCATTGTGACGTTAGGTGCTTTCCTACATATAAATCTACTAGAGGCCCAATGCACAAAAATCGTGCAAGAGTAGGCCTTCCTTCCCCTGGCTGCTGGCACCGGCTCCCCTCCCTGCCCCAGCTTCATCCGGAAGGTTGTCTGGAAGGACATCTTGTCTAATTAGCATATTACAATTTTATTATTATAGATTTAAAATAGTGGCTAGCATATTTACCTAACAATAAATATTTATTGTCAGATAAATATGCATCATGTGCCAGTCACTGCTCTGATTGCTAAAAATATAGCAGTGAGTAAAAATAAAAGACGAAAATTCATGTTCTCCTGGAGCTAATAATCTAGTGGGGACATTGCCCTAAGTAAATGTCAGGGTTCCCATAATTAGTTTATGTTTATTATCTTCATAGCATCACCCTTTGCCTCCCCTGCTGGCCTGTATCTCAATGGGTAAGCACACAATGGGTATTCATAAACAATTCTTGAATGGAAGATGATTAACTGAATCCATAATTGTAACATTGCCATATTTATGTCAATCTCAAAATTATATTAGACAATGTGTATATATTTACATATATACTTATCCTATATAATAAAAGGCTAATATGCAAATCAACTGAACAGTGGAACAACCAGTCACTATGACAAGCACTGGCCACCAGGGGGCAGACATTCAATGCAGGAGCTGGCCCTGGTGGTCAGTGCGCTCCCACAGGGGGAGCACCGCTTAGCCAGAAGCCAGGCTCATGGCTGGTGAGCACAGTGGTGGTAGCAGGAGCCAGTGCTAAGGATGTCCAACTGCTGGCTTAGGCCTGCTGTCAGTCAGACATCCTCCGAGGACTCCCAGACTGTGAGAGGGTGCAGGCTGGGCTGAGGGACACCGCCCACCCACCCTGAGTGTACAAATTTCATGCACCAGGCCTCTAGTATATAATAATTATGTATTATACTAGAGGCCCGGTGCACAAACATTTGTGCACTCGGGGGGGTCCCTCAGCCCAGCCTGTACCCTCTTGCAGTCTGGGACCTGTCGGGGGATGACCACCTGCTGGCTTAGGCCCACTCCTTGGGGGATCGGGCCTAAGCTGGCAGTCAGACAACCCTCTGGCAGCCCGGGAGCCCTTGGGGGATTTCCACTTGCCAGCGGGGAGCAGGCCTAAGCTGCAGTCAGACATCCTTAGCGCTGCTGAGGAGGCAGGAGAGGCTCCCACCACCACCGCTGTACTGGCAGCCGTCAGCCTGGCTTGTGGCTGAGCAGAGCTCCCACTGTGGGAGCGCACTGACCACCAGGGGGCAGCTCCTGCATTGAGCATCTGCCCCCTGGTGGTCAGTGTGTGTCATAGTGACCAGTAATTCCCAGTCATGCTGCTGTTAGGGTCAATCTGCATATTACCCTTTTACTTTATAGGAGTGCCTGGCTAGCCTGGGTGAGGGGCTGATGTCTGTTTTCAGGCTGGACACAGCCCCTTCAGGGTGGGGGGTCCTGCTGGGGTGCCTGGCCAGTCTGGGTGAGGGGCTGAGGGCCGTTTTCAGGCTGGCTAAGCCCCCGAGTGGGGACCCTCACCCCATGAGGGTGTGGCCAGCCTGGGTGAGGGGCTGATGGCTGTTTGCAGGCTGGCCACAACCCCCAGCCACCCAAGCTCCCAGTGGAGGCTGGCTGGAAGCAGGTATCTGGGATTTATTTGTCTTCTATAATTGAAACTTTGTTGCCATGAGCAGAGGCCTCAGCCAGCTCAGGGCTGGCAGGAAGCTTGGCTTCCTCCATTGCCTGGGCAACCAAGCCTCCAGCTTGCTCCAGCTCCGTGGCTGCTGGCCGCCATCTTGGTTGGGTTAATTTGCATATAGTCACTCTGATTGGCTGGTGGGTGTGGCTTAGGGGATAGCAAAGGTACGATCAATTAGCATCTTTGTCTTTTATTAGTGTAGATTGAGTCCTGGTCTAGGGCTTAAATTAACTGATGACTCACAACAAACCCACAGGCCTGGTACTATTATTATCCCCATTATACAGATGAGGAAACTGAGGCAGACGGAAGTTAGAGACCTTGCTCAGGAACACCTAGCCAGAGTTTAAGTTCACACTGCCCATGCCATCCTGCCTCAGCAGAATAGAATAGGCCAGATTTTTTAAATGGGCAATGGACACTCTTTCCATGGCTGGAAGGAAATCAGCCAGCACTCGTACAACTGCAGCCAGAACACACCTGCCTGCTCTTGGCCCCATCCACACACTCCCCAACCCACTTGTTCAAAGCAGTCAGAACTGATGGCCCTAAGTCAAAGATCTGATCTAGTCACCTCACCTGACCACTTCCCTGCTTGAACATCCCTCATCCCTATGAGTCCCTTTCCCCTCTAAATGCTCTTCAAACTTTTATTTTTACTGTTACCCACAGTAAGAAATACATTTTACATGGTAACCCAATATGTATATACATAGAACTGAAACAAAAGTCTCCCTAAATGGCACCTGTCTTCTTTAAGCAATGTATCTTTGCTGGATGTCTCCCATTTCCCCTGCCAGATCCACCTGCCCTGCTCCAAGTTCAAAGACTGGCTCAGCTACTTAGTAGCTCTGCAGTGTTAAGCAAGTTATTTAGCCTCGCTAAGCCTCTATTTTCTTCCCTGGTAAGTGGGGATGATGATAATAGCCCCTAGCTCATTAGGACCGGATGAGATGGTACATATTAAGTTCTGAGAGTATGCCCGGTTTACAGCAGTATTCCCAGAACTGTTAGCCAGCATTATGATTATTTTGAGTAGAAATAACAGTAAATGTTCATTAATTTTCATTAAGGTATTTTAGTGCCTGGCTGTGACTGAGTGAGGAGATCTCAGACATAGGAAGTGTGTCTACAGTCTGGTAGTCACATGATTAAAATGACTGTTTTAGGAAAAAACTCCATCAACATGTTGATTGAGGCATTTTTTTTAAACAAATTCAAAATAATTGCCCTACAGACCCCAGTTGTCCCAAACTGCACACTACAAGACAGCTTTTCACCTGAAGAGCGGCTGCCTCTCTGGTGCTGCGTTCCTGAGTGAGTCAGAAACCTTAGCCCGTGACAGTCCTAACAGATGTACCTAAAGACGTGTTTCAGGTTACTGGGGAGTGAGGCAGCCAGGCTCCTATGTGAGATTGTGCTTTTGCATAAGCACAAGCAACGGCTTTTTATTCTCCTGAACTCAGGATTATTCCCAAAAGGCAGACACCCAGGTTAACAGCCAAGTCCGAAAAGGTGCCAAGGCAGTCTATTAGGGAAGGAAAAAATCCCTGGTTATAAGTCACTTGGAAGGCAATTTAATTATAAAATGTGTGAAGCTGAATTTTAAATGTAAAGGTTCATATGGGCTGTTTCCTAGGACCCTTTGAAAAGTGTTAACTAGTTATCATTATATGAAATTTCCAAATGTACCAAGCCCAGGGCTATATGTTATTTCCTAGGCTCCCCAATAATTCCCAGTTACAAGGAGCTGGTATTCACTATGTAGACATTCCAATGCAGGCACCAAGTTCAAGGCAAAGGTCTTGAATGCAGATGTTTACCTATTTTCTGATCACCAAAAATGCTTCTAAGTTTGGACTAGGATTGTGTCTTTAAATAATATTTAAACAGCCACCTCTTACCACTTACCTTCTCCCTCCTACAGTCCAACAAAGTGAACCTCCTTCCTATCTATATAACTGCCACACACACACAAACACAGTTCCATTTTGAAAAAAATAATTACTGCTGATAGAAACTGCCTGGCACAAGATGTGTTGGTATAGGCAATTAGGCACGAAGTGTCCTGAAGAACTCCATCCCAACTGAGAACTGCTTCCCCCAGTTACAATGGTGAAGATGGAATTACAGCCTTTACTGCCATTCACCCTCTCTCCACCTGTCACCCTGAGAGATCCAGGAAAAAGGCCAGGAAAAGTTAGCAGATGTTACCAGAGGCCACCTTTTCATAAACTCACATTCAAGTCTTCATTCTGTAAATAAGCTAGGGACAGGCCAGCATGGGGCAAGGGAGAATATGTACCAAAAATGAATGGATATTGGTCTCCACCCTCAACCTGGTCACAGAGCAGTGAGGGACACAACTGATATACCAGCAATTGCAGACAGTGCTATAACTGTTATGTCAGTGGGTGGGCTGGCCACAGTGGTGCGCTGGTCAAAGTTTAACAACCAGTTCTCCAGGGGAAAAGAAGCCCTAATTGGTAGCTCTTGCCAATTTCCATGGTGCAAATATTCCCACTGTGACCAATTTCAAGCTACCAACATGACATCACAGAACAGAGAATTGGGGAAAGATGCACAATAGCGTACCATTACACAGTACTTCCCCCATACGGTTACAATAGATGTAATAACCTCAACAGTATAGATCATAGTAAAAGGTAATAACATAATTTGGAAATAATGAATTTTGAGTAGTTATTAACCGCTTTAAATATCATTTCTTTGATTGCAAGTTGATGTAACTTGACTTTTATTTGTTCCTGTGTTTAACAACCAGCTTGCAAAAGTCCTGCAACTTTTAATAACTGGCTATTATGAGTTGCTGCAATCCATTCCCAGTGCACCGCTAGATGGACCTCACCTGGACAGAGGGCTGACCAGGGCACCAGGGATAGAGTGAAGGTTCAACAGCCAAGTGAGAGCTGAGGGCTTACCTGAAGCCATCTGGAATGCAAAAGTTAGCGGTACGGGCCAAGCCAGTATTGGCAAGAGCTGAAAGCCACATCCATAGGAGACAAAGTACTAACACCAGACCACAAAGAAAGTGCAGGGCAGAGTTCATGTGGGACTCTCCATGCAAGGGAGGTATTTGGAATGTGCTTCAGATACCTGAGTGATCGTACTGGCTCACATTTATCGATAAATAACCTTGTTAATCATTCATGCACATTTAGTTATCATTATGGAGCACTTAACATAGACAAGGTACTGTTTTAAATGCTTTACATGCTTTATTCCACTTCTGATGGCCCCAGTTTACAGATGGGACAGACAATCTAACTCCAGAGCTTATGGTTGCCCTTGCTCTACAACACAGGTGCATGTGTCCAGCTGGTTTAAAATGCCATACAGAAAGCGAACAGTGCGTGAAGAAACACTCCAAGTGGAATCACTACAAGTTCCCCAGACTGTGTTCAAACAGTCGGTCCAAAATATTACTATGTGTTCAGAGATATCACCACATTGCGTATGGGCGAGGGAGAGGATTGTTAGAGATAAGCGATGGGTGAGCTTACCTTTCGGTGAATCAGATGCACTGTGAGAACACGGATGGAAAATGCAAATGTGGCCCCTGCCATTAGGAAGCTCCTTCACTCTCATGCCCAAGCCCTTAGATCTGACACTACAAGCCCGCTTCCTGAATCTCCTCTCTCCAAGCACAAAGGTTTGGGGTCCTTCTGTTCCAAGGCCAGTGCCTGCAAGTCAGTCCAAGGCACGCCCAACCCCAGCGCCAGGCCCAGCCTACAGCCCAGCCTGGGCAGAGGCCTGGGTCCCTGCTTGCCTCACAGGGGAGATTCTAACCTGTGAGCTCCTTGAGGTTTCACAGACATTTTTTCAGAGGCCTAACCTGGCCCAATAAATAAATATGTGTTGAACATTGAGGCTGCCAGCGCAGAGGGAAGGCATGCTCACAGTTTCATCTTTATTAGGCCTTCTCATTTTATGATTCAGTGCATGGGACACAGGCCAACTGCCCCTCTGCCCTTAGGAAGTGGCCTTCTGACTCAGAATGACACATTACTGCACATTCCCAACAGGGAACCACAAATGCCTCACCAATGTTTCAGGCTGGCTGGACGCCTTCGGCTGAGTCTCAAGTAGTGTTTTCTTTGCAGTCGTGTCTTTGAGGAGCCGGCCCGTGAGGAAGAGCTTTCAGAAATGGGCATGATTCCGCACATGGTGCTTCAGGGAAGTGGGTGGTTGGGTCTCACCCACCGACCTGGGAAAGTTTCCATGAATTCATTTTCCTTTCACCCTCAGTGATGCTCCGTGTGCTTATTCAGACAAGGAGAGAGGTCTGTTTTCAATTAGGGCTACTAAAAAAAAAAGTGTTTTTAAAGAGCCTGTAAAAATAATCCAATAAAGGCCTCAGAGGTGTGAGCTGTTGTCATCATCCTGTTTGGAAAACGCCACTCAGAATGCGCCCGAAAGGGAGACAGGGAGGTGGGGACGCCTTCAAAAATTTAATTTGTGAAATGAACCTGCGGGATTAGTCGCCCCCTTTGCGCCAGCTTTCATGTGTCCTCGCCCAGGGAAATCCGAGGCTTTGGATGACTGGCCCGGTTGGATCAGGTTACACTGTTTGGCTCTGCAGACATCACCCTTTTCATTTTGCCTTTAATCCTAAAGGTCACCGGGAAGGTCAGCCCCAAACACAAATGATACTTTGTGGTCTTACTTTCAGACAATTATCAACTCATAAATCTTGGTTAGACTGTAATGAGAGTGCGAGAAATAATTGAATTCCGTCCAGACGAACAGTGTCGGAGGGAGGGAAGACCTGAGGGGGAGGCGAAAGATGGAGGGAGGGGGTTTGGGGCCCAGCAGCCAGAAAATCTTTGTGGACTCCTGTTTGTCCTTGTCAAATCACTTCATTGAGAGGTTTGGATGGATCGGGGTGAGGCCATTAAAGATGGTGCAGGTCCAAGGGAGCTTGGACAATAGAGGATAACGTCTAAGTGAGGAGTCAGATCTAAAGGCAGCCAGCAGGAAAGAGACAGACTAGAACAGGAGCCAGGAACTGAGGGGCTGAGAGTGCCAGTTCAACCAGTCACCATGCTGTGCGGCCCTGGGAAGACCACTTACCCTCTCAGTGTTGGAAATGGGGAGGCCAGCCCTTCCTACATCAGGAGACTGTCATTAACGATCACATCAGATAATACACTGAAATCGGTGCTTTTTAATCCCCAAAGGAGACAGCATTGCTAAGCATGTTAATTCATCCATGATAATTTGTAGACAATCCTGCTGGCTCTTATTCCTAAATGTCTAAAACGTGTCTGCTTCATACCAGCTCCAGTCCAGCATCGTCTTGCACCTGGATTATTAGAATAGCCCCCCAATCATCTTTCTTTACATGACTGGCCCTCCTCTATAATCCATTTTCTATCCAGCATCTAGTCATGATCATCTAAATATGTCATGTTCCTCTTCTGATCAAAACCCTCCAAGGATCCCCCATCTTACATGAGTAATAGCCAAAGTCTCAGGATTCTCTACCAAACATTGCACTACCTGGCATCCATTTCTTCCCTGACCTCATCTCCCACCTCTCTCGGTCTTACTCACCCTCCTCCAACCACATCAGTCTTCTGGCTGCTCCTCAAACCTGTGGGGCACGCCCGCACTCCAGAATCTTGCTCCGACCCTCCCTTGGTCTAGAACAGCAGTCGCCAACCTTTCGGACCTCATGGTGACCGCTAGTCTAGGACACCCTTCGTTCACACCTGTGCTTGCTTACTTGGCCATCTTCTTCTCCTCTTTACTAGGCTTCACTTTTCCTGTTTTATTTAAAATTGCACTGTGTCCACCTGACTTATTTATCATATTTGTTATCTCTCTCCCCCACTACAATGTATGCTGTGTGGGGACAAGAGTTTTTGTGTTTTCTGTATTGTACCCTAGTTCCTAGAAGAGGACTGACATGGAGTAAGCACTCTAAATTTGCCAAACTAAGATGAAAGCCTGATTCCTCTCTGACTAGAGCTCTCATTTATGAGACTATTTAGATACTGAATGGACTAATAATAACACTTCCAGAACTTCCAACCATGCTTCTGGAATCTCTTGCATCCAGGTTGGATGAAGTGCCTTCAGCCTTTTTGGTCTATGTCAGTGGTCGGCAAACTCATGAGTGCTGCATGTGGCTCGCGAGCCGCAGTTTGCTGACCATGGGTCTATGTCATCTGGTGCCCACCAATGTGCACTCCAGGGCAGCAAGACCATATTTTGTCTCAGTTTTGTTGGCTCTTCCCAATTTGGTCAAAGCTTGGTCACATCTGGTTCTGACAAGGGACACATGGGCCACCTGTCCATGCTACAAGGCCAGTGTGTCTTGGGGCTGGAGAGGAACCTTTGTACAACTGCACCTCCATAACCAGCCTGGCTTGTACCCACAAGACTCTGCTGCAAATACAGACTAAGCTGGCAATACCAATAACACAGAGGGGAGAGATCAAATCTGGCTTGAAAGAACAAGCAATTTTGTTTTCAATAGCAACCATTGCAAGTTAACACGTATCTCACCTAGTCACAGCACTTTATAGTGTTTTCCTATATACAATTTCATGTCATCCTTATCCCAATAGGGTGAGTATTATTGTTACCTTTATGCTATTAACAAGGAAGCAGATTATATAGTGAGTCCTTGGCAAAACCATGTCTTATACTTTCTTTCAGTTGTAAGTGAATTTAGTTTAGCTGGTATGTTCCCTGCCTCATGCTCTGCACTTCAAATTCTGCTGCAATGATATCTATCTGCCCCTCAATTAGAGTGAAGTCTAGTTGAGTGCAATGACCATGTCAGATCTCCAAGGATCTGGCAAGGTTCGTGACACAAGGTAGTTTTGCAATAGTAAGAGTAAACAGAAGCCCTGTGAATCGAAAAGCCTAAAGGATGCCGAGGCAGAGTAATTTCAGTAAAGGTAACCTACTTTGGATAAGGTAGGCAGGGAATACACCAGTAAAGAGTTCACATTTAAGCTAAGACCTCATAGATCCCTATTTGCTCCCTGGTGGATGACTGTGGCCGGACCGAAGTAATGAATAGCTACATGAAACCTTACCATGAGCAGGAGGAGAGTTCGTGTGCATCCTGAGAGCAGGACTTCTGAAAAAGAAAATGGGCAGGAGGATGGGAATGGAGCCACACATGTTCAGTTTTTTCTTTCATTCAAGGAAAATTCATTGAATACCTACCATATGCCTACTATATGCCTACTATGTGCATAAACCTATTATGCTCCAGGGCTGAGGGTTATGAACAAAACTCTTGGAGCATGTATTCTAATAGACTGGACAGACATAGACACTTTTAAATGTAATATGTTAGATAGGAACAAGTGATACGACTGTAAACTAAATAGGATAAGAAGGGAATGGAGAATGATAGGAGTGGGGGTAGGGAGAAAAGTTGACCATTAGATAGGGTCAAGGAAAGCCACACGGAGGCCTGAATGAAGAGGAGAAAGTATGGCATTCACATTTTTTTATCCTCCTTCCTAAAGAGTGACCTTCCTGATTGGAAAGACCAAAAGAAGGAAGTGGGATGCAGTTCTCACTCAGCTCCCTTCTCTCCACCACACTTAGCACATTCCCCTTCAAATCCCAGGCCTCTGCTGGATTTCTGTCTAAGAAATGACACCATTACCCACCCACTTTTCAGGCCCCACACCTAATAGTGTCCTCAATTCCTCTTTCTCCTTTATCACCTATTTCAAGTCATACACAAGTTTGAGACCCCTTTCTACAAAAATCATTCCACTCTCACCTAGGTCTGTGGTCTCTCACGCCATCATCTCTCACCAGGACCACTGCCGTTGTATCCTCTCTCCTGGCTTTTAATCTTGTCTCCTGCAACCCATTCACTACATAGCAGCCACAATGCTATTTTAAAAACATATGTCTCTCTCCCTCTCCCTCTATCTCAAATCAATAAAAATAAAATAACAATTCTTAAATGTTCTTTTCCATTAAAGCCATTTTAAACATCCAAGAAGGCAAACATACTTTTTCCTCTTGTTACCACTGGATTTTAAAGATTTTTCTCTTATCTATTTGACTGGGCAATGAGGTCTTTTTAATGGTATCCAAGATGGGAAAGTTTTAGAATAAAAATATGGCCTTCTAAAGTTAATACCTTACAGACAATAACTAGTATTGGTGAAGAGGTGCAGAAATAAGAGCCATCATACATTGCTGATAGGAATTTAAAATGGTGCAGCTGCTTTGGAAAACAGTTGATATTTCCTAAAAAACGTAAGTTAGCATATGACCCAACCTTGTTAATATACTAAAAACCACTGTATTAAACACTTTTATGACATGTGAATTATATCTCAAAAAATGAATACGTTGGAGTTGTTAGCTATGTCCCTGTTTGCAAAGTGTTCTTTATATCATTGCCAAGAATACAAAGGATGTGGGGCTATTTAACAAGATGATATATGTAAAGCACCTGACACATGGAAGATGCTCAATAAATGTGTATTGATTCTGTTATTCCAAATGAGGAAAAGGTCATAGATTCCAGAGTTACATGGGCCCAGTAGGCTCCACACCATTCCAAGGACTTGGTCCATATCATACAGTGGGGAGAACTGAGAACAGGGGTTGAGGAAACAGAGTCTGACTGGGTCTTTGCCACTAACGTAGTCTGTGACCTTGAGAGATTTACCTCGTCGTCGCTCTGTGTCTATTAAAAGAAAAGACCAAAACACTCTTCTCCTACCTCCCAGGATTCTGGGAATCAAGTATCTGAGTTGACTTGGAAAAGCTGATGCAGGGGCTTATTAACCACAAATTAAAGACCTCCTTGATGGCAAAGGGACCTCACAGAATGACGGCTAACATTTTGTAGAGGGCTTACCCCGTGCCCAGCACTGTTCTAAGTATTAAGTGCTTTCCCCCTGGATTAATGAACTCACCTAATCCCTACAACATTCTTTTGAAGCCTGTGATATTATTATGTCTGCTTTTAAAATGAGGAACCGAGTAGAATGAAATTAAGTAACGTTCTAAGATCACACAAGTAAGAGGCCAAACTTGGACTCAGACCTAAGTGCCTTGGCTCCACCTCTGGGGGTGTTGTGGATCCCCTTTTACAGACAATGAAACTCCTGAGACTACACACATAGGCAGGGAGACAACAGACATGCTTCAGGAGCCCATCCTGTGCCAAGCCCTTCCTCAGGCTTCCCAAATGCTCTCCTACTGCTCAGGGCAATCCCATGTTACCGCTGGGAAAACGCAAAGCACATAATCGACAGAATTACCTAAAGTCACCAACTTAGTAAGTCACACAGCCAGGACTTGAGCCCAGTTCTTTCCAACAACAATCACCCCTGTTCTTTCCACATATCTTGTCTGGGTACCATTTACCCTGAGGCCAAGAATAATTCACGCACACGAGGTAGTGATGTGGTGCGCTTTTGTCAGTGGGTTAACGTCTCCTCTGGATAAAAGAGGGGCAGCCCATGTTATACCTCTCAGGCCAGAGGTGCTGATACACCAGCAAACACGTTTTCTAGCCACTGAGCAGAGACAGGCCCATGAGATGATGAGCTACACATCACAGAAAGACAAAACCCTCAATGACGATGCTGGCAGAGGCAGTCCTGGTGGAACTAAAGAGCAGGTGGTCCCGAAATTAAAAATTATCTGGAAAGCAGGGGAAATTGTGGCATCCTTCATTTGGACTGATAGGCAATTTTTGGTCCACTCCCACGGAAACCACTTGGGGATAACCTGGCAGTTATTAAACGCGCCACGCTTGTGGAGAGCCCCATTTATTACTGAGTCCCTGCACCAGAGTTCCTGCTGAGCAAAATGCCGCCATCACCAAGGCTGATTTAAGCCTGACACCAGAGCCCACAGTAAATCCTGCCACTTAGCAAAAGTCAAGAGAGGACAGCACCTTCTGAGAGATATAATGGGGCTGCGGGTGAAGCACGCAGGTGCCCGGAAATATCTAAATATAAAAAATAGACTGAAGTGACTAACCTACTTGTATTTTCCAGAAATGATGTTTCTTGTAATGAATTTCAAACCTTAGATTCTGCAGCGGGAGCCACAAGGCCAGGATGCCATGCCCTGAACATCCCCTGTAATCTCCTGGGCCTCTCCTGTGGTCTCCTTGTTACCCCAACAAAATCTGTTGGGGGCAGTGAAGGCAGGCTTTAAACTCCGGTGTCTTGTGCATCTCAATTAATGGCAACCCCATTATTCTACCTGCACAGGTGATAAACCTACGGTCACTCTTATTTCCACTCTTGTCTCAAAATCCACATGGAATACAGCAGGAAATTCTATTACCACTGCCTCCAAAATACAGTGGGGCCTTGACTTACGAGTGTCCAGACTAACGAGTTTTTTGAGATATCAGCTGTCTCTCGGCCGATTTTTTGCATTGAGTTGATAGAGTAATTTGAGTTAACGAGCTCCTTAACGAGCTCGGTCTCCGAACGAATTAAACTCATAAGTCAAGGCCCCACTGTATGCCCAGAACCCAACTGTTTCCACGGCTTTCACCATCACCCAAGCTGCCATCATCTCTCATGTGAAATAGGCAACAGCCTCCTACTTAGTCTCTCTGCTTTCACTCTTGCCATTCTGTAGTGGGGTGGTTTTCAACACTGCCGCTGGCATGATTCTATTAAAGCATTGTTCAGATTATGTCATGTATATGCTTAGACCTTCTAATGGTGCTCTGTCCCATAAAAGCACAAGGTCAAGTCCTTACACTGGCCACAAGGCCCTCGTGGTGTGCCTTTCGTTACGTTCCTTACCATGTATCTTAACACTTCTCTCCCCTCCCCTCTGTGCCTGCCCCCTTGCTGCTCCTCAGAGGCCCAGAAGTGGTGGGCCACAAAAGCAGAGCCCACCAAGACTATGAATGGGCAGGCCAGCCAATTGCCCTCAGGAAGTCCAATCTAGCGGATGGGGCACAGTTTTTCTGGGGGCAGATGGAGAACAACAATAGGGGCCATTTGGAGCAAGCATGGGGGTTAAGCACAAGTCCCTGTCTCAGCAAGGCATGGACAGCTGAGAGAGCAATACTGAAAGGGGACAATGAGCATGCCAATCTCCTATAGACTCTCCATCAAATCTCATAGTCTTCATCTCATCCTTGCACAAGGCCCATCCTGCTCTCACCTACCTTCTACACTCTCCTAGGTCCCCTCCTAGACCCCTGACTCCAGCCATACCAGGTTGCTAAGAGTTTCCCAAACTGGTCATTCTGTTTCAAATTTGAGAATCTTCACATTTGCTTTTCCCTCTGTGCAAAACACTGATCCCTGTCCTCCCTGAACCATTCCCTCAACATTCAAAAACCAGCTTGTATCAAGGCCAAACCTTTCTCCATATCCCTACATCTCACCCCCATGCAAAGTGTTCTTCATAATCTATCATTGTCAAGGATACAAAGGATGCATACACATACACCCACCCCCATGTGATTTAAGGCACTCCTCTTCTCTGCTACTGTAGTGCCACATGCTCCCAGCTATCCCACCACTTCATCCACTGCACCCTAATGGCTGATTTGTTTTATCCCCACTGGATTGTGAGTTCTTTGTTGGCAGAGACCAATTCTTGTGCATTTCTGAGTCCCCAGCATCTAACACGGTGCCGGGCCCATGGTAGTTGCTCTCTCAGCTCCATACACATGAGCCGAATGAATGAAGGAATGAAAGCGGGTGTTCTATCAACACAGTCAGGTTTGAGAGCAGGTATAGAGCAAGCCACATTCACAGGCCTGGAGGTCTGAGCCACGCTGGAGAAAGCAAAGCAGGGGCTGGACTTACAGGAAGGGTGACATGGGCAGGTCATCAACGTGGATGCTTAAGTAGAGGGAAGAGGTCAGGGACTCAGGTACCAGACTGGAGCAGAAGAGATGGGATTTGTCTCAAGGGTAGGATGGAAGGCCCTGAGATAGGGATGACTTCTGATAGCTGGTGGAGCTATTGTTCTAGAAGAAGGGGTGGGGTGGAAAGGAAACCAACCACCCCTGTTGACAAAGGGGTACAAGGAGCCTGGATGTTCATTACACTGTGCGGTTTCCATGGTCTTGGCCCTGCTGGTGGCAGGCCCGATGGAATCATCAGTTGGCAGGAACTAAAGTAGGTCCAGTTTTATTCTCACATTTACCCTTAACAGATGTCTCTCTCTTTTTCTCACTTCCTCTGCATAAAGTACAAGGAAAGAACCTCAACCACCACATTCACATTTAACCAACAAGCTCTCGAGTCAGATTGCTTGTGTTTCAATCCCAACTGTGCCACTTGCTACCTACGTGATCTTTAGCAAGCTATGTGCTCAGCTTTCTCATCTGTAAAACAAGGGAAATAATAATAGTCTCTGCTTCACAGGTTCTGTGAGGATGAAATGAGATGAAAAGTCCAGTGTACAGTACTCCATGAATATTCATAGCCACTGTAATTGGGTTTGTGCTATTATTTATGGTGTAACAGCTATGAATACGGACAGTGAAGCCAGACCATCAGGTACAAATTCTGTCTCTACCTCTCACTAGCCCTGTGACTTTGGGAAAGTTACTTATTTCAGGCACTTACCTCAATTTCCTCATCTGTACAATGGTGATAATAACAGGCTTACCTCAGAGGGTTGTTAAGAGAATTATAGTTAATCATTGTAAACCATTTAGAAAGTGCCTGAGTTATAAGTGCTATCTAAATATTTGTGGAATAAGTACATTGTTATTATGAAAGAATTAGTGGCTTATTGAATTCTCAGCCCAGAAGCCAACACCAATAGAGAGAAGCATATGCAATTGTGAACCTTCCTGTCATCTCCCAAATAATGCCCCGTAAGTGCCAGCCCTTTGTCTGCTATACCTCTGGCTTTATAAGACCCAAACCAGTCCTGACAACACATAACAAAGGGGTGGAGAGGAGTGGGGCCCCCGCTGAAAACAGCTGACCCAGTGGACTGGCTGCTGCCACTGGATCTATTTCCCAGAGTCTCTGAAGCTGCTGACTTCAGCCTTTCCGGAGCAAAGCACCGTCCATGGCCAGAGACAGCGCCGAGGCGAGCACGCAGCACAGCCATAAATCTGCGAGCCGTATTATTTAAGAGACCTGACTTTCTTGTGTTGCGATATTAAAGCAAATCTGCCTCCTGCTCATAAATCAGCCCGGCTATTTCCGTCCTCGGCCACTCTGCTCAGCCGGCTTGAGATGCGCACAGCATACATTTCACTCACTTGGGAGGTGCAGGCTAAGAAAGTAAAAGAAGAAATGTATTTACCCCTTCCCCAAACTCTCACCACCCTGCCTGCTCGCTCCTTCCCTGTCCTATGATCTGAGAAACCCAGAATCCTCTGAGGAGCCACAAAAAAAAAAATACAAATTCATCCCCTGATATTGACACAGCAAGTAACCCTTCACAGTACTGTAGGTAGGGTGGGTGCTGTTAATCCAGGTTAGAGATCATGAAAGTAAGTATCAAACATATTAAGTGAATTTCCCAAGATCAGACAGATAATCAGGGGAGGGTGGGCTCACTCCTAACTCCTGGCCCACTGCTCTTTTTATAGCATTAAATCTCTTATCATGAATTGTTTCACATGCATAAAGCAAAGAAGTGCAGGGACTCTCCTGGGGTAAAAAAAAAAAAAAAAAAAATTCAGCTCAAAAATTTTAAGTGCGCGTTGATTAAGTGTCTGCTATGTGCCAGGTGCTTCCAATACATTTGCAAATGTATCTCTACACCAAATCTTTCCCTGGCTCCCCATCACCCAGCTGGCATCTAGGTCCTTAGCATCATCTACAAGGGTTTTCCTGCTCTCAGCCCTGCCTACCACCATGGCTTCCTCTTCCCAGCACAGATCAGAACCCTCACTTCAGCTTTCTGTCCTCCAGGAAGCAAGCTCCAACCCACTCCCCACCCCCTGGCTGGACGAAGGTAAGGTGCTGCCTCTGCAATCCTACAGCACCTTGTACTGACTCCGCACCACTTCCCACACCACGTCTCCATGGTCTCTTTACCTGTCTGTCTCCTCTTCAGATTGTGAATTCCTTGAAGACAGGGCTTTGCATGGTTCTGGGCAAAACAGTAGGTACTCAGTAAATGTTTCTGGACTAAGTCCTCACGACCTTCCTACATACTGAGCACTGTTATTCTCATTTAGCGACTGGGGAAATGGAAGCTCAGACACCCCGAACCATTGTTCCCTGTCCGTGCTTTAAGGGGATCCCCAGCTAGGACTGGAACTAGGGCTTCTAGCTCCCCTGCTACAGCCTGTGTCCTCAGCCCCTGCCCCTCTCTGCCTTTTTCAATCTTGGATGCTTCAGTTGACTTCTGCTTTTCCAACCTGAGCCATGCAAGGCAGACGGGCGAAACGATGTCCCTAGCTTCTCACCCCCTCGAGTCAGCATGCCTTAACCATCTCTCTAGAAAAGACTCTTTTGAGTCACGTGCTTGATGGAATGTTGTCCCATTGGCTGACCAGGACCGAAAGGTAAAAAACAGAGCATAGAATATTTGCATTAATCCACATACATTGAGTGCTTACTATATGCCAGGCATTTCCCAATAACTAGAGAGGGTCCCCTAGAGGCAGGATGAGCACCTGGGAGAAATGTTACAAGCAGAGACAAAAGCATTTGATGGGAAGGGGGAGAGGTGGGGGAAGGGGGAGAGAGGGCTTAGGTGACCGCTAAGGTCCCTGAACTTGATGCCCTTGGGCCCATAGCCTTGGGTCCCTTTTTCTTCTGCCCTCTCTACTCCAACCCCTCTCCAACTCTCCTAAGCACTATAAAAAGCAAAGACTTTGGAAATGCAACTAAACTAATTTTGTGAAAGATTCTAAAATGTTCCTTAAGTATGGCTCTAAGTGATTTTGTTTCCAATACTTGCTGGCAGAAAAATATTACCCCTGCATTTCAATGCAGAGGAAATAAGAAAATAAGCATACTACATTTGGCCAAATTCATTTATTTAAGTTATTTTCTAAAATGAGTGTAATTTGGAAAGCACTAGTATCATTTTCTCCCAGTGCAGGTTCATGCCTGATACATGGCCTCTGCAAGGGACACTCCCTACCAAGAGAGTTATTAGTTTTTTATTTAGAATGTATTGGATGGGTGATTTGTGGGTGTAACAAACCTGAAATTTAAAGTAGTCTTCATTTGCTGAGAACTGCAGTTTTGTGTGTGTGTGTTTAAATAGATTTTAAATCTTTAAACTTTCAGGGATTAGGAGAGATCGGCCAGGGATTTATTTGTGGCAGGAATTTCTTTGCCTTATGCTTGCGTCTTTCCCAGCACCCATTCTTCTTCCATACCTCCATATAGAATCATGTAGTGTCAGCCCTCCAAGAGGTCATGGACAGTCATCCTTTAGAGCAGTGGTTTTCAGACTTCTTTTATGGCCAAATCCTTTACGCAATGAAAATCTTTCACACTAACCATAAAACAGGCAAAACCAGAACTGCTGTGGTTGGGGACTCTTTCTCCCCTCACCTCTCCACCTTCATGCAAAGCCTCATGGGTCCCCTGAGGAACACACTTTGAGAACCAAGTTCCCTCATTTTACAGGAAGGTAAGCAATGACTTACCCAAGGTCACTCAGCAATCATGAGATACAGCAGGATTAGAACAGCGTCTCCTGACCCTACTGTGTACATCCCACTAGCTCTAGCTGCTTCTTGCACTTGGATTTACATTGTAACATACACCTATCCACCATTGTTCAAGTTCCTATCTCTGAGAGGGGGTGTTAGAAGCAGCCCAACACAGGAACACACTCGCTGAAGTCAGTGACAGTAATCACTATTGACTCAGGCTACGGGCTCTGGGCAGGGACAGCCTCAGGATGTGCCCGCCACTCAGCAGCCATCCTCAGTCCCAGCAAGGCTTAGTGAGCTTGTCATTTCTAAGCATGGCACGTTTTTCTGCGGTCCCCTTTCCAAGGAGCAAATGGTGACAGCAGCCCGGAATGCAATGTCAGCACAAGGGAAGCTACTGGCCTGCAAAGGCCCAGCAGAGATCCCACGCCCTCTGCCCCTCCTCCTCATACCTGCAAGCGCAGGCCTTTTTCCTGAAAACTGGGTTCCTGTGCCGGTCAATACCCACCAAAGGCCTTCTTTCACAGCCCCTTCCCCACGCTGACTCTATATGGACCGAGGGCAATTTTTGTTTACTGTTGCTCTTTAATTTCTAAGGAGAGAAGCATCTTGTTACATAAAAGCCCTTCTGTTCTGCTAAGGACTCTGATGAGTTTAGGTCTGAATTGGGAGGTAAAGGTATAAAAGAACTCAACTTCACTGCGTGAAGAAATGGAACGGCTTTGTGTTGCTTTGTTTGCTAGAGGGGATGGGGTGCACAGGAGAGGGGACAGAAGACATGGGGACATGGGATGCTCTGCCACCTGGCCGAAGACTGAAGCCCAATTATCAAATTGGCTAAAGAGAGACTTTAAAAGCAAAATTTCTAACATGAAATTTTAAGTATCTGTGTTGCTGCCATCAAAATCCCTCCCATTCCTCCACTTTCAGGATAGCCCTCTATGTGCCCAAATGCCTTGCTGTGGAGAAATCAGGAGAAAGAGCTGAGTTCATATCTCTATTAGCATGGTGGGGAGCCAGATACATGTGCAGGGTAGTAAGAATATTCATAAAGGGAGGTGATCGAATGAAAACTGGAGCTCAATAACCGGCCCACGCGCCAAAGGGTTGTGGGTTCCATTCAGTCAAGGGCATGTACCTGGATGGCAGGTTCAATCTCTGCCCTGGTTGGGGCACGTGTTGGAGGTAACCAATCAATGTGTCTCATATGAATGTCTCTCTTTCTCTCTCTTTTTCTCTCTCCTCTCTCGCTCTCCCCCTTCCATCACTTCCACTCTCTCTAAAAATCAATGGGAAAAAAATATATGTATATAAATATAACTGGAACTCAAAGCCAGAGTTGACCACGAGAACAAGTCTCTGGGCAAGGCTCCATCATCCCATGAGGGTTTAGTGCTTGCACACGCCATGAAATGGCATTTGAGTCTGTCTTCTTTCCATCTTAATGGGTGAGGAGACACCATCTGATGTCCAATTAATATATCCTCTTGCCAGAGCATCTAACACTGTAGAAACACAGATTTTGTCAGCACTGTCAGGGGACTTGTGAGTTAAGATAGAGTAACAGTCATTCATTCCAGCTGGGAACATTTGCTGACTCTGACTGAACTCTAGACGCACTGAGAGGAATTTTCTTTCTTTCTGTGTAGTGTGCTTGTGCTTGCCTGGGTCTGAATATGGCCAGACATCCTTCTTCAGTCCCACTTCCATGAGAGCTCCCAGGACCACGCACGTTAAGTCATGAGGTCGAGGGAGAATGATTGTCTCACTCCAAAGCAAAAGGCGTAAAGGGGCTCTCAGACTAGTTGGCTTTTTTGATATTGCTAATGGTCGAGAGCAACTGCAAAAGCAAGCATTCTCATTCTTGGAAAAAGGTCACCTGAAAGCATTCTCATTCTTGGAAAAAGGTACGAAAAAATCCCAGAGACAGACACAGGTCACTGCCGAGGGCAAGGTCTCAATCAGGTTCAATCCAGAGGACAGGGGAGAGTTTGAGTAATTTGCTCACTAGCAGTTTTCAGAAAAAGAGAGAGGACCTTGGTGTTCATCTTCAGCATTCTCAAAGTTGAGAGGAAAAGGCTTCCCTGAGAGAAATCATCAAGGTAGAGGTGGAGAGGGCTTAGCAGGTGGCTGAGATGAGGGGAGGGAAGGCACGTTTTCAGGAAAGATCAAAGGAATAAGCATGTCTGGCCAAGGCAGGTAGGGTCCCAGAGTGTGGCTAGTTTGGAGCATCCAAACCTTTATCCCTCCACTTTCTAAGGTTTCTTCCAAGAGGCAACCCAGTTTCACTTCCCACCATACCACCTGACTTGTCCATGTCTAGACAGGCAGCCCAGGATAGAGGCCCGAGGGTTAACTTTGGAATCAGAGGTCTGAATTTAAGCCCCAATTCTGCCCTTCTCTGGTTATAGGACCATGGATAAGTCATTCAGATAGCCAAGCTCAGGTGGTGCATTATTAAATACTGAGGTTTTGCCCGGCCACAGTGGCTCAGTGGTTGAGCACCAACCTATGAACCAGGAAGTTATGGTTTGATTCGTCAGGGCACATGCCTGGGTTTCAGGCTCAATCCCTAGTTGGTGGTGTGCAAGAGGCAGCCGATCAATGATTCTCTCCTCATTGATGTTTTTATCTCTCTCTCTCCTTTCCTCTCTGAAATCAATAAAAATATATATATTAAATACTGAGGTTTTAAGTGATTTCTTTTATGGAGCAGAGCCCTTTCTTCAAGTAAAATCTTATCAGAAGCTCAATATACAAAAGAGATCAAAGCCGAGTTGGCTGGAATAAAGTGAAGGTGACCGTGGCAGTCCCTCAGTCACCCGCAGACACACAGCACTGCAGAGGCACCACGCAGATGGAGTGCCATGTGGGAGGTGGCCCCTGGAGTTGTGCAGTGGAGCCGTGCTACCTTAAAGCTCCACAGAGCACAGGTCAACATTCAAAGGACAGCATAAGCCCCTTCCAGTTCCAACAGACTATGGGAATATGCTTACTCCAAAATCCTCCAAAATCGACCTGTCCCAGGGCTAACCCCAATTCTCCTTCTTTACCCCAACTCAGCCTGGTTCCCCCCAGGAGACTGAAAGAATAGGACAAAGAGGACAATATGGGGACAGTAAAAACAATACCCATATAAGTGCTTGGTTGTGTACACCTTGATTTAAGTGTAAAACACACTGAAGGAGGAGATGGCCAGTGTGGACAGAATGAAACTTGAACCAGAGTCAGATGTGATTTTTCAGGCCAGTTCTGCCACGAACCAACTCTGCAGCCTCTGACAACTCATCTGTGAAATGGGAGAGCAATGGATGCTTACCACACTAGTCAGCTTTGAGGAACAGAAATGTGTGTAAAAAATACATGTAAATCGTAACATGTATCTAATTGAAGATATTATTACTACTAGAGGCCCAGTGCATGAAAATTCATGCACTGGGGGGGGGGGGGGGGGGGGTGTCCCTCAGCCCAGGTTGTCCCTTCTCACAGTCCAGGAGCCCTCAGGGGATGTCCTGTTGATGGCTTAGGCCTGCTCACAGGGAGCGGGCCTAAGCTGCAGTCTGGCCTCCCTCTGGGGGCAGATCAGGGGAAGGCGCTGCCCCCATCACCCCACTGCTGCTGCCATTGCTGGCCACCACGGCTGCCCCACCCTTGGCCCTCGCTTCTTAGTGCTGGCCCTGCCTTCCACCCACTGGTGGGTGGGGGGTGATCTGGGGCCAGGTTGGCTGGGGGAGGGGCTGTGAGAGGTTGAGGCACAGCAGGTCACAACCCATCCAGCCTCTGCGGAGGTGTGACATTGGTGCCAAGACCAGGCCCACGCTGCTGTCTCTGTGGCTACCTCTGTAGAAGGAGCAGCACTGGGACCAGGACTGCGCAGCCCCGTCTCCCACTGCCTCTGTGAAAAGGGCCACAGCGCTGGACTGGCCTGTGCAGCTGCCTCTCCCGTGCCACCACCACTTCTCCCACACCACAGCCTATCCTACGCCTCTGGCCCTCAGCCCTGGCAGCTGCTGTGGCTTTGTCCAGAAAGACATCCAGAAGGATGTCCAGAAGACGTCCTGTCTATCCAGTCTAATTAGCATATTACCCTTTTATTAGTATAGATTGTTGTAATATTCTTTTTATTTTATTTTATTTTTTAAATATATTTTATTGATTTTTTACAAAGAGGAGGGGAGAGGGATACAGAGTTAGAAACATAGATGAGAGAGAAACATCAATGAGAGAGAAACATCGATCAGCTGCCTCCTGCACACTCCCTACTGGGGATGTGCCCGCAACCAAGGTACATGCCCTTGACCGGAATCGAACCTAGGACTCTTCAATCCACAGGCCAATGCTCTATCCACTGAGCCAAACCGGTTAGGGCTGTATTATTCTTTTTAAATGTGATATCTTCCAAGAGGTGCTATGGGTTGTACAATGAATACACTGAATCTATACACTGAATCTCAAACTGTGATTCAATTATGTTTCAGGAATTCTACAGACAATGGAATCATATTTCAATTTTCTAATATACTCAAATATTGTGAAACTATTATGAAGTGCTAAAAAAGAAAACTACAAGATGTCTAGAGAACATTCAGTGGTGGGCGGTGCTGCTTTGGATTGGTGGAGCAGGGAAAACTGGCTTGAGGAAGTCATGTTTGAGAGGTAAAGGATTCGGGTGTGGGGAGGCCAAGGGAACAGCATGAGTAGAAACCCTACAATAGGGAAAGGTGTGGAGTATTTACAGAAGTGGAAGAAAGAAGGCTGGTGTGGCTAGAGGGAAAGAACAACTGTGAGAGTCATGAGATGCGATTAGGGAAGGAGGCAGGCAGACAGGAGCCAGACCACACTAAACCTTGTATAGATTCAGAAAGTTTGCTTATTCTTTTTTCATTAGCTAATGTATTTTCCTTCCTTTGGACAGCAGAGTCAGAATGAAAAATCAAAATAGCCCCATATGGAGGCACCTGGCCAGCCTGACCAAGGACAGGCCCCAGCACGGATTATACCTGAATCATTACAGAGCATCAGGACACCTGGATAGCCTGGCGCATTGCGATGCTGCAGACGCAGAGCGTTTGTCGCATGAATGAATAACTGAAAAAAAATAAATGAATGACCTTCTGTTTAACCATTAACTTAGCAATGTTGTAGCCCAAAGAACTGGAAACTAGTTCAGAAGGCCCTCAGCATGAGGCTAAACATCCACCCACTGAGTAATGACGCTTCCCATGTTCTAGGGCAGGGAAGAGGTTCCTGAGCCTCGGGTTTTGGCTTTCATTTTAACTGGCTTTCATATGCCATGCAATCAAACAGCCATAAAAAAATGTATACATTGGGAGAGGCCTTTAAAGGCACATATTCTAAAGCCTTCTAGTCCTCCTCCCAAACCGCACCTTAAGTCCCGTTTACCCTCCCTGCCTACTGATCTCACAGCTCCTTCGATGGGTATCTTTTTGCCTCTCAGACAACTGTAAATAAAACGGTTCTTCTTTTAGCCAAAACCTACCCTCCAAAGCATCCATTCGTGAAACTTAGTTCTATTCCTTGGAGAACACGCGGATTAAGTCTTCTTGCTTTTTTAAAACATGAGGCTGTCAGAAATGTCTTCCCTCCATTTGCTCCGTGGAAATCATGTTCCAGTTTGAGATCAGAAAACTAGAGTTCTGTTCCCAGTGAAGATTCTAACATGTCAGGTTCGTGAGCACAAAACACAGCATGTGCAGGGGGTGTCTACGTGTCCTTCTGGTGTGCTTTAGGTCTTCACATAGGGAGTTCCGTCAAGTAAACAACAGGACCTTTGGCAACGAGGGCTGAGGCTTGAGCTCAGTGTGAAGTCTCCTGTGAAATATGCTGGGTGGTTTGAACTCCGACACGCTGAATATTAGCTCACACAGGAAAACTATCATGACTAATTCAACCCAACTGGAAGAAGTTATTGGCGGGGTGCAGAGTAGCAGGGGTTACTGAAGGCTTTGCTTTTTGAGAAAGGAAAGTTGCATGAAGATTGAATGATTTGTTAATCCCCAGAGAAGGTGTTACAAAGAGGTCAAGCCTGGATTCATTGGCAGGGCAGCAGTGGTGAGGGTCTCTGGCTATAAATTCACCTTATTTCAGCATCTATAACAATGGGGCTAAGAAGATCTTCGAAGAGTGTCCAAAATAATTTAATAACGTTTATTTTTGTTAAATGGGTCTCCCTGAAATAGGGTCATGAACTTTACCTTTTTTTATGACCAACAACTACGCGGAACAACTTCTTGCCCTATTGTCAGAAGTCTGATCCTCCTCATCTTCCCAAGAGGACATGGAGCAGGAAGAGAAGGTTCCATGACCCCTGGAAGCCTGTGGTCCACAGTGTAGCACAGCCTGGCCGTCATCTCTGAGCCAATATTTGGTTTAATCAATTCTCTTGACATTAATTCTAACCCAGATGTAATCTTTTATAGCTTAATGATTTGTTCTCTCGGGCGCCCTGATGAAATATAAACAGTTGCCTAGAACCCGGTGAAAACAGTTTTTACTCCTCGTTTCTGTTTCTAATTAATTATTGAGAAATTAGCCTGAACCCTGATCTGTGGCAATCACTACAAAATTGGATCATGGAAAAGATTCTTAATTACAATCTGCACCATCCTAGATATAGGATGCACCAGGAAAAGAGAGAAACATTTTGAGGGCAAGTTTTTCTTAATTCACTCAAGTGAGGATATAGTAATTTTTATATTGAAACAATGCCTGTTATCTGAATGCATTAGGTCTTTCAGCTCCCCGGTGAATGAGACTGTTACGGAAAGATAGATACAGAAAGATGCTAAGGTTAAGTGACTAACGGGAGGCTAAAATGATATGAGGCCGCGGCAGAACTCAGCAGGGGACACTATCATAGCCCAGCGCCATCAGCCACAATCTAAATTAAACACTCCTAACCCAAGAGAGTCGCAGAGATGTCGGGATCATACCAGAAAAATTACAGCCAGGGTTTTGCCTCATGACTCGGAATGCGCATCAAAGGAAAAGTGAGCACTGTTCCTAGCCTCCATTCCCTCCCTTGGAAAAATGACGGCAGTGCCATTTCTAATTCAGTGTTATGCTGGGAAGGTTGCAAATTAATTACAATTATGCCTTCTTTGTGCCAAGTGATAATTTACTGCAATTAATTATCAAAAGATCTACTGCTGTCAATTATGATACTCGCTCTCGAGGGGGGAGGAGCTATTGGTAAGCATCTGAAATCTGTAATAAAGTTATGTTTTGCCCTTTTTTTCCATTTCCAATTAAGCTGTTATAATTTGTTTTCATTATGCCAACACAATGGAAAAACTAACAATGTTACCCTAACCTCTCTCTTAATCTAAACATTATCTAGGCTTTCATTGAATCAACATGTTTATTGTTACACCTGCAAGTCCTACATAGAGGGAGGCACACTTCAGAATTAATGAGCGCAGCTGTGGTCTCTCTTACATTCAGCACTTGTAAAATAGACCTCTTTAAAGTGCCATTATCACAATATTGATAGAGTTATTTATAGCATTGCAAATGCTCCCAGTCATAACAGAGGACTTGTTATCCATGGCAAGTTCATGCTGCTGTCATCCCCTGGCCTCCATCCAGAGCCAGGGAGCAGGCACCAGGTGGACCATCTTTCAAAAATGAGCTCTAAAAGACATCTGAAAAACTTTTCCTCAAAGTGAATCTAATTGCCAGGAGTCGGTCAAGTGGCCAAGTTACCTATAGGAAACATAGCGAGTCAGCCTGAGCCCAGGTGTGTAACATGTCACCTGAGACCTGACCCAACGTAGTTCTGGTGGGAAATGGGAAACTTGAGGTGCAAGGCTGGTGCTGCTTCTTCATCAGGGAGTCAAACAGGTATCGTGCAGGAGAGCAACCTCAGGAGGAATTGTCTGCCTCCACAGTGCAGCTCACACACTCTCATTCAACAAAAGATGCTCTTCCTTTCTTCTTTTCTGTGTGTAAAACTCCTCGTTTACATCTTTTTCCCCCATTAAATTTTAAGCTCTTTGTGGGTGAAGAGTACATCTTATTTGTTTTCTTGTTAGCACGGAGTAATAATTTTATACTCCGTAATTAGAACTCTATAGATTTATTTAAGAACTCTTTGCCATGCACTAACCATGTGTTAAGCACAGCACGAGATCCTATGAGACAAAGATATATGTATCACATATATATGTTTGGTATATCAGCCATAATTTCGTAAGCATAATTTCGTGGCCCTTTATTTCAGGAGTATTTAGAATGTTTCAAATAAAATTAGTGAAATTAGTGAAATTCTTCCTAAATTGTTGGCCTGGTTTACTTAGGACCAGCCGGTTAGTCTATGTTGTGTACATTTGTATTTAGTTGTGTGGTTTTGATTTCTTTTTCCTACCTGGATTACCATCAAATTCACCCCACCTCCCCCATCCCATCCCCACCCCAGGGGAGCCCCTTGACAATAGTGAAGACAAGCATGTGCAGATCAAACTGCCAAGCCAATAGGTCAGCTCCTCTGCCAGCCCCCACCACAGGGCCCAGGGATAACAGAAACCTAGCTGAGAGGGAGAGATAAGCCCTAGTGCATAATCTTCCCACCCACCCACCTCTGAGTTTGCAAACAGGCATTCTAAAGTGGGCCTGGCTCAGGCGCTTCCCCAGGGATGTGTTCTCCCCAGGCAAACCTTGCCCTGAACTCCATTCCATGGACACCCAGCTATCCCTCACCTGCACGGACACCCAAAAGAGAGACAGGTCATTGCCCACCCCCTCTCACTTATCTCAAGTGCAAGGAACAAGGACAAACAGTTACGTAGATTGCAGACACCTGGACATAAGTCTCCACAGGCCTTCCCCTCGGTCCTCACTGCCTGCATTTATTGGTAGGACCCTTGCAGAGGGCAGCTCAGGATGGCTGCTTCCTGCTACTAGGCACACTGTGCTCACAAAGGGCTCCTCTGAGAGGCAGCCCCCGCCAGAGGAAGAGCCTGGTGAAGCAGGAGATCCCAGGATTGCAGCCCTCCCTCTGCTGTATTACAGTCCCTTTCCCTCCACATCTTAGCTTCCTTGTCGGCAAATAGAAGGGGTCCGTCTAGGTAAGCGGCTGCAACCTCACCGCCCTCTGGGACCAGTAGGGAACAGGTATGACAGGAGCAGCCAACGGTGAGTGCTCAGAACTGTGAACAGAAGAAGCCTGCCCCACCTACAAAAGCATGTTTATTCTGAAATTGTAAAATATGCTTTATCTGCAATCTAAATTCATCCTGTGCCTGCAGTGGTGCGTTCTGGCTGATTACCACCCCAAACCCAGTGACACTATGCAATTTCAGCCCTTCCTTTATTTGGGGGTGGCCCTTTATTTCAGGAGTATTTAGAATGTTTCAGATAAAATTAGTGAAATTAAATGTATCTTAAATATGAAATTTTAGCTGAGCATCCCTTGGCCAGGACTGTTCTGCGGCTGCCTTTGACATCAGTCCCTTCTGCCTGGGGCACCTTGAGGCGACCATGTACTGTGTGATGGAGCCGGTCCAGATGGGCTCTGAACTGTCCTGCAGGTCAGCCCCTGTGGCACATTCAGGACCATTGCCTCTGGGCAGCTCCTTGGCTCCGTCCAGGAGCTCCTTGTTACAGATGTGTTTATTTCTCTCGGTCTGCCCAGGGAGGATGGCCCTTGTGTAGGACAAACAGTAGGCAGAGGTGCAGGAGGTCCATTCCGAGCTGACTCTGACTCTCCTTGGGGAAAAAAGTTGGTGAAAGTGTTCCATTTCAACCAGTTCCCCGGGCAGCCTTTGTGCCTGCGGGGAGGGGAGGAAGGAAGCCTCGCTGCTCCATGTTCCTCTGACACTAACTGCGCTTACTTCTCTAACCCTGCACTGTCCATACTACACTCTGATTTTTCCTTCTTCAAATTTCTGTTTCTCCCACTAAAGCCATAAGCTCCTTGAAGGTGTTTCTGTGTCCCCAGGACATAGCATAATGTCAGACACAGACTCAACACATTTTTTATATTATTCCTTACCTAGGAATAATAATAATGATTGCAAGGATGTTGAATTTATATAAACAAAATAAAGAAGAGAGGGCATTCTGAGTTTTGGATGAACATAAACACAATGCATGTAATTTACAATTACATCTATTTATGTGCAACATCTGTCTATCCACTCCAATGTATTGCCAGCACTTAGCATAGTCCCTGACATATAGTATGTGCTGAGTAAATATTTGCTGAATGAATGAGATGGGGAAAATGCATTTTGCAGAATTTCTATTTCTGTCAGCCTACCCAGACAAATTGCTTTGGCTACCCTGCTTTCTCAAACTCACCTACCGGGCTCCCCGCTCTTAAGCAATATGTTGATACGTCTGTGTGTCCTTGTGTTGATTGAGGGTCTGGGAATCGGGAAAGAAAACCCTATGCAGAGCTTATGTACATACATGATAAACCAGACTGACAGTCAAATTAGAAAGGCCTTTTTCATAATTTAATTAAATTCCCTTAAATGTAGACATTAGTCAAGGACAACTTTATGGATTGAGTCTAATTGCATGTATTTTCTTACACTGTTACTGAAGCCTATTTTTCAAGTCACTGGAGAGACTGCTCCCATTTCTGAAAGGGGATATGCCAGAGCAAGGTTTTAATTCATTGCCTGTTGGACATACTGTCACTCCCTGGCGAGCACCAATCCGTTACAGCCTGTGATAGTGTAATTATCTATAGGACTCCCAATCCACCGCTTTACAAGAGCTAGCTACTAGAAAATTCTAAAGGCCTGTCTGCCTTCCATTCATTTAGTCAGTCAATTAGTCATTCAACAAACATTTATTGAGTCCCTATTATATGCTAAAAATACAGAGATAAGTAATAAACAAATCTGCTCTCTGGGAGCACCCACCCTCATGGGGGAAATAGATGAATAGTTAATTTAGCATAATGTGTACAATAAACGAAGAGATATGTATGTACAAGACACCATGGTAGCCCAGAGGGCAGGAATGACTCATGGAGGAAAGTTAGAGAAGGCTTCACACAAGGTGGGGTAAGGGCCTCCCAGGCAATATAACCAGCAGAGCAGATATATCACAGAGGGAGTAAGGAGCAGCTAAAACATTCATGGTTGGAGATAGAGGAGGGGCGGATCACACTAGAGAGGGAGCAAGGGACCAGGAAGAGGATTTTAGGCATGGCCATCTTTACACTTCAGAAAGCTGACTCTAGCAGCTGTACGGAAAATGGCTCCCTGAAGCTAGACCTCTCTAGCACATCCTCACCAACCTGCGACGGACCAGCAGTAAGAAGCCCCTGGACTCAGATTAGAACTATCTGAGGACTGGAAAGATGATGAACAACACAATGTTTATTTTAAAAATAATACATAAGATGAAGCCAGAGGGGGAGAGTAGCTGAGCTCTTTACTTAAGGCTGATAGTAACAGCTGCCAATTCCATAGCACTCTACGGCAAGTGCTCTCACACACATCGCCTGGTCTTCACATCAACCCTGCAAGGAAGGGATTGGTCATCCTATCTTAGAGATGAAAACTAAGGCACAAAAAGAGCCACTCTTAAAGTTGGCCAACTGGGAGGGAGTAGAGTCCAAATTCATACCTGTTTCTAGTAGTTCCTTCTACTCCTCCATGCTACACACTGACCATCTGAATAAGGCTGGTGGACCCTTATTCACAAATGAAGCTGAAGCTTTCTTGAATTTCATGAATTACCAAACATCTCTTTGATCTGACTTTGGGACTGTGGTGGAGAATAGCAAATGTGTATAGTTTATTTAAATGACTTGACCAGTCCAAACTTACTGTTCCTCCAGGCTAAACTGCTCTGTTTCTCCATAAGTTAACTCCTACTCCTGCTTCAAAACCCATCCAAAGCACTGCCTCCTCCAGATATCTCAGAATTGTCTGAAGCCCCTGCCTAGTGACTTTGCCTCTTCACGTTATCCTATCACTTATCATAAGACATTGCAATTCCTATTTATTATATCTATTCCTCCTACCCTTGACCATTTTCCAGTTTCACTAACCATGAGTTTCTGATAGGCACAAACTGTGTTTTTCTCATTTTTAATTCTCAGGACTTAGCACACTACCTGGCATACACTATTATTTGGATAAATGAGTGAACAAGATGGTGGTGGACAGGTTGATTCCAATAGTCACAGGGTTTGTTCCATAGACTTACTTAATGTGATTTCCAAGGATCCAATCTGTTTACTACATCCAGAAGTTTTTATATGGACAATCAACAACTAAATCTCAGAGCAGTGATCCCTAAGAAAATGCTGATGCTTTTAAATAAGTTGTTCTTGTAAGCTATTAGAAGTGGACGTTAAGAGTTATAAATTTGAGCTCTCACCCTATCACTGCTACTGTGTGGCCTTGGACAAATTATTCAACCTCTTAGAAATGAGAGGCTTGGTTTAAAAAGTTTCTGTCAACTGTGTCTAGGGCAATACAATTAATCAAGTTCAGGTTCATGTCTTCCCCAAGAGCAGGCTTTCATAATGAAGGGGGTGGATGGAAAAGGTGGGTTTCAGCCTTGGGAATGACATGCATGGCAGCTGAAGTATGCAGAAAAGGAATACTACTTTGAGTGTATCAGTTTCCCATTGCTACTATAACAAATTACCAAAACTTTGATGGGTTAAAATAACATAAACTTATTTTCGTACAGCTCTGTAGGTCTCGTTGGGCTAAAATTCAAAGTGTTTATAAGGCTGTGTTCTTTTCCGGAGTCGATAGAAGAGAATTTATTCCTTTGCCTTGTCAAGAGGCTACCTACAGTTCTCAGTTCCTGGTCCTTTTCTCCATCTCCATTATTACATTGGATCGACCTGGATAACCCAGGATCATTTCTCTATCTTAAAGTTCGGCATTAGCAACCTTAATTCCAGCTGCAACCTTAATTCCCCTTTGCCATGTAAGGTAACAAAGTCACAAATTCCAGAGATTGTGGTGTAGATATTTTGGAGGGGCCCGTGATTTTGCCATTACATGGAAGAAGGGTGCAAAATGAGACCGTGTTTTGAGGCGTTTTGAAGAGGAAAGCATCATGTGTGATGGAAGAGCCCTTTCCATTGCAGCTTTGAAGTCCATATAACTATTCATCCACATAATTGCCCATGAATTTGAACAAATCATTTGCGGTCTCTGGGCCTCAGTATTTTCATCTATAAAATGGGAATAACAGTAACAATCTCTCAGAAAAATTGAGGGAATAAGATATTCTTTAAATTTAATGAAGCAGTGCTTGGCCAAGAATAGATACTCAGTGAATGGGGACCAAGAGCAAAAAGTTGGTTACAGCTGAACCATTGGGAGCTAACAGAGGAGCAATGGGAAATAGGGTTGGAAAGGTAAGCATAATCCATACTGTGAAAAGCCTTGAATGCCAAATTTTATCTTAAAGACCATGAAGTGCTATCAAATGCACTGACTTGAGCATTCATCAAGCAAATAAGAATGTCAGATGAATTAGAATGAGTAACTTTGGCATGAAGATTCCCTAAGAACAGGTAGGCTAGGCCTCCTCACATCTAGATTTCACATTTTAAGCCAATAAGTAGAAAATAAATCCCCCAATTCCGCTGTTGCCAGTAGTGAACAGCATGTTGCTCTCTAAGCACTTGGTTCATGTTCACACATAATTTTAATTCTGCTTTAAGTTTTGTTCATAGATTTCCAATTTATCCAACATCTGGAAGACCAAGGGCTTTAGAAAAGCCATTCTGGGGTCCTGCCACTTACACAGTGGTGCTCAATAAATATTTGTTGATCAAAAACCCCAAACAAGGGAAAAGAGAAGATCTGGAAATAAAACCAGGTCTTTTGAAGTGGAACTTTATTTGAAGAGTTTGTGACATGCTGAAAAGCATATTTTGCAAGTGAACAACAGATGAAAATCATCAGCTAAGGTTAGCAAAAACATCCAGGAGAGAAAAAAAGAAAATCTAGAATATTTGTGCACGTGAAGGGAGTATTTTGGACTTACTTTCATTTTTGTCACAATCACCCATAAATACACACACACACACACACACACACACAACTTGGGTCAATATCTAATGGCAATCATGAAACAATAACTTTGAACATCACGAAAGATTCTCCTTAGTACCTATGACTATTATACCATCCAATATCCCTAAATAATATTTGTTAATCAACAATAAGAAAATGTTTTTAATTTTTTTCTACAATCCATAAAATATATTTGTTATGGTGTTTCTAGTTAGTTCATTAGAGCTACATAAATGGATACATTTCTGATATTAAAAGGAATATTTTAAATAACTGTTTTCCTCCTGTTTATAGGACCACAAATGATCACTGAGTTTATTGCACTGATCTGTGACAATAACATGAATCATCTCAGGCATGTGTAGTGAGTTCCCAATGTGTTAACTTTGGCTTCCTGATTTAGAACGCTCTTCAGAACCTTCTTCACAGACCACAATGCCATGTCTCCAGAAGGTTTCTTGGAAGGAGACTGGAAGACTGGATGAAAAGGGTGAAGGGAAATAAGAGGTACAAATTTCCAGTTATAAAATAAATAAGCCACAGAGCTGTAGTGTACAGCACAGGGAATATAGTCAATAATATTGTAATAACTTGGCTTGGTGACAGGTGGGTACTAGACTTAGTGTGGTGATCGTATTGTAATGTTGCGTCACTATGTCGTACACCTGAAGCTAATATACTATTGTATAACAATTATACTTAATTAAAAATAATAAAAATATAAAATAAAATGTAGATTTCTTCCCGAGCAAAGGGCAAGGAAGGCAGAACTGATATATATATAACTTCTCTCTGAGCTGGCCCTTCATGGACATTATCTTACTCAGGCCTCACATTAACCCTGTGAGGGAGCAATTATGAGTCGCATTTTACAGGTGAGAGTGTGAAGCTCAGAGAGTTTAATATCTTGTCCAAGTATTTCCACCAGTAAAGCAGAACCAGCATTTGGACCAGTTTTCTCAGCCATTGGCTCTAACTTAACTTCCAGCTGCCAAGATACTCAGAAAAGGAACACCAGGATAATACCAAGATAAAAGTCTAGATGAACTAGAACTGATGCTAAAACCTATAGGGTAGGGCCTGAAAAGGGTCATCCTTACTCTTTGATTTATGTTAAATAAAACATCACTGAACTAGGAATTACTAGTTCATTTGTCTCTGAAAAAAAACAAGAAAGACTTCAGCCAGTAAATAAATCTCTTGATTGCAGCTGAAAGCATGGCAGATAATACTAACCATAATCACGATACTGTTTATTGAGTATTTACTATATGCCAGGCCTTCTTCTAAGCACCTAGAGATATTAACTCTTTTAATTCTATAACATCTCTATGAGGTTGGTACCATTTTATTGATGAGGAAGTGGAGGCACAACAAGGTCACATGGCAGAGCTAAGAAGCAAACCCAGGAAGTCTGGTTTCAGCACCCATGCTCTTATCCACTAAACCACACTGCCTTCACAAGGGGCTTCTAGGTCATACAATATCAATCAACACAGAACCATGCTGATACAAGAGAGTCTTATCCAGAGAAATAATGATGCTGTATAATTATAGAACTTTGCAATTTATAAAAAGAATTTACTCATTATCATTCATATCATTCATTCATTATTTATTATCTCAATTGAGTCTGTTAATGTCTCCTGAATGTACATTTTCATCCATAATGGACAGGTTCTTTCATTCATTCAACAAATTTGTATTGAGCACTTGTCTTGAGCTAACTTTGGAGATAGAAAAGTAATCAAAAAATCTTACCCTTGCCTTCAGGGAGCTTGCAATATAGCGGACATGGCATTCTTTAATAAATAATCACATGAGTATATAATTACATGTGGTGCTAAGAGCTGTGAATGAGAACTATTGGGAATAATGAGAGCATATAACAGAGGATGACCTAGTCAGACATTCAAAGACTCACTGACGGGTCTCGTCTGGAAGAAGTCCCTGAAGAAGTTAATTTGAGTTCAAGTCAAAGGATAATTGAGAATTAATTTAAATTTCACTATATCAGTAAGGACTTCTCTTCCACTCTAATTAAATTGCAAGCATTTTTCTTACATCTTACTCCTTTCTATTTTTCCATACAAATTATCATCTTCTAACATATAATTTACTTATTTACTATGTTTATTTTTGGTCTGAGTACTCCTCCCAACTAGAATGTTAAGTTCTATGACAGCTTTTTAATCAGTTTCATTCACTCAAGTGTTTGGCACATACAGACAATTAGTATTTGTGGAAGGAAGGAAGGAATGAAGGAAGGAAGGAAGGAAGGAAGGAAGGAAGGAAGGAAGGAAGGAAGGAAGGAAGGAAGGAAGGAAGGAAGAAAGGGAGTGGAAAAGGCTTGAGGGTGTAGGACCAGCAATGGGGTAAGGGGTCCTGAGTAAAGAGATCCCTCTTTTAAAGGTTTGGGGGCAGGAGAGCATGTTGAATTTTGGAGGAACTCAAGAAGGTTCTGGAGTATAGAGAACAAGGAAGAAAGTGACCGGTGATGAGGTGGAGAGATTAGGCCTGTTTTCAGGCAACAGAAATTCAGAATGTGCAATCCCCCCTCAAAAAAAGGAGCCATGTGTGGGTTTCAAATTAGACCCAGCTTACTTTGTCATCTCTCACACTTCCCTAAGAGGAGCAGAGGGCTACTTTCTCCTCATGGAAAAATGGCCATGCTTAAGCAGATGGCAGGGAGCAGCAGAATACTCAGATTGGGGGATATTTCATATATTGTTAAAATATGGTCACTTAATATGCATGAAGCAGAAAAGCTTGATGGATATGGTTGATTTATGAGCAGCTGGATATTAATGCACGGAATGTCAAAGTGTATGAGTTTTGTAAAGTTTCCTAATTCTGGTTTGTTAAAATGTAATATAAAAAAGTGGTCTCCCAGATCATTACTGTCTCAGCCAGAGATAATTGACATCGTGGCAGACAGCCAGCATTGTCGGAGGAAAGAGAATGTTATGGGAGGCCAGTAACACCAGACATTCTAGGGCTCACGGATAGATTCCTACCTGCCTGCCCCAGAGCACCTTTGTACTGTTACAGCAAAGAGCAAAGTGTTCCTTAGGACAGCATGGTAGATGCTGCCCTCCTTTAGGTCCCTCCACCTGGCTCAGAAGAGAGAGGCATGTGTCTTTCAATTAAAACAGACTCTTGTCAAACTGGTGTTTTGATTTGAAGCTTATTTCCTGCAGACTCCCAGAGTATGCCCAACATGTGGTAAGACTCGGGAAACCATGTGGCACAGTATTACAGGAGGTGCTGTGGGCTTGCTTCTGTCAAGCAAATTAAATGCCTGCACTTCATACACGATACAAGGCCAAATTAAACACTCGTCAAAGGGGGGATGCCTTTTAAGGCGCGGTGCCTGCAGCCTTCTTGACACTAGCTAGCATTCTCAACAAACCCCGGCCTGTCTTCGCTGAACCCATGAAGACGGCATTTTATCTCTTAGGCAGTGGTTTCAATGATGTAAGTCTTCTCTAAAAGGATGCTTCTTCTCCTAGCTACTCTTGAAATTCTAGTTAGTACGTGGAATAATCTTAGCCACCACAGATAGTTCATTCTTGCAAATATATAAATGTTGCCATAGGTGTCAGCTCTCCATTTTGCCCAGAAGGTAATTTAAAGTAAATTAAATGGGATCACCATTCCAGAGACCCTTTTCAGAATGCCAAGCTGAAAGTCTTTAGAGAACAGCTATTTGCAAACTGAGCAATTATAACTTACTCGATGATTGCATTTTCTGACATGGTCACTGCTAATCGTTTGGTTGCTGTAAACTAGAGATAGCTAGCACCCAGTTTAGACAGCAATCTAGACAAAAACTAACATAAGCACGCCTGGTTGGGATTTTGCCACCCAGGTTCTGACCTGGGAGATGCTTTAAGAAAGTAGAGCCTTGTTCTAAGTTATCTCCTTACCTTCCCGTCCTTATATTCATTCTGAAATCTGACATGCCACAGACTAAAGGAGACCTTGAAAGAATATGGGGTCAAGTAATTCTCAAATACAAGTTAACTAAACAGCTGCATTTACCTAAAGAGCTTATTACAAATACGATTTCCCAGACCCCACCCCAGTCCTACAGAAACAGAAGCTCTGGTTATGGAATCTAGGATCCACGTTAGTAAGAAGTTTCTCAGGTGACTTTGATCTTTAACCACTACATTTGAAACCACTAAACTCTATTCCTTCCCTCACCCCCAGTCGGAATGATACATAAGACCTCTTAGCAGATGAGCCTTTATATAGAGATATGACATATAGTACCCCTTTTAAAATGTATCTTTATTGATTTCAGAGAAGAAGGGAAAGGGAGAAAAGATAGAAACATCAATGATGAGAGAGAATCATTGATCAGCTGCCTCCTGCACACCCCCCACCAGGGTGTGCCCACAACCTGGGCATGTGCCCTGATTAGGAATCGAACAATGACCTCCTGGTTCATAGATCAACACTCAACCACTGAGCCACACCAGCCAGGCACATAGACACTATTATTAACACCACTTTACAAATGAGGAAACTAAAGCCCAGAGGAGTTAAGTAACTTGTCCAAGTCACACAGTGAGTCACATAGGATTCAGAACCAGGCAGGGCAGCTCTAAAATCCACATCTTTAATCATTAAACCACATCGCTTCTTCAGAAAGCTGGTGCTAAGAACAATGCTCTCTCTAGTCAACAGGCAAAGTGGAATACTGAACAGAAAAGAGCCCAAAACCCAGATGTGTGCAAAGGTCAGCCTGCTGGTTATTTAAATAATTTTCTTTTTTAAAAAAAATTACATCTTGGTGAACACCAGGACACTTCAGGTTCAATTAATTCCAGACAGCAAAGCAACAAGACTAATTTCAAACCGACCTCACCCCCTCCAGGGATGGAGTAGGGACTGCTCCTGTTGTTCCTGCTCTAAAAGGGACTGGATGGATCAGGAAAGATGGGACTTGGGCATTGTCTTAGCTCAGGCTGCCTTTGAAAAATGCCATAGACTAGATGGCTTGAACTACAGAAACGTAATTCCTAGAAGTTCTGGAGGCAGGAGGCCTGAGATCAGAGTGCCAGCGAGGTTGGGTTCTGGTGAGAGCTCTCTTCCTGGCTTAAAGATAGCACGTTCTCTCTGTGGGCTCGCGTGGCCTTTCCTTGGTGCCTGTGCATGAAGAGAGAGATGGTTCTCGCTTCCTCTTCTAATAAGGCCACCAATTCTATGAGATTAGGACCCCACCCTTATGACCTCATTTAACTTTATAACCTCCTGAAAGCTTTCAAATACAGTCACAATGGGAGTTAGATGGGTTGGGGTTGCAACATATGAATTTGGAATGGACACAATTTAGTCCAAAGAGGGCTAAATTGTAATGGGAGAAGGCCAATTCAACATCAGCAATGGCAATAGTACTTCCTGCCACTCAGGTATTGTGCCAGGAACTGAGCTAAGCACTTCATGTATATTATCTCATTTAATCAATGCTCCACAAGCCCAGGATTAGTCAATCCATGTTTCATATGAAGAAATCTGGAATCAGAGACTTGGAGTACTTCAGGGGGAATTTGAGGCAGAGCCAGGATCTTATTCTGCTCAGTCTGACTTTCAATTCTTATGCCAGAAATAGTAGTTTGGGGATCATGGATCCCTTTGAAAGTCTGAATAAAGTTATTAACCCTCTTCATAGAAAAATACACACACACAAAATTTGGCATGTAATTATAGAGGGCTTCCCAGCCATCTAGAATGTAAAGTAACATGGAATAATAGGATAAACACAGATTTTTTTTCCCCCTGGAGAATCAGTATTTCAAGTAGCCATATTATAGAGTGAAGACGCTGTTTGCATAAATTTGTGAGCGAAGCACATACACCAAAGAAACCTTGATGTTGCACAGGTGGCACTGAGCTAGCTCCCCGGGAACAAGCTCACGGTCTCCTGACCGGGGTAACCAGGCAGCACCAGGCTCCCTTTCTCTCTTTCAGGGAACAGGTTTGTTGGGGGAGGAGGAAAATTCTCTTGAAGAGGTAGCAAGGGAGTGGGCCGAGGACACCTGAGAGTAGAAGTCTGGAATTCCGATGCACTCGGGGGTCAGCAGATAACAAAGACTGAAGCCGATCAGGAGTGACCAGAAGGAGGGGCCGCCACTCAGCAGCTCCAGCCACTGTCTCCAGGAGGAATCTGGGCTCCCGTGGGGCATACTCTCATTCTTGTTAAAGAAAAACAAAACACCCATTTTAATGTAAAAGTCTCCCATTTTCAAATGTCTACCCTTAGAAAACACATGGCCTAAGAAGAGAATCTCATCCTTTATGAGCCTCAGTTTCTCCATCAGTAACATGAGGATTAGAGCAAGATGAGTCTCTTAAGATTTTCCAAAAGAGTAAATGAAATAAGGTACATAAAAATGCTTGGTAAACTATAAAGTGCTGTTTATGGGTGTTAACAGAGAAACCCATAAAAAGTAAGTTCTCTCCACTGGCAGAGATGGGATATTGCATAGCTGGGTACCACACACCCATAGAACTGGTGCAGCAGCAAGAGGGACCTTTATCAAATGTAAATAAGGCTATAGTTTCCCTTGTTGAAACCCTCTACTGGCTTCCCACCCCACTTAAAATAAACTCCAAGCTAGGTTTGATCTGGGCCCTGTCAACCTGTCTGACCTGGTCCCACTTTCCCCTCACTTTAGACACTGCAGCCACACTGCCCTTGTTTCCATTCCTCAAACACAGCAGGCACCTTCTCTCTTAAGGCCTTGGCTGGAAGGCTCTGTCCCTGACCTTCTGCAAGGTGGTCCCATCATTCACCTCTCAGCTTAGCATCACCTTCGAAGAGAGGTGCCCCAATCCAGAAGGGCCACCCGATCACTCTCAGCAACAGCACCCTACTTCACTGCAGACACAGCCCTTCTCACTGTCTGATATGGTTCTTGATTTTTATTGGCATGTTTATTTAACCAATCTGTCCTCCCACTAGACATAAGTCCAATTAGAAGAGACCTGTATAGGCGTATTCACCACGGTGCTCACGAGCCTCTGAAACAGGCCTGGTACACGGTAGGAATTATAAATATCCATGGAAACAGTAGCATCTTAAAATTGGTATTATAGTAGGAAGTGTAGTGGGAGAGCAGAAAGCTCTGAACTGGACCTGTACAGCTTCCTGGGCCCCACTCCAGATTTGCTGAATCAGAATCTCTAAGAATGAGGCCCAGGTATCTGATTTTTAATAAACACCTCAGGTGAGTGATTCTGAGGCAGGTGACCCCAGGACATACTTTAAAAAACACTGCATTTAGAGGCCAAAGACTTAGTTCTAGTTCGAGACCCTGTTTATTTTGCAAAGTTTTCATGAGGACTCAAAGGATGCAATGACTGATAGAGTTCATTGCCTATGCCTGACACAGACCTGAAGAGCTATTCCTCCCAGCTTTCCTGTCAGGGGCCCGCAACGTGAGCATTCTGGGATGGAAGTGCCCGGGAATGCGATTTCTTTTTCTCAGCTCATCACAAACAATGCAGACTTTTGTGGAAAGAATCATCTGCAGACTCTCACAAAAAACTGACATAGAGAGACCAAGATGGCGGCGTAGGTAAACACCGGAGACCGCTGCCGCAAACAACCATTCCAAAAATACAACTAAAAGACTGAACGGACATCACCCAGAACCACAGGAAGGCTGGCTGAAGAGAGACTCTACAACTAGAAGGAAAGAGAACAGCAAATCGAGGCTCAGAGGCGGCGCAGTGTGGAAAATACAAAGGTACCGAGGTGCGCGCGCAAAGCGGGCTGGTGGCTGAGGGCGCGGTTGTCGTTTTCTGTCGGGAGTGAGTCTCAGACTCTGGGCTCCAGATCCGGGCGAGTCTCTAGGGACCCAGACTCAAACGGGAGAAGCGGGATTATCCGGCATCAGTTGGAACCTGAGGGCAGCTTTCTCTCCGAGGTTTGCAGCGGCTGCCGGGGTTCTGAGAAGCAGAGCCTCTGGGAACGGGACTGAGCGTGGCCATAACTGCTCCCTCCGCCCGCCCTGTTGATCCCGCCCCGCCCAAACCCTGCGCACAGCCATTTGCCGATCGCCTCAGGCAAAGGCTGGATTAGCGCCTCCCCAGAAGGCAGACGTTTTCCATACAGCTGATTCCTATAGCCAGTCGGCCTGGTGGTCAAATCCCTCTCGTGTTAACTACAACAATTAAGGCTTGGCTAGAACAAGACTGCGCACAGAGACCACAAGGGGGTGCACCAAGAAAGCATAAAAGATGCGGAGACAAAAAAAACATGACAGAAATGGAGGATATGGAGCTAAGAATCGCAATTTTGAGGGCTTGCCATAAATTTGTGCAGAGCCTCACGAAAACTAATGAGACCCTCGATGCTACGATAAAGAAATTAGAAAGTAAGCATACACGGACTGAAATAAAGAATATTATACCCAATAGCAGACCAGAGGAGTACAATAATCAAACCAAAGATTCGACAAAAAACACCCAATTGGAAAAGCAAAATGAAAAAAGAATCCGAAAGTGTGAAGATAGTGTAAGGAGCCTCTGGGACAGCTTTAAGCGGTCTAATATCAGAATTATTGGAGTGCCAGAAGATGAGAGACAGCAAGATATTGAAAACCTATTTCAAGAAATAATGGCAGAAAACTTCCCCCATCTGGAGAAAGAAATGGACTTACAGGTCCAAAAAGCGCAGAGAACCCCAAACAAAAGGAATCCAAAGAGGACCACACCAAGACACATCATCATTAAAATGCCAAGAGCAAAAGACAAAGAGAAAATCTTAAAAGCAGCAAGAGAAAGAGGCTCAATTACCTACAAGGGAATACCCATACGACTGTCAGCTGATTTCTCAACAGAAACTTTGCAGGCCAGAAGGGAATGGCAAGAAATATTCAAAGTGCTGAATACCAAGAACCTACAACCAAGATTACTTTATCCAGCAAAGCTATCTTTCAGAATTGAAGGTCAGATAAAGAGCTTCACAGATAAGGAAAAGCTAAAGGAGTTCATCACCGCCAAACCAGTATTATATGAAATGCTGAAAGGTATCCTTTAAGAAGAGGAAGAAGAAGAAAAAGGTAAAGATACAAATTATGAACAACAAACATGCATCTATCAACAAATGAATCTAAGAATCAAGTGAATAAATAACCTGATGTACAGAATGAACTGGTGATTATAATAGAATCAGGGACATAGAAAGGGAATAGACTGACTATTCTTGGGGGGAAAAGGGGTGTGGGAGATGCGGGAAGTGACTGGACAAAAATCATGCACCTATGGATGAACACAGTGGGTGGGGAGTGAGGGTGGAGGGTGGGGTGGGAGCTGGAAGGAGGGGAGTTATGGGGGGAAAAAAGAGGAACAAATGTAATAATCTGAACAATAAAGATTTAATTAAAAAAAAAAGAAAAAAGAAAAAAAAAACTGACATAGAAACTAAAAAAAGAGAACAATGGTAATAACTAGCATGTATTGCACCCTGACTAAGAGCCAAGCACCATCATCCCCATCTCATGTAATATGCACTATTCTCCCCATTTTATAGATGAGATTGCATTAGTAACTTGCCCAAAATGACATAATTAGTACTTTGCAAATTTGTTTTAAAACCCAGGCAGCTGGCTGAACCCAGGGCCATGCACTTGTCCACTGACTACACCATAGTCAAAGGCTCTTGTCTTCTGATACCAATCAGCACCAGCTCTTCATTTTCTATTTCACACTGACCAACCAGCCCCCCTTCTCACCAACACCTTCTCTTTTCAGATATGATACCGTCAATTACACCACAATCAAATTCTATTTGCTTTTCAAGTTTCTCCTCCTAAAGGCGCTTTTGCATATATCTAATCCTATCCATTAGACATTGATTTTGTAACTGAAGTCTTTGGATTTTTGTGGAGTAGGGTATCTTGCTGATGCCTGTAACTTCCTTTAATGATCAACTAAAACCCCTAAATATCTTCCCAGTCTAAAGGTAGGCTTGTATACTTGTGCCATTGATTTTTTTTATCTAAATACAGAACTTCGCATATACCCCTGTGGGATTTCATCTTGTGGTTTTGGACCAATGTTCCAGCTTGTCAAGATTATTTTCGATCTTGATTCTATCATCTGCGGTAGAAGCCATTCCTCCCAGCTTTCTGTCATCCATAGATTTTATTAAATGAAACATCCATTTCTCATTCAAATAATTGATAGAAATGTTGAATTGCACAAAGCCAAGTATAGATAGTATGACGGGAGAGATTATTGTTTTAAAAGGAGTACAGTACCGGACTGAGCATGAGGATGAAAGTGTAGTCACTAGAACTGACCCCAAATGCATTATTGAAAAGAGTATTTGGTGTCCCATTCTTCTGATATTCTCTGTGATGCCACATGCGGCAGATGCACCAGTGTCATTACCACCACTTTTGATGTATCTTTTCACATACTTCCTTACCCTCTAGAATTCACTTCCTCAATAGTCAACAAGCATTTATTGATTATGTACTAAGTAAAAAAAAATCACGGCACATATGTGTTGGGGTTACAGAATTGAGGGAAATAAATAAGCTGATCACCATGGTACAATAAATGCTATTTGAAGAGAGATGGAATGAGAGAAAAAGAGGCAGACACATAGGTCAGAAAAGGCTTCCTGAAAGAGGCAGTGCCTGGCTTAAGTTTGAAGGTAAGTGTGAATTGCACAGACATGGAATTGGAGGTAGAGAGATTGTCATGAGCTAAGGTCACAAAGCCTCTAAACCAGCCGTGGACAAACTACCTGTGGGCCGGATCCGGCCTGTTTGAAATGAATAAAACTAAAAAAAAAAAAAAAAAAAGACCGTACCCTTTTATGTAATGATGTTTACTTTGAATTTATATTAGTTCACACAAACACTCCATCCATGCTTTTGTTCCGGCCCTCCGGTCCAGTTTAAGAACCCATTGTGGCCCTCGAGTCAAAAAGTTTGCCCACCCCTGCTCTAAACCATGTTAGAAGACTGGATTTTCTATTAATAACATTAAAAGTTTCCATTAAGGACTCTGTCCATGGCGTCCTCCTCATTCACTTCAACTTGCACCAATCCCTCCTACCTTGAAAAGTCTACAGCAGTTTTTCTCCATCCCAGGGTCAGGTTGCCCCTTAACCACATACTCTTATATTTTTACCTCATTGATGTGTACATGCGTTTGTCATCCTTCAATTCATGGAAGGGCACCGAAGACTGGATCTATGGCTCACATTGCCACTGTGTCCCCTCACACCATCTTGAAAAGAGGCAACGGCAATGAAAGGCCAATAGTAGGAATGGCTCATCAGAAAGGAGGTGATCACCAGGAAAAATGACACACATAGTTAAGGGGGGCTGGAGGACTTGGGGAGAGGGGGCTCCCTGAAGGCAGGAATCATATTTGTAATATTCCTTCTTTGTGCCAAGTGACTAGCTGAGTGCCCAGTTTTATCTTTTGATAAAATAAATAAAATGTTCTTCCACTCTTTTCAGAAGAACTCTAAATCATACTTACTATGTGTATGTTCTGTCCTGCTTTCCAAGGACAGAATACACCTTTGGAATCCCTTATTTAGGGTACTGAGTCTGTGAGCTGGTATTAACTTTATGCACAATTCCTTTATACATGTCAAGAATTGGTGAGCTATGGAGGGTATGCCAGGCTGGGTTCAGACAAAAACTGGTCTAATTGTTTACTTTATGTAAATAGTCAGGATACATAGACAACAGACAGACAACAGATTGGAATTTCCATGACAAGTCAGTCAGGTTGGTTGAGAATGGCTGGCAGGGTCTAAGGAGAAATGAGACACAGTCTACGGGCAATGTCTGTGGCCACCGGTGAAGGATGTGGTGACTGAAAAGCACAGGGCCATACATATGCCAGCCCAGATAGTGCCTTTAATGTGGGTTTCTTCAGGATGTCTAGCAAATCTAAATGTTCATAATCATCCTTTACCTTATCAACTGTGTGCATGCGACTGCATCCTTTTCTTTAACCTTCTTATGAAATAAAACATATATATTGAAACACATTACTAAACAAAAATATATAAGACATATTTATATATACAGTTTGATGACTTATCTGATGTGAACATATGTGGACAGCACCACTCAGGTCAAGAAATAGAGCATGATCAGACTCTTACAAACTCCTTTCTTTTGCCCCCACCCAAACACTACCCACCATTGTCCTGATTTTCAAGGACATCACTTCCTTACTCTCCTTTACAGTTTTATCACCAATGTATCTATCTCTATGCACCATAGTTTGATTTTGCTTTGTCTCTTTTTGGTACTTCATATAAATTGTATCATATACTAAACTTTGTTTTGTGTTCAGCTTTTTTTGCTCAATATTATGTTTATGAACTTGATTGATTTAGTGGCAGGTAGTTGTAGCTCATTCATTTTTCACTGTTGTATAGTATTAAAAAGTATGAATATATGACAATTTTATTTACCCAATTCCAAGGTGATGGACATTTAGATTGTTACCAATTTTTAACTAGTTTGAATAATGATGTTATGAAATGTCTTATACATTTCATGGCACACACATTTAAGGTGAGTCTATGGCTAGGGAGTAATTGTTGGGTTATAAGGTATTAAGTTCAATATTAGTAGATAATGCCAAACTGTTTTCCAGAGTAGTTGTATCAATTCCACTTCTACCAGCAATGTATGAGAATGCCAGTTGCTGCACATTCTCACCAACAGATGGTTTTGTAGTCTCTTTTTTTCAATTACAGTTGACATTCGATATTATATTATTTTCAGTGTACAATATAGTGGTTAGACATCTATATAATATACAAAGTGATCCCTCGGATAACTGTAGTACCTACCTGGCATCATACATAGTTATTACAATACTAGTAGTCCTGTACACGAATCCCTGCACCAGTAGGTCGCTGCCACCCTCCTGTAGCTCTCCGCCCACTGCCCCACCCTCTTGTAGCTACTCCTGTCCCCACCTCATAGCTTGTTGCCCTGCCCTCTACTGTAGCTGTCTGCCTCCTGCTCGCTTGCTGCCCTGCCCTGTCCTGTAGCTCTCTGCTGCCTGCTTGTAGCCAGTAGGTCGCTGCTGCCCTCCTGTAGCTCTCTGCCTGCTGCCCCACCCTCCTGTAGCCCCCCCCCCCCGCCCCCTTCCCCCAATAGCTTGCTTCCCTGCCCCCTCCTGTAGCTCTCCACAGCCTGTTTGTACCTCGCTGGCCCACCCTCCTGCTGATCCATGATCTGGTTGTGACGTGCTTGTTCGTTACGCCTCAGGGCGTAACGGCTAATTAGCCTATTCCTCTCTTATTATATAGGATTGCTGACTATATTCCCCATGCTGTACTTGACATCACCAGGATTATTTTTTTTTAAATATATTTTATTGATTTTTTACAGAGAGGAAGGAAGATAGAGAGTTAGAAACATCGATGAGAGAGAAACATCGATCAGCTGCCTCCTGCACATCCCCTACTGGGGATGTACCCGCAACCCAAGTACATGCCCTTGACCGGAATCGAACCCGGGACCCTTCAGTCCGCAGGCCGACGCTCTATCCACTGAGCCAAACCGGTTTCGGCACCCAGGATTATTTTATAACTACTAATTTGTACTTCTCAATCCCTTCGTCTTTTTTCACCCAATCTCCCTACATCCTTCCACCATCTAACAACCATCAGTTTATTCTCTGTGTCTATGGGTCTCTTTCTATTTTGCTTACTCATTTATTTTCTTCTTATATTCCAATACAGTATAAGTGAAAGCATATGGCATTTTTCTCTGTGTGTCTTATTTCACTTAGCCTACTACCCTCTGGGTGAGCAATTTTTAAACTTTTTCATCTCATAACTCACAGAAACTAATTACTAAAATTCCATGGCATGCCAAAAAATATACTATATTTTTTGCCAATCTGACAAAAAAAAAATAAGTATAATTTTGATTCACTTACACCTGACAGCTATTTTTGTATTGGCTGTTGTCATTTTTTTTATTTGACAACTTCAGGGAAAGAGGTCAGTGCCCCTGACTAGTCAGTTATTGCATGTTTTAAAAATTCTTGCAGCACACCAGTATGTTGCAGCACACTAGTGTGACTGCCGTGGCACACTGGTTGAAAACTGCTGCTCTAGGTCCATCCATGTTTTCACAAATAACAAGATTTCATTCTTTTTTATGGCCAAGTGATATTCCACTGTATATCTGTACCACTTCTTCTTTATCCACTTACCTATTGATGAGCACTTTGCTTGCTTCCACATCTTGGCTATTCTAAATAATGCTGCAATGAACATAGGGGTGCATATATCTTTTTGAACTAGTGTTTCAGATATATTTTTTATAAATACACAGAAGTGGAATTGCTGGGTCATAGGGTAGTTCTTGTTTTTAATTTTTTAAACTATTTTTAATTTCTTGAGGAACCTTCTCTTGTCAGTAGTGGCTGCACCAATTTTCAATCCCACAACAATGCACTAGGGTCCCTTTTCTTTACATCCTCACCAATATTTGTTTGTTGATTTATTGATGATAGCCATTCTGACAGGTGTGAGGTGGTATCTCATTGTGGTTTTAATTTGTATCTCCCTAATGATTAGTGATGTTGAGCATCTTTTCATTTGTCTATTGGCTATCTGTACGTCCTCTTTGGAACAGTGTCTGTTCAGGTCCTCTGCCCATTTTTAATTAGATTGTGGGTTTTTTGGTGCTAAGTTGTATGAGTTCTTTATAAATTTTGGATATTAACCCCTTATTGGATATATCATTAGTGAATATCTAAGTCAGTAGGTTGTCTTTTCACTTTGTTGATGGTTTCCTTTGCTGTACAAAACTTTTTCTGAAAGATCTATTCACTGATGTCAATGGGGCTTAAAGTTCAGTACAATTACTGGATTACTGTCAATCTCTCCTTTTATGTCCATCAATATTTACTTTATATATTTAGGTGTTCCTACATTGGTTGTGTAAATGTTTACTAGGGTTATATCCTCTTGTTGGATTGATCCCTTTATTATTAAAAAATATCATTCTTTGTCTCTTTTATAGCCTTTGTTTTATAGTCTATTTTGTCTGCTATAAGTAATGTTACCCCAGCTTTTTTTTGATGTTTCCATTTGCATGAAATATCTTTTTCCATCCCTTTACTTTCAGTCTGTGTGTCTCTTTTGATCTGAAGTGGGTTTCTTGTAGACAACATATGTATGGGTCTAGCTTTCTTATTCATTCATCTACACTATGTCTTTTGATTGGAGTATTTAACTCATTTAGATTTTAAGTGATTATTGATAGTTATGTAGTTACTAGAGGCCCGGTGCATGAAATTCTTGCACAGGTGTGGTCCCTAGGCCTGGCCAGCGATCAGGGCCGATCAGGGCCAGGCCAATCAGGGCCAGGCCAGAGAGGAGGTGACAGTTGCCAGGCTGGGTGCAGAAAGAACAGACACCGGACACCAACACTGCTGTCATCAGCACCCCACCACCACGCGGTTCCCTACCTCCCCCCTTCCTCCTTTCCTCGCCACGGCACTGTCACCGCAGCTGGTGGCCAGCAGGCCGATCACGGCCTGCCAGCCAGGGGGAGGGATGGGGCATGGGAGGTTGGCTGCTGGCCCCGAGGAGGGAGCTGGCCCTCGGCACCCCTGGGAAAGGGGCCACATCCACCACCACTCACCCCCGGTTCCCCGTCCCAGCCTGGCGCCGGCCCCAATCAGGCGATTGGGGCTGGCCAGGGGGAGGTTGGCCAGCCAGGGGGAGGGACCGTGGGAGGTTGGCCAGCCAGGGGAGGTTTGCTGTGGGAGTGCATTGACCACCAGGAGGCAGCTCCTGCATTGAGCATATGCCCCCTGGTGGTCAGTGCGTGTCATAGTGACCGGTCATTCTGGTCGTTTGGGTTGTTCAGGTCGCTTAGACTTTTATATATATAGATTACCATTTTATTCTTCATATTTTTTAAAGAAGCCCTTTAACATTTCTTTTTCTTATCTGGAAAGCTTTTTATCTCTTCTTTGATTCTTTTTTTTTTTTTAATCCTCACCCAAGGATATTTTTCTATTGAATTTTAGAGAGAGTGGAAGAGGGAGGGAAAGACAGAGAGAAATATTGATGTGAGAGAAACACATCAATTGGTTGCCTCCTGCGTGAGCCCCGACCAGGGCCCAGGCCAGGGAGGAGCCTGCAACTGAGGTACATGCCCATGGTCGGAATCAAACCTGGGACCCTTTGGTCCTTTGGCCGGATGCTCTATCCACTGAGCCAAACCAGCTAGGGCTCTCCTTTGATTCTAAATGATAGTCTTGCTGGATAGAGTAGTATTGGTTGTAAGTCCTTGCTTTCCATCACTTTGAATATTTTGTGCCAGTCCTTTTTGGCATGAAATGTTTCTGTTGATAAATCAGCTGACAGCCTATGGGAACTTTCTTATAGATAATTAACTGCTTTTCTCTTGCTATTTTTGGTATTCTCTCTTTGTCTTTAACTTTTGCCATTTTAATTATGATGTGTCTTGGTGTGAGTCTCTTTGGGTTCATCTTATTTGGGACTCTCTGTGCTTCCTGGACCTGTATCTATTTCCTTCACGAGGTAAGGAAAGTTTTCAATCATTTCTTCAAATAGGTTCTCAACTCCTTCCTCTCTCTCTTCTCCTTCTGGTATCCCTATGAATGTTGTTATTCTTGATATTATCCCAGAGGTCCCCTAAACTCCTATCTTTTTCTTTCTTTCTTTTTCTTTTTGTTTACTGTTCTGATCGGTTGTTTTTTGCTACTGTCTTCCAAATCACTGATTTGATCCTCTGCTTTATCTAATCTTCGGTTGATTCCTTCAAGTGTATTCTTCAGTTATTCTAGTGTATTTCAGTTATTCTGGTGTGTTTCAGTTATTGTAGTTTCATTTCTGACTGGTTCTTTTTCTGGTTTTTATGTCTTTTTTTGTTTACTATCCCTTTTTTTAAATTCTGACTGAGTTCATCTATTCTTCCCCTAAATTCCTTGAGCATCCTATAACCATTGTTCTGGACTCTGCATTTGGTAGATTGCTTGGCTCCATTTTGTTTAGTTCTTTTTCTGAAGTTTTCTCCTATTCTTTCATTTGGGACATGTTTCTTTGTCTTCTCATTTTGGCTGCCTCTCTGTGTTTGTTTTGATGAATTAGATCAGCGGTTCTCAACCTGTGGGTCATGACCCCATTGGCAGTCGAACGACCCTTTCACAGGGGTCGCCTAAGACCATCCTGCATAGCAGATATTTACATTATGATTCATAACAGTAGAAACATTACAGTTATGAAGTAGCAATGAAAATAATTTTATGGTTGGGTCACAACATGAGGAACTATATTTAAAGGGTCAGAAGGTTGAGAACCACTGAATTAGATAGATCTGCTATGTCTCCCAATCTTAGCAGGATAGCCTTACACAGCCTCTGTCGGGCCCAGTGGTACAGTCTCCCTGATCATCTGAGTCAGATGCTCCAGGAGTGTCTCTTTGTGGGCTGTGTGTGCCCTCCTGTTATAGTTGAGCCTTTATTGCTAATGGCACATCAGTGGGTGAGATTGACCCTGAGGCTGACTGGCTGTGAGGACTGGCCACAACCAGTGTATGAGTCACTGTGTGGGGTTGACTTTATGGAGCAGGATTCACCCCCACAGGATTCTCATGCCCGTTGAGACTACTTTGGTTGCACTGTTTGTGGAGCCAATAGGTGGTGCTCTGTTGTAGTATGAAGCTGGCCACAGGGTATGTTGGTTCTGGGATCTCTCAGTAGAGGCTCCAGTGCAGGTCAAGGTCAGCTACTGCATATGCCTAGCCAGAGGCCACCTGGTAGGAGCTACAAAGTCATCCAGGGTTGGCAGCAGCCTGTGCTGGGCCTGGTGGTACCTGGGAGAGGCCACACTGCAAACAAGGCTGGTTGCCACCATTTGCTCAGCAAAAGGCACAAGGCATGAGGAGGCCAGCCACCACTTGCTTGGGGCAAGTAGACCTTTGAGAGTTTTTAAGAAAGTCTGTCGCCAGAGCCAGGCCAGCTACCTGTCACTGAATGGGCTGTGGTACATGAGGTGGGTGGAGTGGGTCTCAGGGACTCATCAGATTAGGGCAAGCAGTGTTCACTAGGTCATTGTAGATTCAAATTTGATGACACCTAGCTGGCAGACCATGGATAACAGGGCTCAACACAGGGAAAATGGTGCTTGTGTGGGAGAAGGGTTCCACACAGAGAGAACGGTTGCTGTCCCTTCAGCCCTTGCCCTAAAGCCACACAATTCAGTTTCTCCCTGTATGTCTCTGGTGCTTTTCAAGCTGCTGTCCTTTTGCTTAGGGTAAGTGTTTGTGAACAAGTGTGTGAGCCCTGTAAGAGAACGCCTGGGTAACCAGCAGCCCTCTGTCTCACCCAGAAGGAATCCCCTTTGATTTTCACAGCCAAATGTAATGGGCATTCCTCTTCCCAGCACCAGTGCTCTAGGCTGAGGAACTCCTTGTGAAGCAGGGACCCCTCACTCCTCAGGGGGAACCTCTGTAGCCAAGATATCCCTCCCTATTCTCAACCACCACATAGGTATGGGACCAGTCCATTTTGCACCTCCACACCTCTTATCAGTCTCAACATGGCTTCTTTATATCCATGGTTATAGGCATTCTGATCAGCTAATCTTCTGGTGGTTCTCCAGCTTGACTGTTTTATAATCCTATATAATAAAAGCCTAATATGCTAAGTGTCCAACTGTTCAACCATTCGACCAGTCGCTATGATGCGCACTGACCACCAGATGGCAGACGCTCCGACCGGTAGGTTAGCTTGCTGCTGGGGTCCAGCCGATTGGGACTGGGCGAAATGGGCCAGACACCCTCGGCCTGGCCTGCACCCTCTTGCAATCCAGGACTCCTCGGGGGATGTTGGAGAGCCAGTTTCTGCCCGATCACTGCAGGCCAGGCCAAGAGACCCCACTGGTACATGAATCCATGCACCAGGCCTCTAGTTTAATTATAATTTTGATGTACTTATGGGAGGAGGTAAGCTTCTCCATCTTGATGGAAAGCTCTAGTTTTGTAGTCTATTAATTTTAGCCCCTCTAATATGTGTGTGGTATTTTACTGTGGTTTTAATTTTTATTCCCTGATGACTAATGGGCATCTTTTATATATTTTTGACAATTTAAATATCTTCATATGTTAAGTGCTTGTTCAGGCCCATGTGCCAGATGTTTTTTGTTTTTGTTTTCTTAATTTCAGGAATTCTTTTGATATGTTCTGGACACAAGCCTTTATCAGTTATATTTATTATAAACTAGAGGCCTGGTGCATGAAATTCGTGCATGGGTATGGTCCCTAGGCCTAGCCTGTGATCAGGGCCATCTTCCCTGGCTGCAGGCAGCAGGCCACACCTCCTGCCACCACCCACCCCTGGCTCCCCATTCACCATTGGGTGATCGCATCCTGCTGGCTGGGGGGAGGGACTGAGAGGTGGTCAGTGCACCTCATAGTGACTGGCTGAGTGGTCATTTTGGTCATTCCACCATTCAGTCGATTTTCATATTACTCTTTTATATATATAGACTAGAGGCCTGGTGCATGAAAATTTATGCACTGGAGGGGGGTCCCTTAGCCCGGCCTGTCCCCTCTCACAGTCTGGGAGCCCTCAGGGGTGGGAGGCGACCTGGTGATCAGGGGAAGGTGATGCCCCCATCACACCTCTGCTGCTGCCACTGCAGACAGCGCAAGCCTCAGCTGGCCCTGGTTACCTGAGCCTCAGGCGGCCCTGGGCAGCTGGGTAGCCACCATCTGAGGTTTGCCTGAGCCTTGGGCCGGCCCTGGGTGGCTGGGGGGCTGAGGGGACTGGGGGACTCCGGCCTTGCCGCACGCCTGCTGCCCCGGTGGGGCTGAGAGGAGTGAGCGCTGCCATCTTGTGGCTGTGGGCACTGCCATCTTTGAGGGCATGGCAGGGAGGCAGCCAATTAGCATATTCCCTCCTTATTGGCTCTGGGTACCACCATCTTTGAAGGTGGGGAAGTCAATTAGCATATTCCCTCTTTATTAGATAGGATATCTTCTCCTATTTGGTGGTTTTCTTTTCACTCTCCGCATAGTGTTTTTAGAGAAAACGAAGTTCTTAATTTTATGTAATATATCAATATTTCTCTTTAAAGTTTGGGCTTTATTTTGTTCACTGTAAAAAAAATGTTCCCTATCTCCAAGTTGTGAAGATATGCTATATTACCTTCTAGAGCAGTGATTTTCAACTTTTTTTAATCTCATGAAATACAAACTAATTACTATAATTCTGCACCCCCCCAAAAAATATACTACACTTTTTACCGATCTGACAAAGAAAACAGGTATAATTTTGATTCGTTCACACTGACTATTGTTGTGTTGGCTGTTGTCATTTTTTCTATTTAACAATCTGCCTTTTTTGACTTTCTGCCTTTTTTCTTTTCTAATGTGTGTATTTGAAGCTGCAGCTTTCCCTCTAAGCATGGTTTTATCTGTATCACACAAGACTTAATACATATTTTTCATTATTTTTCAGTTTAAATTATTTTCTGATTTCCATTGTCATTTCTTGTTTGAACTATGGGACTATAGAACTATATTTATTAATTTTCAAATATTTGGGGACTTTCCAATTATGTTTTTGTAATTGATTTCTAGCTTAATTTACATAAATAAAGAAAAATATTGAAATGTTTTGATACTTTATGGTTTAGAAATTTTGCATATGCTTGGGGAAAATTTTGTATTTCACCATTGTTGTTTTATTTTACATATTCTGATTAAATCAAGTGTTCTCATAATGTTGCTCAAATCCTCCATAGTCTGACTGGTTTTTGGTCTATGGGTTCTATGAAACATTGAAAGTGATTATAAAATTTCCCACTGTGATTATGAATTAGTCTATTTCACCTTTTAGTTTTGTCAGTTCTTGCTTTATATGTTTTTGTGCTTGTTATTAGGTACATACAAATTTCCTGTGAATTAAATATTTTATTAGTGCCAACTATCTCTCTTCATTTCTAGTAATGCTTTATAAGTATTATAAAGTGTACTAGAGGCCCGGTGCACAAAAATTTGTGCACTGGGTGAGGGGGGGTCCCCTAGCCCGGCCTGTGCCCTCTCACAGTCTGGGACCCCTCGGGAGGTAACGACCTGCTGGCTTAGGCCTGCTCCCGGGTGGCAGAGGGCAGGCTCAATCCCTAAGTGCAGCCCCTGGTCAGGCTCAGAGCAGGACCGATTGGGGAGTTCGGGCGCCACCCCGTCATGCACAGAGCAGGGCGGATCGGGAGGTTGCAATGCCACCCTCAGTCACTTTCAGGGTAGACTGATTGGGGGGTTGGGGCACCGCCCCCTGTTACACTCAAGGCAGGGTCAATGGGGAGGTTGCAGCGCCACCCCCTGTCACTCACAGAGCAGGGCCGATCAGGGGGTTGGGGCGCTGCTCCCTGTCACTCACAGAGCAGGGCCCATCAGGGGGGTTGGGGCGCTGCCCCCTGTCACTCACAGAGCAGGGCCCATCAGGGGGTTGAGGAGCTCCCCCCTGTCACTCACAGAGTAGGGCCGATAGGGGAGCTGGGGCACTGCCTCCTGTCACACACAGAGCAGGGAAGATCAGGGGGTTGGGGCGCTGCACCCTGTCACACTCAGGGCAGGGCCGATGGAGAGGTTATGGCTCTACCCTGTCACACACAGAGCAGGGCCCGTGGGGGCAGGAGGTTGGGGTACCGCACCCTGTCACACACATAGCAGGGCCGATCAGGGGGTTGGTGCGCCGCACCCTGTCAAACACAGAGCCGCAGGGCAATCAGGGGGTTGGGGAGCTCCCCCCTATCAGGCACAGAGCAGGGCCCGTGGGGGGGGGGGCGGTGTTGGGGCGCCGCACCCTGTCACACACAGAGCAGGGCCGATCAGGGGGTTGGTGCGCTGCACCCTGTCACACACAGAGCTGCAGGGCAATCGGGGGATTGGGGAGCTCTCCCCTATCAGGCACAGAGCAGGGCTGATCAGGGGGTTTGAGCGCTGCCCCCTGTCACGCTGATCCTGGTGCCCGGAGCCTTGCTGCTCCGCTGATCCCAGTGCTGGGAGGCATACTACCCTTTTACTATATAGAATAGAGGCCTGGTGCAGGGGTAGGGGCCGGCTGGTTTGCCCTGGAGGGTGTCCTGGATCAGGGTGGGGGTCCCCACTGGGGTGCCTGGCCAGGCTGGCTGAGGGGCTGAGGGCTGTTTTCCCGCTGGCAGTTGACTAAAAGCTCCCAACCGCTCCTTGTTTTCTTTTTTTTTTTTTTTTATTCTGGGCCAGCTTTAGCTCTGAGGCCTCGCTGCTGAAAACATGGATACAATGTTTCGGTCTGGGGCTGACTGAAAGCCAGTTTTGTTTAGCTTCTTATTTGCAACATAGTAATAGTTGCTTAGAGTTGCAGTTGAGAGGCCGGAAAGTGAGGCGGGGAACGTTGGAGTCTGCAGTCCCTGGAGGAAGCAAACCTCCCTGCTCGCTTCAATGCATGGCTGCCGGCCGCCATCTTGGCTGACAGTTAATTTGCATAAGGATACACTGATTAGCCAATGGGAAGGGTAGCGGTCGTACGCCAATTACCATGTTTCTCTTTTATTAGTGTAGATAACTATAAAAGTTTATGTTTGTCTGGTACTTGTATTATGTGCATTTTTCCTCTCCTTTCCTTCAACTTATCCATATTTTTATGCTTAGGCATATCTCCTATAAATATGTTAAGCATAGTAATTTTAAAGTTTGTGCCTCATAACTCCTATATCTGGGATTCCCATGCATCTGGTTCTATTGTGCATTGGTTTCTTTAGTTTTCATTCATTTCATTCCTCATCTGCCTACGAATTTTCTTTTCTTGTTACATGATAGTCATTGTATTTGGGGATCTGTTTATATAATAAACTTGAGGCCTAAAATGTGTTATCTTCCCCTGAGAGGAATTACATTTGTCTCTGCTGTCAAGCCATCATCACTTCAATCCAATTTAAAGATGAATCAAAACTGGTCTTAGGCCCTGCTGGGTGTCTTATTTCTGGTTCACCCATACTCCCAGAGTTCAGGCTTTCCCAGGGTCGTAACACAGGACTCCCAACCTGAGAAGATCCTGATATGCAATCTCTATCTTTCTTGCCCCACCCTTCAGCCACCCTCTCTAGAATTAGCAAAGACCTCAGGTGGGAAAGTAGGCCCAAATGCTGAGTTTATCTGTTGGGCCTCACCCTCCTCTAGATTCTAGCCAGGTCATTCTTCACTACCTTATTTGTTCTCAAATGCCTTAAAGCAGATATTTTTATATTTTCATCAGCTTTTCTCATTGTCTTCAGCAAGATGATCAGTCCAAATTACCTTGTTCATCATTACTAGCTAGATATACAAGTCTGCTCCATTTGTTTGGTTTTTTAGTGTAAACAATAATTTATACTATTTTCTTATTATGCCTGTTTTATTATGATTGCTTTCTTATTATGAACATTATGTATTCCCACTGTTAAAAAATTTTTAAATATAAACATAAAAAAGAAGTGAGTTAAAATTCCTTATATTCTGAAATGTATTTCCTACTTCTCATTTTTCATTGTATATATATATATAAACATTTTTAACAACAATGAGATCATGCTGTACTTATTTTATAATAGAAGTGATTCATTTAATATATCACAACATTTTGATAGCTTTATGGTATTCTCATATATGTGTACACCATAATTCATTTATACTATTCTCTAGAATTGGATATCAAAATTTCTCCAATGACTCATCATTATAAAACCACTGTTGCAAGCATTTTTTGTCAAATATTTGAACAGTTCATGATTATTTATTTAAGATAAATTCCCAAAAGTGGAGTTGATCAAAAGGTAGAAGGAATTGTGTATATTGCTAAGCTGTTCTCCAGAAAGGCATCATCAATATGCACTTCTAACAGCAGTCTTTGAGAATGACACTGTTCAGATCCTGAAGTCAGATTAGAACTTCTGAGCAATTACTTCCTTACCAATGTAGGTGAGATTTACCACTTTTAAACTATCTTAAAGCATTCTAAATGTTCTCTCTCCTGCCTTTTGCCATCATTGTAACTTTGATTTCTTCCTTGGTATGTAAAATAAGCCACCAGCTTAAGGCCTGGAAGGATTTAGGGGCTTAGTATTAGAGACCAAACATTTCCTGGGGGTGGAAGGAGAAAGGCTGCTACTCAGAGTGGTTTACTGAGGATCCCCAGCCCTCCAGTGGCCAAAGCAGGGCTTCTCCTTCTGGTTTGGTACTCACATCCCTCTTTTTAAAAACCAGACAAACTAGGGGGTGGGGTAGGGAGGAAGAGATTAACCAAAGACGGGTATGCATATATGTATTACCTATGGACACAGACAATAGGGTGGTGAAGGGCTGAGGTGGAGCAGGAACAGGGTGGAGGGGCAATGGAGGGAAAAAGGGGGGACATCTGTAATACTCTCAACAATAAGGATTTTTTTTTTTAAGTAAATGAGTGGAAAAGTTCTGTCTGGTAACTCGGAAATTACTATAATACTTAAGCATAAATACATGCACTTTGCTTTGAATTCTCCTGTGCTAACAAAGTCCAAAATCCTCAACAAGGCCTTTCGAGATCTAACCTGTGTCCACCTGTCCTGCCCAGACTTGTTCAGCGCCAGCCAAGCTTTCTTCTTCTCCCCTATACAATGGAGATAGTGTCCTTTGCATGGCACGTTCTTCTACTTTTGACTATCAACTCTGATTTATCCTTCAAAATTCAGCTCAGATGTCACCTCCACAGGGAAATCCCCCATGATTCCCACAGCCTAACACAGGAGTACCTCCTGTTCTATAGCACTGCATGTCCATCTCTGTCACAGCACCTATCCCTCTACACTGTACTCCTCTGCTTATTTGTCTGCGTCATTACCTGCTACTTTAAGAACTCGGGATGTCAGGGACTGTGTCTTATATTTCTTTATACCCTGAGCACTGCAATCTGGAAAAATGCTTCTTAAATTAAGCCTCTTCTTCCCCTATAGATATTCTTTCATTCATTCCCACCAATCCAGGACTTCGTTTTTATTAAAGAAGTTACAACCTAAACGTCTCAGTGGGATGTAGTTGCACAACATTCTAGAATAATAAAACTGGGAAGGATGTAAGTGATCATAAGCCAGGGTCTTTATTTTTATAGCACAGGAACTAAATTTCAGGGAGATGGAGTTATTTGTCCAAGGACAGACTAGTAGTGCAAGTTCATGGCCAAACCAGAACCAGAATGCCAGTTTTCTGTTTTCTAGACCAGCATACTTCTCACTAAATTAAGGCTCTTAGGAGCAGCTGCCCAGAGGTAATAGTGCTTAGCCCACAGAAAGGAATCTCTACTATTGGGATCTCAGTTATTATGGCCCCCATACTAGGGAAAGAGCTGGCGCCTCTCATTGTAGGCCACATATGTCTACCAGAATGGAGGGAAGGAAAACTCCACAATATCAACATGGAGGAAAAAAGACTACGGTTCACTATGTATTTTATAAAGAAGATTTTTGTTCTGTGTTCATTATTGCACATCCTCTTTAAGGTGCTGAAACCTAATCTTAGTCTTTGTGAAGATGGAGAAACTGAGTTTCACAGGTTTACTTTTCTTGGCTTATTTACTGTTGTAGACCTACCCTATGTTAAATAGCAGATATCTGTCTCTGAAATGTATTATGACATAAGCTGATAAGTTAAAATCAACAAAGATATCTACCTGCCAATTGCCTTTTTCAAAAACTCCAATTATATTATTTTAGTTTTATTTCTAAATATTATTTATGATTAAGGTCCTGGCTTAACCCATGGGGCAATACAGTGTAGAAGTAAATAGTAAGGACTTTGCAGCCAGGCTGTCTGAGTTTGGATCAGTGATTTCTAGCTAATTTTGAGCAAATTACTTAGCACCTCTTTGCCTGAGCGTTTTCATTTGGAGAATGAGTATATTAATCATACATGTTTCCAGTGGCTGTTCCGAGGATTAAATGAGATAATACCTGTAAAATGCTTAGAACAATGCCAGGCACATGGTAAGGCTTGAAGTTAGTAATTATAGTAGAGGTTCTATAAATAAATGTAAGTGAAAATAATCAGCAGATCCACCTGGGAGTGTAGGTTAACCACTCATGCCCTCAAATGCAAAGCTCCTGCTATTGGAATCATTTTGGAGACTGGAACATATCCCCCTTGACTCCCTATAATACTATGCCACATGAGCCCCATGAAAGAAAACTTGATGAAATACAAGCATTAAATGCTATCATGTAACTATCCATAAATTCTGGATTTCCACAAAGCAGTTCATCCGAATCATAATTAAGGGTTTGAAAGTCAAATGATTTAAGTGCTAGTTTTAATTACCGCTTGGTGAACTTTAGTGTGTTAGAATTGTCACAACTTTCCTTAAGGATTACTCTGAAGCCAGGCAATACAGTGGGAAATTATTAACTCCTACTTTGGTAGAGCAATTATCTGCATTACAAGGTTTATGCAATTAGCTGTTTAGGATGTCATTATATTTTGCCATCTGGTACACAGGAGTTTATGCATATGAACAGGCACGTGTTGAAGTGATTTTCACTATATGACTTGTTCTCAACCCAAGTCATCTCTCTAATGAGGGGAAGTTACCGTGCACCGTACATTAGTGGCAGGTGCACACTATCAAGCTTCATTTTCATCGAAGACCTTCATTTTTCCATTTTAAAGTATTCTGCCCAAGTGTTGGAAAATTAATTAGTCGTTTGCAATTGAACAACGCCTGCAGACACGTTCCTTGGCAGTTAGAGGGGGAGCGTGGCTTCAGTTGGGGGCCACGGTTGCAAGGAACTCTCCTCACTCCGTGCAAGAAGCCAGGGTGTAAACCACTGCGGGAGACGGCCTTTCCCGGAGAGGAAAGGAGGGGCCTCGCTGCAGGACGTTCTGAGCCACAGGGGTCAGCAGCCCCCCACCCACCCCAATGCCCTTTCCACTGAAGGTTGAGCGGGGATAGGGATGGGTCCCCAGGGCGTCTCCCGGAGATCACAGCTCCCCCTCCTCCCACCCCTCCGGGAAACCGAGGCGCGAGGCAGCGTGGGACGCCGTTCTCACTGAGCAGGGGTCCCCGACTGAAGCGCATTAAAAAGGCGCCCTCTGCTGGCCGCTCCCAGCCTTTGGGTTAGAGGAGAGGCGGTTAGGGGCCGGGACAAACTTTTCACCCCGCTCTCAGACTGGAAGCCCCGCTCTAAAAAGTGCCCTGCATCCCTGCGGGCGGGCGTTCTGCCCGCAAACCGCAGCCCGCGAGGCTGGGAGGGTGCGGGGTCAGAAGGAATCAGTCTGTCCCCGGGCCCCGCGCGCGGAAAGCCCGGGCTAGCGCGCAGCCCCGGCTGGGGTGCGGGGCCCCCAGGGCGGCGCCCTCTGCGAAAGCAGCGTAGGGGGCGGGAGGGGCCCTGGTCTTCCAAGGCAAGAAAGAAAGAAACCCCAATCGGGAGCGCAGCGGGACGCGGGGTGACCTCGGGTTTGGCCATCGCAGCCCCCCTCAGTCCCGCACCTGCCCCTCAGCCGGCCGCGGAGAAGGTCCCAGCAGTGGGGGGCCCCCTAGGGGGGAACAGAGGTGTTTCTCGGCCTTCCCCCGCCGGGGCTTTGTTGGTTGGTTCTGTCTGAATCGCCAAAGGCCCGAGCCGTCCCGGAAAGGCGCGCGGGCACCCAGCCGAGGCCGCCCCGCGCGGCCATTGAAATCTGACACTGACGAACGAGCTAGGCCTGCTGCTTTCTTTGGAAGAGTTGGGAGTCGCCAGTCTGGAGAAATGTGACTGCTGGGTTCCCAGGGAAACGTTCTGCACGCCCCTCTCCCGCCCCATCCCACCCTGCCCCCACCATTGCTGCCACCTCCTGTCTCCCTTACCGCCCCCCCAACCACCACCACCACACACACACACACACCCTCCCCAGCACGCACGTGTTTCCTCTTTCCCAGTCCGCGTGCCAGTTGGAGAACCAGAGTTCGGCTCCAAGAATTGTGAAGGGAAAGAACTGACCACGGGGAAGTGTGGGTTTATTGGGACTGAGCTTTTGTTTGGGGCTCTGACTGCAGAGGCGCCTTTCACCTTTGATGTTTGGGGCCTGGGGGTGACAGCCAGGGGGGCCGAGGGAAGAGAACCTGGCTGAACCTGGCCCCTTTGGCCTTGTTTCTGCACCAGCCTTGTGGGGGGGGCGGGGGGGGGGTCCGCAGAGAACAGGTTGGATGTCTTACAAGCAAGTTAGCAACCAACAGGCAAATATTTCCAGATAGACAATGTGTGAAGCACTGAACTGGGCACCAGACAGTTATTGAGAATGAAAATAGGAATTTGCGCCCTAGGGGGTGTGCCTCAGTTGGTTGAGCTTGGTCCCATATACGAAAAGGTCACAAGTTCCATTTCCGATCAGAGCACAAACCCAGGTTGCAGATTTGATCCCCAGTCCCAGTGCTACAGAAGGCAACCGACTGGTGTTTCTCTCTCATATAGATGTTTCTCTCTCTCTCTCTCTCTGAAATCAATAAAATAAAATAGGGATTTGCAAGCTGATTAGAGTAATTCAAAGATAAAAGGATAAGTTGGTCTGATTTAATATTCAACTGGATGAGTACAAGTGGAGGGTAGGTAAAATTAGAACTGGCTGTTGAAGTCTCAGAACTTCCGTACCTGGGCATCCATGCCTGCCAGTGAATCGCAGGGCAGAGGTTATTCTATAGTTGCAGCACAGGAAACAGATACTTAAGAATGTTTGAGATGATGGTACCAAGAAAAAGAGCCAACAGTGCACTTGGAAGAGAAAGTTGAACAAGTAAATCAAGGGCAGACTGAGAAGGCTGGTGGTCTTGGAATGGAGGGGGTGAAGTAGGGAAATGTGCTTTGGGGCCAGAGTGGACTAGGTCTAAATCTCCCCATGCCTCCTACAAACCGAGTCTCTGTTCCCCTCTGTGAAGTGGGATCATTGTGCCTCAATATTGTGGGGATTACATAGGGTTAAATTAGACAATGTCCTTAAATTCAGAATTAATATAACCCCTTCTTCCTTTGCAACTATTTCAAAATTGTTTTCATAATCTCTACGTTTCTTTGGAGCCTGTTTAAAGGTTCTTTAAAAAAAAAACAAAAACATGTGGCTCTGCCCCTCTTGTTTAAATTCAATCAGTTCTATTGCCTATGGATGCTCTGGAGTCCATACTATACTGCTGTCTTTTATAGCATCTAAATTATTTTAAAATACTGAGTTTCAACTACAAACTTCTAGCAATTGACTTTCTGAGACACTATCCCATCAGATTGGTTCATCTGATGTCAATAATATGGAGCCTCGGTTTATTAAGACTTTCCATGGCTTTGGCTGAAAACTCAGTTTCCCATGATCAGGAGCAGAAATTAGGTCCTCAAACAAACCCCACAGCTGCCTGTTGTAAAGAGCCCTTCCATTTTATTAAGTGTCTGCTTCCCCAGAGTGGAGCCTACACGGAACAACCTCTGACCTGCAACTGACTTGGGGACATACCCACATTCAGAAGTTCTGAGATTGGGACTTGGAAAGGTGAACATTCTGATTAACACAGGTGACCCATAGATTGGATCCCAGCTCTGCCCCCTTTCATTACAAATGAGAGAGAGAGAGAGAGAGAGAGATTGCGTGCGCCCTGTTGGGGAAAGGTACCAAAAAGAAGTAGCTAAGATATCCAGATATACACCCATACACACACTTACACTGATTGATATGTGTTCTCTTGACATAGAAGCACAATTATATATCAGAGAATAAAACAGGTCTCACCAAAATAAATACCATCTCTTATAAATGTGTATATGTATGACTGTGTCAAATGAGGCCATAAGCTATATTCTCCACCGTTCCTGAAGTCTTTTCTCAACCCATTCATTTATATCACTATACCTGAAGATGGAATTTTGATGGCAAAATTCTAGGATGAAGATCATTCCAGAAGAGAATTAGGTCAGCTCAACATTTGAGCTAGGGTATATGCTCTTTGAACATTAGCTCCAGCACTTCATTATGACAGAACTAAGGCATGGGCCTGGGGAATGGAGAGGGAGAGAAGTTTCTACCCTGAAGTTTAGAATATAAGCAAACTCCAGGAGACATATTCCTGGATTTCTCCATATCTCTGCTAGCACCTAGAACAGCTGTTCTCAACCTTGGCTGCACATTAGAATCACCTGGAATCTTTTTAAAATCCTGATTTCTGGGCCTCATCCTCCGGAAATTCTGTTTCTTTGTTACTAATGTTGTGGCCCCACCCCATAACAAAGAAACAGAATTTCCGGAGGATGAGGCCCAGAAATCAGGATTTTAAAAAGATTCCAGGTGGTTCTAATGTGCAGCCAAGGTTGAGAACCACTGACCTAGAGCATGGTGGAACACATAAAAAGCAATCCACAAATATTGGTTTCAACTTGTTTTTCCTCATAAAGCCCTCATCTAAATATCAAGTGGTTCCCAAAAGCTGACAATTCAAAGGCGGCTGACTTTAAATTCGATAACCTTATGGTGTTAGTTATACAGTAGAGTTTTCCTATTAATGAATCTCCTGTGGCATCTGTTTCAAAGTGGAAACCTATTGTATTGTTAGAAATACTCTCAGTCTATAGAAGGTAGCAGTAGATGCAGTTATAGACTGAGCTCTTGGTAAGGCATTCCCAAGCAGAAGCACCAGGGCTGGACCCAGGAGGAGAAAAAACAAAGTGGGATGCACACATTTACATCAGATGCCCCGACCCAAAGCCTTCTAGTGAGTAACTCCCAGGCCTTTGATATGTTAGTTATTCTCAGGTGTGAGCAGGAAGTATTCTGAGTACAAATGGAGGTTTGATTTTGTGCTTAAGAAGAACGGAAACCAATGAGCAATTGTTGTACAATGAAAAAACTCCCTGAGCAATCCAGCCCACCATAAAATGTTACTACAACTACATGGACACAGACCAGCAAACATATTTCATGTACAAAAATATTCATTGTAAATAATTCTTATAACTAAATCCACAAAGCACTATAGGTCAGATGCCAGATTTGGCAATAGCTGCCTTACACCAAACTTTTCAGTGTAATGGTATTTGTTATGAGATTTGGTCAGTTTGGTCATTAGGTAAACATGTTATTCATATTTATAAAAGTATAAATCAACTCCTTTTGGGCTTCTCCCATTGCATCCCTGCTCCCTTCTTCCACCACCAATATTTCTTTAGGAAACATTATAATGCTCTACCGTTACTTAAGGCTCTAAACACCATCCTTTACCACACCTTCAACACAGTATAACCACCAACGTGTTCACTTCTTCTACCTGACCTTTCTCCATAACTTTTAAAAGTGCTCCAAAGCCAGCTGGGACCATCCTAAGTTGTGGTGCAACAGAAGTCACTTGAATGTGTTGTCTGAAGACCTGGGCTCTCCATGACTTGGCTCCACCACTTCTCTGTAGGACTTTAAAGGACTCTAAGCTCCCTGAACCAATGTTTCCTCTTCTGAAAAGAGAGAACTTGAAGTCCTCCTTCACGGAGGTGTGCGAGAACCACCTGGGGCCTCATATGTAAAATTCTTAATAACCGAGCACGTGGTAGGTACTTAATACATTAACATTACGGTAGATGGAGAAATTTTTTTTAAGTAGAAAAATGTACCAACTACGGCTTGTATCCCCATGTCTTTATTTCCTCACCTTTAAAATAGGGATAATGTATACCATGTACGGCGATAAAAAAATTAAAAGAGGTAATAGTACATAGTAATAGTAAGTTATACATAAATATGTTATTATTTGTCTGTGAGAAGGGGATTGGCGAGAAAGAGTAGTTATCAAAACTTCCACTAACCCTTCCTTCTATTCTAATCAGACACTCAGGCCTCTTTGGCTCTCTCTGCCCTCGTTTAAGGCCTAATCTTCACGGAACAGAAAGAAGCTAGATGAAGTCTTGCAAGTTAGATCTCTTAGTACAAAAAAAAAAAAACGGCTTTTCATGTTAGAAGCAGGTGAAAGCTCCTTGCAGGTGCCTACAATTTCTCACCGAAGCTATCTCATTTCATTCTCACAAGGCTCGGGTCAGACAGACACCACCATTCCCTTCAAAGGATGAGAAACCCAAACCTCAGAGAGGTTTAGTCGCTTGTCCAAGGCCACACAGCTACTCCTCTCAGGGAAACACGCCGCATTCCTGGAGACTAGCCCGAGGAGACACTCCTTTGACACTCCTGTAGTTACTCCCCCAATTCCGCGCTCCCCTAAAAGCTCATTCTCAGCGCCAGCAGGACTCCTGCTGCCGCCAACAGGCCGGTAAACCGTGGAGTTCGTACCTCAGACTCAGGAGCTGAGAGATGGTTCTGGGCAAACCACGTGGCCCGACTCCGCGGGGCCGCGCTCCGGGTGTGTCTGCCCGGCTCCCTCGTGCTATCTGCAACTTGCCTATAGGTGGCGCCGTGACTCGTTCAGGGAATTGGAGGGCGAGGACGCGGGCCACCAGCCGCCTCCCCCAAAGGCCAATTTAAATAGTTCCTTGGCTGGAGCCCAGCACAGGAACCTTGGTAACATGGACTGCCCCCCACCCCGCGCGCCCCCGGCCGGTCTCTTCCTCTCCCCGCCCCTCCGCCCCCTTCCCCCTCCTCCCCCTCCCCCCTCCCCCAGGGCTGGCGCAGTGCGGGAACCACTAGCCTGAGCTTCCTCCGAGGCCGGCTCGGAGCCGGATCTCCAAGCGCTCCAGGCCCAGCTGGGCGCTCCTGGGCGGCGCTTAGATCCCGAGCCTCGGCCGGCCCCGCCACTCCGTCTCTGCACCCACTTTTGCCCGCAGCTGTAGGGGGTGGCGGGATGGAGGAGAGTGTGACCCCGGGAGTGCTGGGCACGGGCAGCTTTAAAAACTTCTGAAAGGCCTCGTTCAAAGCCTCCAAGGACAGACCTTGGGCGGAAGGCGGGATCCACGAAGGGGCCTGAAAGGGGGCGGGGGTGCACCTGCAGGGCCAAGAGCGCACGGCCTGCGAAAGGGGACCGGTTCCCCCGCGGGCCCTGAAGCCCCCGCCCCGCACTCGCTGCCGGGCCTCGGCCCGGTCCGGAGAAAGGGGGAGCCCAGCGGCCCCTCCCTGGACCCTGGCTTTCCTCCTTCCCACCGGTCGGCAGCGAGGCGGGAGCTACGGTGGCCACCGCCATCCCTGCAGGGTCTTCCTTCCCTCCCTCCCCTCCCTAGGAACCCGAGATTCCGCCGCAAAATTGAATTCCTGGCTTTTTATCCCGGCAGGAGCCATCTGAGGAAGTGGGCATCGCCATGGTGGAAACGTTCGCATTTTACACTCTACCCCCCTGCACCCTAAAAACCACTGGGGCAGGGCGAAGGGGAAGCGGGAGGAAGAGCCCGCGCTGGGGAAGGGAGGGGTTGGCAAGGGTCGCCCGGTAGCAGGAGGGATGGTGCCTGGCAGCGTGGGGAGCAGGCGCCGGCCGCTGTGCGCCCCGGCCGCGCGATCCGAGGGCAGGTGGGGAGGACCGCCCGCCGCCGCGGGCCCCGCAGCTCTCCCGCGGGCGGAGCGCGGACGCGGGCCCTCGCTGGGCCCAGAGACGCGCACTGCAAGGATTTGCTGAGCACAGCGTGATGAGGGTCTGCGTCCTCTGGGGTCCTTCCCAGTGAGGCTCTGGAATGAATTCGGTAAATCATTTTCTCCAAGTGTTGTTTCTGAAAAAGACAGTTTCTTGGTTCTTCTGCAATTGAGCGCTTTAGTGGGAGCAACTATGTGGAGGCTCTATTAGGAGGGTTTCCGCCACCTGCGGTCTCACTCGGTGAGACCAGCTAAGTCGTTAGTGGAATCGAATGAAGCTGCGTAATTTAAAGGAAGGAAAATCGCCGCTGAAAATAGAGTAGTTAAAAAGTAAACTACATACAATGTATTGTTTGCTTTGAGTCCTTTTCCTTGATATGAGAAAATAAAATAGTTGAGTCCCCCCCACACACCCCCAATTAGCGTTTATCATACTTTCTCAAAGGCCTTGAAAGAATTATTTTAGTGAATTTTAAGAACAGTAATTGCTGACATTGCACGCAGCCAAGGTGTGAGAACAGATCGGTAGACTCCAGAAGTTTAGTTGTAACGTTAACTCTCAAATTTAGTGTCAGTTCTATTTTTTTTAAATAGGGTGGTGTTTTTATTAACTCGTATTCAAGAGGTAGGGAACACGGAGAAGGAAAGCGACCAAAGGAAAAACAGAGCAATGGAAACAAAAAGAGGCGAGATTAAGTGTAACAGTCTGGTCTTCAACGAGTCCCAAGCCGGTCTCCTAATGCACTGCACATTTCTGGTAGCGTCAGCTTTATCCGGAATACCCGTGGGCCTGGTCTCTAAGCGCTGCCTAAGAAAGGACTTTCCCTTTTGTGAAAGTCTAGCACTTGCTTAAGAAGTAACCCTAAGGGGAAAGGGGGTCCTCTCACAGTGACCTGAGCTGACCTTGCTGCTTTAAAATCAGCAGGTATGCGCAGCATCCCTGGTGCCCAGCATCCCAGCTCCCAGCGCTGGAGCCGGGATGTGGTGGACAAGAGAAACAGTTGATGGTCCGCAGTGTGTCCTGAGTACCTTGACCTGGCATTTTAGCACAAAGACTGGCATGCTGAAACTATCCCCCTGATGTTAGCAAAGCTAAGAGAGTTAGTTCCCTACAAATTTGCCCACTTTGCACCCAACACTTTTGGTATAAAGGATGAAAAGAACATTTTATCCCTTAAGACTAAAATGTAGCCTTTAAAACACTCCCAACAGGGGTTGAAAGCATGTCAAGGGCTCAAAGACAAGCTTGTGTTGCCCACAAGGCAAGTGCAACTTACCAGGTTAAAGAGCAAGAAACTTTGTAAAAGTTAGAATCCGCTATTCCAAGACATAGTTTGAGAAAGTGTTACCAAATAGCCTGGTAACCACAAGAGGAGCAGAGATACTTGGGGCTCTTTGGATTCTGAAAGGGGGGTGGGGTAATTGAAACTCTGTGCACTATAGTTTGAATGTTTTAAGGTTTACTGTAAGCAGTCCTTCTATCTCCACTAAGCTAGAAGGCTATATTTCTGAGCAAAGTATTCCTAGTAATTTCCCCCCTGGAATTAAGGAGCATAAGACCTTTAAAACTCTCTTGATCTGAAAAATCACAAAACTAGCAAACTCTGCCACTTTTCTCTCGAGTCTATTAAACCTTGAGTGCAAAATAATTAAGATGGTGCTTTTTCCCAAAAAGAAACTCCACGGAAAGTTTCCGCAGATGAGTGCTTTGTTAGAGCCCATTCCTTAATGGTGTGTGTGGAGCGGGGAGGGAACGGTCAGACAACAAACGGGGTACAAGCACACACCGTGTCTGCACTGGCACCCACACTCCGATTCTGGGTCCATACACTGCCAGCTAAAGAACAAGGACTTGTCCACTTGAAGTATGTGAGGAGCAAGGCGTGATGCAGGGTCCAAACCCATGTCCACAAAATACAAAGTGGGGAGCTTGACCTCTGGCCTCGAGGGGAAGGGCTACCCTAAAAGAAGTCTGGGGCTTCCCGCAAGCAGTGAAAACCAGCCTGGAGGTCTGCAACCTGTTCGCTACCGGGGTAACCACTACATCCCACCAGCCTCACGGCCCCCCAGTATCAGTGCTGCGGTTCAGAAGCTGGAAACTGCGGTTTTTAATTGGGGCTGGGTCCTGCCTTCCCCTGCCTCTTCAGTGGCCTCTCTCTGTAAGCGGATTTGTTTTTCCATGCAACGCTGGCAAGTCGATTTTAGGAAATCTTGCCTCTGCAAAACGCTTTAAACGTGGTAATATATCGCAGCCTTATTAAGTCCCCCTGCGGGAGGGCATGAAAGGGGCTCTGTTTTCCTGAAAGATTCAGGAACTTGATGATTTCAGCAAAGGACTGACCCAAGGATTGAGTCCACTATCCACTCACCTGAAGGCAAGGTGTTTTGTTCTGGGTTTTGTTGTTTGATTTGGTTTTCAATGCCTAGGAGATTTTCATACAATACTCGCTCCAAAAAGAAAAGAAAAAAAAAAGAGCATTGAACTTGTGTCCTTCGTGACAAGACACCCCAGAAGTGTCTCTGAGAGAGGAGGCTGCAGAGTTGGTGGAACCATGTATTAATATGGAGAAGCAGGCTGTCTGGGCCAAGTTCCAGAGCAAGAGCACTCGGTGGGGAGGGGCAGAAGTTTCTCAGAGGTCGCCACTAGGGAGGGGGCAGCAGTGCAGAAAGCCCCTCCTAAAGTTCAGTTTTACAGAGCATCTGATCTTCCTTCCAGGACACCTTGTTTGGGTGCCCCCAGAGTTTCAGCCTCCACCTTGAGAGTCAGGGTTGGATCTGCTGCATCGCCCCCTCCTTCCCCTAGGGATATGCCAGGTTGCCAGCCAAGGGCAGGGTACTGCTGGGCTCCGGGTCAGCTCTGAGGCCAGAGGTCGGTGCCCAGCCACTGCACATCCAGCCTCCTCTAGCCGCTACAAGGTCGTGACCTTGCTGGGCAGCTCCAGTGCCTCCGCTCATCCCCTCCCCCTCCCTCCACCCCCCTCTTGATCTCTGCCCTTCTGGGGGCCTGGAGTGAGTGATCCTTGTCCGCTGGGTCGTCTGGGTAGGTGGTGATTAGAGAGTAGAACTGAATTTATTTGTTCTCAAATTCCCCCAGCACCTCTGAAACTAGAGAAGTCTGAGAGTCACTAGGGGCCATGATCAGTGAAGTCCTCACCTGGACTCTGAGTTCATAGGATGCTCTGGGAGGTCTGGCACCTGCAGCTTCTGGGTGCCAAGCTGCTGAGGGCAGGATGGAGTGAAATTCACCTGGTTTCCCACCTTTGGCTCCTGAATTTTTTAAAGTATAGGTACCTTGCTTAGGTTTCCTTTGGGGCACCTTACCGCACCTCTTTAGAAGAAGGGGTGTGCGCTTGTGGTAAGGATGGAGGGGGAAGGAGAAAGCCAAGCAGGTGGAGAAGAAACGCAGGGGCACCCTCTTCTATTGATTTATTTATTTAGGACATTGTGTTAATCAGATTGTCAAAGTGGAGTCTAGCGCTCACGCTGGTGCTTGGAACGACTGAACTTTTCTCCCCATGTGCTCAGGAAAAACACTTTCTGGCTCACAGAACTTAACCGGTGTCTGCCGCCCCCTAAACTTGGTGTCAGACTCAGCCCCAGCATCCTAGGCCTCAGTGGGGCCTTCTCTGGGAGAACAGTTAGTGCACCTGGGGCTTCGGGTGCCACAGGAGGAAAGAAGTGGGACGTTACTTTCCAACAAGCGGTGACCTAAGCCTGCCAGCGCCTACCTTGTTCTGGAAACACCTAATCTCCACTTCCTCTATAAAGCTTAACTGAAACTCGCCTCCAATCCCAAACTGCAAACACTAGAAGAATTGCTCGCTCAAGCATTCCATGCCTGTGGCCCTTCCTAAAGCCTTGTTCAGGTCTGCACTCCGGGGATCATTAGGAGAAGAGAGACCTTCAGGCTGTCACTTTTCCCTTTAAGCTAATCATAACACAAAGGGAGCAGCCAGAAGTTTGGGATTGTTTTGCCTTCATACCTCAATGACAGAGACTAGGTCTGGGGTATCAGGTTGTAGGGGGGGAAAGTATCACAAGAGGAACAGGTAGGAACCGATGTCTTGGAAACTTCTCTCCAAAGAAAACCTTGGCTTCCTCCCATCTGGACAGCCGAGACACACATTAATAAGGATGCACTCAACACACAAAACCAATATTACATATCTGCCTGGGTCTGGTCAAGTGGACGATTCTCTGACTTCATCACGATTGTATGTGTGGGAATGAAGTGTTGGTAGGAAATGTGCTGGCCTATTCTTAATAATAATAAAGAGTGCTGAGCTTCTTGCTTTAAGCTGACATCATAAAAGCCAAATAAAATAAGGTGCTTAGGGGTATTAGTTGAAATCCAGGAGCAGTTCACAGATTCCTCTATGATATCTGACCTTGCTTTCCCTGTGTTTACCTTGGAGTAATAATAACCTCTAACATGTACTGAGCTGTTTGTTACATGTCCTGTTCCAAGCCATTTTAATATGATAACTCACTTAATCCTGAACAGTCCTAGGAAGTAGTTGCTATTATAATCCCCATTTTATAAATGTGGGGAACTGAGGCACAACTAAACTAAGTAATTTGTCTATGATTACTCAGCTAGTGCTGTCAAAACTAGCCAATGGCTTGGTTTTAGTGACCACACTCTTGACCACTCGCTACACAGTGGTCCCTACCTGAGACCCTGCTTGGAGTTATTTTCCCAAAAAAGTAGACAGGGAGTAATTAATCCCATTAATTTGGTCAATCTAGACAACCAAGCTGGCTCACCCACCAAAAGTTCTTTTCTCTGAATATCCAAGGGATTTAATACATTTCATATACAGATTATAGTAAACAAGAATATTGAACATTGTTTTAATCCCCAAACCCTTTTGGGCTGATTTTTGAAAATAATCTTTCCCCCTTCTTCCCAAAAATATAATTACAATATTACATCATCATTCTCAAAAAGCATTCATGATAGGCTCTATACACCTCAGAGCTGGGACAATAGCAACTCTTAATATAGACACAATCTTTATTGTTAAGGACACAGACTGGACCATCATTTTCATCACCGTTAGTCTAAACAGACGCCACCTGAAGAATGTGACCTCTTTCTCTCTCTGCATGAACCCTCCCCTCACCATCCCCTCCTAGATAGAATCATGGAGAGTCAGCGGAAACATAAAAAACTTAGAAAGCATATCATCTACCCTCTGCGATTTTACAGCTGAGAACGGAGGGCCAAAGGAAAAAGAGACCTGCCCAAGCTTACAGCCCAGGCGCTGGTGGGCACCCAGGGCTCCTCATTCCCAGGTCTGCCCTCCTCTCCTAAACCCAACTGCCCCTCGGAGTTCATAAAGGTATTTAGACCAAGAGCACACTTAAAAAAAAAAGTTCCAACAACCCTTTTTGGACCCAAGATATATAAAGAAGGGGCTGTCTTACGCCTTTCTTCCTCTCAGATGTGTTCCTGGAATGTCTTCACCAGATGTTTACCCAAGAAATTACAGTCGCAGAGTCTTCGACATGTGCCGTGCATTTTAAAAGCAGCATTTTAGACCTGAACCCAATTAATGATTTTCTTTTCTTTTATATATATATAAAAAAGAGGGGGAAATTTTAGTTTTGCCTGCAAGTGATCCGAGTCTTTACAGAGTCTGCGTTAACATCACCCACTTTCACTCTGGGACGTGCTAGTCTCACAGTCTAGTTTTGTTCAGACTTTATTTTGCTCCAAGCTGCATTACAAGCCACTCGTCCACGCTGCAGAAGGTGGGGGTAGGGAGCTGGGGGGACGGCTCTTCTCCCCGCCCCCCCCCTTCATATACGTGAAGCAATTTGGAATCATTCCACTTGGCGCGCGCTCTCTCTCTCTCTCTCTCTCTCTCTCTCTCTCTCTCTCTCCCCTCTCTCTCTCTCTCACACACACACACACACACGTGTACCATGCATGTGCGGGCGCCTGCAGATCTGTGTACAGGCGCGCTTGTGATTTAAAGTGACAGGACCCAGAGCTGGACTGAAGAAGTGAGTTATTTTGCGTGATAAATCAACTTGGTTGTCTCCACACTGTACTTCCATTATTCCCCGAGCGCCGGCGGCTGCGGCGGACGTGCACTGCGGCAACCGTGTCCGCGGAGCCGCGGGTTCTGCGGCCGCTGCGGCGGGGCGGCGGGGCGGCGGCGGCGGCGGGGGCGCGGGGGCGCGGGGGCGCGGGGGCGCGAGCACCGACTGATTTTTCCAGATCGCGTCTCCTTCCGTGCAACTCGCCAAATCAGAACCCAGCTGCCCGCAGACGCCTCTCGGGATGCGTGTGGATTGGGTCTTGTACCTGAGATTTCTTTCCACGCTTCTTTCTTTGGAGGGAGGAGCCGAGCTGGCGGCGCAGGAAGGGAGATGTACCTTTTCTGCTTTATTTTCCTTTTATGCTCTTTTAAAAAAGAAAGAAAGAAAATGGCTACCACCGCTTCCAGGGCACCGGGGAGGCCAGACCTTTGCAGATAGGGAGATGATGCTTTAAATCTCTTTCTTCCCTCCATCCCGCCCCCTCCCCTCCCCTCCTCCTGGCAGCTCTGCGACAGCCAGGGGAGAAAATGGCCAGAGGCAGTTGTGTGGGTCATTTGTCCTCACACTCGATTTTTTTCTTCGGACAAATAGCCACCAGTTTTCTTTTTCTTTACAAACTGGTCCTTTTTATCTGCTGTCATATTTTTAATAAACTATGTCCGGAACACGTTTGGTTTGTCTTTTGCTTGAACACCTAGCGAAGCAGCGATGGGCCGGCAGCGGGGCGTCGGGGAGGGGACAGTCTCGCTACCAGTTCGGTAGGGATCACCTGGGGCAGACACAGCCCAGTGGTTACAGACACTTTTTTTTTTTAAGGGACCCGGGTAATTAACAAATTAATTACCAGATGTGTATTGATGCCTGCGAATTCTAAAAAAAGCACAACCAGAATTCCACTTTGACGTATTAATGATGGAATTGCTGTTCCCTATAGCTCGGCATATGGACCTTACCAGACTGATCATTTACATTTAAAAAGGAATTCCAAAGACCCGGGAGACTGCTTTGGTGTCCACTTTGCAAGAGGGGTGGGGAGCCCTTTCCATTCATAAAGGTGGCATTGACATATTTATTCTGGATTTGTACTTCTCCAGAAGCTGCCTCCAAAGCTATGGTCACATTGGGGAGATAATCGCGGTGTCAGTGTGTGAGTAATGACATCGTGTTGCCTAACAATAATTTAAGCAACTGTGTCTTTGTTTACAGTGATGTAACTTTCCCAAAGTTTGTTTGTAGCTTTAAAGAGTTTAAGAGCAGAGCTGATTGCAAATGAATAACTGCCCAGAGGAAAGTGAGCAGGATTCAACGCTCTGGGTTGGGCTCCCTGCTCCCATCTTTATCTGTAATCCCAACCTGTAGATACCAGGGGCGGGGTGGACAACGACCCCATTTTCCTTAGAGAGATTGGGAAGGAAGAGGCCGAGCTGATGACTTGACAACCTGATGAAGTCTGCCTGAATTGTTAGTAATATGAAGTAATACTTCTGTCCAAGGCAAATCAAAAAGCCAGATGCAGCAGTGCAGTGAAAATCCAGCTCAGTTCAATGTGAACATATATCATGGTTGAAATGCAGCTTTTTAATGAGTGTGTCTCAAGTAGTAAAAATGAGTGCAAATAAACTCAAAACTAATCACCTCAGTTGTTCCAACATTTAAGACATACTAAGTTGGGCATGCGTTTGGGCTGTTGTTTCACAGCCCATGATGTGTAGACAGTGCACAGTTTCCATGCTATAATGGCTTGGAGATAGAGGGGTATTTTGATTTGGTCATTAGAGTAGAGACAAATGAGAGCAGGTTAATATCTCGGTCCACAGAAACACGGCCTACCAACTCTGGGGAAGCCCACACTCTCCCAGGCAGCAAAACCTCCACTGTCCTTTATTCATAAAGACCCAGATCCCAAGGTCTTAGAGTTGGGCATGAATCTTACTTATAACTATAAAAAGTGATACACCAAAATGTACTGATTTACTTATGAATGTATGAAAACTAACAGATAAAGAAGTCTTTGTTGGGCATTAGGCAGGGCTCGAAACTTGGGAAACACTCCTCTAAAGTTTACCTGAATTAATACTTCTCGGGATATCTTCCGTGTAACCATGATTTGTCCTTTATAGAGACTCAATTCAGGCGGGAGAGTTAGCTTTTTAAAACTTTTGTAGTATCAAAGTTTTTCTTAAGGGAAAAAAAATCTCAAATGAAGTTTTCTTATTATAGGAAAAGTTTAGTGAAAGTCTTAATGTGTTACTGCTTTAACTAAAGTGAACTAAAGTATCTAAATACTATAAACATTAATTACGATGTTTTCTCAATTCATCATGTTTTTATTTTTTTTAAGTAACATAGAGTAGGGTAGTAAACAACTTCAGATTTTCTCATATTGGAATTGTCCTATCAGTAAAGTGTTTGTAGGATTGCATTAAATTCTCATATCACAAATTGTGAAACAGGGTTGTTGTTTTTTTTACTTCGAAGTTAATTCAATTATTTTATCTACAGTCCATGGGAGTCTATTACTATTGCACCTGGTAAACTCATTAAGATCAATAGTATGTAATATTATACAACACAATTTTTGAAAATTAAAACAAATACCTTGAACACATGGAAAGAACTGGAGTGATCAAGATATAATGTCAAAACAATACAGACACTTGTCATACTATGGGTTTGAGTCATTACTGACATTCAATTTTACAAAAGCAAAAAAAGAAAAGGAAGGATGAGTTTTATAAGCTCTTCAGTGCTTTTCCAATTAAGAACATTTAGCTTGGGAAACAACAGGTGTTTGTATCACTGTTATTATCTACCCAGAAAACCTCTCTTCTGGTCATGCTACCAAAAAAAAAAAAGATTCAAATACTATTTTAAATAGCACCTGATATACATTGATAATACAATGAGTCAAATATTTGTAACATAAAATTCAATTGTCTTGTCAAATTTAGACTTTGAGAAACTAAATTGGACACTAATGGCTATATTTTTGACATGTTATAAAGCAAATATCATACATATCATATTTTCAGAATTTACTCAAATATTATACTGTCATCAGAATGCAGGATTTACTGCAAACTGATGCTCAAATAGAGACTTTCACAATATAGTCCTAATATAAGGCATCGGATTTGGAGGGAGAGCAGTGAGGTAGGATGCACCTCATTGTTTGATACAACTTCATGTGTCATATGTTTTTACTGACTTGGGGAAGGCTATTTTGCTCTGGCCTTCTGGCAAATAAGGTAACCCAGGCTTGTCTAGAGTCACTTGTCTCTTTGACGGCCAGATCACCACTTATTTGTCCCGCATTCCCAGGCCTCATGTAGTGCTGGCTACAGCAGCATTCAGTAAATGTTTTCCAGACTTAAACTTATTTGATAGTTCCATTTTTTTTCTTAATTTTTGATAGTGAGTATAAATTTTGGAAGTGGATAGGGCTAGTAGAAATACTTTGGCAGAAAACCAGTTGGGAGATTTTTGTTTCTATATGCTATCTCATGACAAATTAAAATATTTGTGATTTATTGTCAACTTTATAGCCCTTGGGAGGACTAGCAAACTAATAGGAATAATGTTAAAACCAGAAACACCATTCTTTGGCTGCTTCCTTGAAAAAGTACTTTTTTTTTAATATACCAAAAGCATACCAAGTACCTTACAAACTTTACATTTTCAGCTCTCTGCCTGGCTCCGCTTGCAACAAACTGGCCATTTCAAGCATCTTTGCCAAACCGAAGCACTCTTTATAATTGGTTCTCCTTGCTCTCATTTCAGTTTTCTTTCCTTGGTAAACAAAAGTGAAAACTATGCCAAACTGCCAACATTTATTGAAGGTTAAATGCCTTTATTTTTCCCAGCATTATTTTACTGAATATGGCATTAGTTACTGAATGATCTTAATATCTACAATAACCCAAGGCATTTTTCTTGCATATTAAAACAGAGCATTTTTCCAAACAACTTGTTTCTGCATTCATGTGATCTAAGATAGAAACCAGCTTCTTTTCTTCACCCATGAAAGGGATCAAGCGTTGTTTTCATAGGTACCCAATCTGCTGATGTAACACAGCTCATAGCTTTCATGGTAAAAAAAAAAAAAAAAAAAAAAAAAAAGAAGTATATAACAAAGGAAAGCAGCATCATTGTTTTTCATGATTTTTATAATATTACATTATTTAAATAAAAACATTATATAAAGTCAGAACTAGACTATTTGTATCCCAATTATGGAAAAAGTCCACTTAATCAAATATGAACCTTCTTAAGTTTTCTTATAGAACATAAGGTATCAAATTAATATGTGCTATTTAATTTTAACATTGCAGATAAAGAGATACTCTCCTGTTGGAACTTTTAAAAATTGCTCTAATGTCAATATTAATTGGCAAAGTAATGACTTGAAAACATTAGTATACTACCAACCATGGTGAGTGGTTTTCACAACTCAGGGAAAACGGTGGTTGAATATTTTTTATTGTAAGGAGAAGTGTTGTACAGTATTATTTGCCAAGGTGAAATAAATTTGATCTAAATGTCTTTTGTTCTAGGTTAGGCTCTGGGACATGTTGACTAATTTTACCACTTTCACAGCAAAAGGAAAAACTGAGATAATGGAGTAGGAAAAGGATAGGCTACTTGTTGTGAACCCCTACAATCTATTTTTTACACTGTGGTCAGAGTGCTTTTTCTGAACAAAAACTGATGTTGTTGCCACCTTCTTTAAGCCCCTTCAATGGCTCCGCATTAATGTCAGGATAAAGTCTAAAATCTTTAAAGTTGGTCACTAGGCCCAGAGTGTTCTGACCTGTATTTACCACTTCAGCATGGCCTTGGCACCTGCTCTCTCACTAGCTTGCAGTTCATTTTATTTCTTCTTTCAATTGCCACCCTAGTCTTCCTCTTCCCTATCTCTCCCCTGGCCCTGATAACTCCTATTAATCTTTGAGTAAAACCTGTTCTGACATTCAAAAAACATTTCCAAAACACATGGATGAACCCATAAGCCAAAGAAAATATGCAGAATCATAGATGTTTAGAATTTTAAAAGATCTTGAACATCATTTTTCAGATGAGGAAACTTACAATGGTTCTGATGATCAGGTGACTTCAAAGATCATACAATTAATAGGAGAGCTGAGTCTAGAGTCCAAGATTCCTGATATTTGTGAAATTAACTCTGTAAGTGAAATAAGTCCTTAAAGAATTTGTTCAATTTTTTTCTCCAAAGATAAATTAAGGTTGCTACTTACACCTCAAAAAATTACAAATAGAATTACCATATGATTCAACATTTCCACTTCTGAATACGTACCCAAAAGCATTGAAAGCAGGGGCTCAAATAGATATTTATACACTATACTCATAGTAGCATTATTCATAATAGTAAAAACGTGAAAGCAACCCAAGTTTTCATCAATGGATGAAACAAAAAGTGGCATATACATACAATGGAATACTATTCAGCCTGAAACATGGAAATTCTGGCACATGCTACAACATGCATTTATCTGAAGACATCATGCTAAGTGAAATAAGCCACTCACAGAAGGACAAATACTGAATGAATGCTGAATCTAAGGTACCTAGAGAAGTCAAATCCAGAGAGACAGAAAGCAAAATGAGTTCTAGGGCCTGTGAGAGAAAGAAATGGGAAGTTATTATTTAACGTTTACAAAGTTTCAGTGTGGGATGATGAAAAATTCTGGTGATTGATTATGATGATAGTTGCACAACAGCGTGAATACATGTAATGCCACTGAACTGTATATTTAATAATGGTTAAAACGGTAAATATTATGTTATGTATGTTTTATCACAATGAAACAAAACTGCTGTTTCCCTAAGGGACCTACCAGTAGAGTGTCAGATCACGCCCTGTCTCCCTACCCTGACCCACACATCATTCTTTTTTTCTGTAATGTTTTTGGTTGACTCATAATCCTGCTTCTTAGCCTATTAACTGGGCTTTGAGCCAAGCTACCCACTTGTTACTGCTTGTGTATCCAACACAACAACAACTCTAACTCTACAACTTCCTTGCGGGACTGCCCTTTGCTGACCCCATTTTGAGTCACCTTATGAAAGAGAGAGGTCAAGAGAGACTGGAGTGCTAAAGGATAGGAGTGGAAAAGAGAGTCTGAAGTCTGAGTGTCCATGCCAAAGAAGTTTCCCAGTTCCCATTTCCTGTCTCTCCAGATTACTTTTTGGAGGGTGGAATGTGATCTTAGAGTGAGTGTGAAAAAGAAACACCACCACCAGGATCAGAGGTGTCAACTTCAACTAGTTCTCTCTTTTTTGCTGATTTTCTGTGCCTATAGACACTGATATCAAGCTAGGTACATTCTAATTTAGCAGTATCAGGAGCACTTCGTATCACTAGCCCCAGGCACTCAAGCTGAAGTTGAGGAATTTCTAAAATAGTCCTTTAATAAGATGCCATCCTTCCCATTCCCTCTATCCTTATGGCGGTTGAAATCTCACCCAGGGAAGCTTAGTAAAGACTGTCCTCTTCACAACCCTGGTCTGTGTGTATGTATGGCAGTGATGGGGATGATGGTGGTGGGAGGTTATGTGCTAAATTTTTTGAGACCTCATAATGTCTGTGTTGCTTTTGAACAAACAAGCCTTCTTGAATTTGAATGTTATAATCATATGAATACTGTGTATTTTATAAGTTTTTACCTTTTCTTTTTAAAATTAATTGCTAAGAAACTCAAAGTCAAATTATAAGTTAACCCAAAAGAGTACACAGGATTTCATTGTATGTATTTTGGATACTAATCTTGGCCTTGATTTTATCTTATATATATCTTAATAGTGTCCTTTAAATAGAAAGATAGATAGATATAGATATTTAGTTAATTAATTATCCTATATAATAAAAGCCTAATATGCTAGGTGTCCAAACGACCGTTTGACTGCTTGACTAATCGCTATGATGCACACTGACCACCAGGAGGCAGACGCTCCAACCATTAGATTAACTTGCTGCTGGGGACCAGCCGATGGGGACTGGGCGAGTTGGGCAGGACATGCCCTGGAGCCCTCCCCAGCCCAACTGTACACCAGTGGGGTCCCTCGGCCTGGCCTGCACCCTCTTGCAATCCAGGACCCTCAGGGGATGTCAGAGAGCCAGTTTCAGCCCGATCCCCATAGGCCAGACTGAGGGACCCCACCGGTGCACAAGTCCATGCACCAGGCCTCTAGTATATTATATTTATGCTGCCTCTATTCCAAAATGTCTTGGAATGGAGATATGTAGATATGTGTGTTTGTGTGTGTGTGTGTACATATAGAGGTAGGTAGGTAGATAGATAGATAGATAGATAGATGGATAGACATCTCCACTCCAAAACCTTTTTGAATAGAAGCAGGATATATATGACTAACTAAGTATCCATATTCTGTATTCTGTGCTGTATTGTAAACAACTATTGGTATAGGCCCGTGGTCGGCAAACCGTGGCTCGCAAGCCACATGCGGCTCTTTGGCCCCTTCAGTGTGGCTCTTCCACAAAATACCACGTGCGGGCGCACATGTACAGTGCGATTGAAACTTCGTGGCCCATGCACAGAAGTCAGTATTTTGTGGAAGAGCCACACTGAAGGGGCCAAAGAGCTGCATGTGGCTCGCGAGCCGCAGTTTGCCGACCACTGGTATAGGCCTTTGTAGAATAAAAACCTAAATTTTTTTTACATTTCATATTCATTATTTCATTGAATTCTCGCAAAACCTCAAGAAGTAAGCAGGACTAGTGATATTTACATTTCACAGAGAAGGAAGCTAGAGAAAGCAATTGCACTGCCCAAGGCCACAAACAGCAAAGAATAAAGAATCCCATCAGCTCACAGCTGTTAACACCAAGTTACAGTTCTAGACTATTGCTCTCACCCCACCCTAGTTTATTTTTCCTGAAAACTATCCTTTAACTGTGAACACGTTTGAGTAAATCTTTCAGGTATCAGCCTAGATTTTAGAGCCTTTCCTTCAGTTTAGCTAGTTGACTGTTTTCTTTCTCCTATCAGATTCACTCACAGTATTTCTTCATTTTCCCAGGCCTCTTTTCAACTTTGATACCAGAGATAGTTATTCACTCCTTTCCCATTCCTGCAAAATAGTCTTTGCATGATGTAATGAAACTCGCACTGGAACTGGGGATTAATTCTTAACCAGCTGTGTGGCCATGCTAGCCACTTCACTCTGCTGGCTTCAGTTTTATCATCTGTAAAGTCTGGTGGACAGAGACTTCTGAGCTCCCTTTCAGCTCTCCTTCTGTGAATTGTAAGCTTCAGACTTGGCTACTTTCGAGTTAGCCAAGATACAGATTTCCTTTCTTTGGTCATCCTAGCTACTCAGTTGTGTGATATCATCTGTGGTCTTCAGGAACTTCTGCAGTTTGCTGTGTGTTCAAGATGGGGAGGATGGGTCTGAAGTTGGGGGAAATGGGGAGTTGTTCTTCAGTGGTGTAAAGTGTCAGCGATGCTAGATGAATGAATACATTCTAGAACTTTGCTGTACAACCTAGTGCCTAGAGTTGGCAATACAGTATTGTGCCCTTCAAGATTTGGTAAGAGGGCAGATCTCATGTTAAATGTTCTTACCACAGAAGAAAGCCTGGGGTGGGTGGGTGGGGGAGGTCACAGGGAAACTCTGAGAGGTATTGGATATGTCTATGACCTTGATTGTGGTGTTGGGACCATGAGTATTTTTATATGTCCAAACTCATCAAATTGTATACATTAAATATGGGCAGTTCTTTGTATGTCAATTATACCTCAATAAAGCTGTTTGTTTGTTTGTTTGTTTTTTAATGATAGGCCCATGTATTTACCTTTATGTATAGAGCTAGCTAACCATTAAAATGATACTTAAAAAGTGTGAAGCCTGAATTCTTTCCTAAACTAGACATCATAGTTAGAGCTTTGGATATTTCAGCTTCCTTAGCCTTAGTTTCTACATTTGTGTGGTGAGGATGACAATTCCTGATGTGCCACTTCAGAAGGAAGGAAGGTTAAAGGGGATAAGATGTGGGTAAGCTCTGTGAAAAGCAAACTCAATGTTCTATTTACAATGAAAATTTCCACCTACTGATAACGCCATGTTTTGCATAAGTCACACTCCTGACCCTGTATTTCATCAGAGTACAAGACTGGAAAATGGACCATTTGTTCGTCTATCCATTCACACATTAACTTACCAAACATTTGTGAAGGATCTGCTATAGCATTTTGTTTATAGGAATAAAAGAATGAATGGAGTCATTGCACTTTCAAGGAGCTCAGAGTCTAATAGACAAACATGAAAATAAGTAACTGATAGATGATGTGAAGAAAGCTATTGTAGAGATGAGTAAAAGATGTTAGAGATTAACCAATTCTACCTAGGCGGGGGGGAGGAATTGACCAGTTCTTTCCAGGGGGAGGGACTGACCAATTCTACCTAGGGGAATTGGGAAGTAGCATTAAACTGGCTCTTGGAGAGAAAAAAAATGAATGGAACAGGGAGAAAACTTTAGGAACTTGGGAGCAGAAGAAATCACACAAACAAGGGAAGAGAAGGATGAACATGCATTGTGTGTTCAGAAAATGATGTGAAGAGAAAAAAAGATTTATAGTGTGGCTGGGAAGAGGGGGTAGCAGAGAGAAATTAGGCAGGAGGAAAGTCCGGAAAAGAAGGCTGACAATAAAATCAAATGTATTCTGTAGCAAGTTGGGGGAAAAAATATATGACTTTAGACAAAGAAAAATCCGAAGGTACCATGAGATTGTTTTATAATGTTGATTATTAGTTACAGTAGAGACTAGGCTGCTATATCAGAGACCTAAACACATAGTAGCTTAAATAAAATCAAGGCTGGAGAAGTAGCTCTGTTCCATGATGTCATTTAGCGACCCAGGTTCCTCCCATGTTGCTACTTTCTTTCCTCCTAGGGCAGTGGTTCTCAACCTTCTGGCCCTTTAAATACAGCTCCTCATGTTGTAACCCAACCATAAAATTATTTTCATTGCTACTTCATAACTGTAATGTTGCTACTGTTATGAATTGTAATGTAAATATCTGATAGGTAGGATGGTCTTAGGCGACCCCTGTGAAAGGGTCGTTCGACCGCCAAAGGGGTCGCGACCCACAGGTTGAGAACCGCTGTCCTAGGGTATTATCCTAGTCTTTGTAATTAAAATTGGGTCTCTTGCATGGCTTCATTGCAGCCTTCAAAAAGGCCACACGCATATGACAAATTTCTTTTAAACAAGTGACACGGACATTGGACTAAACTCTGCTAGTATTCTACTGAGTGTTGAATCATGTGTTGTGCCTTTCTGTAAGGCAGGCTGGGAAATAGGGCTCTATACTCTTCACCTATGTATCCAAAAACACAGAGAGAATGCATCTGAGGGGGCAATAGTCCGCCACAACTTGCTTATTTGGCAACCTCATCAATTCCTAGATTTAAATTGGCTTCTATTATTTATCCTTTATATGGCCATGTTGTCCTCTAAATGCCCATCTTGATTACGTAGCCTAAAAAGTGCTTTGGATGATCTAGGATTTATCCAGGCAAATCTGTGTTCAATATTTAGCTTAGTTCACAAATTGAAAATTAAGAATTATCAGAAAAAAATATCGCAGTTTTGAATTATATTCCTAATTCTGTAAGACTCTGATACTCTAGTCTCTGTACCAATGATCTGCAAGAGGATTAAAGTTTTTATTTGGGTCAAAAGCAAAATTCCTGGAAGAGCCTACTATTTTCAAGGCATAAAGCCAGCCTACCTGCAAACATGAGGCTCTCAGTGGGGTTAGCAACCCAAAGTCACCCTATTAGATGCGTGCCTGATTTTCAGAGGCATGATGGGAAGTTACTGGAATACAGATTCATGGGGTGGGAAGAGCCTACCATATATAAAGACTCAATCTATGTGAGCTATTGCTATTATTACTGGTATTATTTTAAAATTAGTTTTAAGGATATAGAAGTGACAATTTGTGGGGTAAGGAGAGACTCTTTCACTAACAGGTCTCGTTATACGTTTTGTGGGCATTTGGACTTTGAGAAGAGCCTGGAAAAACTGCACTCCTAAATTGTCTCTGTTGATCAAAACCCTGGAAATTAATGTGTATGGTGGGTCTCCCTTGCTTTCTCACATCTCTCCCACCCTCTATTCTTCCCTCCCTTTCTCTCTCTTGCTCTTATATTCCTGCTGTGCTGTTCAGGACTTCATCTTTTCTCACTTCTTTCTAACCAGTCTTGTTGCCTCCATTGCTAGAATAATCTTTCTAATTTGCAAATCTTACTTTGTCTATATTTTGGTTAAATACATTTGATGTCTCCCCAGTTTCTCAAGTGAAAGTTTAAATGGCTCATAAGGTTCTCCACCATCTTGCCTCAGCCTGCCTTTTTCACTTCATTTCTAGTTACTGCAATGCAAGCTAATACTAGCTAGAACAACTAGCCACAACCAATTACTACCCCATTCTCTGGCCCACTGCATACAGAGGCATTACTGTGCCTTCCTGGGCAGGAATGCCCTGCCCCTACCTTGTCCACCGGACAAATGCATACTTCTGACCCAACACAAATGTCATTTCCTCTTTGTTAGCCTTCTGTGACTCTATCTATACATCCAGGCAAAATCAATCATTCTATCATCTATATTCCTATTGCCATTTAGGTATATCTAAGTTGGATATAGCACTTACCACATTACATTATTATTTACCTTTGTCTTGTCTCACCCATTGGGCTGAAAGTTTCTTGGAGTCAGAGATAATGTCTTATTATCTGTATCCCCAGCTCCTAGCACATTCAATGTTGTACATGGTACATATTAAACAGTAATATTATTATTATTATTATTATTATTATTATAGCTATTGTATATTGACTATACATAGTATACTAGGCAAATTACATATGTTATCTGACTATCTCCCATTTCCTAGATGAGAAATCTAAAGCTGTATTACAGAGGTTAAATAAATAGTAGGCCCAACATTAATACCTAAGTTGGGCTCCAAAGATTATACTGTTTTGCTGTGGACTAGATGGAGATATAAAAGGTCACTTAGGAAATAAGTGCTAACCTACCACATTAAACGGAGTTAATGAACTACAGACAAAGCGGAGAAAACTCACTGTTACCACCTACTGACAAGGCCTGGCTTGCTTAGCATTGGGGCTTATTCAGACCATGGCATCTACAGAGCAATGCAACACAAGTTGATATTTCTTGTGCTTTTCAAAGGCTCTTTGCTCATAACAAAACAGTCCTCTAATGTCACGATAGGTCCATGTTCTACTTTGCAGGTGTTATGTAACCATCACACAGCCTATCACCAGCTGAACTAAGCCTAGAACTTTTTTGATTGCTTGAAAAAATTATTTTTCTTTTTATTTAAGCCACTACATTCCATCAAGTGTTATTTCTAGGGTAAAAGTAATATAACAAGTGGAAATAGATGGTCAGTGGAGAAGGCCAGGATTAAACGCCACAGACTTTCTAGAACAAGACAATATCAGAATCTATAATGGGTAGACCAGAACAGCAAAGCTAATCTAAGACCAAGGGCAGCCACAGTACCCTACCTCCCAGTAATGTTGCATCCTTTAGCTAGTGGTAAAGTGCAAGCTTAAAGCCAAAAATGTGGTTCAATATAAAATAGGAGGTTTCTTTAACCTCTAATTTAACTGTACAAGGTCCTGTTATTAATTAATTAGGTACTTCTACCAAGGACAGTTAAGCAAATCAGACAACTGCCAGGTTGCATCCTATTCCTCTTGACTTGCATTTGGACAATTTTTTTTATCAAGTGAGCTAAGCACAAGCCCTAACCGGTTTGGCTCAGTGGATAGAGCGTCGGCCTGCAGACTGAAAGTGAGCTAAGCACACATTTTCCTATAACTCAGTTATTCAGCAAAACGTCCTAAACTACTTAACACATTAAAACACACACACACACCAAAAAACAAACGCAATAGCCTGCTTGTGATGCTCTCCATTTAAAGGGGCACCTCTTCTCTTTAGAGCTGCCCCCCCCCCCCGCCCCGCCCACACACACTGTGCTGGTAACTAGTTTCTTATTTAAAACAAACAAATAATTGAAATATCCAGATCACATGGTCTTATGGAGCCTGGGTTAATGAAATAAAATGAATCAGTAAGATGAAGGACTTAATGTTCCAATAACTATCTTATAAAAAAAACCAACCTTTTAAATATTAGAGCCTTTCTTTAGGCGGATGGGAGGTTGAGGGGTGTGTTAAATTTTGTGGAACACAGGTTTTGTAAGCATATTGGCCAATTAGATGTTTGCTTTAAAGGAACAGCTTTTTCTTGAGGGAGCCCACCTAACAATTTCATGTTCACTCATTTGCAGAGAAGAGAGCCAATGTTTTTTCCTCTGTGAACCTGGAGTAGAAGCTTTATTTCACTGTAAGTTCCCTGTGACGTTTTGCACTCTCTTGATTTAATGAACCAAAGAGGATCTTTAACTCTTGGTCTACACCAGTGCAAATAAAGGTTAAATCTCTCACTGACCATCATGAACTAGCCTAATAACTCACGAGAGGCTATGGGAAAAGAAACTGAAAAGGCAGGTGTACAGACTTGACTAAAACGTTCAAAACCCGTACAACCGCAGGCAAAGGTACTATATCCTTACACCTCCCTAGCACCGCGAGGTCCGCAAGCAAAGGAACTTCAATGCGCCAAAAGCAGGATCCCCGCCAGCAGGGCCTAGTAACACAGGAGCTTTTCTGCCGAACAGTGACCGGGCCGGAGCTTGCGCTGAATACCGGGGCTCCTATTGGCCACACGCCGTGGGGGAGGAGGAGACTGGCGGGGAGAGAGACAGGAGGAGGGGAGAAGGGGGCAAGGCCTTTTCCCTGCCCCCTCCCTGTCCCCTCCATAGGCTGCCGCGGGCGCCTAGTGCGTGGTTACTATGCAAATTGCAGCGATTGCGGAAATAAACAAGGGCGTAGGGAGAGAAGAGAGAGACTGCGAATCGATTGCAACTTCTGCAAAGTCTCGTATAATCCAAAGCACACACGGCAAAAGCAGAGAGAATCTGAGAACCAGCCAGCCCGGGTTGGATCGCTTTCAAAAGAGGAGAGAGAGACAGTGAGAGAGGCAGAGAGCGCACATTGCAATTGCAAACGCCTTCTGATTTGGAGTTAAAAAAAAAAAAAAAATCCAAGAAGCCTGCAATTGGCCAACAGCTTTAAAAAAAAAACCTCTTCCGGGTTTTCAACGGTTCCAAGTTTATTTAGATTTTTTTTTTAATGCAAAAAAAGGGGGACAACAAATGAAGCAATTCGTCTGAACATTTTAAAGTTTCTCACGTACTCTTTTTACATTGCAATGGTACGTGGTACATCTTAAACTTTCTATTTTGCGTTTATACGGATATGCGTTTTATAAGAACAATAACGGTAGAATGATTTTGTTTAATGGCTAAGACTAAAATTTCTCTAGCTTGCATATGCATTTAAGTGATTGCTGGGTAATGTCTATTGTGATGGTTTTGTTTTAAAGATGTAGCTTTGTGGATGGCTTTTTTGCTATGTGCATCTGAGACTGGGTTTCCTTTTTTTTCCCTGAGATTTGAAAAAATTGCTGAGCTTGACAGATTTTTTTTTTCCTCCTAGCGCTTGCTCCGTTCCAGAAACATGGGGGGTGGGAGGGGGGAATCCTGTACGTGCTGCTCTGTTCTGTAAAAAGACGTCTGGCCTCAGCAGTCAACCTAACCCGAAAAGAAATGTCTGGACCCGGAGAATAATTGACGATTCCATCCTCTAATCAATGGGACAATAGGGGAGATTGACAAAAGCTTTATCCAATCATGAGAAAGCTTGGGTGTACAATGGTTCGCAATTGCCAGAGGGGGCGGGGCAGAGATCTGAAGTTCTCTGCGGCTCTGAAAGGGATGGTGTGGTTCAAGCTGTCAAAAGCTACAAGCTCTTCCGGATTTTAGCAAGCACAATAGGAAAGAGTTTTCGAGTTTAAGAAAAAAAAAAAAACACGGATGGGGGATTTTTGCATGAATCTTATGCTTTCTTCACTGTCTTTTTGGAAAAGTTAGAAAATTTCTGCTAGAGAAATGTTTAACTTTGCACGGATTATTATTTTTAAATTTGGAAAGTTGTTAACTGTCCTGGAAGGTGAGGTTCAACTTTTAAAAATGTGTGACTTAAAAACTTCCCTAAATTATGGGACTGTAGTGAGCTTTGGGAAGTAGTATATTGCATATTCAGCATTACAAAACTTCTCGCCCTGATTATCTTAGAAGCTTTGGCTTTTCCAGTACTTTGGAGGAGTAGGCAAGCCTCCCTTTTTGAAACTCTAAACAAGTTTTAAGCATGAGAGAATGTTTCGCAGGTGGACTGACAGCTGTTTTTTACATTTGAAAGGAAGAGGGAGAGAAAGTAGTTTTTCTTGACTTCTTTTGAATTCTGCTGTTTAAATATATGGTCAGTAGCAAATAGTATATTACGACTGGCCAAATTCACATTTCTTCTTGTTACTACAACAACCCCTGTGGAGGATATGTGTGGAAAGTTGCTGACTGGCTAACTCTTAGCTGGAATCTGGCCTCTTGGACAAGTCTTTGACACCAATCCAGTGGAAACCTACTGCAGTAGCTTATCTTGGAGACAGTAACTGGCAGCCTCTGGCTAAAATATATCCATCTCTTCCTTCCCTCGGAGCAGAGTAGACACTTAATTCTGTTGAGGAGTGAGTAGAAAATAATATGGGCTCTTTCCCATCTTTGTATTATATCCCATGGAGCTGTTTCCCAAGGCTTTAGGCCTTCTCATCAACTCCAGTTTGGAAATTTGATGTAAGAATCCACTTGCCTGCTCAGTTCAACAACATGATTCAATTTAGTAATACAAGCATAGAAGAAAAATCTGCACACCAGTGACCAGCAGGTCAAAAAACTAGAGAAGAAAAATGTTGAAAAATGCTAGTGATAAAGTTAGCCTCGGTAAGAACTACAGTTAATGGTGTTGTCACTTATGAACCCCAATTTTACCTTTACTGCTTTGGGCATTAAAATCTAAATCATATTAATAAGATCTTCCTATTAAGTGACCTCTAAAACAAGAGGTATTTGAGATGTACATATAAGTGAAACCTTATTGACGTAATTTATATATCTAAGAGGATTTCACTAAAACTGGCAAGGTAACATTTCTGCAAATAAAACACAGTAAATGCAAGGCTGGGCTCTGTGCCAGGAAGAATATGGATAGCCAAGAGCATGACAGGAGCCTCTTTTGCGCGGAGACAACCCCATTTCAAGGCAGCCTCCCAGCACTTGCAAAATAAATGATTGGAGCGGTTATTTCCAATAAGGGGTTTATCCTTCCTAACAATAGGGCATTTATATGATGGCAGTAAACTAGTTTTCCTCCTTCACCTGTGTTTCCTACACTGTTTTCTATGTCTTCCCTCTTCGTTCTTCCCTCCACCCCTGTTCGCTCTCTCAAGTGTCTTAGCATCTTTGTGAACTCTGGGCAAGGATTTACTTTTGCAACTTGGGAAGAGGGGAGAGAGTTGGAAATGTTTTTTACCCCCTGACTGCCCTTTGAGAAACATCTGTTTCTTTGTGTGTGTATTTAAATTTATGCCTGTTGGAGAGAAAGTTACCAGAAGCCTTTTTGTAACTGTAACTCTTCTACTGTATTTTTCTCAGTCGTGTTTCCAAAGACTGTAGTTGGAACTGTACTTTGTAGTGTTTCCCCCGCCTCCCCTCTCCCTCCCCCCATCCTCCCGCGGGGGAGGGAGTGGGAGCTGGCGGAGATAGGAGAGAAAGCAGGAGCGGATGTGAAGGGCTTTGGTGCTGAACTTGGATCCAGCCCTTGCCTAGAGGGCGCAAACAATCGTCCCATATCCAAAAGTCTTACGAAGGGCGCCAAAAGTTACTTAAGATAATATTGCTAACCACAGAAAGCTGGAAATCGCGGGCACATCCACTGCTGCAACAAAAGAAGTTTTTAAAGTAGAAATATCAGCATTAAATTACTTTTCTCCATTCTTTTTCAACTAGGGCGACGTGCCAGTTCTTTTTTTCTTTTCTTTCTTTTTTTTTGAGATTCAATTAAAAGTAAGAATCTTTGGTATTTTGGAAGGAGGCAGATGTGAAGTCTATCTTTTAATACACCAAAAGGAAGATTTTAATCTGCTCTGGAAGACAGCTTCCCAAGAGTACATACTTGAACAATAACTTCTCACTGTGCCTCAGTTACATGTTGGGACTGTCAGCCAGAAACGTCTATCGAGGAAACTTGGAGCGCCTTGAAGTTATAGATCCCAGCAAAGGTTTTGTGGCCAGGGATTTTGTCTCTGTAACTCGGCTTAGCTTTTAGGACATTTTTCCCCTGCAGAAATCCAAGAGGAACTAAGGAAAAGCAGTTGTTTAGTTTGGAAAAATGGGACTCTCTTATTAAAGGTTTAAGCCATTCTTTCCCCTCACCTCTTAATAAATAATCTGAAAGATGTCCAAGAATATTTAGAATCGGGGAGTGTGACAATGGTCTCTTGACCATTCAGGATTTATTTTAGCAATAAACTAACTGGAGAACAAGCATAAAATAATTTAGACAAATGCAGAATATTTCCCCTGTACCAATCTTGCTGCCCCTTCATTTAAAAAGGGAGGAGGAGGCTGCATGAGAATGGCCTTTAACACCTCCCCTGACCCTCACCTGCAGAGTGGGCATTCCTACAGGGAATTTCCTCTTTTCAGAGGCTAAGCTCTGTAACTTCTACCAAGGTATAGAGTCCCCTGTCTGGGTGCCAGTGTCTTTCAATGTGATACACTCGTCTTTCCTTTTGGAATTTTGAGAAGGATTAGCAAATGCAGCAGGCTGCAAACTAGCATGAGAGAGACATGAGGAGAAAAAGATGGGATGGGAGTTTGGATGAAGGAGCTATACTCCCCCCCCCCCCCCCCCCCCAAGTAGGGAGGAGAGCCTAGAGAGAAAATATGAGGTTAAAAAAAAACTGGAAAAGCAGGCTTACTTGGCAACTTGCCAAACCCTAAAAACCACCCCCCTTTTCTGCCAAAACAATACTTTAGCAAACCTAAAATAATTGCAGGAAGCTCTTTTCCATTTTAAGAACTATTACCTGGGGGAGGAAAAAAGGGGATTCTTAAAAGGCACCCTTCCAGAGGTGTTCCAGGCACATGGATGGTCATCAGAGCCTGTGTCCAGTTCTGGGCACGCGTTTGCGGACCAGAATCATCTCTCTTCCCGAAGGGGACATCCCTTTAACATTTTTTTTTTTCCTAAAAAGAAAAAGATGTCACAGCTAAACCACTGTTGTTTCTGAACGTGATAGAACTTTTTCTATGGCGTCTGTGTTCAAACCCACTTAGTTTCACAGTCCTGGGAGGGAGAACGCTCATTAATCTCCGCCTCCCTTTCTCCAGACAACCCCCACCCCCAAATCCAGTGAATCTTCTGTGTGAAAATTTTCTCCACCACCCCCGCTCCTGAATGCCATCGGACTTAAGCGGCGCAAAGTTTGCAGGATTTTGTGCATAATGACGCCTGCCGACGATCTATTCCCACAGAAAGCTCCGTTGGAGAGATTACAAGGCTTTTGAGCCATACCGCATTTCGGAGGAGAGAAAAGTTACCTAGGAGGTCCGATTTAAAAAAAAAAATAAAAATTTGCATACATGCAAATGGACCCTCAGGCCGCGTCCCAGGGTCTCCTGGTGCCCACGCCGCGAACCGGGGGGTACCAGACCACCTGGCAAAGTTGCCCAAGTCCTCCCCCGAGGTCCGCGAAGGTCTGCGGCGGGAGTTGGGGGATGGGGATGAGGAAAAGTAGTTTTGTTTGCTTAAGCACATCCTGTGGCAGCCTATAGCTGCCCGGGAGTCCAGACTGTAACTGCTCCTCACCGCGTTACCCAGTAATGCGCTGAGCGGGGGACCGGGGTGGGGGGCCGGTGGGGGGGCCGTGGGACGGGAGAGCCAGCGAGCCAGGGAGCCGGAGAGGGAGCGAGCGAGCGAGCGCGAGCGGCCGCGGAGGCTCGGACCGGGCTGGCCGCGCGGCGCCGCAGCCGCCCCCTCCCCCCGGCCCCCCCTCCGCCCCCGGCGGCGGCGCGAGCGGGCGGCGGCTGTGCGGTGCGGTGCAGAGCGGAGGCGGAGGCGGGCGCGCGGGCAGCTCACGGGCACCCGGCCGGGCGGGCGCGGGCGCGGGAAAGGGTGCGCTATGCCTTTAACGCCCGCGTACAGTAGGCATGTATAGTGGAGTGTAGGGAAACTCTAGGCGGGGTTAAAGTTCAGCTCATGGAGCGGCAATAGCGCTGGCTGGCTGCAGTTGAGCCGAGTTGGAAATGTGAACGCAAGAAGCAGGCTTGATTTTTTTTCTCCCCCTTCTCTCTCTCTCTCTCTCTCTCTCTCCTCCTCCTCTCTCCCGCTTTCTCCTTTCTCACCCGCACTCACGCACACCTCCAAACCGCACACCCAGACGCACACGCACAGCCCACCGCCCGGCAGTTATGTATTCTCCGCTCTGTCTCACCCAGGTAAGCAGCTGTTGGGATGCGGAGGGGTTGGGGGGCCGGGGCGGCGGGGGGCTGAGCAGGGGCTGGGCAGGGGGTGCCGGGGTCCGTCACGTCGGCTGGGCCCGGGGCATGTGTCTTGGTGTGTGCCCATGTTTGCGTGTGTGTGCGCGCGCGTGTGCTCGTGGGGGGGGGGGAAGGGGGAAGAAATACAGCTTTAAGAAAGTAACTTTGTTTCCATGCGGGTGCATTCCTCTTGCACGGCCATTTGTGTGGGCACATGGCTAATGGCGCCCTCTTATTAATGCGTTAATTAATATCGGGGCGCCGGACTGCGGAACGGCGGTGCTTTCGGACGCTCCGCACGTGTTCCCGCGGGTTGCAGACCATGACACGCTGAAATCTGGACTCAGCGTTTCTGCAGCCGGGAGGCCGGCTCCTGTAGTTCCGCGGCGCCCGGGGAGGGGGCCGCCGACGGCGCCCACCGCACACCCGCACGCTCCGGGCATCTGGAAGCCCCGGGTGCGGGAGGACGAGGGTCCCCGCGCCCACAGCCCGCACCCGGAGCCCGCGCCCTAGCAGCCTCCCCAAACTCTTACTTTTGTTTATTGTTTGTCAGCCTTTGGGGTCCAGCCGCGGGAGGGACGCGGGCCGGTGTCTCCGGCCCCGGCCGGGACAGCGCCCCTCGGACGCGGGCGGGCGGCGGTGAGCCGGCCCCTGGGCTCCGCGGAGCAGGGCTGCACGGACGCGCGTCCCCCGCGCCGGTCGGGTGGAGGCTGCGTTCTTGTCGCTCGTCTCCCGTTTGCTTTCCCGAGTGAAAGTTTCGGTGCCGGGACGAGCCCACGCTGCGCAGGTTGGCGAGCGGCGGAGGCCGCGGGCCGGGGAACGTCGGGCGGAGTTGGGCTCCCGGCCGCGAGCCCAAGCGGCGGCCCGGGCCAGACTCGGCTCCCCCCGCCGCCGCCGCCGCCGCCGCCTCCCGCCACCGCCTCCCGCTACCGCCACCGCCACCGCCACCGCCGCCGCCGCCGCGCGACTCAGTACGCTCCGCGCGCAGGACAGGGGCAACTTTCTTCTCCGATTCAACTCGGAGCGTGGGTCTTTCTCGCTCACCACCCCTCCTCTCCATGCCCTCCCTTTCCACCTCTCTGTTGCCTGCACCACCCCCAGGCAAGATATTGCTACTTCATGGCTCCAAAATCTGGTCCCTTTTGAATATATTATTTTCTTTGACTAAAAGGCACGAAGTCAAAAGTGATTTTGCGGTGGGGAAAAAAAAAAGGAAAGAAAAAAAGTGTGAGCCTTCATACTGTTTTGGTACATTGCGATCTGACCATTAATCACTTGCATGAAGTTGTATGCTTCATATAAAATGTTTATTCACCACTCCCTTAAAAAAAAAACAAAACCTGCTACCACTTCTTGCCTTCATTTTGCAGGAGATAACGGTTTAATCGGAATACTTTCTGGAAGGCTAAAAAGTATCAATAGATATTCCTCCCCTCTGTAGAGTCTGGATTTATTTCCCACATGACATCTCTTCATATTGCAATATCTAACAGTAAAAATACTGGTTATTTGATCTCAGAAGACTCTTAAAGGCATATTTTATGTTGAAATGGTCTGTTTAGGATTTAGGCCTAGCATTAATAATGGATAGCAGTTGCTTTTAGTTATTGTAAAAGTTTTTATTTTTTATTTTTCCCTAACAAACTTGCAAAGTCCCTATTTTAGTAACTTGTGGAAGTATGGAGTGAAACTTTTCAACCACTCTGGCAAAGTTCGCAATTGCATATGGATAAGATGCAAAGTGTAAGATAATTTGAATGAGTTGCAAGGACCACAGTGAAAATGCTGAGATTCAAAGACTGAAGTTCTAGCTGGCAAAAGTTTGCAACACATAGAACTTGTAGATAATACCAGTGTGCTGCAATAGTAGGATACATTAGCGTCTTCTCAAGTGAGCTCTCAAAATTAAATTTATATTTTGAGATGGTGCACATAGGATACCTGTGTATCTATGTAGGCCCAAAGTATAGTTAGTTATTTAACAAAGTTGGATTATCTTGGTTTATGAGCTATTATCACATTAAGAAAGTTGTTTTTTTTCTTTAAACATATTTGGCAGTGTGATTGATACATTCACTAGGCCTTCTTCTGGAAGCACCACTAAGAGAAACGCTTACTTAGTATATCAGTTTGTGAAGAAAATATATACTAAATGGCAAATGAAGGCCATATATTTTATGATTTCTTCTTTTAAAAATTGATTTACAATTTATTTAACCTGATGGAATATTTATAGAGCTTTAGAGCCAATTTTTAAAGAGAAAAACTTAGGTAGCTTATTTGGTCTCTTAGGAAAGTCCAGTAAGCACAGGGATAAAAGTACCCTCAATGAAAGATTAAACTCCATATACGTGTATGCAATTTTTAAAAACTTTATCAGAAAAATGCCAGACATCTTATTTTAATATACACGCATATCATAAGCAAATCATGTACCTGGCCACAGAATGGTAACACAGTAGAAATTTATAGGTGAACATTTGAGAAGTAGTCCCAGAAATGCCAGCATTCAGTGGTTCTTAAACTTGGCTTACTTAGAAACTGATCAACATTTAAGGTGCTGATTGAAAGTCATATCGCTTTGGAAACAGGTTTTCAGGTTTGTTTTTATTGGGGGCCGGTAACTTTCTCACTGAGTACATATGTAAAACATTCTTTGTTTTCTCTTGACTATTTTGAAATATTAACTTATGGCTGTATGTGCAGTAACATTATTTGTAAAGGCATACTATTTTTTAAAAATCTAATGTATGCTATACCTGGACATTTCCTACAAGTTAATGATATTCTTTAGTTCTGATGTTCTGGAATATTTCTAATTGTGAGTTGAGAAAGATAACTAGCACTTTAATTGTGCATGTGTGTAAAGTTATACAAAATATTGTGCACTTTTATTGGCGCATTCTTGAAACCTTTGGGGAGTAATAAGTTGTAAAAACTTTTGATGCAAAAATGGGGACTCAGATTATTCTTAATGTTTAGTTGATATAGTTGACCTTATTTAAGGATTTTTAGGATGGGATATATGGGCATTTGGTTGGCAGGTAAACAAAATCCTCTTGAACACGAATGAACGCAGTTCTCCATTCTCCGAGAAACATGTTGGGAGTATCTTTGAGCACTTAAATGCCATATTAGAATACTTATTTAAAATGTTTATTATTAATAAAGCTTTTTAATAAGATAATATTTTAGCATAAATATGAATAGTTTGGAACTATGCTATTCTTTGCATTATAAAATAGGGCTGAGACTTTAAAATAATATCCTCCTTTTGGTGAAAGCTCACTTTGTAGTTAAGGTAGGCTCCAGGAGTTCTTTGCATAATGCCATACAGCCTTGGTCCCTAGTATGTCCTATGTATATAATAAAATCAGTCAATGTGAAGGACCATTTCAAACTCCAAATTTATGTATTTTAGAGCATTTCAAGGATGAGCTCAGAATTTAGTAATGTTTAAATGCTTTGTGGTGTGCATGTATCTTAGTAGATAAACTGTGACTTGAAAATTGCCCCCCCCCCCCCATTTCTCTCTTCTATAGTATGGCAGTAAGAAAGATTTTTCAAACATCAGAAATTGAAAAATGCTAAGGGTTTTTGGTAAAGGATAATATAATTCTTTTTTTTTTTCTATTCAATTCTTTTTTTTTTTTTCTGTTTCCTCTTCACTTAAGGCTCACATGTTATAAAAGCTGACTTCTTCTTGGATGCTTTTATTGAAAAAGAGCAGTTTTCAAAGTTAAACTTGAATTACAGAGCCTGAAATTTATTCAGAGAGGAAAAAAAGAAATGTCATTTATTGAAATGATTTATTATGTATTTTATTAATATATACTTTTCAAAACAATAATATGTAGTTTAGATAATTGATTATAATTTATTATATTTTAACAGACTTCATTGTTAAAATATTTTACCAGTTTTAACCACTCAGTTTACATTTGAACATCTAAAAATTAATAATTTTTAATAGTAGTAGTATTTTGGACACTGCAGTTAATTCTTTCTCCAAAGTATATATTTAGATGGATATTACGGACTGAAAAAGAATGCATTTTATAATATTTGTCTGTCCTACACTCTTTTAAAAAGTCATCAAGTATCTCTTTGATTTTCTTATTCTCCTTTATTTGAAAGTAAATAATTTATCTTTTTGGGGGGTTGTGCGGCAGAGAAAAGTTATGTAAGATTAGTGTGGGTTGGTTAATCAAAAGTTAGATGTACCGAGAAAGCTTTGTGGAGGTTACTGTTTAATTTTTCTTTAATTTTATTTTTATATTTACTGAGAAAATGTGAAGTAAAAGAATCAAACATCTTCATTAAAACAGTAAGAAAAATTTAAATATTTTAAATTCCATTTTATTTTCAAATTACTTGAATTTTAAGAGGCAACGATGACAGTTTTCCTGGAGTCTCATAAACATTGAATATATCAGGTTCTCCTTTTTTCTGTGAGGAAAAGCCTGAAATATTATTTTCAAAAGTCAAATAATTATTTTGTTTTTTAAGGGATGATCATTACTGAAGGCATTTCACAATCATATCAGTAAATTAAATGTATTTAGTTGCAACACTGTTGTCACAGTGATACATTCTGTTTACTATCTGGAATGTACGTTTTTCTCCCCCCCCCTTTTTGTTTCATTCCCATAATATCAGAAATTATGTCTTGGACATTGATCTTTTATTTTAGTCTGATGAATATCAGATTCATCTCTTCTTTTGTATGTGGTCCTCTGCCATATTTTTCTAAGTTTTTGACTAAAAATATTTATGTACAACTGTAATACTTAAAAAGGAATTAAGATGTTACCAAAATGACTAAGACACAGATCAGAGTCTACATACAGTGTTTTTAGAGGGAAAGTCTTTATTTTCATTGATCGCGGAGACGATTTCTGCTCCTAGACTTCCATAAACATTGACTGGCATCTAAATGTTTAGGATTTGCCAATCTGGCGGCTGAACCCTGGCTGTACTACAAGTAGTGAGGTCAAGGCTGGAGCAAAATTAGATATGCCTTCCTTGAAATAGGGTTAGGATTATAGATTGTTATAAGCATTTCGATAAACTTTACTTACTAGCTAAAGGATTTGCAATGACGACTGGACCATAGAACCTGGGATGCTTTGGTGACTATACCAAAACATTTTTTAATTTTTAGCAATTTTCATCTTTGAGGTTGTGAGAAATAATACCGGTCGCTTTCTTTTTTCCCTCTTGGACTTCCTGTAGGGATTCTATATACGATTTTGGTAATTTAATCCTTGCATCAAATTTCAAGTGAAATAAAGATTTTTTTTTTTTTTTGACGGTGACCATCTGAAAAAAAAACAAGTTGTTTCTTTTTGTTTTCAGTGTAGTCATACTTTTGTTTATATTCATTTCCCTAGGATGAATTCCATCCTTTCATCGAAGCCCTTCTGCCCCACGTCCGAGCCTTCGCCTACACATGGTTCAACCTGCAGGCCCGAAAACGAAAATACTTCAAAAAACATGAAAAGCGTATGTCAAAAGAAGAAGAGAGAGCCGTGAAGGACGAGTTGCTAAGTGAAAAACCAGAGGTCAAGCAGAAGTGGGCATCTCGACTTCTGGCCAAGTTACGGAAAGATATCCGACCTGAGTACCGAGAGGATTTTGTGCTTACAGTTACAGGGAAAAAGCCTCCATGCTGTGTCCTTTCCAACCCAGACCAGAAAGGCAAGATGCGAAGAATTGACTGCCTCCGCCAGGCAGATAAAGTCTGGAGGTTGGACCTGGTTATGGTGATTTTATTTAAAGGTATTCCGCTCGAAAGTACTGATGGCGAGCGCCTTGTAAAGTCCCCGCAGTGCTCCAATCCAGGGCTCTGTGTCCAGCCCCATCACATAGGGGTTTCTGTTAAGGAACTCGATTTATATTTGGCATACTTTGTGCATGCAGCAGGTAAGTGCGATGGTGAGAAGTCCTTCCACTTTCTCTTGTGTGTGTTTCTTTCCTGATGACCCCTTTATGTGCCTGTGCACATGCACAGCGTGGTTTCAAAGGTGGGCCAAAGTCAGAACAGCTCCGGTGTCTGGAGTGCCACCTTCATGCAGATGGAAAAGCATAGCTTTGAGAGAATTCGCACTAAGTTGAGTTCTTTTGGCAAGTGGTGTTATCAAAGGTGTTGGGTAGTCAGTTATGCGATATGTTTAAATCACAGTTTTTGATGATGGGCAGAGAAGCCTCATAAAAACTCTTGTAATAAAGGGTGTATTTTACCTGGCAAGCGATCTAGTTAAAAAGTATGTAGTTTGGTAGTGAGGCAATATTTTTAGTGGCTTTTCTTCTGGGAATGTTTTTAACCTACAGGGGCCTCTTGAACACCTTGCTAATTAAGATGAGGTTGGAGGTGAGATTATTGTTATTAAATTGCTGATCATTTATGAGGGAAAAAGATTTACATTAATATGCAGACTTAGTAGCTTTGTATTTAGGAACTTTTAGTGTTGTCTCAGATAGCTAAGGGAAAAAGCAAACCAACTCTTTTAAGTAATTGATGGAGAGGTTAACCTTAAAAGTAACCAACCCATATAGTGCATGAGTGCATTGAGAAATCCATATTGATAATTGGTTTAGTGAGTTGCTTTGATTTATAATAAAAGTATTTATTGTTTCAGGGCTGTTTTCAGGGCATGTTTTACCTATGCATATTACAGCAGTTAGAGTAGCATTGAGGATAAAACTATTGAGGACTGGATAAAATAATGCATTTTTACTTTGTTCCTTTCATCTTGTTTTAGACAAAAGGCTCATTGTGTTATGTGAAAGCTCAGATCTTGTGTAACTTGTTGACTTTTTATATGTACATATCGGTCGTGGTAGATCACCTTCATGGCAGTTACTTGAGCCTGATGGAAGAAAGAAGGTTGTGGAATCCTACCAGTAGATTGTTTTGGGGTTCATATAATTACATATTTTTTTTCACAAAGGAGAGAGAAGATACTATCTGTAAAATCAATACTGTACTGTTTTGCAAAACATTTTTAATTATAAGGATGCAAGCTATATTTTAAAGAAGTGAGCTGAAATCCTATTCTCTATTATTTTTCTCAGTATATGTTTCAGAAAGAGAACTTTTGTTATCCATCTTTCCTTACATAAGAAACTGGAGAAATTAACTTTGCAAGCATGTCTCATCATCATTTGCATTCTGTTGGTAGGGGACAGATAAGTATTTTAGAGGATGTGATCTGTAAGTGTTTAAAATGTTTGGGTTTCTGAAAATGTTTATATGTAATTATAAGAAGTGCCTGTTGCTTCAGCCAGTTTTGGGTGGCGGTAATGAAAAGGCACACCTCTCAAATGACCTTTACACAGGAAAAGTAGTCCTTTCTTAACCCCTTTACCATGCCATTGTTGTTACTTTGTTTTGTGTTTTGAAAAAGCCAAGTTAAATTTTTTAAAAATTTATTTGCATATATAAGTGGAGATTCTTATAAGGAAAGGCAAGGTGCAAAGAAAATATGGGTGTTCTAAGTGCTGTCAGGGAACATTTTTTAAAATGTATTTAATCTTTTTAATATTTCGGAAGTAAGTATTTTATAAATTATAAGTAGTGCTCTAATTGAAAATTGAGGGTGCCAACAGGTGATGCACATCATGGTATGTTTTGTACTTCCTTAAAGGTACCATCAGAATGAAATACCAGTTATGTTCTTATCGGTGTGAGCAGTATCCATTCTAAGTTTTAGCTGTAAACATTTCCTTTAGATTTAAGAGATGCAGCCTCTCTAGCTATTGCCATGACATGCATTCTCTTTTGTTGTTGATGCTGTTACTGGTGTTGTCGCTCCAAGTCCTTGAGCTAACAGTTGCTGGTTGTTTCAATACTTAAAGGGTGAGGTTGGAAAGATGATGTGTAGACGGTTGCTTAGGAGAGTTAGCATCCTTATTGCTTATGAAAGATTTATTGACAGCAACATGGATCAGACTACCTTTCGGTTTGGTTTTCCTGATGTATCCCAGAATCCCTTGTCAGGCCTGAACGCCAGCCAAGTGCCAGGCCATTGGTTTTGCCGGAGCAGAGCGCGGTAATGGCTGCTTCTCTGTACGCGCCGCAGGATGATTGCAAAAGGAAATATTAGGGGCCTTTTGTCTGAAAATATTTCAAATTTGATTTAAGAGATTTAGAGACCTGTTATTTGTGGAAGGGAGGCTGCCAATACAAATACGAGGTAGGCCGGTCAACTTACATACAACTGATTTGACAAGCATCTGTTATAATACTGAAGATTTGTAAACACTAAACAATGTTTTTACCTCCTTAAAAGTTTTGAGAACTTGCCAGTATTGGCAGGAGGCAGAGACTCTGAAACGTGCTTCAAGAAACATGCCAAAATCATTGTGGCCTTTTCACCTACAGTCCGCTCCCCCCACCTTTCTCTTTCTTTAAAGTGTTATATATTGTTTTCTCCCCCAAAGTCTCCTTTTTCCCCCCTAGCTGGTCACAAAAGGGAGGTGTTTTTTTTTCCTTCCAAAAAAATGTGTACAATTATTGCTTTATTTCTCAGCCTCTTCTTTGGTAGGAAGTTGAAATCTTAGAACACACATGTAAATGCTGGAAACTAATGCAGAATCAATCATTTTTTTTTTTTTAAAGCAGAGGTGATTTAGCCTGAGACTTATGGAGATGCTAAAATACAATACATAAATTACATTCCAAATTTTTCCTCTAAATCCACGGGTATTCGAACTGTGTGAATTTTGTGGCTGATAAACAGTAACAAGTATAATGAAATCGGAGTGACTCCAAAAGCCTGAGAATTTCATCTCGTTAAAAGTATAAAAGAGTATATTCATTTTAGTTTGGTCTCTATTTGAGTTGTCCTTCCCCTGTATCATATGACAACTTGAAGATATTATGGTATTGTGGCAAATGGTATTCTTTGTGGGCATGTAACAGTAAAGCTAATTTATGACCAGTCTTTACCAGATGATCTGTATCAGAATCTACAATATACCCGGCACGTGGCAAGGTCACAATTTAAGTTGTTAAGGTCATAACCTTAGCCACCAGGCATTTGACCTTTTAGATAAAGTTAACCTTTGTTCATTAGTAGGCACTCAACCGAGAACTTTCTGGAGAGTTTTTTTTTGTTGTTGTTGTTTTTTTTTAAACTGCTTCTGTATAACTTCTGGTAATGTAATCAGATTCTAGAGAGCTTTTCAGCTGAGTTAGTTAAATTTTGTAAGAAGTTAAATTTTTAAGAACGCATCTCTTGCATTAGAGGTAAGTTGCTGTATCTAGACCACAGAATGACAGTGTTACACGTTATTTTTCATAGTTATTACCTGCTTTTGGGGGGCGGGGGAATAGAATTAAAGCTCTGAGGCAGCTGCTTGGAGATGTTTAAAAATAAAAATTAAACAAATAAAATTATGTTTAATTCAGTTTGGCCTGTGCTAGTTTTTAAGTTGGGCCCAACCGCTAAATCACAATGAGCATCCTCACTTTTTGCACATGAGGAATTTTCTGAGATTGGAAGTATTTTTAGTGGTCTTAAAATTTACTTTGAAAGATAAATAAATGACCAAAATTTGCCAGCTAATTGCTGTCATTGTTAATTAACCAGTGACAGAGAAAATTGGATTTGTCCTACTGGTAGCACGAGTACTTGGTTAGTTTTAAGGTATAAGTGAACATTTTTTTTGCATGGTGATGTTTTAGTACAATAGTTACTGATTGCTTTCATGCTGCCCCTGTTACTACCTTTACTTAGCTTTGCTTGGAGTAGGGTTAGCAAAGGTCCCATCACTCACTGAAAGAGCTGTTGCCATGTCTCGGAATTCTGGTACCTGTCCTGTAAACCTGTACTGCAGTATTACTGATTACCATATCACCTGTACCATATTATTCACCTTATTATGCTAGCGTGAATGCTCATTTTAAATTATTTACATTACTGTGAGTTTTGCTCTGATATGCCACGTATTATTCCGTTTCAACAAAGAGGGAGAGAGAGAGAGAGACTCCCATTTAGGTGCATTTTAGTTTTATTTTGGCTTCGTGATTGCCATTCCTTCATAGAGTAATAGAGAAAGCCGTGATATGCAGTTGGACCAGATGGTCATGTTGACAGGTTGAGAATTCACTTCCTACTGCTTCAGAACAGGTGTAAGATTAGGAGTGTCTGTGTATGAGCGTATGTGTGCATCGTGTGCATGTGTGTGCACATCCAGGCTGCACACAGAGTGTTGTTTAGAGCAGTGAAAATGATTTTCTTCTTTTTATTTTTTTAAAATAAAGCTGGTACTTTAAATACAGTGTAGCTATATGCATAAGGTTATCAATACATAGAGAGTAATTATTGTAACAATTTTTAAGTAAATGTTAGACTGTTATAGTTTATAATTTTATGTCAAATTAATTACAACAATTTCTTTATTTTTAGATAACCACATTAGTTTATGGCAGTATTGCATATCTCAGCTACATTTCATATATTCTGTTAGCAGGTATATGTGTGTATGTGTTTATGTTCAAGTCTAGGACTAGACATTATGTAATTAAACTTCTTCAGTGCCTTAAAAAACTCCCTGGTTGGAAGCTGTGCAGTTAGTTTCTGTGATTTGTAATCATAAACTGTGTTTGGAAAAAGAAGGAATAAGACTAATATACATTTTAAATTAATAGAGTAAGTACCACCCTACCTCAAATTCTAACTCTAACCTAACACTAAACTTGTGATAGATTTTTGTGGCTGACTGATCTACTGTAAATAATTGGTATATGCACACAATTTTAGAAAACTTCATTTATCTTTATATTTGTCTTTCAAGTCTTCAAAGGAGAGAGCACTAACAATCGACAAACTTGAGATAAATATGGCTTTTATCTCCTGGAGTGTTTTCTGTGTAACTTGAGGATAGTAAAAATATCTGTTATCTAGAATTTAGTAACAGTATCCTTTATGTAGAATGTAGTGAAAAAGATGGACATTCAGAGGCAGAGAATGAATAGGAATAAGGAGGAAGAGTGGTTTTGGTGTAAACCTGTAACAGAGGAGGTCAGTTCATTTATGGCTAAGAGGTTCGAGTGTTGGTAAGAAATTTCTCAATGCTGCTGGCTTGGATTTGCCTTGTCTTTTTTTCTACCCAGTGATGAATAGCATTAATTTAAACCTATTTAGGGCTAGTGTGGGAGAAACCACAGCCTTTGTTGTGGTCACTGCTGTACACAGTAGGACTGGTGTTTCACTTAGTGAAGGCCTCAAGCTGCTTCCAGAAGACGCAGAACAGCCTGTCGGCTTTTAAAAACTTGCACAGAAGCAACAACAGTTCTAATTGCTCACAAATGTTAATATAGATTATTGAAAACAATTCTGAGGGTTAGAATAGGAGAAAAAAAACATCAAATACAGATTGAATGCAGTGAATGTGCTAACCATTGTTTTATGACCATTTCAGCAACAATTTCTCCATGGTTATTTAGAGTTTAGATCTTGCTTTTCAATATATTATAAATTGTAAATCATTGGGATCTGGGGTAAGGGGGAGGAAGAAGTCAGGTGGAGGAGGAAGAGAATGAATGAACTGGCATGCTTTGTTAAGAGAAACATAAAACCGTGAACTTAATCGCAAATGGAGATGCTCTAAAAAGTGTTTTGGTTTAAGTAATGACTGTAAGAGGATCCCAAGCAACAAGATATCAAGAGAATTTTATAATCAATCTCCCCACATTTTTTTTTTTGGCATAGTTTCTTTTAGACTAAGAGACTGTTAGTGGCTTTTGGAGTTTCTGTGCAAATTTTTAGAAAGAAAAGTTTCACAGATTTTTTTTAAGTATTTAGGGATCCAGTTAGGGACACTGGTGGCACACATACACTTGTAAAGGAGCTATTGAGATGTTTATTATTATTACCATTTTACCTTTGAAGGTGACAATAGACTGTTGTCTATTTTTTGGCTGTCAGTCACTAAGGCAACTGTAAGATACAAATTACTGATCCAAACTTTAGTGTCCCTAAACTTAACCAGAATTTTATAGCTGCTGCAAAGACAGAAATGACCCCCCCCCCCGACCCCCGCCCCGGGTTTTCCCCAAATATTAGAAAACAGTGTTGTGTGTTTTGTTATGATAACTCCACAGTGTAAAAGTATATTTTATCTAATGGAATTTGTCCTCCCATTTTACTGAAATAAACATGGCTTATGAGGCAAAGAAATAAATCCACAAATGACAAATTGCAGCAGCTTCATGGCAGAGATCTTTTTGCTGTTCTGTTTGTAAAGAAGCTAAATAAGATTAAGCTAAACAAGATAAAACTGAAGGAAAAAAGTTCATTTGTGTTATGTATTTTGGCAAGTGTTGGTCTTCTTTGACATGTAATATATTGCTCATCCCAAACCTAGAAATGATTAGGGTGGTCATAATAACTGGAGATTGAAGTGGAACAGCTTAATCTTCTTTGCAAACTTTAAACTTATTGCTCTTTGTGTCTTTTGCATACCTTCCTAGTGATAGATATTTTGGGCCTTGATCAACTGAGAGATGGATGGAAGGAAGGGAGGAAGGAAGACAAATAACTTTTATTGAATATCTCTTTTATGGCAAGCACTGTACTAAGTTTTGCCCTATGCTGTAGCTTTTTTTTTTCTTTCCTCTTCTTTTTTAAAAACTTCATAGCAATATTGTGAATAAATAATACATTCTCCATTTGTACTGATGAAAATAAAGTCTCAGAGTTGCCAACTTAGAGCAAAATTAAATTCAGACTTGCTGATTCCAAGTTATTTGTTTTTAAAAATAAAATTCAAATCTATTCTATAGCCTTCTTTCTATCTTGTTGTTTGGGGTTGGCTGTTATTTAAATGGTATTAAACATCTACCTTGAATCAATAAAAAGTCAAAATCCAAACCTTTCCCACAGAGATAGTTTACTGCAAAGTTCAGGTCTAGCCACAGAATGAGGCTGCACTTGGTTAGGAGAAGGAGAAATGGTTTGGGGCTTGTCAGTGTGGGGGTCAACAATCTGGAATGACTTGTTCTATTTTGTTTTTAGGAAGTTGAAGTTAGTGAATTCTATTTGACATTATGACACAGGTTTAAGATTAAAAACATTTTTTTGGTAAGATAAAGTTAGCTGAATTGGTTTAAATGCTTTGGGAAGCCATTGAGAATTAAAGCAAGATTATTTTAAAAATCAGAGTCGCATGTAATATTTTACTAGGTAGATTTTTTAAAACATTTTCTTATATGCATGAGATATATATTAGTAACTTCCCATAATGATTAGATTTAAAAATTTAAAACTTACTCCGTAAAGACCTTGTGGCCTTGTGTATAATTATTTAAAAGAAAGCAAAAATGGAGTATTTTTAGTTAAAAATTTTTTAAAAAAAATTTAAAATAGAAAGGAGAAAAGTTTAAAATAGGGACAAGCTTTACCTTAATGCCCTTAAATGATTTATTGATGGATTTATCTAATGCCCTTATATTCATTTTTTTAAACTTAGGCAAGATTAGTTCTTAATGACTTCAGTGCAAAAACTCAAAGTCTCACTCAACATGAATTTTCTATTGGTAAATAGAAAAAAAATGACCAGCAAAATAATTTTTACTACATTGGTTCTACATATTAATTCTTTTAAGATTTTTTTTAAAAAAAGTATGCTGCTGAACTGGAACCTATAATGAATAAAAGAAAATGTAATTTTCTTTTTAAGAAATGCTAATAAGTCTTAATGTTAGGGTTGTTGATTATCAGTTATGCTGGAGGAGGAAAATTTAGGTTTGTGAATAAAAGTGAATAAATTGGAAACAAAAGAGGGTTAGAATTAAAAATTAGGACTCACAGTCATTGTTCTTTCCACCCCGTTCCATACTGCCTGCCTTATGATGTCTCTGGTGTGTATGGTGGTCCCAAATCCTGTGAATTTCAGACATAAACAGTTTTCAGAGCATACATATTTATACAAATATTTTAATAGCTATTTTTGAAGTACTCTATGGGTTAAAAAAGCGAGCTGAAATAAAAAATAATAAAACATTTAAAAAGTAAATACTATTCAAAATTTTGTATGTATGTCTGTGTAGCATCTGCCCTTGTCAGGCTGCTGTCTTTGTTGCTATGGTTTGGGTGATTTTATTTCCTTTTGTAATTTTGCCAGCCCATGATTGGGTAGTGCAGCATGTTCATGCTGTTGGGGAAGATGTATCTGTGGTGAGTCATATAGCTTGATCTAAGTGGTAATTTTTTGGTAGGGAAAGGTATTTGTCAGATTCTATTATCCAATAGAAACTGTGGTGCCACAATATCAATGTTCATTTAGTTATCAAAATCAGGCACACAATACTTAATATGAGAAATGGAGGACTACATCTTCTGTTGGAAGCACTTAGGATACTGTGTATTTTAATCTTAAAGGGACTAGTTATCTAATTTTAAGGTTCTGCATAAAGTGAATATCGTATATATAGGATCCCATTATTGTCACTTTCAAATATTCCATTGCTTTTCAAAGAAGCTGACATTACAAGTTCTTAGGTTGACAAATTCTCATCAACTTTGGTGAAAATTTTGGCTGCAAAATGACGGAAGGCAAAGGAGGGCCCTAGACAGATGGTTTTCAGTGTTGGGATGACATCAAGCCCTTCTTCATGGCATGTTTTAAACATGACAAATGAATGAGGAATGGAGATGCTTAAAGAGCTTACTATAGAATGAGGAAGTAAGATACTATGTATGTGCATGCAAACCTTCATAGCATGCTGTTAAACAGAACTGTATGAGCTTAGGTATAATAGCAAAGTGGCAGTGAAAATTGTAAATATCTTTTTTATGCAGTAGAACTCAAAAATAATATTAGTCATTACAAATATTGTGGATGGAAAAGTGTGTATACCTGAGAAAATATTTTTTGGCATTAAGTAATGGGAAGTTGGAGATAAGTGGGTTACATACGTTTAAGATGATGCAAGGATTCTTGATAAGATTTTGGCAGAAGCTTGTCTGCATCTTTGTATAACTGTGGCAAGATTTCTGCATGGGTCATATTATATAAATATAACTAAGTTACTAATGTTTCTGTTTGATTCATTTAGTTGGCTTTTTCTTCCCTTTTTTTAAATGTTAGAGGTTCTCTTTTGGAGAGTAGTTTCAAGTAACTTCTGAGAATGAAGTCTTTGTAACTGGATGCTGTTTAACAGCATAACTATTGTTGTACGTTCCTGTCAGCAAAAGATAGTCTTTGCAATACTTTTATTGTATGTCCTCTTAATATGTGACAAGGACTTTTATTAAGAATTATTTTTCCGTTTAAATGTACTTTTTGAAATCCCTCCCCCTCCCAAGCTAATCAAGAATTATGGGGGTGTTTTAAGAATATTCAGATGCATTTTTATTATTTTCTAGGCTTGTTCACTGTATAGGAAAAACCTTATTTTTTTAAAAAAGGTTCTGGGATTCATGTAGTTTAGATTTTCTCTAAAAGGAAGGGGGAATAGAGATTAACAGAAAAGTGCCATCTCATTGAGCTCGGGATGTATACAGTTCTTTGGAAAATGAGGATATTGCCATCTGGATTGTTAGGGTTGAAGAACTAATTGTTCTAAAGATATTTGCCCCTCATTTCAGAAAAGACAGCAAACATGCAAAATGGATAAATGTAATCCATTGTACTTTTACCACCTACATTTTTAAACTACAGTGACTCTGATTTCTCTGGAAAGGTCAGAGGTTTCAGAAAGCTTTGTAATTCTTCAAAGAAAGACATTTTCAATTTGCTATATAAAGACTGATTATACATAGCTTTTTACTTTATTTGCAATTGAGCCTAGGACAGTGGTCGGCAAATTCATTAGTCAACAGAGCCAAATATCAACAGTACAACGATTGAAATTTCTTTTGAGAGCCAAATTTTTTAAACTTAAACTATATAGGTAGGTACATTGTTATTAACTTAATTAGGGTACTCCTAAGGCTTAGGAAGAGCCACACTCAAGGGACCAAAGAGCCGCATGTGGCTCGCGAGCCTCAGTTTGCCGACCACTGGCCTAGGAGGTGCTGGGGTGGGTATGATGCTGAATAAGCCATGAGACGTGTCATGAGATAGCAGAATTGGAGGGAAACAGATTGGAGAAAAACATAGATTCACGTTTAGAGATGCTCATTTTTGGCCTTTCCTGTCAATCGCTTTGTTTAAAAGTGAGGACAGAGCAGCTGCAACAGTGCATTTGGCTTTGTACTAGAGCATTCTATTACAAACTCTTTAAGCACTTGGGCCGTTTCAGGGAGTTTATGTATGTGGGTGCTATTTCTTAGGATTGGCTTTGTTGGTTTTCTAAATTGTACATATGAGTTTCTTTGGTTATATGTGGGTTTCTTTGTTTCTGTTTTGTTTTTCTTTTGGACTTCTCCAAGTTTTGGAAAATTTTTCAAGTTGGCTGGTGGGGTGTATAGAGATTGTAGATGACTTTTGTTGTGCGTTACTCCTGTTATTCAGGAAACAGAGGCTCAGAGAGGGTTAGTAATTCACTCAAGGTCATGCCAACAGTAGGTGGCAAAGCCAGGGTTAAAGCCAGATCCGTCAGACCTCAGGCTCCTGTTGTTAACTTCTGTAATATTTAAATGGGCTGTTCTTATACATTATGTTATTAGCTCTTCATGTAAACCATACATTTTAGGGAGGGGAGCTTTGACAGTTGCTTTTATGCAGTTCAGGAGGCTGAGTAACATGTCCATGGTACATGGTTAGTAAGTGATTGGAGCTGGTGACGAGGTCAGACCCTTCCGTGGCCTGTTTTTTCTTTCTAATGTGTTTCTCAATGTATCCAACTCTCTAAGCTCCACCTCTGAATGTTTGGATGGGATAAAAAGTGCTCTCTGGAAGTATGTAATAGTGCTGAAAGCACTTTGTTTTCTCTGAAGCTTAAAAAGTAGTGAGAGCCCTGGCTGGTGTTGCTCAGTTGGTTGGAGCATTGTCCCGTACACTGAAAAAGTTGAGGTTTGATTCCTCGCCGGGGCACATACCCAGTTGGGGTGCATGTGGGAGGCAACCGATCAATATTTCACTCTCACATTGATGTTCTCTCTCTCCCTTCCGAACTTTCTCTAAAATCAATCAAAGCAAGTCCCCGGTGAGAATCGGGGGGGGGGGGGGGGGGGGGGGGAGGGGGGACAGGCAGGGGGGAAGTAGTGAGAAACAGAGCTTGTTCTGGTTTGTTACTAGATTCAGAGTTTCACACCTTGGAGGAAACCTTCATTTAACAGGTGAGAAACTAAGACCACACATCCCAACAGCTCTAGAGATAGAAAATCCTTGCATAAATTGGAGAGCAGTTGTATGTAGCCTGTTGTTATTGTTTGTATCAAGGTGGATGCTTTTTGTTTGGTGTTGGCATAGAAGAGCTATCTTAGTTGCCTTTATTGACAAAGTCTACCCTGTCATTGGCAACTCCATTCAGCAAACATGTTTTGAGCACTTAAGGCACTATGTGCTAGGTGCCAGTTATACAAAGCTAAAGAAAATGTGATGAAATGAGTTGATGCCATCTTAGATGTAATTTCCTCAGAAATTAAAACTTCAGCCCTGGCTTGTTTGTCTCAGTGTATAGAGTGTCAGCCCTCAGAGCGAAGGGTCCCGGGTTTGATTCTGGTCAAGGGCACATACCTCAGTTGCAGTCTCAATCCCCTGCCCTGGTCAGGGCGCATGCAGGAGGCAACCAATCAACGTGTCTCTCACATTGATAATTCCCTCCCTCCCTCCCTCTCTTCCTAAAAATAAATACATACATACATACATACATAAATAAATAAATAAATAGAAAAGTATTCTCAGGTGAGGATTAAAATAGAAGAAATTAAGACTTCAAAGCTTTTCATGTTTTAAAATTAGAATTCTTCCAATCACTAGCCTGTGTGAGTTTTTAATAATTCACAGAACCAGTTGTTTATATTGCTGTACAATTGGTGTATGTGGAGGAATTCTATCATTTGATGATACTTCTCCTAAGTGTTAAATTTTTTTTGTTTTCTTATGTCAAATATATCTGTGTGAGTGGAAAGAAAATCCAAGCAGACACAGGAGAGGGCACAGGTGGTTTCTATTAGTTGATAGTTCACTGTAGCATGTTTTCTCTAAAGAAAACTGGTGGGTAAAAAAAAAAAGTTCTATTTTTTTAAAGAACATCTTTCTAGTAATACTGAAGTATACAACAGAGTCATAGGAAAACTAAACAGCAGGGGAATGAGGGAATGAAAAACAGCAAGGAAAGGAAGGCCTGGGAGAGCCAGCCGTGTGAATTCATTTGGCACTTGGTAGTAGTTCCTAAAACAGTCAAGCCCCAGTGGTATAACCTACATTCTCTGTTTTGCTCCATCTCCAGAGGAAGTTAGCAATCCTGAGACTTTTATACTGAAGTGGATTTAAATTGTCCAAGGTCTCAAGCTGCTTTGCCTTATTTTCTGTTGTTAAAAGAAAACAGATACGAATATACATTCAGACAGAAAGCATAGAAGAGGTCCTGTATGTGTGAGTGTGTGCTTGTGTGTTACTGGGACAGGTGTGAAGGTCTTTGGGGAAAGTGTGTACAGATGGTGATGGGAAAGAGAAGAACTTTTGCATGTCCGATAAATGAAATACAAACAACAACAACAATCTGGTGGTCCCACACAGTGGATATTGGATTTTTTTTTGTTGTTGTTCTGTTATGTCTGCTTGTTGTTTGATCTGAAAGTGAAGTCTATTTCTCCAGCCATTAAATATGTGAGCTTTTCTTTGTATAGAGACTAAAACAAATGATTTGTTCTGTAATTATTTTTCAAAAGGCAGAAAATGCGTGTGTAACATTGAGAATGGCATGGGATTGTCATAGAAACTCATCTGAACGCTGTAAATAAAAATGGCTGGGGATTAGTCACAGTGACATGTGGGACATCATGAAACTCAAGACAGATTTCTTTGTTTTACAGTCAGTAAGAGAAGTGAGGCGAACTTGATCAAGTTCATGGGACGTTAGCAGTTCAGTTTCTCCAGGGAAAACTGTGTTGTCTTCAGATTAAATAAGCCACATGCATACAAATATCTAAATTCACCTGATGATTTTAACAATATCGATATTTCCTTTATTTCAAGAGTGTATTATTTACAGACAATGAAAGTTTTAAAAGTTTGAAAATCTCTCTGTTTTTGCTACTAATTTCCCTCTCTCATTACCCCCACCACTCTACACAGCTTATTTTCTTATAATCCTGAATAGCATTTTTACATATGCGGCCTTATTATGTTTTCTTTAATCTCTCATTTTTTCGATTAGTAAGAATAAAACAACATGATAAACAGTGTTAATGTTATATCTTTTAAAATTATATATATTTAGATTAGAATTATGGGTCTGCAATATAACCCCATTTTCTGTCTTCTAATGTATTACTTAGAAGGATATTTTTATAGTGTATTCTCATTGTCCAACATGTGGAGAAAGGATTGCTTGTCTTTAAATTTGGAATGAATCCCCAGTTACATACTCCCACCAGGCTGATGTTTCAGTAAAACAACATATCAGCCTTGGACCCTTGAGCTTTTGGAGGTAGGAGCTAAAGTCTGAGTGGGGTTCAGGACTTAAGGAATTAGTGCTGGGGAATGTCTCATGTTCTGGTGAGCCCCCTTTCACAGTGCTATACTTTATTGAATGTTCTTATTTTTAATCAAGATAATAGACACAGCCCAGCTGGTGTGGCTCAATGGTTGAGTGTTGACCTGTGAACCAGGAGGTCATGGTTTGATTCCTGGTCGGAGCACATGCCCGGTGGTGGGTTCAGTCCCCAGTGTGGAGCATGCAAGAGGCAGCCTATCAATGATTCTCTTTCATCATTGATGTTTCTCTCTCTCTTCCCTTTCATCTCTGAAATCAATAAAAATATATTTAAAAAATAGACACAATATTTAAACACGGGAAAGTTGTAGACAAATGTGGGATAATTAAAGTGATTGAGTTGTCTTTCTGGATTGAGTTAACCAGTTAACACAACTAACCTTGAAACTGAAGAGAGCACATGCAAAGATACAAGTGAAAATTTTAGTGCATGGAACATACAGAGGCACCCTGTCTTCCTACCTGTCTCCGATGAGACTCTACCCACACTTTGTATCGTAATATGTTTGTGTGTGTGTGTATTTTCTCTCTCTCTCTCTCTTTTTATTTTTTGTATTATTTCTTCTACTTGGAATGTCCTCACCCACCTTTAATTGGCTAATATTACTTAAGCCTTCTTTTCACCCCAGCATTTAAGGGCTCTTTCCCTACATTCCCATAGAATCGTGGTAGCACTATGTCAGTACTCACCATTAGCACTTCTTGTTTCATAAAATGATCTGTCTTCCAAATTGGGCTGTGATTTTTTTATGAGCAGGGGCTGGATTGCATTAGTTTTTTGTGTACCTCCCCATAGGGGTGCATAGGGCCTGCTCATATTTTTGTTGAGCTGGGGACTAAGTGGAGAATATGGGTTGAACAAAACAAAAAAAAAGTGAGAAGCTGATAATCTGAATTTTAAAACTAGGTAACATATTATATAGTTTTTGGGTGTTCACCTTAGGACTGAATTTAAGCCTAAACTTTTTGTGTGAGAATGATTTTTCCCTTCTCACCCTTTTATGTTAACTGATTTCTGTTTCTTCACCAAAATCCAAAGTTGCATGTTAACCTAAAGGAGTTATTTATATGTGAATAATTATAATTTGGAAAATAAAGGTTTGGTGATGCCAGACTTATCTATAGAAAACTGTCAGGCTATTTGTTTTTCCATCTAAGATCCTGGTCTTGACTTTTATTTGAACTGTTTACCTAGTAAAGATGATAGGGAAATATAACCATTGCTTCAGCTTATGTAAGAAAATCATCTTTATGACTACAGTCATTTCTCAAGTACCTACTATGTGCTAGGTACCCAGCTAGAGGGGAGACAAAGGGATTTAATTTCATGCTGTTGAATTTTTAAAGAGCATAATCTTGATTAAATATGTAGTCCTTTCCTTAGGATAGACACACTTTGGTTGTGGTGGTGGTGTTGGGGGAGGCGGGGTTGGATCATATACTCTCTTGCTCCACAGGGAAAATGTCAGTCATGTCCTTGTCTCTAGAGAGCATTTAAAGTTTTGTCTGTCTCTCTTCACTGAATCAGGTGTATTTTGGCATAGTTACTTACCCCAAGTTGGGAAAGGCCACAGGCGGTAGTAGTAGAAAAGTTAGAAATCAGAATTAAGGACTTGGGCCCCATTATATATGGTAAACTACTAAAGTTCCCCTCCTATCCAATGCTTTTCTCTCATCAAAACTGTAGACCAATTTCATTAGCTCCAAAATGCACCAGCATATGTAAATCTTCTTTGTTTAATTGGAGACCTATTGATTGTAGGTAACATAAGCCTCTCTAAGGGAAACAGAACCCAACTGAAGATAAGAGTTTCTTCCCCCCAACACATACAGCATGCATGATTTTATTTCTCTAGGCATGTTCATTATCAAAACTGTGCCACTGCAGATTTTCCCATAAAGTGTTTCCTTCTGGCCCCATTTTCATATCTAAAAGCTCCTACTGGTTTCAGCAAGGGATAACGGCAGCATTTAACAGAAAATCTTCTCTCTCTCTCTCTCTCTCTCTCTCTCTCTCCTTTTTTTTTTTTTTTTTTTTTTTTTTACCAAAACCTTAAAAGTACATAATGAGAAACAACAACTTGTAAAATCATATGAAAATTAATTTGCTTTAAAAAGATGTGAAAAGTCTTCTTTTGTGCTTCATAGAATGCTGAACGGGATGAAATTTTTGCCCATCTTCTTTAGTGAGCAGTCACCAAAAATATTCCAGTAGGGAATGAAAACTAGAATGCAATTTTTTTCACTTACATTCTAATTGAATCTCAAAGCTGCAAAGAAGATAGTGTGCCAACCTGATTTTGCAAGGTGGTATAAACCATGGGCTATCCCAGTGTGCTTCCTAGGATCAGGGCATCTTCTAACTCAGCGGTTCTCAACCTGTGCGTCGCAACCCCTTTGGGGGTCGAAGGACCCTTTCACAGGGATCGCCTAAGACCATTGGAAAACACATATATAATTACATATTGTTTTTGTGATTAATCACTATCCTTTGATTATGTTCAGTTTGTAACAATGAAAATATATCCTGCATATCAGATATTTACATTATGATTAATAACAGTAGCAAAATTACAGTTATGAAGTAGCCACGAAAATAATTTTATGCTTGGGGGTCACCACAATATGAAGAACTCTCTTAAAGGGTCGAGGCATTAGAAAGGTTGAGAACCACTGTTCTGTTTATACTAATAAGAAACTTGCATTTTCTTATATATCTTCTTGAAATTCCTTTCATTTTTATTTCTGAAGTGTAAGATTCAGGTCAAGATCAATGTATGGTTAATTGCTTATTAGATAATAAGAATTTTGGGAAGGAGAAATACCTGTTCAGATGTTGTAAATTTTCATTCAATAACTCTAACTATGTTTGACAAAAACACTAGTCAGGTATTGAAGAGGTAAATATCTCTATTTTTTTCTTTCTTAAAATTATACTAAGATTATGTTTATTAAGAACTTGAATTAGGAAACACTCTAATTTTTCTCTCCCTTAGAGTATTATCAATCTCTAAAAGAGATATTTAATTACTGAAATTATAGCATCTTGTGAAAAATGGTTACTTTCTAATTTTATAATGTAGTTAATGCTATTGCAATGAGTTCATGGCCCTTCTCAGAGTATTCATTGTTCTTGCTTGGTGTGGCTGGTCGAACACCTCTCAGGTGGTGAGGAGTGTGTGTTTAGATGGTGTGTAGTGGAGAGATCTTGACTGGTACAGAGTAACTTTATAGCAGCCACTATAATGCTTATCAGTGAAATCCTACCTCATTTAATTATTACTTAATTCTCTGATTATATTTTTTTGTGTCTGAGAGAAGATGATCACCTTCATCCTGTTGAAGTGTGGATGGACAGATATCGCTGTTTCAGTTTCTCAATTCAGCACACCTACGAAGGCATTCTGAAGTAGAACGCCTTTTTAAGGAGTAGTGCATCAATCTACCTACCAAAACGTATGTAGTGAGATGCTGACTGGGCTTGTGATGAGATAAGAGGCTTCTCAATTCAGTTAAGTTCATCTTTGAGTACTGCATGCCACTCAGGTTCAGTCAGGTTTTTAAAAAATTTCTTTTGGAAATTATTCATAGAAACTCAGCCCTATACCCAGATAGTGAATATTATCATTGGAAGGAAGGTGTGCACTCATCTATCAGACCAAAAAAATCGCACCTCTCTGTCAGACCAAAAAATTCCCACCTTGTTGATCTCCTCTCATATGTATGTGATATGTGGTATGTGGTATATGCTATATGATATGATCTGTGTGTATGTATGTATTACTACCAGCTATTTACAACAAACCTGGATCATCCTGTTTCAGCCCCCTCCCAAGAATAGAAGTTTCTTTGAAACCAAGCATAATGGAATGGAATGTTAAAAGACTGAATGATACATTTTAAGTCAAACAGAAATATGGATTATCTGCTGTTTGGATTTGTCCATACTGGAGTTACTACCTCCTATATGGCTGCATCCCCCTGTTTGCATGGGGAACTGAGATTGGATTTAAAATGGAAATTATTCACATCAGTCAAGTAAAAAAGAATGAAGATTCCCCCCCAATTTAACTATTCATATATTTTCTTGGGGAAAATGGGACTGCATTAATAAAATAATTCAAACTAGAGAATCACATGTATTTCTTTTAAACCATTTCAGGCCTGTTGCTGAAAGGTTTTAGGATATTGTGAAAAATCATTTTGTTTTAATAAACATTGCTGGTTTGATTTCTTATTTCTTTTTCATTTATTTTTCAATATAAGAATATATGTAAGTTATAATGCATAATAATGAAATGCAGACCTGGGGACCTGTCTCCCCACCTGAGAAAGAGAGCATCACCAGTATTTTGCATTTACTTCTATGTTCCCTGGAAATATTACCCATTATCCTCAGTATTGTGTTCATCATTACCCTCATATAAAAGAAGTGTTTTCATGACATATATGTGTACTAAATATATTGTTCAGTTTTGCTTAAGTTTTATAAAACTTTTATATACATACACACATACATACATATCTGCTTCTTAAAATTGATTTTCACTCAATGTTTCTAATATTGCTGCATGTACTGTAATTTATTCTTCTTGTATAATATATCAGCGTTTGATGTTTCTAGTTTCTTGCTACCAGCAAGTCTTATGAATAGTAACATGTCATCTGGAGCATGTGTGTAAGAATTTCTTTAGGGCATGTACTAACAGTGGAATTGTTGATTCACAGAGTGTGTAAATGTTACATTTTTTTGTTTTTAAGTTATTTTTTATTGATTTTTAGAGAGGAAGGCAGAGGGAGAGAGATAGAAACATCAATGAGAGAGAAACATTGAACAGCTGCCTCCTACATGCCCTCTACTGGGGATGGAGCCTGTGCGCTGGCCAGAAATCGAACCTGTGACCTCTTGGTACGTGGATTGTTGCTCAACCACTTAGCCACACCAGCCAGGCAAATGTTACATTTTAAAAAACAATAATATTATTTTATTTTTAAAATAGTTGTACTTATTTTCACTCTCACTAGCAGTAGCAGTGTACAAAAGATTCATGTTGATATATGTCTTTTCTAATATTTACTATTGCCAAATTTTTACTTTTTGCCAACCTGGTGGCTATAAAGTGATATTTCATTGTGGTCTTAATTTGCATTATTCATTTGATTAATAATGAGATTAAACATCTTTTCTATATCTTTCCTTTTCTGTGAAATAAATACTGATTTTTATGTTTTCTATTTTGTTGCTTGTCTTTTTCTTGTTGGTTTGTTAGGAATTCTTTATGTCTCTTGAATTCTCCTTTGCATTATATGTTTTCAAATATCTTTTCATAGGTTGTGGCTAGTCTTTTAATTGCTTTAAGATATCTTTGATGAACAAAAATTAATTTTAATATAGTAAAATTTATCAATCCCTTTTCTTTACGGTTAGTGCTTTTGTCTTATTTAAAATATCCTTCTTTGCTCTGTTAGGAATACATGGTATTTTTTACACATCTTTAAATGCTCATCTCCCATTTAAGTTTGTATTCCAGTTGGAATTTATTTTTGTGTATGGTATGAAGGAGAGGTTCAATTTTATTTTTTCTTTGTGAATGATAGTTTCCACTCCATCATTTATTGAATAGTTTCTCTAGTCCTCCAAATAATCTTCCAGGCTACCTCTTTTGTTTATTAAGTTTTCATATTTGTGTGTATCTGCTTCTGGATTCTCTGCTGTGTTCCAATAATCAGTTTATCTACCCCATACCAACACTATGTTGTGTCACTTACTAAGCACTTATAGTTACTTAGGATATCTGATAAGGCAAATCCTTCCTACCTTTATTGAGGAGTGTTTTAGTTATTCTTATCTCTTTACTATTCCATATACAGTATATGTTATTTATATTTAATATTTTATTCTACATACAGAATTCACTCTAATTTCAAAGCTTTTTTCTCTTTTTTAAATATTTTATATTCATCAAGGTAGGCTACAGAGCTATGGTTTCAAATAAGCTTTTAGTATTGAATTTCTTTTTTTTTCTTTTTCCCATTGACACACTTCACTCATTTCTCACTGCCCCTTCACCCCCGCCTCTGGCAACCACCAATTTCTATATCCATGACCCCCTTTTTAAAAAATTCCACATACAAGAGAAATCATACGGTATTTGTCTTTCTCTGTCTGACTTATTTCATATTCCATAATACCCTCAAGGTCCATCCATGTTGTCACAAATGGCAGGAATTCATTCTTTTTATGCCCAAATACTCATGTGTGTGTGTATGCCACAATTTCTTTATCCATTTATCCATTGATAGAAATCAAGTTATTGGTTGATTCCATATCTTGGCTATTATAAATAATGATGCAATAGACATGGGGGTGAATATGCTAGTATCTTTTCCAGCAAGTATTTTTGTTTTCTTCAGATAAATACCCAGAAGTCGAATTGCTGGATCACATTGTAGTTCTATTTTTAATTTTTTCCATAGCGGCTATACCAATTTACATTTCCACCAACAGTGCATAAAGGTTCCCTTTTCTTCACATCCTTGCCAACACTAGTTATTTCTTGTCTTTTTGATAATAGTCATTCTGACAGGTGTGAGGTGATAGAATCATTTTTTCAAGTTTCATAAAAAGTGGATTTTGTTTAGAAATGTATTGAATCTACAGATGAATTATTTTTTTACTATCAGATCTTAGTACATCTATGAACATGGTATGTCTATTTATTTAAATGTTATCTTTCAATTGATTGAATTACTTTTTACTCAAGTCTTGAGAATTTTTTTTGTGAAGCTGCTTTTGAAAATTGTGTTTTTAAAAGAATATTTTCTACCAGTGTGTTTCTAATATAGAAATACAGTTAATTTTTGTACAGTAATTTCACATCCTGTTATATTTACATGTTTTCAGCCAGTAATTTGTAAATTAATTTGTGTTTACTGTGTAGATTATCATATCATGTACAAACAATAGCACTTTCATTTCTGCTATTCCAGTATTATGCTTTTTATCCTTCGTACACTTCTTACGGCATTGGCTAGTACTGCCAATTAATTCAGTGTTGAATTAACCTGTGAGTATGGGCATCCTTGACTTTCATCCCTTGGTTTCCTATTTATTTTTTATTCACAAATGAGACTGAGTTAATGCCTTAATATTTAAATACTACATTTGCTGATCATATTTTAATCAGAGAAAGGTCAAGAACTTACCTCATTTTTGTTAATTTTTCCTCAAATTTTGTTACTAGGTTTGCTCTATGTTACAATAGTTGAATCCTCAAATTCTCCTGGCAAATTACTTCATGTGCAGGGAGATAGTATAAATTATTTGGTGAGTTGTGTTTTAAAGAATGCAGTTATCTAACATTTCAAAATAAGAGGCTTATTTGTATGTACTAATCATTTTAGATATTTCAGTAAAGAAAATGACCATATTTTGTATGGCTGTGAGATTCTTTGATACTGTAGTGTGCGGTCAGCCTCTTAAGTTTTGATTTGAATTATAGAATCCTTAAGTATCATTTTTTTACAATTTAAAATTCATGGTTTGGATTGGTTTACTTTTTCCCCTTTTCCTTATGCAATTTTTGTTAAGACTTGAACAGATTACTCCTAATCTTGTGAGCAGACTGCAGGAAGACAACTATTAAAAGTAGAAAGCTATTAAGCAGTCAGGGGTTTATTATGCTTTAGTGTTTTGTTTAAGTCTGTTCTTAATTGGTTGATTAATGTACGTGAAGTCCTTTTCCTCCCTCCATCTCTACAGATGGCAAATGGTAGGTCCCAACTGTCATTGTTCGCAAAAAAGGTTATGGTTCAAAGTCAAAGATTCAGAGATACCATAATAATCAATCATAGGAACTTGTCTCAGAGTGCCCAGCCAGGCAAAAGTTAGGCACAGTAGTAATATTTACTCAGAATCCCTTAGGAACATTTTTTTTGGTGTGTTCTTGATTTTATTTAGAAAATATTATTTAGTTAATGGAAATGTCCCTCTGAATTTAATGTCAGGCATTTATGTAAATATAAAAAAGAATGGTTAATAAGTTTTCTGTTAATCAGTTATCAAATGTTGTTAGAATTTTAGTACAGTTTAAAAATGAGCATAATAGAGAAAGTAACATAATATATTGAGATTAACAGAACACTTTCAAAGGAATACCTTTTTACCATTTTCATGTGAAGATGATTTATAATGGTTAACTTCCGTTTTTTAGGAGGAAGAATAGAATTATGTTCTGGTATTGATCCATAAAGAGGATTTGTATTTTATTCATACTATAAAAAGTACCTTTAATGGATACATTGTGGTAATTGAATCTATACTGTGTATCACTATCAAAGTATCTTTTTAATTATTTTATGTTATATAATTCAGTAACTAAATTTAAGCCACGGGGAAGGAGATGACTGTATTATATCTTTAAGTGTAATGTATCGCCTTTAATATTCTTAAAGTAGAGGACATTTTTATTTAAATGCAAGAAAGAGAGAGAGAGAGAGAGAGAGAGAGAGACATTCCATTACATTCAGCACTGTATGAAACTAAGTCAAAGGAGTTTTGTTAATTAAATTCAATTGCCATCCATTAGACCAGTGGAATGAGATGATTCTGCCAGGACGCTGACACAGCACAGGTATGCAATTTGGCTAAATGGCCATTTCTAAACCATAGCACACATTTCTCTACTTGTTCACTTTTTTTAAGTGATAGTTTTTACTCTTAAAAAGTCAAAGAGGAACCAGTGCTTGCTGAAGGGTAAAGGTATCATTTTTATCCAGTCTACTGAAAAGCGATTAGTTTGTTGGCTTGGAAATGTGTGGTTCACATGGAGACTATTTGAGAGAAAATGATTTTTTTTTTTAAAAAAGTATGCAATATCTGTAGCAAGCATATTCACAAAATATATACATATGTGTGCCAGTGTAGACAAATGTATATGTTTTAAAATTTAGTCATCTTTAACCTAAAACAATTTTAGTAATAATTATTTCTTGAATTTTAAAAAAAGCATCCTCGAAGATATAACTACAGTTTGGACATATACTATTTGGGGGAAGTTATAATAATTATAGGAATTATAAAAATGAAATTTAGGTGGTGGGTAAGTTTATCTACATTTTGGCATAAATCACTACTTTTAGAGGCTTTATATGTCAGGCTGATAGGTTTCCTACCATGGTGAAATGACAAGAATACCACTCAGGCATTGGCTGACACATAATTTTGACAGCCAGCAAGATTGCAGTGTTGCTGAGTGCACAGATTTCCACTTCCTGCCAAGATTAAAATTGGCAAAAACCAAAGAGGATATTAGGGATTGTCACTTTAAGAAGAAATAACATGTTAATGTTCTGCATTTGCTTAAGAAATATAAGGGTGATCTCTTGAACTGCAGTCTGCTGAAACGTACAAGTTTGCAATCAATAGATGTTGGTTAGTGTGAGCATCAAAAATTAAATAAAATAAGTCATTGTGATAATGAGGCTCATTCTAGTTTCACTTACTAGGACATTATTATTTTTCTTCTGTATAAAAAGACTTCTTTACAAAAGCAATAAAATAGGTTTCCCAACAGCCCCTGAAGAACAAAGGCCTACTTTAAGTTTGTGAATCTGAAGACAGAAGCCCTTACTTCCTGAATTTTCTTATTTTTTCCTGTGTGAGCAGATGGTTTTTCTTTTTATAAGTTGCCAGGTCTTTCCTAGTATAGCAACTGTCACTTACTAAGAACCTACTATGTGCTGGATTCTGAACCAAGCACTCAAATCTTCAATGTTTTTTTTTTCCTTAGGAGTTTTCATTTAAATCTATGCATAAAAATGAAGAAAAAAAGTTATATCCTATGTTGTGAAAGAGTCAGACTCTAAAATCTGCTTATACTTTGCTGTTTACAGTAAGTACTTTTGAAACAGCTGTAGATGTTCAGATGAAAGTAGCAGTGTGGAGTGGGAAATGTGGGAGCATTCATTTGTGAGGACTCTGCATTTCTCCAGCTTTATAGCCAGCAGAAAAGGAGATTGTTGTGCATTCTATTAAATACTGCCAGTATGATTAATTTAAAGGGTTACATTTTATTGAACCCTGGTGTAGATGTTCTTTGTCAACCCACATTCACAGCTAGTTAGAGTGTGTGTAGCATTTATCAAAACTTTCTGGAGCCCCTCTCACCTCATTAGCATCTGAATCTCTATTCAGCAGTTAATGTCCGTTACTGCTAGAGTGCTCAATTCTTGTTTTCAATAAGCCAGTTGTAAAATGTCAGACTGTCACTTACAATATAAAAAACCAAAAATGATGGTATTTGTAAAAATGTTATCACCTCATAAAAACAAATTGTAAAGACATGAAAGTGATCTTGCTATGCTGGGCTTTCAGAAGGGAGTTGGTACAGCTACTTTAAATACCAGTTGTGTAGATTCCCACACTCTTCTACCAATGGAGAGGTTTACACAAGCATAATTTAAGTTACAATTACACTAATTAACATCTCATTTGCATAAATTGTTGAAGTCAAAACAACAAAGAATTGTCTAAGAAGCTTAATCCTATTTGTCCAAAATAGAAAGATTTTTTTAAAAAAAAAAAAACATGCTCTAAAAATTGGCAGCTTGAGTATGTCTTTAGTATTTGAGCTATGCCATTTTAAAAAAAATGAATACTTTCTCTTTGTTTAAGAATATATTTCTCTACCCCTTTTATAATCTCTCAGTTTTAGTTAGCTTTAAATTTTTTTTAAAAGGCAGTAAACTCTGGTTTCTAAATCAGCATAACAAGAGATTAAATTAAAATCAAGGTATACTATCATTTTTATGTAGTAATGTAGAATACCATGACTCTTGAGATGTATGATGAAGTGTGTGTGTGTGTGTGTGTGTGTGTGTGTATGTATGTCTGTAGGAATTCGTAAATTGTAAAGTGTCCCTATAGTGTTCATTCATGGTCAGTTTTTAAGTGTTGGCTGGTTTCTTCCAGATTGTCTAGGTGTTTTCAATGTCTTGTATTTGCCTTTTTGTTGTCCTAGATTAAGGTTATGATAAAGGTATTCTACATGTGTAATAGCTCACATTTCTAGTCAGAAAACTTTTTTTAATGGCCACCCAAATGCAGTTAGCTTCATAGGGAGTGATTTAGTATAGTAAACTATCTTCTTCTTTAAAACCCATTTAAAATTAGGGACATGTTTGCACACAGTGGATTACTAAAGTTTTCATACTAACTCACAAAATTCTGCTGTGGGCCTAACATTCATTCATTTCATATGCAATTATTGCTACCATTGAGCTTGTATTAATTACATTGTGCATATATGGAGATGAAATGTCACTGGCAGAGTTTACAATTTTTTTATTGTTAATTTTTATAGTAATTTGGGTTGAGGAATTAAAATTAGCCTGCTTAGTTAGTATTTTCAATGTTTTATTAGCCCTAAAAATGTGACATGATTAGGAATAAGATTAGAATGAAAGTTTCTAATTATAATATGTCTCAATATCTTGAAAGCATTTTGTCTATAATACATAGTTTATCTTAATTTAGTTGTTATAGTCTTATTTTAAAATCTCATAATGTAAAGTTTATAAATTACTGTCTTAGAGATAATTAGTTTATAAATATGTATTGAGTATTGACTGCATGTGAGTCATCATGCTAGGTTTGGTGGAGGATATAATCATATATATATACACACATACACATACATACATACACAATGTAGTAGTACTTGCTTGTATGAAACACACATCCTTCTTGGGGACATCTAAATACAGACCAAATAAGAACATGTCTTGTAGAAATTTAGAAGAGAATTTATGAAGAATAAGGATGATCAAAAAACCTTTGGACAAAACTAAATTCGAGTTGTGGATTGAAGGCTTGTTGTTTGGAAATTAGATGGTGAGGAGGGGCGATGATCCAGATTGGTAGAGAGACTGGAGAGCAAGGGAAAGGCATGAGTGAAAGTGCAAGATTTATTGCAGGTCAAGTAAGTCGACAAGCTTGGTGAGTATGGCGGGTTCCCGTAGGGGAGGGCATTGAGTGCCTGGTTAAATTTAGGCAATGGAGAGTCATGTGGGGCTTTGGAGTATGGATATGACCTGTTTTAGGAAGTGCTTTGGCAAGATTGATCACCAGGCTCATATGCAGGGAGCCTGAAACAGGACGGAGTGGAGTTAGGGAGAGCGAGCAGTGGCTTTTGTAGTTCTCTCAGCACAAAAGTGTCAATCATAGTAGGTTTTGTTTTCTGTGCCCTGGGTAATATAGTGAATTAAATATATAAAATGGCAAGCATGTTTTAGAAAAAAATAAATGATTTCTGATTCTGAGGTGGTACTTAAAACTTAAAAAGATATATATTTTATATAATAAAACATCTTTTAAAATTTTAATAGTGATTCTATATATATTTAGAAAGATAAGTATGAAAAAAGAACATTATTCCCTTTATCCTTTCAAAGGAAAATGATTTCCAGATTATTTTCCCCTCTATTTTTTTTAAAAAAGCAGATTTTTTTAGAGAACACGTTTCAGTTTCTTTTGTGCTTGGCCAAATTGTTCCATTGTCAATATTTGATCTTTATTGGAAGTTGAGGGCATGTTCCAGTTACTCAGGAGAATGTTCTGGACTTTTCTTCTTATCTTTTGAAGGCTTATCTTTGATAAGGTTGGACATGGTGTGTTCATGGTGACTGTTATCATTCTTCTTGTCAGTTTTCTATATTTACCTTGTTTATAGTAAGTAATCTGAGAGTGCCTTCAAGAGCCTAGAAAAGATTTGGCCTCAGATACTACATTTTAGGTATTTTAATATAATCAGGAGGAAATTGGGCATCGTGTTCAGACAGGACAGAATGTATTGGTGTAGGTAGAAGTACACATTTTAAACATTCAACAAATATGTGTTGATCATTTACTAGAAATAAGTAACATGGTGTCTGTTCATAGAAGAATAATAGAGAAAATTGAGACATTCTTCTTCCCTTCCAGATGCTCAAAGATTGTTAGGAGAAGAGGCACAGCATGCTAAGTGCTAGGTTATAGGTAGAATACAAGGGACTCATGTGGCCCAACAAAGGACAGTATTCATTCCGAGTCAGGGAGACTGAGGAAGATGTCTGAAGGAGATGATATCGCAGCAGGGCCTTGAAGTTTGGCAAGCAAAATGAAGGGACAGCACAGCAGTGGGAATGGGTGGTATGTGTTCTCAACAGCACGAGGTTGAGATGGAGCACAGGGTGTGCTAGTGTATGTGATGTCTGCTGCCCATGTGCATTCAGCAAGCACCCATCCCTTACCTTGTGCCAGTCATTGAGCAAGGCTACCCAAAGGAAATTGCCAACTTATTCCTGGGCAAAGTTGAAAAGATTTGTCCAATTGCCCTTGCCCCAAAGAGGGAGAAGGTCTGTATCTGGTCCCTTTGACATATTTTCCCTTGGCATAATTAGAGTTTATTTTGAATATACATTCAAAATTTCACATTCCTGTCTGGGCAGTGTGGCGGGTGGTTGAGCACTGATTTATGAACCAGGAGGTCACAGTTTGATGCCCAATCAGGGCACATGCCCAAGTTGCAGGCTCGATTCCCAGTAGGGGGTGTGCAGGAGGCAGCCAATCAATAATTCTCTCTCATATCAATGTTTCTCTCTGTCTCTCCCCCTCCCTTCTACTCTCTCTAAAAATAAATGGAAAAATAATCTCTGGGGGTGGGGGGTTGGGGTTGTGGGGTGAAGATTAACAACAAAAGAAATGGTAAGCACCATAGTCCTCCTGCTCTTTCCAGTTCTTCACTTGCATCCAGATTCTTCCCTCCAAGGATGATCTGAGGAGCAGCTGCCATATTTTCTGTTTTCTTCTTGGTTTAAGGAAACCCCTTTTTTCACCTCTAAGAGTTTGAGTCTGATGCTGATTTTTGTCTTATGCTGGGGCTGCCCAGTTACAACAGAGTTCAATGGTACAAATGCAAGGACCAAATCAGAGATCCCAAAATAATGCTGGAGAAGGAGCATTCTCTAGGTACCAGTAAAATCGTGTTACAGGTTTAAGGAAGCCCTTGTATACAGTCAAAGTGAGACTCCGTGTTAATTAAAACAACTTCACAGTACATCTCTGCCACTGCTAGTGCTGTTATTAATTATTGCAAAGGCAAGGATTTTTAGCAACTGCAAAAATGCAGAAAACATGGATATCAGAAAGTTTAGATGACCTTAATGAAGAAACAGAGCTGGCTTTGAAACTTTGCCTGGCAGGAATGAGGTTTTGTGAATTTGATAAACACTGTCGGTTGTGAAGGCGTCTTCTGATAGGCGAAAAGTGGCTTCTCGATGCAGTGCTGCCTGGCATGCATCTTCTCGATGGTCTGTTATCTTGTGGGAATGACATTCGTTAAGTTGGTATCTGCGTGCATCCCACCCAAATAAAGAATGTTTCATCAGCAGAGTGAATTGCCATAGAGTCATCAGACTCTAGAAATAAATTATCAACCACGACTGCAGTGGGTGAGGCTGTTTGTTTATCACATCACTTGAGAACAGAGTAAAGTGAGTTTCCTATTTTCCTGAGTCTTGAATTCTCATTTTCGACATCTGTTCGGAAGCTTTCTAAGCCATGGAGTATTCTCAATGAGCATTTTGTTAAATGGATGAAGGAAGACTTAGTTTTCCATTGTTAGGTGAAGCCTAATTAAAAATTAAATAATGACTTTGTGTTGGCTTGTAAATTCCTTATTTCCTGCATGTATGAGTGTATTTTGTTAGAACATTCCATTTTAAAAGGTGATTTTTTTCCAATGACAAGAAATACTTTGAACTACTATTTGCTTTCGGAATTACAGTAGAGCATCAAAGGATAGTCTCTTGTGGAGAGTGGGAGGGAGCCGTAAGGGGTTAGACGTACATGGTTTTATGAGCTCTCTTTTCTGTGAATATAGCAGAATTAATTTAATTGTTCAATTTCACCTTCTCCAGCATAATGGCACTCATCAATGGCAGTTAACAGAGGCACCTGTTATATATTTGTGTTATATTAGGAATTCTTTATAAACTTAATAAATGAAAGCTCTTTCTCTTACAGGCCCGATTCTCTAGTGGACTTCTGGTGAAATTATGTGGCTACCTTCCATTAATGTTAATGGAGGTTATGGATATAAATCCCTCCATAGTGATGGAAGAATGACCCCAGAGAAATGAATGTTTGTAATGAATCACTGGGTGGTGATACAGGATTCAGTTGGTCTCCCTAATACCATTTTTTTCCCTCCTGAAAGTTAGAGATATTGTATTTAGGAACTAGTCTCTGTCCACCTGAGTCCTTTGTTGTCAAGTCTATAGTAATGGTAAGAACAGGAAAAAATATGGATTCATGAGTAGGCATAGTTTTTGTGTTATGTAATGATACAGCACGTGTAATTTTGTGTTTTTCTTTCAATATTATTTGGTAGATATAACTTGAATGTTTTAAGAGGTCATCATATTCCATACTAATAACAGTTGCTTAATAATTCATTGTCCTGACAGACTGCAGTTTATCATTTAGGTATTAAAGCTCTCAGATGTATTTATTGAGTACCTACTGTGTATAAGGCTCTGAGCTTAATGCATATGACATAGTCTCTATCTCAAATTGCCTACCCACTTGTGATGAAAGTAGACCCTGGTCTGTAAGACACCTTCCTGTGGGCCACAGACTATGAAACATCCCCTGATTAAAGAAAGGGAGAGAAATTTACAGTTAGTAACATCACTTCTGGGAATCTGATTGGAGAAAATAATTTTATATGTAATGATGTTTTCAATCAGTATTGTTCATTTATTCAGCCAACTATTATCGGCTGCTCATTATGCGCCAGGCATTGTGTTGGGCATTAAGAATTGACCTGTGGACAAGGCAGATAGAGCCCTGTTCTCATGGAGTTTACAGTTTGGGAGTAGGTAAACAAATATAATGATTTCTAAATGTGACAAATCTCCAAAGGAAATGGACAAGGTGATAGAGAATAAATGAGGGGTTCCTGCTTAATATGGAGGGTAAGGCCACACTCACCCTAAGCATCCAAGTAGACAGAAGACCAGGTGCAAAGAACTTGGTGGGAGTTGAAAGTATGAGTTTGTGTGTGTGTGTGTGTGTGTGTGTGTGTGTGTGTGAGAGAGAGAGAGAGAGAGAGAGAGACAGACAGACAGACAGACACACACACACACACACACACCAGGGACAAAGAAAAAGACCATTGTGTTTGGACACTGGTGTGTTGGGATAGCATGGTCTAAAGAGAGAGAACTAAGCTCCTCCAGGAAGGAAGAACAGCTTGCTACAAGGTCACATAGCAAGTGAGTGGTGAAGGCAGCACTAGAATCCAGGTCTGTGTGACTGCAGACCGTGCTGTGTACTGCCTCTTGATGGTGTAAGTACCAGAGAGTATGTGCTAAAGAGTCATAGAGCTAATAATTGCTACAGGCATCCAGACAGGAGGAAAATCATTTTGATTTAGGAGAAGTCTCAGGATTCTTTGAAAAAGTGCATGGAATATGAAAAATATTATAGGTCTTTTCCTTTTGTAATATAAGCAGGAAATTATTCAGGCTAATTTTCAGATAAATTATTATGATAGCTAGTTGAGAGAACTAATGTACATAAACCTTTTTTATTAGGTAAAAATATCCCATGAAATCTTAAATATCAATGAATATAATTTAGTGATTTTTTTTGGTTTTATTTAAGTATCCCCCCACCCCCCCACTGCACCTAGTGACACTTACAAAATCCTGCTTACCTCACTCCCAAAGTCCACAGCGCACATAAACCCTGCAGCCTCTGTTCCTGCGCCAAGGGCTCTTCCTTTGTTACCAGGTCCACGTAATTAATGGTTTTATCATATGAAGTAATTCAGTTACTCAGCAAAACAAATGATATACACTTTTAGAAATAAGTCTAGAAAGTAAACGTGCACCAAAAGTGTTTAGTGAGAGGAAATTTCTGTTTGTCTTTAATTAAGAGAAACTGTATGGAAATGTAAGCTAAGGATGCATTAATCAGAGAAGTTGGCATGGCACCGTGTTCTTCATTTTTATTTGGCATAGATTGCATGGGTGCTCATTAAATAACTTGTATGGCTGAAATAACTTGTGCTATTTTTTGCTAAATTTTTGTATCCAGACTAAGACTCTGGAAAGTTTAAAAATTCAGTCTTTAGGTTTGAAGGTTTATGCCCTTCATTATAACTGAAAATATTGTGGAAATATAGTATATCCATTATAGTGTTTGATTGCTTCATTGTTGGGTAAGAAATGTATAAGAGTATATAATTTTTCAATGAAAAATTAGTAATCCAACAGCAGATTTATATCTGGTGAGTAGATATCTGTGCTTAATGTCCTTGAATTTTAATAGCTTCCCCTCTGCTCATCTCTGGGAACTTGTCAACTTTGATATTGTTTTAAAAATAAACATTTGAAGGAAAAAGTTTGGGAATTTAGAGGGGTGGTAGTTTATTTCCTTCATGTAGGATATACTGAACATCTCAAAGGAACCTGATTTATATAGGTAGCATATTTGGATCAAGGCCAAGGAAAAGGAATTTCCCCCTCCACTTTAAATTTTTGGGTCCATATAGATCAAACCTGATTTCTTTGGCTTAAATCACGTGCTATACACTTGACCATAGATTTGGTTTGACTCTGTAATATTTGTTATTATGTGAGATGACAAGATTGAATTCGCTTAATTGCAGAGTTTCACGTAATGTCTGTATCAACATTCTAATAAAATAATATGAAATTCAATAAGTAATGCCAAGTGGGACAGTGCCTCACTCACATAAGCTTACTAAACTTGATATATTCTTATGGCGCTTCTCCAGCATGTAGAAGAAACACATTTATCTAGGTGATTAGTATTCTTTCTGTGTGCCAGATTTAAGGATTGTTTGAAAATATTGTTAGAATCAAAATCAACGTTTGTTGCTACACAGGGTTGGGCATTCCAGGCAAACTCTGGTCGCTTTTAATGGTGTTATTCTTACGTCCACGTATTCCACCTCTGCTGTGACAGTAACAGTTTTCAGTAACACAGACCTGCCATCAAGGGAGTGATAAGCTTGTAAGTGAAGCCTTTGGGAAGGGAATAAAGTAATTTCTGGTCCCATCTCAAAAGACATTATTGAAAATGTCTTTAAAAGCGATCAAGGTAACATACACTAGGACTCGGACAGTTGGGGTTTTTTGAAGTTAACCACCTCTAAGTAAGTCCATTTCAAACTAGAAATATGGCTCTTACACAAACTACTTTTTAAATGCTTTAGCTGGTTCTGAATTTAAGGAAAACGGAAACATTAGAAATGAAGTCCGAGTCCTAGGACAGAAGATGCTTTTACATTTGTAACTACCCACATTGGATATAAGACTGAACACAGCAATGCTTTGCATTTTATGCTGCCTAATTTAATTGTAACTAGTACCTCATATTATATTTTGTTACTAATATCTATTAGCCGTAGTACCAGGTCCAGTTTTTAAAATCTCAAATAAATTTACAAGAACTGTATTAACAAATGGTACGTTCTTAAATTGACCTCCAGGACATTAGGAAATCAAATTTAAAGCATTGCATTGTCTGTTACTCAATGGAGTGGCCTGAGGACAGCGTGTGACTTGTGTACTGCACATGATGCAATAGCTAAATATTCTAGTGTGAGTGAAGGTTGATTACATGATCACTTTAACTCTGTTTTTCCCGGTGCCTTTTGAACACTTTTGTTTTCCAGATGGTATTCTATGCCATATAGTATTGATCTTTTAAAAAAGAGTTCTCTTCTGGACAAGAAAACATAAGCTCCCTTTGTATTCTGGATGGAAATGAGCAACCCTATGCTTAGAACATAAAAATATATCATGTTATCACAAACTGACCCTCCTCCAAAAAATTAAATTAATCTAGGGAGTAAATATGTAAGCAAGGAATCAGAAATTGATAAGCAGTTACAGGTTTGTAAAAAAACTATCTTACATTTTTGTCCTGGAATTAATTTTCAGTGAAAACTAAGACATTTTTCTACTCATCTGGAATCAGTTTTTACCTCATTAGCAGGAAATCGTGAATATACATTCAGCACAAACAGAGTTCGCTTTATGAGGCAAAGAATTTGCACTCCGTGAGTAGATACGAACAAGAAAAGACTCTGCTGTCCTTAACCAGCATTGTGGAGGAAATTATAGCAGCAGATGCCTTCATACCAACTTTGAATGGTTTGATTTCACTCTCTCCTTCCCTCCCCCAATACATCAGAAGAAGGAAGAATTTTCACCTAACCTATTGGGAAATATTTTAGTGCTGCCTTTAGTATATTAGTAAAGTGAAATTTCACTAGGTGGGCCTTGGTGGTGATAGCATGTGGGACTGGGGTAAAACTCCCTTTTCCATTTTCTTTCTATCTTAAAGTTACATAACTGTGCATTCAGCTCAACTTATGTTATTGCAGTAGGAAGATGTGTAGGTGGAAAGATATTCTAAGAGAGGCTAGAACTACCTTCCCTAACAAGAAAAAGTTTAAGTGAGCAAATAAATAAAAATAGATTCAAAGAATCATAGAATGTTATATAGCTAGAAGGACCTTAGGTTTCAAGGTCCTAGGGAAAAAAATGTATATTCTGTGTTTGTAAGTGGGACTTTCCCATATTTAAAAGTTAAATTTATTAATGTATCCATTTGTTTACCCATGATATATTCGTGGCTATTTTTAAAATACTACTTTTATTATAGATTCTTTTTATTTGTCTGGATGTTTGAATATGCCTGGTAGTCTAGTAATGTTCTCACACGTGCAGACATACAAGAGAAAATGGCAATCCAGCATTATAACATGGAAGAAGGAGTTATAGTGCAATACGACTGGCTTAATTGTGCCTTTTGGCAGTCAAGTTGCCATAAGGGTCATATAGTTAAAGTTGTAGCGTAACTCCCATGTACCCCAGAGTTTGCATAGGGTTGCTGAGGGCCTTATTAGATGTGCAGTCTGCCTGCTGTTCTGTCCTGACATATGAAACGGATGTCATTGAACTGGCATCTAGAAAGTGTTGGTAGCACTACAGGTTTTATCACTCATTCCAAACACAGGAGTTGCAAAACACCTTTCTTTAAATATTTTTTCTTCATGGTGCAACTGGAGAGGGCCAAATTCCAGCCTTCAATAAAGTTTTAACCTGAGTAGTTGATAGAAATGGTAGAGTGAGAGAATTGTCAGTGTCAAAACCAATGCCTGGACCATGTCTAGGATTAGACCGAATTTGTGACGCTTCCAGATGGGCTTCCCGTATCGACTCAGTGCACACATCCTTGCAGCTGGGAGGAAATGGAGGGTTCCACCTTTGGTTTCTCCTAGAGACATTCCCCATGGGACTCCTAGACCCTAATCAGTCTTCTTTTGTTGATGAGAATCTACTTAAATGATATCCTATCATCAGAATCTCTATAGAATTATCTTTACATTTTATACATTTCGTCCCTCCTGGCTTCTTAAAAGAAAGTGCTTATTTTCTTAAATCATTTTTCTAATGGGGATAATATATAAATATGCAGGAAAGAATCCACAGTCATGTAAAAAACCTGGTTTTGATACACAGTTCACCCTGCTGGCAGCTGCTTTGTAGGCGGCATCATATATGCAATAAGGTACAGTAAGAGACCTCTGCTGCAATTTCTTTCGTTTATGTATTTTGCATTGAAATTGTAGATTTTTTTGGTTGGAATTTGTTCGAGATGATTAGAGACATTTTGCAGAGTACTCAAATATAGGTGAAAGAATTTCAAGTTTGCTCATTTTGGCATAATTTTAAAACAAAAGTGTTACTGTTGGATCTGGGCATGTGATGGGTGAATGAGTGTTTCAATGAAATGACATAAGTCTGTATAATTTGGAGGGTAATGATGCCTTAGAACGAGAATAAATCTGGAGCGATGGAAAGGCTCCATATTCTAGATGAATGTGTGCTTCCACTTCTGAGTCTGAAAAATAAAATTGAATCTTTATTTATCCCAATCCACTGGCAGGGGGGAGGAGGGGAGGCAAGGAAGCTACATGAACTGGGTTCATGATAAATTTCAAGACAGGAATATTAGCCTTCACCTCTTTCCTCACATTGCATATGATATTTAATCCATCATCTTTGTTTTAAACAAACAATATGCAAGCTGTTGCTGGCATTGGTGTAAAGCTGGTGGTCCATCTGGAGAGCAGGAATACAGATCAGGGAAATAAGAGGATTGAAACTGGGTGCAAGGGCAGATTCGCATGTGTGAAACCTTTCTGTTTTACCAGCTTTTTATCAAATTATTTGGTATCAGGCAACACAGATTCCTTTTTCTTGAATCCGAGTGCCTTATTGGATGAAGAGTGGCATCAGTGCTGAAGGAAGAACAACGGTCGGAGAGACAATGAAATAATAAGCCACTACTACCATCTTTTTTGGGGGCTGGGGAGCTCATGCGGAAGAGTGGAGAGAGCACTGCCCTGTGATCTTTAGGCAGTCATGTTAGCTTCTTGACCTTTAGTACCTTTTGGCCTAACTTAATTCAGCAACCATTTATTGAGGCAACTGTGAGAATTTTCTCTGAGCCAACCATGACGCTAGGCAACGTGGATCCGTAGGTGAATAAGACCAGGCCCTACTCTCAAGAGGGTAAGGCCTTGCAGTGGAGAGAGACGTTACAGCTGCACAATGTAGTGAGTGTTGTGTATGAGCATGGGTCTCACGAAGGAATGGAAGATTAATTCTGTCCGGAGCAGACAGGAGGATTTGTATTATGAGCCCTTCATAAGGACTTTCTGTTTTGACCAGCCGAGGGGCAGGCATTCCAGGTATCTGAACAGAGCGATTCCAAACAAATTATCAACCAAGTTCCTTCCCGTTCTTCACGTGTGGTGTTATCAATGTAAAATTCTTGGAATAGCTTTCCACTGATGAGTTATTCGCTGAAGAGTGTTTATTGTCATGGTTGAGAGAAAATAATAACGAAAGAAACAATGATCTCCTTGAGTTATAAAATTGGGGCTGGAGGGGAAGAGGCGGCCAGTTTTTTTCTCCCTTTAATTATCGCCCTATTTGAAAATTCAACCTGCTCGTAGGGTGGCTGAGACTCCGTGGAGCAGCCAGCCTTCTTCCTTCCAGGGAGCGGCAGCGGGTGGAACCACTGCGACCTGGCCTCCCTCCATGAGAGGAGGGAGTCCAGGTGGCCACGTCCAAGTGTGTCTGTGTGCAGCGCGGCGTCTGAAATGACAGGAGAGCCCGGCAACTTCCCAAGCAGCTGTGCCTCTGGATCGCGCCCACCATCTCTGCTTCTCTCTCCGAGAGGAGTGAGTCTCTGCTGCCTTGGGAGGCATGGAGCCTGGGACTTTTCTTCATTTTTTTTTTAATTTGTCATTTTATTTAAACATGTTTTTGAGTGGTGGGTGATGATTTCTTGACAAAGGAGAGTCTCCCTCTTTTAAAGATACTCTAAGTCAAGATCTTGTGTAAGTTCATGGGTTAGGAATAAAAGTAGAATACCACCTTTTTTTGTTGTTCTTGTTTATGAACAGCCAATAATTTATTCACATGTGACATTTGAGCTGGCAGTGCCCCCCTCCAACCCCCCCCAAATGACAGTCGCTTCCGCTGTTGTTGTATCCTAAAGCAAAGTCAGAAAAGCCCTTTGCTTTTGTCCCAGTTGGTAGTTAGATTTCACCCTCTTGCCTTTTTCATTTAGACCTTATGGTATTTCCTAATCCTCAGATTGTTTTGAAAGGCTTTGATTAAAAGACGCTGATAAAAGAATTCGATAACCAAGTTAGGAATGACAAGGCTATCTGGAGAAGACCGAATGATTTGGCAGCCTAACAAATTCTATTCAGAGCACACAAAGAGATCCTGGAATGTTTTATAGGGACTCGTGTTTGGGGAATGGTATGAACTCAAGTTACCTGCAGAATATGGTGTCATATGGAAACATTTAAGAGCTTATGGAAAATTCTTTGAAATAAAGTGGAGTGAGCTAGCAAGCATATAATACCTAAGAAGAAAAATAAGAGCATTCATTCTGATTTTCAGGTGGCTGCTCAAGGAAGGGATGTGGATGAAAGTAAATCTTTTTCAACTTCATACACATAGTATAGAAGATATATCACCTAAGAATAGTTTTGCTAACCAAACCCCAGACTTAAAAGGATATTAGAGGCCATCATGTCTAACCACCTTCCTCTGTAGGAATCTCCTGTGTGATACCCCCAACAGCTTCTGCTTAAATACTTCCAGAGAAAAGTGAGAGGGGCGGGGGAGAGGGGATGAAGGCTGGCAGGAACTCACGTTGCATACCTTACATCTGCAGGATACTGGAGTAGGCACTTTCTTGCCATCTCATTTGACTTGTGTGTGGGTTTTATAACCTCCAGTTTACAGATGAGGAAACTAAGTTATATAAGCATAAGGAAACTTGCCTCCGCTCATGTGTCTCGCTTAAGGCAAAACTGAAATTAGAACCTGATCCATCTTCTTGCGCCACACCAAATTGCCTCCCAGGTCGAAGGAGAGCTCCCTTCCTCGTAAGGCAGCCTTGTCTATCTTAATAATACACATTGTTTGAAAATACTTTTTTATTTATTTAGCTAGAATCTGGCTGTTATTAATATCTCTCCTCGGTCCCGATTCTACCTTAGGAACATCACAGAGCTGATGGAATTCTCTGTTTCTTCATGCAGGTATGTTAACAGGCACTGCTGCCCATGTGAGCTCTGCCATCTTGTATTTAGTTGACTTTTTAAAACACACACACACACACACACCCACTCACACACTCACACACTCACACACACTCTTGTTGACTGCAATTTAATTTTCAACATAGGGAGCTCTTTTTGAATCCTAGAGGTCTAGACTTGAAGCATGTGTTAGAGGATACTTTAGTTTCATCCCACCTTGCCTGATTCATCAACCCGTTGTATGCCATCATTCAAACCACGAATAAAAATGGTGAACAGGTCTAACAGGCTAGGTTAACTTGTGGTCTATATATTAGTTCCTGAAATTGTTTGCAGAATTTAGACTACCTGTGGATTTTTCTGGGAAGAGGGTTGGTAACAATTGTCAAATTTTTGAAGGAACCCGTTATCTTAAAAAGTTAAAAACTACTCCAAGTAGAGAGCTTCCTGCCAGTCAAATTAACTAACCTCTTTGAGGAGGACATTCATCTAGACCAGCCGTGGGCAAACTACTGCCCGCAGGCCGGATCCGGCCCCTTTGAAATGAATAAAACTAAAAAAAAAAAAAAAAAAGACCGTACCCTTTTATGTAATGATGTTTACTTTGAATTTATATTAGTTCACACAAACACTCCATCCATGCTTTTGTTCCGGCCCTCCGGTCCAGTTTAAGAACCCATTGTGGCCCTTGAGTCAAAAAGTTTGCCCACCCCTGTGTGTGTTGGCTTTCTCAATAGACTGGGAGCTCCTCAAGGGCAGGAGCCTTTGCAAGTCCTTGACTACCTAGCACTAAGTCCTGTGTCTGGAAAATTGTAGATTCTTAAGGTTTATGAATTGAATGGAATGATTTAGATGAAACTGCCTCTTATTTAGTATTCCAGTAGTGGGTTGTTTAAGTCAATCTTATTTCATGTGCTTTTATTTTGGGTGAATGGTATAAAAATGCAGTGGTACAGAGCACCTAATTAATTTAATAAGTAGTGAAGAGGAAGAATAATGGACCGTAATGAGATCTGATTTACAGGGAAGTGAAGAGCCCAGGTAAAAATAATGAGCTTTATTATATGTGAAGTAAAACATATGTAGCCTAAGGAAAAATGTTGATATATATAACCCCCTCATATGTTGTTTAAAATAGGCATCAGTCTGTGTGAAATAGAAATTGATGATTTACCTACATATAAAGAGAATTTTAGACATTGAGACCTTAGGGAGGTCAATTGATATAATCCCATACACTCTTCAGATAAGGAAACTCAGGTCCTGATAGTGAAGTGACTCCTAGGGCCACACTCAGGACACTGGTATGCCTGCCAGCAAATGGTGGAGCTTACCTCATGCTTTACTTTTTAAAATCTTTTAAATGTTGAAAGTGGTGAGATTAAGGAAAGGTCATTTCTAGATCATATAGAAGTAGCCCAGTTACCCCAGGATTATTTTATTATGAAAATGTCATAAGTAAATAAATCTATATCCATCCCCCTTTCTCTTACAGAGTAAGAACATAAGTCCATGCAACTTGGTTTTAAAGGACAGTTTCTATACAAGTGAAATATACCCATAGAAAGACAACAATCATACTTTCTTATCTGATGTTACTAGTTTTTTGAAGTATTTCACATTAGGGACATTTTCCATGGAGAGTCTAGAGACAATGAATATGTTTAAAAACATATCACAAAGTTAGGAATGTTGAGAGACATTCAGAGCACATCCATGTCTTCCTACAAATTATCTCTTGGGGGCACAGTTCAAGTTAGAATCCTAGCTTGATTGACAAGGGAACTGACTCAGTGTAGTGGTTCTTATATTGTTACGATGAATCTTACTAGACTTTTTTTCTTCAAAAAGCCAAAGTCACTGTCTTTGGTTGCTTCAAGCATGAGAGTCCTGTCTACCCCTAGACTCTGAGCTGCTCCCATAGTGACTTATTCAGTAATTACTTCCACTTTGTTTGAAAACACTTTTGGTTGCTCAGGGAGGAAGAAGAGGAAAGACCAACCCACTTCCAGTTTGGTTGGGCTACATTGATGTTATCTTTCAAACTGCTCATGAAATGAGCAGTTTTTACGGCATCAGAGATGCCAAATGTGTGATGAAGACAGATGTTATCTTATTCTTTTAGAGTAATGGCCAAAAAGACATCCCATTGCCCTTACTTTCAGATCTTCTGTAACCTTTTTAAACAAAATGGGCAAAGTTGCTACTTGTACCCAAGGGAAGAGGAAGTTAATGAATAGAAAAGGCAGAATTTACTTAGGAAAATAGTGGAATTAAGCTCCGGACAAAGCATGCATCAGTGATGCATAACATTTTTGTTAATTGGGTCTTAACAGGTTTCTGACTTATGTGGTAATCATTGTAGAAGTGGGTCATACTAGACCATGCCAGCAGCATACCTCGCAGCTATAAGAACTCTTACCTACTTGTGCATGTACACCTGAGTGTCTGGAGGCGTACATTTCTATAGCTTAATTTAGGTTCCACGTACACTTCAGTGGTTAAACCTGAGCTAGACACAAAGAGTTTGTTTCCATTAAGAAAATGAATCTTTTATGTGGACCAAGGTCAGGTTAGTTAATTTGTTTGCTTTTATTGGAATAATGTTTCCCATTCCAATTCATCACTTAATTTTAAGTGGTTCTACTAAAATACCCATTAAAGTACCTTACATTTCTAACAGACTAGGGCTATGACAGGTTCATGCAACTTTTTTCCCCCAAGGCACAAAGGTAGCGTTTTCTGGTCATCAACCTAGTCTTCCTACTCTGTAATTTCCCAACAATGAGGGAATGTTTTATATAATAGCAGTATGAACTTTAATCGAGAAGAGACCAAATGAAGTTTTCACAAGAAACGAGATTTATTAAAATAAAAAAAATGCACCCGATTGTGATAAACATTTCTTATTTTATAACTAGAAGCCTGATGCACAGATTTGTGCACCAGTGGGGTCCCTCTGCCTGGCCTGCGGGGATTGGGCTGAAACCGACTTTCCAACATCCCCCAAGGGGTCTCAGATTGTGAGAGGGTGGTTCTTGGGTGACGCACCCTGGAATCGGGCTCACTCCTCTCTGGTTCCAGGTGCGTCACCCGAGAACCACAGCTGCCAAGTCACGGAAGCTCTGTAGCTCTTACATTGAGCGTCTGCCCCCTGGTGGTCATTGTGCATCATAGCTACTGGTCGAATGGTCGGACAGTCACTTAGGCTTTTATATATGTAGATAATAATACTCTTTCCCCCTAAATTCTTCTGTTTTCTGCCCTCTTTCCCATTGATGTATTGTCCAGCAGCCCAAAGTTGACTCCTGCTAGTAAAGTAAATGTGATGTGATCACTGTAATTAGTGGTGAAAAAAGATCAATTAATGTTATAATTTTAAAAAGTGTCTAGAACTGTTGTTTGTGGTGAAAAAATGTGACAATTACGTTGTGTATTGACAGAGATGTGGTGAATTTCCTCCCTAGATTTTAAGGGGTGCATTTTAGTGCTGACATGCACATTCAGCTGTGGACAGTAGGAATAAGGCAAGCATATTAGGGAGAGATGAGGGCCCCTAATGTCTAAGCAAGAGCCATATTTTAACATACTTGACACCTTTCCTTGGAGTTGGTGCTATCTCAGCAACTTGTGCTCACTGAGTCTGGAGCCTTATGCTTTTAATATTTTATCACTAAATGCTTAAGTGTTTATGTTGCAAAGAGAAAAGGAAGATAGGATTCCCACTTGGACTCTCAGACCACGTGAACATGACAATATACGATAACCATAGCATTGATGATTTTGGTTCCATGGATAGCAATAATTTTTCAGTTGATGGAGGCAGAATAGTGAGTATGTGATTTTTGCAAATCTGGTTGGATTTTCTTCTGCTACAGAACAAGGTGTTTTTCATACATTGAAGCCTGGGAAAGCTATGTGACTGTAAAAAGAGTAACCGTATCTCTTTTCTGAGTCCTTGCCAAGCAGATGTAGACTTTTGGAATGTGCCCAGAAAACTTCTACAGCTGAGACTTTGGTGACTTGTTCCTACTTCTGGCTTTATTGGCACCTATTAAAATAGCAGAGGAACATGATTTTGTGTTGGTAGGTCACAATTCTATACATTTCTTTAGAAGCAATTAAATAAAGGTAAACCAGTTGCTTGAAATGAAGTAAACCCAATTTTCTTATTGGAAATAGCAGTCAAGATGTGACAGCCTTTTTGGTTATGTCATTTTGGACAAAAACGAATCAAGAGAATTCATCTAAAAAGTTATCTGAGCCTGGCCATTGTGGCTCAGTGGTTGAGTGTTGACCTATGAGCCAGGAGGTCATGGTTCAATTCCTGGTCAGGGCATATGGCCCTGTTTCGGCTCAATCCCCAGTGTGGGTGTGCAGGAGGCAGCCTATCAATGATTCTCTCCCATCATTGATGTTTCTCTCTCTCCCTCTCCTTTCCTCTCTGAAATCAATTTAAATATATATATATATTGTATGTGTGTGTGTGTGTGTGTGTGTGTGTATATATATATATATATATATATATATATATATATATTTAAATAAAAAGTTATCTGAGAGATGAGCACTGAATATCAAACAAAGCAGTCCACGTTGATGACTAAAGTAATCTCACTTTTTAACTTCACCTCATAAATGGATCATTCTTAGTGGATGTACCTGAGCAGCACTTGGTTTGACTTTAAATTCTTAGATCACTCACTTCCACCATCATGGTTTGCGTTCTTTCCATGGTGTTAATGTTGCAAATGCAATGCAAAATGGGGAATGAGCAGCAATGTCAGGTTCACAAATTTATCAGAAAAAAATGAGCATTTTTCTGTATCAAAAGGGAAAACAACAAAAGTTAATACCATAATCTCAGGTAACTTGGTAGCATCTGAAATCCTGTAAGCCTCTGAGATAGTGTGCTTTTGGCATGGATGGGAAAAGAAGGGAAATAGTTGAATTCACTGACTAACTCTGTTGCTGTCTAAAAAGACAGTTAAACAAGGGTAGAAGAGAGGAACAAAGAAACAAGGTCTGCTTCTTTTTTAGGAAGAGTTGGAAGACGAGGAGTAATGCAACACTTTACATATATATGTTAAAAACTCAGAACAAATCATAGATCAAACTAAAGGACTGCTGAAGTTTAGAACATGGCGGAGGGTGTAGATGTCAGATTTTCTTACACAATAGTGGCTCTTTTGTTTCGGAGTTCACTCTTGGCAAGAAACTCCCTACCACTGCGTTAATTTCCTGTCGATCTTTCATTCAGCAACAGAGCTAGAGATGGGGAGCAGACATTCCCGCCCCCCTCCCCAGGCTTTTTAAGACTGTGCTTTGTGTAAATTAAAAAGAAGAAAGAAAAAGGAACAAACTTTTCCCAAACAAGATGTCCGTGTGTATGCTTTAAAATCCCGTGTGTGTGCTTAAAATGATCCTTAAGAAAAGCTCTCTTCATAATTTTGAACCTCTTCTTTTTCTAAAGACTTTTATAGACACCCCCCCCCCCTTCTCAGCATGTGAACAAATGTGTAGCTCTAATAGATGTTACTTTGCTATTTACTTAGATTGTTTTAAAAGGCTAGCTGTGTGGAGGAATGAGGAAGGAAGGAGGCGGGAGTGGCTGGGTTTGTTTGTTCTGTGTTGACCTAATGAGTGCAGTTCTTAAAAATAATAAATATTTATATGTGATCTTAATTTTTAATGAGTCTCATAAACTGGTTGGTATACAAAAGTGTAGGAAAGCCATATATATTAAACTATACCTATTGTAAATACATGAGGATGGGCACTTAGAATGTCTTCGGAGGGAAAGGACCTAATTGGTCTTGTTCCTGTTGTTTTCCTAGTATACCAAGAGCAATGCCTGGCACATAACTGGCACTCAATAAATATTTGTGGAGTTAAAAAAAATAATGTAAGTAGGGATAGCATTCAGTTAGAATTCAGAAGACCTGGAGTCTACTTCCGGCACTGCCATTAACAACACGTGTGAAGTCACTGAGGTCGCTTAACGGGGTTGTTCCGCCGTTTCCTAAACATTGGAAATAACAGTACCAGCTCTTCTTGCCTTCAATATTTAAAAAATGATTAAATGACATCTAAGGGATACAAAAGTGCTTTGGAAACCACAGGGTGCTTTAAAGAAGTGTGTGAGAAAGTGTGTGTGTATGTGTGTACAGAAAATCCTTTATCTCTTTGCTTCTCAATTTCTTTCTTAGGAAAATCAGATTATTTAAATCCCATTATGCACAGCTCTCCTCTGTTCTTCCTAAGCCCCTGTATTCCATTACTTCCAGTAAATCAGAAAAAGGTGGTACGTCAGGCTATTGTGGAAGGAGAGGTCCCCTGTTTTCTCGAGCCCCCTTTACTCCGTGGAACTCCAAAACTCGAGTACACATGCCTCATGAAATTTCTTACCTGTTTCAGCTATACAGGATGTAACATTTGACTTGGGGGCTCTTAGAAACGACCACTTCCAGATTCTTTGATTTACCAAATTAAAGTATGCATTGTTAATAGTGTACATTGGTAATTACGAAGTTAACATAGAGTCTGGCTAAAATCAGTGTTATGGAATTAGCTATAAAGATATTTTTAAAACAGGAGTGTGTGTTTAATAATAATATGTCCCAAAGCTGCACACCTGGGAGGGAAAAGGGTAAAAAGTAATTAGAAAAGTTTAACGAAGAAAACAGAGGTCATCGTCATCAGGGCAGTTGTTTTTTTTTGTTTTCAAAACTCCTCAAGGCTTTCCACTCATTCTCCACCGTTTCTTTTTGACTCAGGATTCTTAAATTTAAGGATTGATGAACAAGATAGGGAGGCCCTTTGATGACCCTGTTGCCTTAAATTAGGAAGAAAATGGTGTGAAGGCTGCAGTAGACTTTAATAGCACGGTAGAACCTTAGATTTTAAGAGACTATGTAGTCTCATTTGGCTCTTGGAAGCCCTGAGGCCCCGACAGCCCAGGCCTAAGAAGCTGTTGGAAGGTCACATGACCAGTTATTTTGGAGTCCGGCATACAGCTGGTTCTTCAGATTTCCAGACTTCTACTATTCTTTCCTGTTACCGTTTAATTTTCTTAAAACTAAAATGATATTATAAATCCCACTTAGAAAAGCTTTCCAAAATACTATTAGTGCTGAATGCTTTAGCATCACACTTGCTAATGCCCGTCACTCAGGTTTACAAAGCCGAAACCTAATTTTCCGATGACCAAGACAGTGATATCTATGTGCCATCATTGGCCAGACATATCCATAGATCACACATTTTAAATCTGGAAGAATGTAATGCCTGTACCCTCCCTCCCCCTGCCAATTTTTTTTTTTTTTTAATGACAGGGGCTGTTGACAACCCTCCACTATCACTTGCATCCATGCAGTTTAAAATATATGCTGCTTCCTGAAAGAGTTGTTCAACTTAAAAACTCAGGAGAGATATTACAGCATGTAATATGCCTGCATTTGTCCATGCATTCTTTGTAGAAACCTGATCTTATTTATGTCTGCTTTTAACATATAGGCGAGGTGAAGTTATGTTGAACTTGTTGTTCTGGGCTTGATTCACCAGGCTGCAGCCGGGCTTTCTTCCTTGATTAGCTTTAATCAAACTCTCCGCATTCCATGACCTTAATAAAGCTATTTTTCCTAACAACTGAGGATGGTCTTAACAAGCACAGCTCATCTGTGCTGAAACTAAGGCCGAGTTAAGATGGGGTCTAGGTCCTCATTAAAGTCCACAGCATGGAGCATAAGAGGAAATGATGAAACGGTGCTCCTTGAAACATCTCTTCTTTAAATTTAATTAGACACATTATACGTAAACCAGTAGATGCCCTGGGAAGGCAATCAACATTAGGGCTAATAAAAAGATTGGGTAGTAAAAAAGGGTGGGGGGAAGAGGTGCTTTAGAACCTTTCTAACACTTTTATGAGAGGTAAATTAACCCCAATTTGCTAAACATAGAAACTAGATGAATTTCAATATCGATTTAGAAGTTAATTCTATGATGCTGTTCTAAGTACAAAAGTACAGTTTATACTTAAATATTTTGAAGTTTGGCATGTGCACACATTTACACAAACATTTTATGAATGCTTTGTATGTAAAATATTCACATACACTTGAAATATCAAGTGTTTTATACACTGGGAGACACAGTTATGGCCTGACTTTGGCGTTTTGACAGACCTGAGTTCAAATTCTAGCAGGTTCTCCTGCTGTCTCTTGTTGTGTGTATGTGTGCAAGTTACTTTACCTCTGTGAAATCTAATTTCATCATCAATAAAATGAGCAAAATAATTCTTTTCCTGAAGAGGCTTTATAAGAATGAAATAAAATTAAATTAGATGATGAGTACTGAATACTTGGCATAATACCTGGCACATAATAGGTGCTCAAAAATAGATGCCTCATTTTTAAAAGAAACTTCCACTTATTCCTTTCTAGTGAATTACCCTATAAATATGTAAATTGGATTATGAATGTAAATATTATTCACATAATCATATGTGAAGATCATTTTAAGGGAAAGTGCTGAGGACAGAAACTTAAGAGTTTTTGGAAAGAATGGTGATTCAAACAGAAGTGAATTGTTTAAAGCCTAGAGCAGCCAAATGGAGAGACGCGTCAGAAGGTTGAAACTTATTAAGTGCTGCGTGCTAAGCATCTTGTATGCCTTTTTAAATTTCATTTAATTTTGAAAACAACTCTGTGTGGTAGATATTACTCTCTTTTACAGACCAGAAAGTGAGGAAAGAAGTTAGGCCTTAGCCAGTTCGGCTGAGTGGATAGAGTGTCGGCTTGCGGACTGAAGAGTCCCGGGTTCAATTCCAGTCCAGGGCATGTACCTTGGGTGCAGACTCGATCCCCGGCCCTGGTTTGGCCATATGCAGGAGGCAGCCAATCGAGGTCTCTCTCACATCTATATTTCTCTCTATATATCTCTCCCCCTCCCTTCTCTCTTTAAAAATCAATGGAAAAATATCTTTGGGTGAGGATTAACCAAAAAATAAAAATTAAAATAAAAGTCTAATTAAAAAAAAGTTGCCGCCATGGGAAAATCAGAATTGGGACCCAGGGTGGGCTTGGGGCAGTTAGATGGAAAACCGGCGCAAATGGGTATCACTTTTAAAACTAGATTTGCCATATAAGTTACTGGGCTACCCAACTCTCCCTTTTCATCCTTGGGTGAATTCTAAACAAACTTATTTTGTGTTGTGTTTAACCTTCCATTCCATTTCTTTTGGACTGTGGGTCTCAGTCTTGGCAGCCCTCTTAGCATCACCTGGGATGGGAGGGGGCATTCGTATGTTTAAAGCTCCCCTGGTGATTGCAGGTGTGCAGCCAGGGGAAGAGCCTGCACTCAGGTGTGCCAGCTCAGGCACAGGTGTTTTGGTTGTTCCAGACTTTCAGCCTGTGTCAGAAGTGGTTTCTCAGAATTGTTTGTCAAACCAGAGGAAGAAATATAGAAACCCTGAAATCTTTTCCAGTGGTGATAGATGTTGCTTACTCCTTAATTAGCATGTAAAAATTAAGTGTTCTCTATTGTTACTATTAGCTCATTTCCTCTTCTTCTTCCTCTCTCCCCCTCCCACACCCTCCCCCCCCTCTTTCTCGTTGACAGAGGCCGAATTAAAAGCAAAGATTAGGGCCAAGAAAGAAAAGTGGTTATGGCATTTTCAGAGAACCAAAGAGCAACAGAATTCTCTCAGTTACTTTTAGTAAAACAAAAATTATTTTCAGAATACACTGGTGTTACCCCTGCTTCCTTAGAGGTGGAAAGGATCTTTGTGGTCAGACCAATTTGTGGTCAGATCTGGGCTCTCACTTTCTAATGAAGAATTAGTCATTTTAAACTCTCAGAGTCTCGGTTTCCTAATCTGTAAAATAGAACTAATTCTGAACTCATTTAGTTACTCTGAGGCTAAAAAGAAAAACGATTTGCAGAGGACAACCTGGAACCTGACCTGAATAGCCCCTGTGGTGAGGTTACCAAGACAATGTCTTCAGCTATTGGTCAGATTGGGCACCTTCCCAGAGGGCTCTGTGGGGCTTCTTGGTTCTACAGAACAAGGTGGCCTGCAGCTGACTTTTAATCCAGGATGCTCCTCTTCAAAGAGAACTTGTTCTTTCCCCTAAGACAGTGGTTGGCAAACTCATTAGTCAACAGAGCCAAATATCAACAGTACAACAATTGAAATTTCTTTTGAGAGCCCAATTTTTTAAACTTAAACTATATAGGTAGGTACATTGTTATTAACTTAATTAGGGTGCTCCTAAGGCTTAGGAAGAGCCACACTCAAGGGGCCAAAGAGCTGCATGTGGCTCGAAAGCCGCAGTTTGCTGACCACTGTCCTAAGAGATTCCTAGGCATCTTTTTTGCAGACCAGAAAGTAACAAAAGATGTTAGGATACCTTCCCTTAAAGGTAGTCTGGGGAATTAGTGGCTGATACAAATCAGCATTCCCTCAATTTGAGATTTCATAATTCTCTCTCTGGTCTCAATTCCGAGTCATTTGGGCCTGCCCTGGTGGCATTGTTAATGAACTCCGACAGTTGTTAGGAAGTGATCTTGTCTTTCCTCCTGCCTTTAGGCACAGCTAATCTAAATTACCCCAAACAGATGTATTCCCATTCTTCTTTAAAAGACTATGCCATGAGTTTAACTAAGAAGTTCATTCTAATTTCTAATATTGATACGCATCAGGTTCAGCATATTTCTACTCCTACCATCTTCCGTAGTAGAGAATTAAGGTTGTTCTAATCTATACCTCTTAGGGACTTTTACAAAGAAGATGTTGATATCTGCTAAGGCATTGAGTTTGCAGGAAATTTTGAGAGCTGAGTAGAAGAGTAGCCCCTCGCGCGCTCCCCCCCATGCAGCTCTATGATCTGGTGTAAATCCAGACATTAGGCTCTGCCAAACTTGAACGATACCCAATAAATGGTGGCAGGAACATCCAGGGAGGGAGAAGCCTCGAGACCACTCACTCCCTAAGCTCCAAATCCTCAAATGACCCCAAGACAGCCAGGCAGTGGGGCTGCAAGGCTGAGATAAGTACTGGAAATTGGCCGGTGAACTTCTTTTTTTTTTTTAAACATAGCTCTTTCCTTTACACATTTTTGTACCTCTGCCCTGAGGGCTACACAGCCTGTTACATACTGATAGCTAAGTAAATCCAATCAACATTCCTGACTCCTGCCTACAGAAAAGACCTAAATTGTTTACTGGTCTCCAGGATGTTGGTAAATATCTAGCTGTGCTTTTTTATTTTTTTTATGCGGGGTTGGAGAGGGTAGAGGAAGGTAGTGTACAATATCTAAATTTGCATTATAAAAATATAAATTTTGTACTCCAGAATAAGAAAAATAAATTATAATAGATTTGCATTGTTCCAAGACTGATGAGAAGTTATCTTGTTCCCTGTGTGCAGGTCCCCTGCCCCTTTGTGACTTTCCATATTTTCTGTAGGGGAAAAATGCCATTTGTTACGTAGTCTGAAATATGGAAAAGCCAGTGATAAAGGGGGATGGACTTTTTTCAGACTGTTTTCCCTTTTGGAATGTAACATGGTCAGGCTCATTCCAGAAGGCATGCTGGCAAAGTTGGGGACAGAATTGGTAAGAATGGAATGAAAATCCTCATTTTCTGTTAAATGTAGGCAGGCTAGGAACAGGGCACCCTGTATTTACAATTAGAGACTTCATTATACAAAGGAAGGTTAGGAGAGACCTAATTTGACAGCAGTTCATGTGGAAACCACCCAAGAGTGTAAGTTGACCACAAGATTAACAGGGGCCAGCAGTGCGACATTGCCGTTTTCTAAAGCTAATGCTGTGTTGGGCTGTGGTCAGACCACAACTGGAATGTTTTTGCCCAGTTTTGGGTACAAAATGCTTAGAGGTTTGCCAACAGACTGGAGACCTGGATGCTAATGGATCAGGAAATCATATCTGAAAAGGGGCAGTTGAGGAAAGCGTGGCTATAAAGCCTGGAGAAGAGATTCCTTAAGAGCAAGCTTAAATATTGAAGTGTCTGGGATATTCTCTGTTGCTCCACAAGACAGAAGTAGGAGGGTCTTTCTCTGGAGCCCCAAACCCACAGGAAAAAACAGGTAAACAAGAACTGAGTTAACATCTTGTGCTGCCTGACCCGTGTTTCCAACAAATCTGCTTGCTCATCTTGCTGTATTTCAAAATGAGTAGCTGTTACCACTCTTCACCCTGTCATTCCCACCAGAAACTGAGCATCATCTTTCACTTGTCCCTTCCCCTCCAGGAGAAAACCCTGGCATTTAAAGTCAGCACCTATGGTCCTGGTCTTTAGTTCATCACCAATGAACTCATTTTGCCGAGAGCTCTTGATGGGGAGGCAAGACTTTTAAACTTGTTAATTTCTGAAGAGTTGTGAGCTAGTTAGCCCTGAGTGATGCCAGAGGGAAAGAATACTCAGCAGAGGGGAAAATTTCACATCCTGTTTGGGGGCCAAGGTTAAATTCTGTGTGACTCAGCACACTGACATTCTATATCCCCCATAAGTCCCTTCTGTTTCCTCATCTGCTGGTCGTGACCTGTTTCATTTCCACACCAAAATAGTTTTATTAACACTGCAATCATGCTCAGAAGATAGTGGCTAACTGATGTAATTAACTGGTGTGTCAAAGGCTATTGGTTTATTACACATACAACTGTCTTTCCTGGTGGGAAGATACACTTTCTGCTGACATAATAGATCTGCAAACACTACAAATTGCCACATAATCTGAGTGATGGTGAGGTGTTTGTGGTGATTCCACTTATGTAGACAGAATGGTGAGATCTGTTACTGTGTTTTGCTCCTAAAATGCAACTGTCCAAATGCTAATTGTTAGTTAAAACAGGAGAAGAGAAGGCAATTTAGTTTTGGGTCTTGGTAAGGTTCTTTTTCTTTTCTTCTTAAGAAAAAAATAAAATCTGTGCTTTTGGCATGCTAATGCATGAATTTAGTCTCTGTAAGAAATTTGCGTTTAAGAAAGAATTAGAAAAACACGAAGTGCTCAATCCATATCTCCTAAACAACGAAAAAGACTGCTATTTCAAATGAGAAATTATGTTGCAAAGAAGAAAAAAGTTGTTTATTATGGCTCAAAATTTTAATCACCCAAGGGCTGTAAAGTTAAAAATAGACAATTCTGCCTTCTGTTTATGGTAAACTTGGCTGAATCCCGGCAAATTTCAAAGCTGAACATACTGTATGTTATTTTTGCTTAATTTTAGATTCCACATTTTAAAAATTATTTCTTACAAGAAGCATATTTCAGGATATAAACTTAGCCTGAAGAACAGTATTCTTGATTTCTGCCCATATTGAAACTCCTTTGAAAATAGTAAACTATGGTTTTGGGATTTTCCTATTCCCAGGAGTCCAAATGGGTACCTTTCTCAGTCTTTCACATTATGAATGAACACAAGAATGCGAAACTGTCAAGGTTGCTTTCTGGTATGGGTTCCCTCCATTGTAATTTTAGTTTTCTTAACAGGATGACTTGAGGCAAATATACTAACTTTCCCTGAAGTGTTTTCCAGAGGGAGGGGCATCTTGTGTTGCCTTTAGTGTTTCAGAGAAAGAGATTGGAAGACACTGGTGAGACTCATGGCATCTCGAACGGTTTGCCAATGTGCCAAGAACATAAGAGGGAGCCTGGGTAGAACCTCCCGGCTGTGCCTACCGGACAGTGCAGCTTCTCTTCCGATGCGTTCACACCTGCCAGGAGAACCGCGTGTGTGGTGACTGTTTGGCCCCAGAGCAAGTAGGCTTGTTGACTCAACCCTCTTCATGACTCCTCAGCGAGGAGGAACACCTGGCTTGCTTCACCTCTTTACATAACTCTTGTTGATTCTTGCCCCCGAGCTCTACCAGGACGCTGTTTTGGATCTTTCCTCCCAAGGTTTTGAGAACAAGCCCTTTGGGGTGTCAAAAAAAAAATCTGGGAAAGGCATGTTTTTAACCCATTACTCAATGTGGCATCTGAGAATCAAACATGCCCCACAGAGTGAATGACGTGCTTGGTAAATATTTGCTGAATATTGTTGCGTGAATGACTATTTACCGAAGCTCAGGACTTCTTCTGACAGAGGTAGGTGTGTTTATGATGAAGTTAATCATAGCTACCACTGAAGAATGAGCACCACGTGCTAGACACATAGCTGAACACTGCAGACATGTTATTTATTTATTTATTTTTTATCTTCCAGAACCCATTTTATAGAAGAGAAAAGTAAGCTTTACTGGATGGGGAACTTACCCTGGAACATTCAGCTATATAGCATTAGCTGTGGAGAATTTGTACTTAATAAGTATAGAATTAGCACAAATTCCATGTTCTTTCCAATATGCCAAATCACCATGATTGAGAAAGGTTGCAATAACAGCACCCATACATTGACACATGCCTCTGAGCGGCCAAAGGATATGTCACAACATTCATTCAGGTGCTCACACCCTTAATCATGAGATAATCTCCAAGGCTCCAGTCAGAACCTATTTACACCTAGTTTGTACACAATTTGAATAACGTTGGTTATCTGTTTTTCAAGTACACAGCAGATTCATTCAGTCAGTAAATGTTTTCTGAATACCTGTTCTGTGCCAAGTGTTTTTTTCTGGATACAGTGAGCAAAAGAAGAATTCTTGCCCTAAAGAGGTTATATTGCAGATTTATGCCTGGGTGGTCTTTAAAGTGTGGTCCCTGGACCAGCAGCATCCACCTCATCTGGGCACTTGCTAGAACTGCAAATCCTGGTCCTTACTCCAGACCCCCTGCATCAGTACTCTGTTACACAGTCCCTCTCAGTGATCATCATGCACACTAAAGCTTGAGAACCACCATTCTAGAAGGCTTCAAAAAATGTTTTTGTATTCCTATGGCAGGTATCTCTAGAAAACTTTTGTCTCCAGATTTACCCAATGTGTGTGTGTATGCTGAAGTCTGACCTGGTGGCATTTAGTGATGGGCGAAGCTCAGGTGCTGGACCTGTGCTGAGCAGAGACACTGGGGCACTTGTGTGTAAGAATACGGGCCCTAGAGTCACATGTACATGGATTCCGATTCTTTGCCAAGCACTAGCCGCCTGAATCCAGGAGAATTGTGAAACCTCGCTAACCTTAGTTTTCTCGTTGTAAAATGAACACGATAGCAATGGGGCCATACTTCATACTTAGCACAGCTGCTTAGTGCAGAGAAAATGCTCAATAACTAAATTGTTTTTATATCTCTAGGATCTAGCTCTGGGCTTGGCACAGGATAGGTGCTCAGGGAACATTCTTTGAGAAAATGGATAGATGTTTATTTTCCTTTGTGTCAGCCATTAGCCCAAGGCCTGCAGCTCTTTAATTCCTACCCTTTGTCCATTGTTAGCAGAAGAAACCAGAATAATGAGACCCAACCTCTGGGCATACCTGATGTACAAGGTCCTTTTGGAAATGTGATTTAGCCATAGCTGTTACTTAAGCCTCACCTGTCTAGGTGTGCTGTGGCCCCTCCTCCCCTTTAGCCCTTACCTTTGGAATATTTCAAATGCCTGTAGCATTTCATTTAATCAAGGGGCTTCATATCTGCCTATAGATATTTTATTCTCGAAATGCCGGTGGCATTAACAGTAAATCTAAGAGAATCAGACCTCTGCCTGTTTTGTGCCGTTTCAGCACTAAGCCAAGGAGAAAAACTCTCAAGGAAATTAATGCTGTCTTCACGCACGGCAGGGACATGGAGCGAACATATTGCCATATAACCTGGTTTCACTGACTTTCTCTCTGAATTTTTGTTTTGTCATTTTTATTGCACGTCACATTGTGTGGCTAAAATGAGAAGTACAATTATGAGGAGGATGTTTTCTCAAAATCGGCAGTCTGGGCAATCAGATAATCTTTCAGAGGAAATGTTATCCACTGGAGATTTTGTTGTTCTTCACAAATTATCTTTTATCTCCAGACTGTCATTAGTTCATGAAATATTATTGAGTACCTACTATGTGCCAGGCATTGTTCTAAGTGCTGGGCATACAGCAGTGAACATGAGGGACAAAAATCCCTGCCCTCCAGGTACTTGGCTACTTTCTTCTTCACACACACATGAGTGTGTTTAGAGGTCTCTGGAGTAGAGTTAGTCGCAGAGCTGAGCTGGGGTGGGCTGGACATGGCAGAGGCACTCAAATATTAATTTCCCGGTCGCTGGGTGCTTACTCACTTTCAGTCATATAAGCATGTTGAACCATTTGTAGTATTCTGCACCTGTTTTAAGGTTTATGTGTGACGTTAAACTTCATCATTAATGAACACTGTCACTGTCATTGTTTCTCTCCTCTGGCACATCCTGGGGCCCAGATTTGTGGGGTCAAGTCAGTGCTAATTTAACTCAATTCTTCTTCAAATTACTGCAAGCTCTGTGTTTCAGTTTCCTATGGCAGCTATAACAAATGACCACAAACTGGTTTAAAACAGCATGAATTGTCCTAGCCTTCTGGCCCTTTAAATACAGTTCCTCATGTTGTGACCCCCAACCATAAAATTATTTTCGTTGCTACTTCATAACTGTAATTTTGCTACTGTTATGAATTGTAATGTAAATATCTGATATGCAGGATGGTCTTAGGCGACCCCTGTGATAGGGTCATTCAACCCCCAAAGGGGTCGCGACCCGCAGGTTGAGAAACGCTGGCTTAGTGGCTCTAGAGCATTGGCCCACGGACTAAAGCAGTGGTTCTCAACCTTGGCTGCACATTAGAATCACCTGGGAATCTTTTTAAAAATCCTGGTCAGGATTTTAAAAAGATTCCCAGGTGATTCTAATGTGCAGCCAAGGTTGAGAACCACTGGACTAAAGGGTCCTGGGTTTGATTCCAGTCAAGGGCACGTACCTCGGTTATAGGCTTGATCCCTGGCCCTGGTTGGGGCATGTGTGGGAGGCAACCAGTCGATGTGTCTCTCTGTGTCTCTTCCCCTCCCTTTGTCTCTTTCTAAAAATCAATGGGAAAATATCCTCAGGTGAGGATTAACAAAAAGAAAAGTAAAAAATAATAATGATAAAACAGCACAAATTAATTTTCTTATAGTTCTGGAGGTAGGAAGTCTAAAACTGGTCTGGTTTCAGCAGGGCTGGTTCCTTCCGGAGGCTCCTGGGGGAGGGGGGGGCGGGGGGAATCTGTTCCTTGCTTCTTCCAGCTTCTAGGGGCTGGTTTGGCTTTCCTTGGCTCATAGCTGCGTCACTCCAGTCTCTGCTTCCTTCTCTCAGACCTTCGATCCTCCTGCCTTTCTCTTACAGGGAACCTTGTGATTATATCATTGGGTCTACCTGGATAATGCAGGATAACCTCCCCACCTGAAGATCCTCAATTTGATCACATCTGCAAAATCCCTTTTGCCATGTTCATGGCATCCAGGATCAGGATGTGGACATCTTGGGGATGGGGCCGGGGGTCACTAGTCAGCCAGCCACACCTGTCAGAAGATCCCATTGTCCCTGGGTTCATCGGCTAATGAGCAGGTTTTGCTGAGTAGTATCTCACTGAAGACCGGGTTCACGTGTCATGTCTCTGTGAACCTTTGGGTAACAACAGGAAGCTAGTGCAACTATGGAAAGCTGCGTCTGCACCTTCTCGCCAGTAGAATGTGGATCATTGCCAGTTGCTTGCATCATTTGGATTACATCTCCTAAGCTCTATTTTGTTGGGTGGAATGGGTCACTTAGAAATCGGCAGAACATGATTCTGTAGTCAGGGGACAGAGAGTCAAGTCTGCAGCAGATTCTATTGCGTTTCCAGAGCATCACTATCAGGTGAAATGGGACAATGAAGGAGAACCAATGATTAATTACCTTCAGTATGGCTGACATCAAGGGAGCTAAATAGGCAAACAGTGGCGGGAAAGTGAACCATTCCCTTTCTAATTCAATTTAGGAAAGTTTGGTGCAGAGTAGGTGCTTAGCCAACATTTACTGAGGCTAAAAGAATAAGTGAATCAATTCTTTTCCTCTTTTTTTTTTTGGCTTTATAAGATTAAAAAATAATCCTTAGTCTCTTCACTTCTTTTTGCCCACATAGCTGTAGCCTCAAGTCTATACTTAGTGCTTTTGCTAAGACTGACTCATCTTTGTTTCTGATTGCCTTAGTGATATAAAACTCTGGTATCCATGGGAATGGTGTAAGACTGCCTTGCTTTCATGCTTGGGAGAATGTAAACCAGAAGGGCTAGCTACAGGTACCGGTACCAACTAACTCCTGAGAGCTGTAGGACAATCTCACTGTTAAATTCTTAAGGCAGTGTGGAAAGCAGATGTGATTCAGATTTGGTCTCTGCTGGGGATCTGTGACTTTGGGCAAGTTGTTAACCCATCTGAGTTTCTTTATCTCAGTTTTTTTTCATTTGTAAAATGGGGGAGCAATATTAACTCAGAGGACTGTGTGACAATTAAAAGTGATTTTGTTAAGTGTCCTAGTCCATATCTGATGTGCAGCAAGTGGTGGACATCTTTATGACTGTGACTGCTCTGAACCAGGCTGGGTGCAGGCCCTTGGGAGTTTCAGTGAGGACAAGGTGATGGAGACCACCAAGATCAGGGTAGAGCAGCTGAGTTAGATCTGAACAGTCTCTGTGTGTCTCCAAAGGAGATCTTCCTTCTTCCTCTGGGAAAAATGCACATATTTTAAAAAAGGAACTGAGAGTGTTTTCCCTATGTTTTGAAATTGATACTAACTTTTAAAAATACATGTTTGGAGTTAGGGTGGTATAGGGAGAGAACACTGACCCGTGTTCTGGGGCCAAGGCTTCACCCCACTCATCTCCATGTTCTTTGGCCAAGTCCCTTTCTGTCACCACTCTATATCCTTCTCCTGGAGCCCAGTGCACTGGACCAGACGATTATCCTGTCCCTCTACTGTTTCCTTCCCAGGCAAGTACTCTGCCTGCCTGGAAGTTCATATGAGTGGCCCCAGCTGGGCGGCTTTTATTCCAGAAAGTCTCAGTAGAGAAATGGCTGGACACTGGAGTGTCCCTTTTTAAAAACATTTTTTTTTTCAGAGAGAGGAACTGGGTGGCGGTAAAAGAGAAAAAGAGAGAGAGAGAGAGAGAGAGAGAGAGAGAGAAATTTCATGGGTTGCCTTCCTCATGCACCCCGACCAGGGATCAAACCCACAACTTAGGTATGTGCCCTGACTGGGAATCGAATCTGCCACCTTCTGGTGCACAGGATGATGCTCAAACTAACTAAGCCACACCGGCCAAGGACTGGTGTGTCCCTTTTGATTTGACATTTTGGGCATCCTATTATGGTACAACTAGTGGCCCGGTGCATGAATTTGTGCACATTGAAAGCAAATTAATTAGAAGAAATATTTTAATATCGCTTGAACCGAGTCCAGCACGGCCAGGGGTGAACCTGAGGAGGGGCGGTGAAGGATTAAAGAAGACAGACAAGAGGATACAGTTGAGGCCAGGTGGGACACTGTCCTCGGATGGAAAGACAGTGCCACAGCCTGTAAGCCGAGTCTTTATTTTATAGTCAGATCCCAGGAGGCAAAGTCAAGATATTTACAATGTTCTCGTGAGTTTTGAGTCTACTTAATTACATGCACCTGAGAACTCTATCAAGCTTTGTTTTGGCAGCACTTGCTGCACCTCCTGCAGTCCACATCACTCAGCCACCATAAAGTGAAGCTTACAACCATAGCCTTTGGTTGTAATTGTACTGGGAGGGCTTTGCCCTCCAAGCTGGGACCTGCACGTGGCTTTGCCATGAGAGGACCGTGCCCTCTCCTTAGTCCAAGGCTTGAACCTGTCCAAATGCTGTAGCCACTCTCCACAATCGCTATTTGCCCTTTCTCTATAATACAAGTGTCAACCAAATTCACGATTGACAGTGACAGATTGAAACACACGTGTGCAGTTGGCACCAGTGAGAGCTTTATATGTATCACGCATGTGCGAGTCAACTTAGCCTTTTATAGATATGGAATAAACTTGCTTAATTAGACCTGCTTTCTGATGTAGCTAAACTTTTTCCAACACAGAGAAGCACCCCAACTTCTCTTTCAGGTAATTGTCAGTAACACAGCAGTAAATATCAACACAAAGCAGATTATTATTGTAGATCACACAGGGAGAACAAAGGGTAAAATATTTAACTGCAGCAGTGTTGGACTATATTCCGCGCAGTGAGAAAACGGGAAGTCATTTTCAAGGTCCACCATTTCTTACTTCTTTTCAGTTGGGCCAAGTTTCTTCTAAGCTTTCTAAATCTCCGTTTTCCAGTTAATGAGAAGAAAACAGGATTCCACCAAGTCTCCTATCTATCTACTCCAGGATTTCTGTGAGGATAAAATGAGATAAGGCACAGGAAAACACTTCACAGGCATTTGGTTAAAGTTTAAAATGTTTCCACCTGGCTATAAAGCAAGCTGTGTTCCTGGGCTGAAGAAACTGCAAGAGGCTAGTTGCTAGGGAGAGGAAGCCAAGTGTTGCTACGTGACGTCATTACCCGGACGGATACTTAGCATATTAGCCTTTTATATATATAGATGGTACTTGGCCAAAATGTCTTCCAGCTCAGAAATTCTGTGAGTGGAAACTCTTTGAATAAATGTAAACCAAGAAAAAATTTTTAGGGCAGATTTTAAAATTCTCACATGGCTTGGTTATAGCAACTGCTTAAAACCCTGACTTTTTCAGGGGTGTTGAATGGGGAATGAATTTCCCAGCTTCCCATGAACAATGATAACAAAAACTCCCCCAACAAACCCCAAAGTGTCTGAAGCGCTGGCTTTCTTCTCAAAGAGCCAATCGAATCCTCTTCTGTTGGCTCAAGAGCTATCAGCAGTATTGAACAATTAGACTAGAGGGAAGGGTTGTGAACAGTTGTTCCCTAAAGGCTTTGGAAATTCACAAAGGCCATATTAGTAAGAAGAGGAGGGAGGGAGATGAGGAGAATGGGGGCTGGGAGGAACAATTCAGAAGTGGAGAGGGTGATTGGAGGGGTTTGTTTCCCAGATAGTTTTCAAAGAAAAGAGATTTGTGTAGTTTGCTGTGGGGCTGAGAACACAGTGCAAGACCAGTGATGTTCTTTTTATAAATCCAACAAATACTTTCTCTGGCATATTCCTTTTAGGCTAACAAAGTATCTTCCTTTTCTTTTTCATGGTCATTAATAGCAAGAGCTTATGGCCTTTCTGCTTCCCTGAGGCTCAGGATTGGGTGGAGAGAAGGATACACATAAGAGGGGAAATTGACATTTTGCAGATTTTTCTTGAATTTTGTCACAGACAAGAGAAAACTATCCAATGCGTAGGGAAGGCTCAGGTTTTCATTTTAGTTGGGGGGAGGGAGGTGATTGATTTCTTTCTTTCAAGGGGCTGATGTAGGAGGTCAGAGTCTTAGACAGAGAAGAAGCCAGGGGAAGGGAGAAAAGAAAGAATTAGATTTATGACCTTCTAGATCCCAGCTTTTATGTCGTGTGTGTTACCATTCCCAATACTGGAAGTTCATGACACCCCGAGAAACCACTGTGGAACTCAGAGCAGTGATCTGCATGCAGAGGCGGAATTAGACAGCCCAGCGATGGCTTTGATTCAGAGACACACACAGTCCTATCCTGGATCCGGAGTGCTGCTTCCCTTTTAGTTTGTCCTCTAGGCACAGAATCCAGTGTTTTGGGGACTGATGAGGCAGACCACCCAAGGCTGCTCATGCTATCCCAAGGGTGGTGGATGATGGTGCTTACAGATGAGTCTTTTCATCAATGGGGCTGTTCCATTATTTGTTCTGCAGTCAGTCCCCCCCCACCCCACCTCCCCCACTCAGAACATGGAAACCTTTGCATCTGTCGCCAAACAATACCACACTGATAGGTGTTTCTCAGAGAGCTCCATCCTGGTTCCATAACCCCGAGCTAATAATTGAAGATCTTTAAAAATGTATGTATCTTCCATTTTTATTCCATATGGCCCCTTAGGTAGCATGACCCAATGTGACCATTAAATGACCCTGCTTACACTTGGATTACTCAGTACAAAGCAAATTTATGGTTGTTTATTCTCTCCTCCTATCAGCTATTAGTGCCTAATCATATGGTCTATCGATCATGAGATTAATCGCCTGCTCAAAGAGGCAGCAGGTCTTGTGGAATGCTGCATTGCGCCAGACTGAACTTCAACCTTTTCTACAAACTGGAGGAATCAAAAGCATCTTTCACTGCCTGAAGTCCTGGGTCCCAGGCCTCCTGAACCCCAGGAGGTAAATCCCTGCTTTTTCAAACGGTGTGCTTTGCACTTCTCTTCCTTATGTCAAACTTCACCTCATTGATTCAGGCAGGCACTTGCAAATAAAATCCTTGCAAGGCATCCTATAAACAATGATCTAAACTGAAAATACGAGGGCTTTCTTAGACAAAGCCCCGTAGTGCTGCCATCATTAAAGGTCTGTCAGAATTTCTATTACAGAGTCTCATTTTGGGAGATTTAGTTCTTTTGGGCTTAGACTTTCCAAGAGTATCATGATCTGAGCCTCCCAACCCCCACCCCCTTTTTTGAGGAATGTGTTTATTTAAAGATGGAAATAATAAAGTCCAGACACATTATGGCCCAGTAGCACATGTCTACAAAGACGGAACACTTTAAATTTGAGCAGCGCATCCCCTGAACTGGCTTCTCTTCACCTCTGTGTCCTCATGGAAGTTATGAGAGCAGAGAATCAGTGTAGGATCCTTGCTGTATGGTAATGTTTGTCTCCTGGTCTGTGTATCCCACTGGAAGGAGAGTGAGGGTAGGGATCTTAAGTCATTTGTCTTGGATGCCCTGCTTTTACCAGGCGGCCTCACCCAGCATAAGCACAGGGTTAGGGTAAAGGATGGGAATCGGGAAACTTCCTGGCTAGTCCTGCCGTGGTTGTTGAAGGTGGGCAGTGATTCCAAGCAGTGAATGTAGACAAGTCACTTTCCTTCTCTAAAAACAGATCTGGTCAGTGAACCGAGTGGTCTGGCTGGTCAGTCGTCGTTCTCTGAGTTGAATGCTGCCAGCACAGTGTTTCCAAACATTGGAATCTGAACACCCTTAGGTGGAATCTGGACTGTCAAGTTTGCCACAGTCCCCACCGTTTCCTGTGACGTCATGTTGCATCAGCGGCCTGCTTCAGGCATCTGCCCGTATGGCCTGTGCTTACTATTCTTTGTCATTATATGTTTATAACATGATCTTTTGCTTTGTTGTTATGGTGAGGGTCTGAGAGTTAGGTTAGCTGGGGATGCTTTTGACTGTAATTTTAATTCTAACTTCCAATTATCAATAAAATCCTTAACTATTATTTTTTTTATTTCATATTTAGAAAGCCTTTGTCTTCTAGACAAACTGCATTGGTTAATAACTAATTTACTTTCCCATTTTTAAAGCAAACAGACAGAAATGGGCCATCAGCAGTGAGAATATGTTGTAGTTTCTGTGTAAGCAGTCAGTTGAGGTTTTAGCAGGCCTGTGCCGTTGTTTCATGGACAAGTGTATAGTTTTAGTTGAAGTTTTAATATCCTAAACATAGCTCCAAGGTCTTCCTGCTTTTTAGACATGTGATGTCCCAAGGACTGTAGGTGAGTGCTCAGTTTATTTTTTTAGGAGTTGCTCTCCTCAAAGCTTCAAGTAAAGGGTTGGTCTACATCAGTGATGGCGAACCTTTTGAGCTCGGCGTGTCAGCATTTTGAAAAACCCTAACTTAACTCTGGTGCCGTGTCACATATAGAAATTTTTTGATATTTGCAACCATAGTAAAACAAAGATTTATATTTTTGATATTTATTTTATATATTTAAATGCCATTTAACAAAGAAAAATCAACCAAAAAAATGAGTTCGCGTGTCACCTCTGACACGCGTGTCATAGGTTCGCCATCACTGGTCTACATATATAGTCCACATCTTTTTTCCCCCTTTATTTTATTTTTTCCTATCACCATTTATTCCCCATACCCTCCTCCATTCCCCCGACCCCTCCACCCATAATCACTGCACTGTTGTCCATGTCCATGAGTTCGTTCTGCAGTCCATGTCTTTTATTTATTTACTAGAGGCCCAGTGCACAAATTCGTGCATGGGTGGCGTCCCTTGGGGTGGCCTGCGGAGATTTGGCCCCAGCTTTTGCCCCCAGCCTCACAGCCCCAGCTCGCACCCCCAGCCTCACAGCCCTGTAGCCCCATCTGGCACCCCAGCTTGGCCTGGTGCTGCCCCCTCACCTGCTCCACCATCCCGCCTGCAGAGTGATCGATCAGGGCTGGGACCCCCGCCTGGCTCCCTCAGCACCTGGGAGCCTGGTGGTAGCCCCCCCCCACGCCCTCTGGCCGCCGCCAGTCACCATCTGCGGGGTGATCAGCGGGGCAATCTGGCCCCCACTCGCACTTGCCTTAGCCTGGCGCTGCCAGCTTACCTGTTGCTGCAGTCCCACTCTTGTGAGGCCCATCAGGGCTGGCAGCACCTCTAGTGCCACCCACTGCCTGCACTGTGTCGCTGACGCCCACCATGTTCCGCGTCGCCCCCTGGTGGTCAGCACATGTCACAGACAGTGGTCTAACTCTTGGTCTCCCAGTCGGGACAATTTGCATATTAGGCTTTTATTAGGATATTCATTGACTTCAGAGAGGATGGGAGAGGGAGAGAGAGACAGAAACATCAATGATGAGAGAGGATCACTGCTCAGCTGCCTCCTGAATACCTCCAACTGGGGACCAAGCCTGCAACCTGGGCATGTGCCCTTGACAGGAATCAAACCCTACCCTTCAATCCTCAGGCCGATGCTCTGTCCACTGAGCAAAACCAGCTAGGGCCAGTCCACGTCTATTAAATTGTCTTCTTATTGGACAGTTTAGGAAAGGAAGTCTCTATAAAACTTGGCATTTACATTCTATGAGAGGAAAGAAACTACCTAATATAAGTTTACCTCTAGGCCCTTGCTACATTTTTTCACCTTAATCAAGAGTATTTTGACCGGCCAGAGTGATGGTTGGTTGAGTGTCATCCCATGCACTGAAGGTTTGCCAGTTTGATTCCTTGTTAGGGCACAGGCCTGGGTTGCAGGTTCAATCCCTGGTCAAGGCACATCCTCTCTCTCTCTCTCTCTCTCTCTCTCTCTCTCACTCACTCTCTCTCTCTCCCCCCCCTCCCTCTCTCCCTCTCTCTCCCTCCCTCTTTCTCCCTCTCTCTCCCTCTTTTTCCCTTCCTCTCTGTAAGCATGCCCTTGGGTGTGGATTAAAAGAGTATTTTAAAGGCTTGTTAAAAGGAGTGGGAGACAATTTGACACTTGACTCCCAAGCTAAGGAGAATACTTTAAAAAACACACCTCAATTCAGGCTGTTGGTGAATATTGTAGATTGATAATTTAAAAACAAATATTTAAATAGAACAAATTTAAGCTCTGTAGCAGTGATTTTCAACTGGCGTGCTGCAAGAATTTTTAAAACATGCACTATCTGATGATTGAGTCAGGGGCACTGACCTCTTTTTCCTTAGATTGTCAAATAAAGAAGTGACAACAGCCAGCACAACAATAGCCATCTGGTGTGAATGAATCAAAATTATGCCTTTTTTGGGTCAGATTGGCAAAAAATACAGTTTTTGGTGTGCTGCAGAATTTTCGTGATTAGTTTATGTGTGCCATGAGATGAAAAAGGTTGGAAATCGCTGATGTATAGCAGAGAAGTAGGCTACATGTAAGCCAGTCTTGAGGCCTGATCTTTGGTGTTTCAAGTAGTCAACATCAAGTGAGAGTAAAGGGCTTTGAAGACAGCACTGGGTTTAACCAGATTACAACATGGATCCAATTAACAACAACAAGAAGCAGCAGTGTCTGCATTGTGGCTAAGAGTTTAGGCCCTGGGGTTCCACTAATTTGGGTTTATTTCTGCCTTGTTTCCTTAATCAATCCTCACCTTCAAAAGGATGCTTAAATCTCCATAAGCCTCAGTTTCCTCACTTATAAAATGGGGATAGTAATAGCTCGTTGTGAGGAATAAATGAGAGTAAGTCACACAAAGGATTTATCATGTTGGTCACAGAATAAACAAACACTAATTGTCATTATTAGCTAGGACATAGTGGAAATATAGTTCTGAGCTTTGAGTATAAAGATATTCTTTCGTAAGTGTGTCTATGCATGTTGGGTCACCTACTTACATTTCCAGGAAGTTGTATGTTTCACCAGTCCAAAGGTGCTTTTAGTTTTTTAGGAAACAAAATATTGTTCAACTTTAAAAATCTGAAGTTGAAATCTCTTTTACATTTCCTTTCCCCTCCAGCTCAATCCAAGTTAAAGTTTCATTGCAAAAGTTTCATGGACTCTTATTAGCATTAATTATTATGTGTGTGCTGGTGGTAGTCCCATAGTGAGTACATTAAGAATTAAAACCTTGAGAAAACTTTAAACCCTCATGGGCTCAAAGAGCTGGAAGGGGCCTAAGAGATCATCTCCTCTAAGCCCCATTTTACAGATAAGGAACGTGCTTATTACAAGGTAAAATAATGGCTTTTTAATTTGCATTCTCGCTGGAATCTGCACTCATTTGCCATCTTGTGATTATGTTCTTATTGTGGGACTTGTGTGTATTTATTAGAGACCATTGAGATGTAGCATTGGGCATTACTTTTGTGGTAAAGGCACGGGGGCAGTAATCATTATTAATGGATTCCATTATTTGGGAGAGCATTTTACTGACTGTAGAGAATTCATTGCATTGATCTATTGTGCCACATTTGTATTATACCAGGTAGTTTAAAATGATATTCTCTAAACTGTTAGGCTGAAAAATTGTCCAATCTTGGCAGTTATCCCATCAGTAAGACCTTCCTTTGACTACTGAAAATACATAGTTGTGTTGAAAGAAACCTTTTGACTGGTCCCCAGTGCCCTGAATGTGTTTAAATCCCTCACTACTGAAATAGGAGGATTACTACTGCTATCATTGTTCTAAAACAAACTTCCTTTTGGACGATAACAGCAGCGGTAAATCAGATGTTGAAGAAAGTACCAGCTTAACTTCAGTTTGCTTTAAAAGGGTTTCCTCTTTAATTGACAAGTGTCATGTATAATAGAGCATGGCAACTCGCATGGAAAACCGTGCGGCCGGACTTCCCGCTGGGGTTGGAGTTCTTAATGAACACGCGAGTGAATACACGGTGGCAAAAAATTAAAGCCCCCCAGCTGCGGAGCCTTCATTCTGTTCACCGCGGCCGGTGGGTGATCGGCACCAGCCACGCCGGTGACCGGAGACCTGGGCTGGTCACGTGGCTGTTCTGTAGCTGTGAGCTGGGGTGACTGCTTGCCTGTGACATTGCGAATAATAGCACAGATTGGAATGTCCTGTCCAAGGAGGAAACAAGCAAACATTATTTTTATTTTTAAATGCAAAGACAAGAAGCTGTTTGCAGCAAACACAATCTCTTCACAGAGTGGCCATTTCCTTGCTCTGGACCACTCGCTAGCGTTCCTAAGTTTCCTTACTTTAGTTCCCCTTCCCTTCACTCTCCAGAGGAGAACAGACTGAGTTTTTTTCAGAGGTGATGTTTACAGCAGTTGAACACACTCGAATAAGCACTTAGAATAACATCAATAGAGGAAGGGAAAAAAAGGGTGTATTATTATCAAATTAAGTAATGGATGGGCAGTGATATTTTATTTATTAGCGCTCGTCTGAGTACCGCTGGAAACAGTGTGTTGGTTCTGAAGTGCACAGATTAGAGAGGAATGTCGAGTTTGGAAACGTGGCAGCCTGCAGCACTGTGTATGGTTTAAATTAAACCTTTTTTTGGAAAGCAGCATAGCTCTAGGCCACATTTAAGGGGAAAGCTACAGCAGAGTGAGCTGGCTGTGGTTTTTCTTTTACTCTGTAACCGGCCCACTTTCCCTTGTTTTAACACAGAAAAAAGACTTTGGACTCTTTCAGACCAACCACATAGCTTCTCTGCTGACCACAAAAAGGAAGCTTGGCGTAGAAGCCATGGGATTAATACCCACTGTCTCTTAACCCAACAGAGTGTGAAAACTTTTATAAGAGATTTCTCTGGGCAGACTGACACTGTGGTTGGACTTTAAACATTTTAAATCAAGAACAACTCTGAATTGCATTATGCCACAGTGCTCTGTAAACTGTTATGTGCAATCCCACTGTTAAAAGTTGTTTACACGGATCCCCAGGTTTCAGAGGGATAAACCACTAACAGCTTTGTGTATCTTGATAAAGAAATGCAAGGAGAATTAAAGGTATGCCCATGCCAAATTATCTCAGCGTAGGTAGCTCACAGTCAATCAGATTTTATTGTTCTTAGGCAAATGGAGGCAATTGGCTCTTGGCAGAAAAGCCCGTTCATATTTGAAAATAATAAGATTAAGATTGTGGATTCTATTAATCACTTGATCAGCTTTATTAATTCAACACATTGTTTTTAAACTAGAAAGAAACATTTTAATAGAGGGGGGAATCTTTCTAAAGTAATTTTTATGTTACAAATTTTGTGTTATTTAATATGCTGACCTACTAAGGTGCTATAATTGGTTGTTTCTGTGTTGTGGGCATTACTTTTTTTTTTTTTTGAGAGGGAGGGAGGTGGGGGGAGAGAGACATTGATTTGTTGTTCCACTTATTATGCATTCATTGGTTGATTCTTATTTTTTAAATCTGAAATATTCTTTATAGATTTAAAAGCATTAAAAATTTAATGGGCCCTGAGCATTAATTTTATTTTATTTATTATTTTTTAATATATTTTTATTGATTTCAGAGAGGAAGGGAGAAGGAGAGAGAGTTAGAAACATGGATGAGACACAGTGATCAGCTGCCTCCTGCACGCCCACTACTGGGGATCGAGCCCACAACTCAGGCTTGTGCCCTGATTGGTTACCGAACCCAGGACCTCTTGGTCCATGGGACAATGCTCAGTCCACTGAGCCATACCAGCTGGGTCTGAGCATTAATTTTAATGATTGGAATCTTACTACCCTGATTAATCATGTGTTTTCACAAAGCAACTCTGAAATTAGCAGAAATTATATTTATCTATTAAATACCTGGGATTGACATATTGTAAAAGAAATCACTTGAATTAACATTTTGCAATGCTGAAGTAAGGAGCTTTGCACAGGTGCACCGTATCAGCATTCTGCTTTCTGTTCAACACAGACTCTCAATCAAAAGAACGGATTTGAAAAGTTGAAGGAAAAACCTGCATACATGTTTCAAAATTGTGGTCTGACAGCAACCACTGAGTTCATTCTTGGTTGACTGTATGTCGCGAGAGGGGTTTACTTGCCGTCATTATAGAAATTGGTCTGCGTAACACTTCCTGTGTGTGAAGAAATGCAGTTGTCATCTTGCCTAGACCTTTAAAAGAGAATTTAAATACTTCCAGTTGTGAGGAGCCTTGCATTTATTGTGGTTATTTTCCCCGGTGTCCTAGGAGCAGCTGTTTTGTGCTTTCTTGAACTTAATAGTTCAGGAAGAATGTGGGAAAGAAATGGTGTACTTTCTGGGTAAAGTATTTTAGCCACCTTGGAGTAGTTGCATTGCATCTTGATCTTTTTTCATCTCGGTAGAATTATACTGTAACTAATTGAATCCATTGATCACTGTCTTGTTTTTTTTTCTCCATCTTCTTCTCAGAGGATTCATTTCATAGGGGTCTATACATCAGTCAAGAAAATGACTACAGAGGAATTACCAACACTCGTAAGAAAGGTAATTTAACCTAGTTTAATGTTTTTTTAAGGGCAACACTGTGAGTGTCCTTTACCTGGTGAGAGTTAACTTCTTACTTAGGTTGTGTTGGAAAACTAATCAAAATATGACACTGACCAGGACTTTCAGCGAGGGAGAGAAGAGAGGGGAGAAAAAGCATCCGTCTTGGAATTGGATGGCCTGGATTCTAGGCCTAGCTAAACCAATGCTCTCCAAACTTTATTGTGCATATGAATCGGCTGGGGATATTGTAAGCTGCAGATTTGGATGCAGTTGGGTCTGTGGTATGTCTGAGATTTTTCGTTTCTGAAAAGCTTTCTGGAATGTCCGTGCTGAAGCACCTCAGACCACGCCCATCCATTTTAGCACTTAACTAACTTTGTGGCTTTGGATATACTATTTAACAACTCAGCATCTCAATTTCCTAATCTCCCAAATAGGGATGCTAATCTGCTCTGCCTACTTCGTCAGGGATAATATAGAGTCAAATGAGCTAATGTAGATGAAATTTTCAAAGGCTACGTAAGTATAAGACAACAAAGATCTTTGTTTATAGATAAAGACATTCTTTGAATACCTTTCATCGAATCCTCCTGAGCTGTTCTGTGATGGGAAGCGCCCTGAACTGTGAGACAGGAGAGAGGGACTGGAATCGATACTTCTTTCACCCACTCTGTGCCTTGGGCCCAGTCACTTCACCCTTTTGTTTTTCCTTATCTCATCTGTAAAATAAAGGCTTGACCTGGATTAGAGGATCTCAAAAGTGTGGTCGCCAGCCCAGCAGCAGCAGCAGCATCACTTGGAACTTGGCTGCGTTTCTCTGCCCTTCCCGACCTCCTGAGCCAGAAATTCTGGGGCTGGGGCCCAGCAACCTGTTTTTAAAACGTGCTTCAGGTTGTTCGGATACACGCTAAACTCTGAGAACCACTCTGAAGTGTCATCCAACTTTGAAACGGGATACTTCCGCGCTGTCTTTATAGGGTTAGCCACAGGGATGCCTTTCGGTGCAATCTAGAGAAACTCCCTTTCTCATAGCAAGAGCTGGGAGTTGATGTGCTCCAAGGGTGTTCACAGAGCATGTAGAAAGGAGGGATGATCCCCTGGGGGTTTAAGCCTCACCTCCCTGGAAGTCAGAACCGATGATAACTGCATTGACCCACACCTTTCTGGCTTATCCCAGCTTTGGAAGCAGCTTTAGTGGCCCGTGAAAGCTGTTGGAGACAGAACGTGTAGCCTGAGGAGGTTCTCTTCCATTCTCCCCTCTGCTCCCTTGGTAGCTGGCATCATGACACAGCTCCATCTAACATTTTCAGACATTTTAAGCACTGGCACAAAGATCACCAGTCTATTTGCATAAGGTAGGTTGGTGAGAGATGAGAACTGAGAAAGTCAAATTCGTGTTTTCCTTAAAGTTATTTACGGTTAGACTCCACATACCTGTGCTTTTGTTTTCTGTTTGTACAGTTGGGAAAATACCTTAACACTAGAAGAAAGCACAACCATCCCCCAGTTATTTATTTATAAATAAGTAAAGGTAATATTACCTACCTAATACTTTTTTCTGGTTTAAGTGGCATAGTATTTGCAAAGCACCCCGTGCACTGCCTAGCCTCTCATAGTATCTCAGTAAATGGTAGCTAAGATCATCCAAAGTAGATTTTATCAAGTTTGAGCACTAAAGCTCATGGTCTTTATATTCAAAAGAGACCCTCAAGGAAGCCTAGCAACTTCTACACAAGTCTGATTTTTCATTCCAGAGCAGCAAATAAGCTCTAGTAGACAGCTGCTTGAGTCTAGAAAGTGGACACAACAAGAGGTGTTAGCTGGCAAGCTGAATGGTGAGAGAAGACATGGGGATACTTGAAAGTAGAGTGGGTATGAGGTCGAGATGGATAGTAATTTGAGACCCTCCCCCCTATACACACACACGCACACACATGTATATATATGTATATGTGCAATATAAAAACGTATATACAGTGTATACATGTATATATGTGTACATACATAAATACAGATACACATATACATGTCAGTACATGCATTTTAACAAGTATATGCATATTTATTTATATATACACACACATGCACAAGCACACACAAATGTCCTGTATACTAATATTCCTAAATATTTTTTGGGTATTTACTGTGATGGAACACTTTTGTGTAACTCATGTTTTTAATGATACCTTTGGGAAAAGATCAAGTTATGTTTTAGCGTATAAGAATATTAGTTTCACATTATAGAATATTGCTCTTCAAAATGAGTTAGCGTGGAAAACAAAGTCATCCTTAAAGTGATAAATATAAGCTTTGCAAATTCATATAATTATGGAATATCTGCAATTCTGAATGACCTTATAGATCATCTTATCCAGTGGTTTCAGATTTTCTTTAAACAGGGATCTTTTCTTCAGAGTCTAATGCATGTGGAAGATATGTGTGTGTGTGTGTATATATATACACACACACACACACATATCTATCTATATCTATATCTATCTATCTATCTATCTATATTGAAAAAGTGTGGGGGTACTGGATCTCTGTTAGCGTTGGCAATTTCTGTTCTTTCTTCCAGAGGCAGCTGAGTTGGAATTGATCCCTAGGGCAAGGAATCACCTGGAAGCTTGTTATATGCAGAATATGATCCTGAAGGTCTGGGGTGGGGCCTGAGACTCTGCATTTTTAATTATTTTTTTAAGTTTTTTTCATCACCACTCCACATTTTTAATAAACTCGTGAGGTGTTAAACATATACTGATTACGGTTTGAGCAGCAAGGCCCTGGGGAATCGGTGCAGATAGTTTCTAAAACTTGGACGGGCCAACCTCTTCATTTTACCAATGTGAGAGGGAGGCTTTGAACATTATAAACGATTGGCTAAGCCTCTGCTGGTCTGTATTATGCCTGAGAGGAGTGGCTGTGTTGTGGCCCTTCTGGCTGAATGAAGTAATCCAGTGCCAGGGTCTCATTGGCACCTAGGGCCTTGCATAAACTTAGTTATCATCATAGATGATGCCAGGAATTTGTTCCCTTCCAGCCCACTCTCTGCCCCATGGAAAAACAGTGCTTTGAATCAGACTCCACTTAGGGTGGAACATTCTCATTACCCAGCAAGGGCCAGGGCCGGTAGCTGTGGTGTCTGCTGCCACAGCAGAATGGATACGCAGTTCTCAGCACCTCCAACATAATCCATAAAACTTTCAACCTCTTTTTTTTTTTTGCATGATGTCTAGTGTTTGCAAATGGAAAATGGCTGAGAAAAAACAGAGTGAAAGTTTATATAAAATATTTATACCTTAAAGATCTTTTTATCTTGTGTCATTCAAGAGATAGAGAAGTGAAAAATGTATTGGGAGTACATTATCAAGAGTACATTATAAATTTAAATCTCAGATTGAATAATACCAGCTGCTAATGTGTGGAGCTTTGGAAATGAGTCACTTTTGAATCTTGAGAATTTACTGTACCAGGTCAGTTACACTTAAGAAGGAAGTGCCTTTTGAAAAAAAAAAAAAAAATCCTATACCGGAATCAGGCTTTATACTAATGGGTATTAAAAATCAAATATTTGACATAATTGTCATGTTAGAATATAGTTACATAGGAATTAGAAATTTTACAGAACGTTTCTCAAAAACATCAGCTATTTTAGTCTCTTCTTTGGGAAGCAGTATAACCTATGGTTAATAGTATATGTCTTAGAGTAAGAAAGGCTTATATTCAGAGTTTCTGTTCACTGCTTGTTAACTCTGTGATTTCTAATCAGTTACTTTCTCAGAGACTTACTTTCATTATTTAAAAAAATAAAAGTATCCCGGCCAGTGTTGCTCAGTGATTGAGCGTGACCTATGAACCAGGAGGTTATGATTTGATTCCTGGACAGGGCACATGCTTGGGTTGCAGACTCAGTCCCCAGTAGGGGGCGTGCAAGAGGCAGCTGATTAATGATTTTTCTCTCAGCATTGATGTTTCTATCTCTCCCTCTCCCTTTCTCTCTGAAATCAATAAAAATATATTTTTTAAAGATAAAGTAGTATTATCTACCTAATACTTTTATTTCTGGATTAAGTGGCATAGTATTTGTAAAGCACCTCTTACACTGCTGAGCCTCTCATAATATCATCACCATCATATTGTCTTTAGCCCTGACCAGTATTATGTAGCCCTTTAGTGGTATGGTGTCTTTCTCCTCTCTGTGTAGGTGTGTAAACCAAAATCTTATGTGCCTGTTGAAAAAGTTAGCAGTCAGCAAAAGAACATATATTTTCATAACTGAGACCTTGACTGTCTAAGCCAGATACTTCGATTATAGGAAGCAAAAAAATACATATTTTGTTGGTTATAAAGGTCATTTGTTTTTATAGTGCATAGTATATATTTTTGTAGGCTGAATACTAGGATCTCACATTCAGATGCTTATGGCAGGAGGAGGGGTAACTAAAGGAGTGAAGTAGGCAGTGAACAGGGAGAGCCCAAGCCCCATCTGAAAGTCAGCGAGTCCCATGGAAAGGCCCCTTAGTTCTAGTCAATTGGTATTGGGTGTTGTGTGAAACCTGGGCCCAGTGTCCTGGTTTCTTTCTTTTATTTTTTAAAAAGAATCTGGGCCTCCATATTTTCATATGCATTAATAAATGTCTTAAATAATGGCAGCTGTATCTTGAGAATGCTGTTGGCTGCAAAAAACAAAAAGCAATGGTTTAAACAAAGATTTCTTTTTCTTGCATAACTGTTAAGTCCAGAGGTAGTAACTAGTGTTGGCTTGTTTGCTCACTCATACCAACAAGCATCCAGGCACTTTTCACTTTTCTGCCCTAACACTTTATTTGTTGACTTATTTTTCATAATTCTCATCATGTTATGGTGGCCATCTGTATGTTCAAGGCAGAGGATGGGTGATATGGGTCATGCTAGCCTAATTTGTTCCATTTATCAGGAAACACTTCATGAGAAACTACATAGGTGACATCTTCTTATGATTCACTGGTTAAAACTGGATCACTCACTGCAAGGAAGTGGGGCGGAAATGAGTATCTAGCTTGCCAGGCCCTGTAGTGGGCAGTGATGAGGAGGCTGTGAATGGATGTGGCATTTGCCAGGGAGCATGCCTGCCACAGTAGCCAACTCAGCAGGAAACCCAGATGCAGGGCCTGGAGATCCTGAACCTTCCAATATGTATCGAAAGTCTCCAGGTTTGGTCATTATAAAATAAGTATCATTTGGGGGAAGGCCAGTGCTTTCTTTTTTAATCAAATATTTTTGCATTATACCACGGGTATACATTGCTAACAGGGAGCAAACTATTGAGGGAACATTACATGAATTTATTTAATTCTTGGTAAAGTTTATTTAGAGTTTTAGCAGAGAAGTTAGAAAAGAACATACCAATTAATGTTATTCCTGTATTACAACCTTACAATAAAATATCTAAATTACCCCATATATATTTCTTTCTTTTTTAAACTTATGGATAAACTTCATTTTCCTTTAATTGTTTTTATTTTAAAATAAATATTTATTCTAGAAATCATTGTCATCTGATTTATGACAACCTTTATTGGACAGAAATCTTTCCTGTCTTTTTATTTATCAGTACATTTAACTCTAACACTGGGAAACTTTTCCAAAATGCTTTACACAAGCTGACGTTTAAGCTGATTAAAAGAATGTTTATATGAAAGAATGTTTTATATACATATGGTTATAATTGAAATGCTACCAAACCAGGTATATATTTAGTTACTTAAACTCCAGAATTCTAGAAGTTTAAAGAACTCTTTTTTTAAAAAAAAATATATTTCATTGATGTTTTTACAGAGAGGAAGAGAGAGGGATAGAGAGTTAGAAACATTGATGAGAGAGAAACATCGATCAGCTGCTTCCTGCACACCTCCTACTGGGGATGTGCCCACAACCCAGGTACATGCCCTTGACCAGAATCGAACCTGGGACCCTTCAGTCCGCAGGCCGACGCTCTATCCACTGAGCCAAACCGGTTAGGGCTAAAGAACTCTTAATCATAGGTAAGTATGTACTAGAGGAAAGCCTTTAGCACATTTAATCTATTTGACTCCAGCCAGTCGATTCACCTATAATATTTTTGCTTACACCTTTTACAGCTTATTGCTGAGCTAGCAGTTCTTTAATGTCCTTGGCAAATTCAGGAAGCCACCATGTGTATATAAATTAAGAGAAAATATTTCTGCCTGATCCTGATCATTTTTTCTCAGGGCTATAAGTTTGGGTTTTTATGATCTTGATGTTCAAAAAAACAAACAAACCCAAAATGAAAAAGCCAAACCAAACCAACTAGATACTCTAGGTATCTAGTACGGGAAGGTGTTGGAGAGTTTAGGGACGATAAATGGGTCACCTACCAATACCTAGAAGCATAGAAACCTTTACAACATTTATGTAATTCCAACATATAATTATTTTGTCAGGCCCAGCAAGTTAGTGGAAACTCTAATAACATTAGGATAATTAAGTATTTCAGTAACTATCAGCTATAACATAACAGGCAAAACTGATTTTTATTTTATTATTTTTATTTTTTAAATTTTATTTTATTGTTTAAAGTATTACAGATAGTAGTACATATGGCTCCGGCAAAACTGATTTTTATTAGGGAAACTATGCCAAGACAATTGTAGAATTATTTAAGGGGGAGGAATACTAGTTTACTACCCTAAACACTCTATTTAGGATTGAAAATGAAAATACTGTCCAGATGCAATATAAAAATCTACTTTAGTGTGGAGTTGTAATAACAGATTACTTCAGAGACAAGGGAAAGGATAGGGAACTTATTTGTATGGGAAAATATCATGTGTTTTCATATACCTGTCATGTGAGAGATACTGTGCCAGATGCACTAAACTTGCTCTCTTTAATCCTCATACTAATCCTATAAATTGGGTATCGTCACCCTGTTTGCTCGATGGAGATACCAAGGCTCTTAGTATGTCTGGTGGCTTGCCTCAGTTTTGGAACACAGCTCTATGTCCCATACTGATTCTCTTTCCCTATATCAGAATATCCACACAGTCTGGGTGGGTGAGAAGAAAAATAGCAGATGGGTGTACATGTAGTTAAAGGTTTGATAATGCACTTAGCATTGAAATAGTCCAAACTGCCACAGCGTTTGGACTCTCTGCTAGTTACAACTCATGTAAGAAGCTGGGAGTCACTGTATGGGCTGACTATACCCTAAAGTCAGTTAATCCAAGAATATTTGCTGAGCGCTTACTTTGTGTTGGGACGGAAAGAAAATGTTCTTGTACTTGAAGATTGTACATCTTTCCCCATGTGACTTTTCTAACATTGCTGTAGTGGGAAAAGTCCCTGTAAACCTCTTTAAGCAATGCCTCAATCTGCTTAGGGAAAGGGGAGCTAAATGTACTCTTGTTTAGGATTCTGTGCTGATCTGGGGTGTATTTTGGAAATGAAGACAGAAGTTAGAATAAGTTTACTTTTCTCGAAAGGAGGCCTTTTCTTGGTGGAGTCATTATGCCATTATTTCCTAGCTATTAAAATTTGCCATCTCGATGCTTGGTTATTCACATTGGAATGAAATATTTATTAAGGTCATATCAGTGTTGCGTACAAAGGGAGCCATGGAGTGATTTTTAAGCCTTGCTTTTTGGGAGCAAGTGTTTCTGCTGGGTTGCATCAATGTCTGTAGATTTTATTGATTATAATTAAGTCAGTCTGCATTGTCTCTAAGAATTTACATGGGTTTAAAAATCAATTCTTCGTGTATTCATTTGAAGTAGTTTGAAAAAGGATCTGAGGAGAAAGGACAAATCTGCAACTATTAATCCTGTTGTTATTTCTGTGAGCCAGAAATGGTGTTATTTTCCATGAAAACATCTGCAGGTTTTAGGTGCTGTGATCCTTTTAGTTTTCTTTGCGTTTCATTTCCTTTACCTCTAATCTTGCAAAAGCGTGTCATAGCTTATCCTTATCTTCAGTAGATTTCTGGGTGTGCCTGGAAAACCCCCTAGCTCAAATCCAAAAGGTTACTTAAATTCTCATATTGGATGCTCTTCACATACACAGATATTGATGTAAACTTAATAAGATTAGGAAGATTTCATGCCAAGTTGATACTTTGCATTTACCTGGTGGATCAAAGGATGATGGGAGGGCTAATGGGTCTGGGCTTTGGTTGGCTGTTGTGGGGAACCTTCTCTGGACTTTTTACGAAGAGATTCCTGTGTTACCTTATGTACACGTCTAAGCCAAGTTTGGCAAGTGCATTTATATTAAAAGTGGAGGCATCAACTATCACACAAGCTGGTGGCATTAACTCACACTGATCTATGTAATAGTGCCAATACCAATGGCAAGACCTTTAATAATTAGTGCTTTCGTGGAAGTAAAAAAATTTATTTATATTTACATTGTTTTCCTACAGCAACTGAGTTTAGGTACATCTGCTTCTGCTTGAGAAGCCTGTCCCTGTGTGTGCATGCATATTATAGGTGTATGTTGAGAGATAGAGTTGAAAAGATACTCGTTTTTGACATGAAAAATGCTAAAGCAAATTGCACTTTAGTTTTTTAATGGGGAAGATTAAATAAAAATAAAAGAGCATTATTTATACCATGAACTCAAACAGATATACAGCTAGTGAGCCTTTAAGGAACAGTTTTAGTTACCCAGACTGTGATATGGGGAGATTATGGACACTAACATTTCCTGTGACCAGGATTCTTGAAGATATTCAATAAAAATTTCTCCTGTTATAGTTCTTTAAAATAGCACTGTATTTGGGATATCCTATGACTATTTCATGCCTCTGGATTGATGTTACATATGTCTTTCCAGGGGGTTGAAAATTAAGCCTTGGCTATAGCAGTCTTGGTATTTTCTATAAGCCCATACCTTTTATTTAAAAATAGATCTTTATTGATTTCAGAGAAGAAGGGAGAGGGAGAGAGAGATAGAAATATAAATGATGAGAGAGAATCCTTGATCGGCTGCCTCCTGTATGCCCCACTCTGGGGATTGAGCCCACAACCCAGGCATGTGCCCTGACAGGGAATCAAACTGTGACCTCCTGGTTCATAGGTCAATGCTCAACCACTGAGCCACACCAGTTGGGTGAGCCCATAGATTTGATCACATTTTTTTGAAAAGCTTAATTATGAATGGCTGTTAAATATTTTTCACTTACCCACTTATCAGCACTTTCTTCTTTTCTTCTTTCTTTCTTTCTTTCTTTCTTTCTTTCTTTCTTTCTTTCTTTCTTTCTTTCTTTCTTTCTTTCTTTTCTCTCTCTCTCTCTCTCTCTCTCTCTCTCTCTCTCTCTCTCTCTCTCTCTCTCTTTCTCTCTTTCTTTGTTTCTTTCATTTGCAGCAAGGCTTGCTTCCTTTGCTTATGGAAGGCCTCAAGTTTGTTTAGAAAACAAAGTCTGTCTTATCATAATTTTGTTGGAGACAAGATGCAGTTACATAAAACAAATGGCAAACCTGTGAAACTTTTGCTCCTTGTATCAGGCCTCTGTGTGGGAAACCTAAATGAATAAAATAGCAACTTGTTCAACATAGCCCGCCTGGACTCTGTTGAAGGGGAGCTTTTATTTACAAAATCGAATTGATTCCTCCCTAAAGCAAAAAAATCATAATTGTAGAGAATCTTGAAAGCTTTTAGATAAATACTCTAAGTATCCCCCACCCCCTCTGCAAGCTTAAAAAGCAACATAGACAGTCGGAAGCCTGTTTATTCCCCATTTGTGTAACAAGTAGAGAATAGAAGATTCTAAATATTTATGCCCCACCCCACCCTGACACTCTTCTGTGTTCTGGTCAGATTGGTCTTTGCTGTTCGCCTCTCCCCACTCCCCCCACTGTGCTCTCTCTGTTGTCCCTCCAGGAATGCTCTTCTTTCTACCCTTAACGTCTCTGTCCAGAGAAGGCCTGTCTGCCCTCATTCTGTGTTTTAGGTGTGGTCCCTCCTGAAGTCTTTCAGACTCTGCAACTGAATGTGGTTATTTTGGAAAGGGGTCCACACTTTCCAATACAATTGCCTTACCTGCTTTGTGGTTGGACTCTATATTATTCTTTTTTGCTGCCTGGTGTTTTACATATTTGTGTACTTAGACATGTTCAGTGGTCAATAGGCATTTACTAAATGGCTGTTTTTGCCAGACATTATGCTACTTACTGGGAAAATCAAAAGGTTTAGAACCTGGCCTGTGATATCAACAACATCTTGGTCTTTTCTCTCCCCAACGTGGCTCTCAATTCCCAATGGATAGGAACAGTCTTATGATTCTTTGTTATCCTCAGGAAAGCCTGGCTTCTTGCACAGAGTACTTGCTTAATAAATGAGTCGTTGACTAAACCAGTTTTCTTCTGATTGAATTTGAACAGCAAAGATTGGCTTTCCTCTCTGGGATTTGAAAAGTAGTGTAATATATGCTATTTGCCATTACACTGTGATACTTTTGTGGTATGTAAAGGAATATTTTCCCACTACTCCTGCCATGTACTCTTGGGGTACTTGCCATTTATCTTGGAAGGCATGGTAATAATTAGCATAGGTCAGGCAATCAGAATTTTATGGAGTGTCAGTAGGCGCTGTGTTGGCCTCCTTTGTCTGGCCCCATTCAGCTACCTTGGGGATCCTCATGCATAGACAACTGTCTGAATACAACTCCTGGACACCGTCAGCTGTAGCTTTCATCAGGTTCCCAAAGGCATCCATGACCCAGAAGAGGTTAAGTGAATGATTTAAGTTCACACTTGTCTCCCTGAAGGATCTAAAATGTAGGTGGCATTTGGACAGGTTCACAGCTGCTCAGATTCCCACAATTTCCTTTTACCTAGTTGGGGGGAGGAAGAATGCCTGTAAATGTGGGTATATTGTAAAACTTGAGATGACCGCCAAGAAGCTGTAGGGTTCCTGGGCAATTTATGGCCAAGACCTACATTATTCGGATAGGCCCAGAAACCCAGCTTGCTAGTAAATGGTCTTGGATCATAGCACTCGGTATTTTCCCTGTACTCCAGCCAATGCAGGGTTTTTGAACGTTCAGGACTATAACCTAACCTGAACTCTTGCCTGGGAATACGCTCCCCCAGCCCTTCAGCCCCACTTTTCCCATCTAAATGACAAGGGTAATTATCAGTAACATGTTGAACTTTCCTGCAAAATAGTGTTCTTCACTGAGGATAGTAGGAAGTATTTCTTTACTTTGGAACTTTAGAAGATGGTCTGAGCTGAGCAGAAATTGTCATTGCCTTTTTAACGGCTGGACACTTATCACCAGTCTGTGCCAACATCAGTGATGGTGCACCGCAAAGGTGTTTGGTCTTGATAAGCTTCTAAAGAAGCAGACTTTGTCTCTGTGTGTGCTTTTAAATAGCTACTGGGCTCTGTTTGTGTGTGTGTGAGAGAGAGAGAGAGAGAAAGAGAGAGAGAGGAGGAGAGGAGAGAGAGAGATTGAGATTCTTTCCTAAATAAAAAGAAAAGAAAGTTTATAGAAAATAATGCCTAAGTTGCTAACATAGTGTTTGCTTTTGCTCTGTGATGTGTGTGAGTGCGTATACATGTGTGCTTGTGTTCATACTTAGTAAAAGGCCTTTGCATGCATACCAGATTGGCTACATCGCTTGGAAGATTCATTTACTCTCTCAATTTCTTGTATTACCAGTCTTTGATCAAATACTACTCATTATATTCTCTAAAACTGTGACATAAAGGGGACTGTTGAAAAAATTTCTGAAATGCTAAATGTATTCCAGGCTAAAAGTATTACAATAGGATGATGTTGTTTAACCCATCTACTTGAAATAAGAAGCCAAGCAAATGGAAATGTGATATGTTTAAGAAGGCAATTCTTGGAAAAAATGTTTGATGTTCCGTCTAGTCTGACATTATTCATTGTATTTTTATTTTAAGCATAATTTGAAAATATTTTGGAAGTGCTGTAGTGCCATTTCTTCTCTGGTTGAGCCAAAGGATAACACCAGATAAATGCTGTCTGTAATGCAGGCTACACTGAATCATTAAAGCTCCCATCTTTGTTAAAACACTAAATATAGGATGTGGGAAGAGGAGGAATTTCTTATTTAGGAAAAAAATTTTGGTAGGTCTTCCTTAAAGCAGTGAAGGGGATGCCCTGGTGGTCTAATTTTAGAGGAAATGAGAGAATCTGCCGTTTGCTGTGGCCACCATGCTCACAGTCCTGTGCTGGTGCAGGTGTGGATGTGACTGCTTTCGTTGGGGTAAGAGCCCTGGAATAGGATTATACTCTTGATTCTAAGACAATAGATGCTAGGAACTGAGAGCTGTAATGGAGACAGCGGCATTTGATGTGGAGAGGGATTTCCCATGCACCCCCTAGGGGTCCTCAGGGGTTAATACAAAGGGTGATTTCAAAGGATTTACCTTAGGAGCTTTGTCACTGAGTACAGAGAAAGGAATTTCTGTGATGATTCCAAACTTAGACTAAATGCTAGGGAAGAATCCAAGGACTCTAACCTCCAGGGGAGAAAAGCAGTAATTTATGGATCTCTCTAGAAATTATGGTTAGGTTCTTTTCCCTCTGAACCCAGTCTTCCTTGGTCATGTGACTGGAATTCAATTATCAGCACCATAAATAATCTTGTGAATGGAAGCAGTGTGTTTGGCAGTGAATTTCTGCTTTCTAAAGAGAAAGGAACCTTTAGGAGTTATTAGAAATAATGCTGTACTAGCCATGACTCTGAAGGCAAATGGTCACAGAGGTGCAGGACCAGGTCCCCGTAGACGGTGGGTTTTAGAAGAGTCAGATATGTGCTGGTGACGGATGGCATGGAGGTTGGATATGTTTTTTTTAAAAAATGCATATTTAAAGAAGGCTGTATTTAGAAGTTTATTTATAATTGGTTTTAGGATAAAGCCAGCCTGTTGATGCATAACAGAGTTGACTGGTTCCATTAGCATCCTTGAAATATTTAACAAGACGCTGAGTTTAGCATATGAGCTCTTTCAACCACTGTTGGAGACAAGGCAGTCCATGTTGGATAATTCTTGTTGTAAAACCAGCAGGCAGCCTCCTCCCCCACCCCCCTCCACCTTCCCCCTTGTCCTGCGTTCTAGACTAGTGAAGGGCAGCTTTTTATAGTCAGAGGTCTGTATGCCTTTGAAAATAGTCCTTCTTCTAGTGATCGGCTGCTAGTGACAATTTATGTCCTGAAGATAGCAAAGAGTGCTGATTTAATTCATTTTACTACCAGTGTCCTTTCATGGGAGCAAGCAGGCTGGTAAAATTGTTTCAGGAACCAGAACATTTTTCTTGGTTATTTATAACATAACATGATCATCCAGCTACACAGGGCTTCGTTCATTTGAGAAAGTCTTTTGAATCCAAAAATAATAATCCTTTATATTTGTACAGTATTTGCAGTTTTATAAGGAACCCTTCATATCCATTCTCTCATTTGATTTTTCTGACAACTCCATAAGGTAGAGAGGGCAGGTATTGTTACTTCCAAATTACAGGTGAGGAACCCGAAACCTATGTGCTTGCAAGTCTTGTGCCCAGGGTTTCACAACCAGTAAGTGACTGGGACGTGAGCCCCCTAGATTTCATTCTGGCTCGAGGGCCAGTGCTCTTTCCACTGTTTGTTTTGATACCCTTGGAAGGTTCATTGCTCATCTAGGAAAGAAAAATTGGCAGCTCTTGCTGAGAAACATGGAAGTCTGCTGGGAGAGACAGGTCCAAGAGAGTTGCACTGGTTACTAAATAAAGTGAGAAGAGACCAAGGGGGTCAAGGGGCTTGCCCTACTGCCTGAGGTCACTCACTGTGTGATCAGGAGCATGTCTCAACTTCTCCATGCCGGGGGTTTCTCCCAATTTGTCCAAAGATGAGAATCTCTAATCTGCCCTCACCAGCCTGAAGATCTGTGAAGAAGATGATGGAGAAGTGACTTTCATACATGTGGATAATGGAAAATGTCCCTTGGAAGGGACATTTTATACATGTGGACGGTGGTATCACAATGCATGTTTTTCGTATTTGAGTTTCAGGTGTAAGGTGGAAAAGCTATCATTTTCCATTTGTGGGGGCTTCAAATCTACTCTCAAGGGAAGGCTAAGGGATTGCTTTACTTGCCCTCAATCAATTCCTTACTTTTCCTAATTTCCCTTTATTTATTTCTCTCACCTCTCTGGGCAGGACTGTGAAGATATTCCCAAGCATTGCCTATGGAAGGTGAGGGTGTTCCAGGGAAGGAACATAAGACTTATAGTCAGATGGCTCAGTCCCTCCACATTCCAGCTGTGTGACCTTGGATAAGTGACTTCCCCTCTCTCAGTCCCAGTTTCTGTCTGTCCAGCAGGGATAAAGGTGATACCTAAGGGCCTTAAGTGAGATAATGGATGCATAGTGGCCTGGCAGGCACTCAAAACATTCTCAATAAATGCTATTCTTTGTTAGGGAAAAGTGAATAGAGATTGATGATCAGGGCAGAGCTGATGAAAGACATGGATGGAGAGAGGGAAAGCTTTAGGATTTGGCTATTTTTTCTATTTTAAACACTGTTTGTTATATTGCCTTTCAGCTTTCATTTTGCCTCTCATAATTTTTCCTCTCAGACATGTGGTGTCTTAAAGGAAAAAACAACTAGGAGGTGAGGGTGTTAGGCAGATGGGAGGTCCATGGCTGAATGTACTTACAGAAGCCCCACCCTGGGTCTGCGCCTAGTTTCAATGATTTTGAAATGTGTGGCTCTCAGCAGGCCAGGGGAGTTTGCGAAGCTGTTGGGGAGGCTTTACCCAGACACTGTTACCTGCTCCAAGAGTCACATGCACGCCTACACACACTCCACGAAGCAGATGAATTCTTTTGTTCTCCATCTGGTCTAAAAATGAAATGGACTTTTAATGGAATGGGTTGGGGAATTCCACACACCATCAGGATTCTGGAGCGAGGTCAGAGATAGAGTGCACCGTGGCTTTTAAAAGGATTTGTTATCCTTCGTTTCATCTGGCAGTGGGAGGGGAAATGAGGAAGCAGAAGTGAGTGAACGAAGCTGCTGTCATGTGGTACCAAACCAGTGAGTTACCAGGTATCTGCCGTTTGCATTGAAAACTGAGAAGAAGGGAGGGAGCGTATTTCTGCCTTTGCTCCCATGTGTTAGACTCTAACAGTTAGAGGAAGGGCACATTGGTTCGGTTCCATCTGAGAACCTTTGAGCGCCTCTGATATGCCAGGCACTGTGATACGTGCCCAGGGCACAAGGAAGGAAGACACAGATCTTGTTGTTGGGAAGGTTCATTTGAGCCACCTGTGATGGGCTGAAGTTATGTTTTGAATTGTAAGAGTTAGGATTTTTGGATGAACTTTAAAAAAAATGTTTTTATTGATTTCAGAGAGGCAGAGAGAGGGAGAGATAGAAACATCAGTGATGAGAGAGAATTATTGATCAGCTGCCTCCTGCACACCCCGCATTGGGGATTAAGCCCACAACCCCGGCATGTGCCCTGACCCGGAATTGAACCATGACCTCCTGGTTCATAGGTCAGCGCTCAACCACTGAGCCACACTGGCTGGGCTTGGATGAACTTTTGATAGGGCATTGATAAGAAGTGATTTGTTCTTTTGATTTGTATTTTATAGGGTCAAGTTATTCCAATCTCCTATACCATATATATACTGTTTAAGATTATATATACATTATCTATAATAATAAAAGCATAATATGCTAATTAGATCTGATGTCCTTCCGGATGTCCTCCTGAATGAAGCCCGGGTCCCGGGTGCCAGAGGGAAGCTGGTGCCGGCAGCTGGGGGAAGGAAGGCCTACTCTTGCACGAATTTCGTGCATCGGACCTCTAGTATATATATAATCTTAATTAGTATTTAGTGAATTTGTGATGACAGTCATAATAATAACCCTGATTTTTAAAAAGTACTATCTGTATTACACCACTTACCTAGTGATATTATGTGCATTAGCTCATTTAATTCTTACAACTCCCTGTTGTTATCAGTATTTTAAAGACAAGAAAATTGAAGCATGGAGAAGTTAACCCTATGGCATAATCCTCAGGTATGTTCTGAATCATTAAAGAAGGTTATGGTATATCTGGTTAGTGTTTATAGGAAGAATGGCTCTATCCTCTGTGTATGTGGTTTGGACAACCATTTATTATATACAAGACTCTCTGATTTTAGGCTAGTCAGACTCCACTTTCCATAATCCCTCAAATGTAAGCCATCCTGAAAAAAGAGGAGCTTTAATGAGCCATCTCTATTATTGGTTCTGTAAGACCTTGACATTTGCAAACTTTGTTTTTTTTAATCTTTTGTCCCACACAGTAGCCACTCTTGCAAATCAACCTTGGGAAGTTAGCATTCTTAATGAAGATCTATAGGAGACTTTCTCCTTAGACAGTAAATCAGCTCTTCCAGGGCACCATCCATCTCTTCCTTCGAGCGCATGAATTGGTATATGGCACCTTACAACAGCTCATTTATCTTACGTGGGTCCCTGGTTATTCCCTCTGCCCACTTCCCCCAGATTGCCAGAGATCGAGGCAGAAGTGCAGTAGCTCATGGCTTTGTGGTTTGAAAGTTGTCAAGGTCAGCCAAGGTGCCTGTGGCATTGACTTACAGGGAGCTGGTACAGAGTATCACCAATAACTTTTAGGTGATATCAGCCACACCAGCGAAGGGGTTAGTTTGCTAAAGCTTTCGAATTACGCTTGGTTAATTAAAGGTGGCTAGAAGATAGAGCAATAGGAGAAAAAGTTTGTTACCTTATATCCTACCTTTAGAGATTTTTTTTTTTTCCTGGTTAGCATTCGTCCAAATCATATTGGTGTCTTTTGGCCTTACAGTTAATTCTATAATAGTGATAATGATGCACTTTTGTGCTATATAGCTAGGCTATATGCTTGTTGCTTTTACAAATGCCCTATTTTATCCTCACAATCCTACCCTGGGGTAGGAGCCATCCTCCTTATTTCATATGTGGGGAGCTGATCACCATGGAGGCTAAATAACCTGCTGAAAATAAACAGACAGAAGCCGGGTTCAAAATCAAGTGTCCTCAACATTTGCTTCTCTGACCATCTTCTGGCAAGGCCATAGCCTTGCTGGAATCACCCACTGTTGGAAGGATGGTGCCAACTGTACATATCATTCTGGTAAGAAATTGATCGAAGCAGAATAGTAGTGTGAGGTTATGGTTAGCGGTGGACCCAAAGGCCATGCTTACTTTGTTACTGGCACGAATACTTGTTTTATTGTTGGGGTTTCCTCGCAAGCAGGCCCCGAAACTAAGGTTTGGGAGGTGATCCCAGGGAGTATGGGGAGGAAAAATGTCCAGTAAAGGGCATCTTAGTGAGCACATTATTGCTGTGACCAACTGGGGCTCATTCCCTCTGGGTACTCCCCAGGGAGGTAGAACATCATCATAATTATTTCACCGAGAGCCATCTCCTGTCCTCTGTGCTTGAGGGTGGCTCGTGTGCACATGAATTCTGCACTTCCAGTGTGCCCCACTCTGCCCTGTGGACAGAGAAAGCCCTGAGGCAGAAAGACTCAGTTGTTTGTGTTTGAGACTGGAAAGCATGTCTGCCCCAGCTGTAGGCCACCTCCAGGGTGGGGTCAACAGCATAGGGGGAGGGCCCCGGTAGTTTCTGCTGCATTTGCTTTTGAAGTCAACACTACTAGTGCTGACAAAGATGCATCCATACTGGGGCCTCTCACTGGGAAGTTGACAGCCTTGCTCATGCAAAGCAAGAGAGCAGGGGCAGCAGTGAGGCTAGGTTTAGTTTTAGGGGAGGAACAGAGGAATGGGAGTCAGGCCGTCTCAAACTTGGGCCCCAGTTCTGCCATTTCTTAGGTGTGTGTTGGGCGAGTCAATGTCTATGAACTTCAGTGTTTGCATCTATAAACTGGACACAGCTGCCTTCCAGGGTTCATCAAAGCCTTTGTAAAGTATGAAGCAACATGCAGCCTCTGTGTTGTTGCCTTTGGGCTGCTGACTGAGGCATCCGACTGAGTGTTAGGTGCGAGTGGAACGTAGAGGGCAGCTGTTTGCTTCATGGGAAACTCCTGGGGAGCCCCATGCTAACTCCTCAGGAAGCCTGACCTCAAGTCTCCTGCAAGTCAAAGGGCAGTGAATTCAAACCCCGGCCGGGCCCCTCCTTCTCAGTGTGGTTCCTCACCAACTGAATTGGTAGTCCTGGTTCTGCACCAGGGAGAGGGTGCATTTCCAGTAACTCTGTGGAGTGCAGATTTATTTTTATAGTGAAAGTTGATTTGGATATGCAACCCCATAGATCAAGTCCTGGTTCTTCTAAAGGTCCTTTGGCCTGTAGAGATGTCAGATAAGCTTTTGTCTTCTCATTCACAGTGTGGTTGTTGGCCAAAGGCTGACTTCCACAGGTGGCTGATATTCAGTGAATCAGGACTCTCTCCATATGTGAACTCGGCTCTAGTGTAGCCAAGACCTGCACGGAGAGCTAGCTGGAAGTGCCTTTCGGTATCCACCCTTCAGTATGCCCTGGCTCCTCAGGATTCACGCCAGGGAGAGGGCAGATGCCCCTTACTCTACTCGCGCGGTGCCCAGGACTGCCGTGCCCGCCCCCCCCTCACCTAGTCAGCCTCTGGCTTGAACTCCATCACTCAAGAGGGAACATTAAAAAACCCACACCTCTGACTCATGCTTTGATTTTGCGGCCTAAAGAGGCAAAGACGCCGTAAGGAGCTTTTAGGGGCCATCACCATGGAGCCTCTTTATTGCCTAGCAAGAGCCTTAAATGATAATGGGAAACCTCACTATTGATTGGCTGACTCTTAATTCTTCCTCTTTGGGTTTTGAAGTAGAAGTGATGGCCCAGAATATTTATATTACTCATTGGATATATTAAATTAAACATACGAAAGTCCTGAAGCCACTTAAGATGAGGTTGCAGCTCTGGTGAACGGGACTTTATTACCAAAAGAGGGAATAGTAGCTTTTAGTTGTGGCTTCTCTGGAAAATGTATTGATGATAAGAATGGCTCGGCAGAGTCTTGGGACTCTCCCAAGGGGCTTAGAGTGTGCTTTCTTTTAAGAAAGTTCCTCAGGCCCATTCTCTATAAACACCCAGGTCTACGGTGTAATGGAGAGTGTGATAACAAAGTCTTAACTTCTGTTCTGGCTGAAGATAAGTTCCACTGACGTCTTCAAGCCTTCCACAAAGGCTGTTAAAGACCAGTGTTTGGGTTCTGGGGCTGCTCAAGTCACATAAAATGCCTGCTCACTGTAAGAAGCCACATGAAGTACAACCGCCCCGTACTGTGGGATTTAAAATCGTTCTCTCATCTTAAATCCATCGGAAATTAGCATGGATGAGAAGCTTGGCTGATTCTGTTAAATGACCAAGAAGGCATGTAAGGGCTACAATTTTTGTTTTAAAAGATTTTGATCCCTGGAAGAAATACAGCACCCGAGGCAGTGAAATGGTTAATATGACAGCCACCCTTCCAGGTTTCCCCAGATATGCTTACTTGCTGTACAATGGATAATTGTTAGCTCTTGTTGTGCAGATGCTGTTGCAGATGGAGTCCTGTACCTGCATGCATAGCAAATGAATTAGACTGGCAATCCCCTTTATAAAGCATAAATATGTAATTTGTTCAGCTGTTGTAATTAAATATGTATGTGTGAAACAGCCACCATTCAGGTCATTAATGATGCGCCATGCCAAATTAGAGCTTACAGACAGTAATGTACATTGTTGTGCAATGAGGGAATTGCAAATAACACAGCTAAGCCTTTCCTAGTAAAGTGATGCATTCGGCAGCCTTAAAAAGAATATTTACCTTTGCAACATTATTTTTATTTAGAAGGTACATTTTTGTTCAATGTGAAAGTCTGTAAGATGGAAATACTTTTATTGCCAGTTTAGTTTTATTAATGTTTTAACATTTTATCATACAAATGACACAGACTTTATTAAACATGCTGGTTGGTGATAAGTCTTAAGTAACTACTTACATATAAAACAGCAGTTGCCCCTGGTTTTCTACATGGTTATGATAGAATTGATATACCACCATGGAATGTCTTGATTATTTCATTGCATTAAAAAAACACACAAAAAAACCCTTATAATATTGCAACTGTGTTCCCCACTGATGGATAAAGAAATTCCTATGACAGTAAACAGTATTTTTATTTCCACAGAAATTAAGCTGAGAAAAATACAGTTATCAAAATATAAACAAATAAAAGTGGTAAATTTGCCTCATGCTTTAATTACTAATGAATTACTTGTGAATCCAAGGAATTTCCTAAAATAATTGTGTCATCCTTGGGGTCAGAATGGTTGTTTTTAAAATTTTAAGACTCAAAGTTTGTAAAGTTAATTCACTTGGGAAAATTATTGTTCTGTCCTTTTTCTCCTTGGTTTCATGTTACAGTATTTCAAATACTTGACTCGGAAACTTAAATATATTAAAACTATTTTTATATTAAATTCTTTCTGCATTTGTATCTTGGTGGCCTATAGACGATCTATTTTTAACATGCCTGTTGTTTTGACGGTTGGTACTGAGACTACAAGAGCTAACCATCTTGACCTTTTTGTCCACCCGGGCAGCAGGAGGAAGTGTCTCAGAGTTAATTCTGTCTTGTTCACAGCTGGGAACAGAACATTCCTCTGTGATCTGCTTGCCCATGATTCGCTGCGATCTCCTGGAAGCCAAACTTGATACTATAAATCCTGGGCTTCTGAGGTCGAACACAGATCAACCTTAGTGACACATTTGGTTAGGAATTAGTCAAAGTTTCAGACAATTGAAAATGGAATTATTTGGTACATTATTTTAGTTTTGCACCAAATTCAAATTTAGAAATTTCTTTAAGCCTAAAATTAGCCAAGATTCAGGACCCTGAAGAATTTTCAGTTAGAGATCCAAATTGTGTACAGATATAAAACCTTTATTTTTTAACGAACAGGCAAATGTTTTAATTCAGCAAATGTGTATTTTATTTTAAACAGATGAAATAACAGCTTGGCTTGCTCTACCTAAATTATTGTTCCTTAATATCAAATATTTTACTTGAAAGAAGTTTTTAGCTTTGTATTTCTTGATTTTCCTGTCCCATGTTCTGTATAACTTTCAGTTCAACTAAATAGGAACATTTCGTTTGCAATCTTAAGGACAAGTTTGATTCATGTATTAATGTTTATGAAGATAGAAATGTTATATGGGTGACAATGATTTTAAAATATTATGACTTGTCTTGATTGTATTCAGACTTCCCTGAATACTGAATACCATGGAAAAACTTGGCCCTGCTAGCTACATGCTTAGCATAAACTACAACTTCATAACTTTTCTGAAAAGATGTTAAGATCATTTTCTCATTCAATTCCTAGATCTCAATTAGAGATCTTAATCTTTTGCTGGGCAGCTTCTCTTATTTCTACTTGCTTTGGAACTGTAGCGCCTGTGAAACAGTACAATGTATATTTTGGTTTTTGGAGAGAGCATTGGAAGGACCATTTGCTTTATTTAAAACTAGTGACCTGGTGCACGGATTTGTGCACATTGAAAGGAAATTAATTAGAAGAAATATTTTAATATCACTATTCGCCCTTTCTCTGTAATAGAAGTGTCAACTAAAGTCACGATCGACAATGACAGATTGAAACACACATGTGCAATTGGCGCCAGTGAGAGCTTTATATGTATCACACGTGCGCAAGTCAACTTAGCCTTTTATATATAGAATAAACTTGCTTAATTAGACCTGCTTTCTGATGTAGCTAAACATTTTCCAGCCCAGTGAAGCACCCCAACTTCTCTTTCAGGTAATTGTCAGTAACACAGCAGTAAATATCAACAGGAAGCAGATTATTATTATAGATCACTCAGGGAGTACAAAGGGTAAAATATTTAACTGCAGCAGTGTTTGACTATATTATGCTCAGTGAGAAAACCTGAAGTCATTTTCAAGGTCCACCATTTCTTACTTCTTTTCAGTTGGGTCAAGTTTCTAAGCTTTCTAAATCTCCGTTTTCCAGCTAATGAAAAGAAAATAGGATTCCACTGAGTCTCCTATCTACCTACTCCAGGACTTCTGTGAGGATCAAATGAGATGAGGTACGGGAAAATGCTTCACAGATATTCGGTTACAGTGTAAAGTGTTTCCAACTGGCTATAAAGCAAGTCGTGTTCCTGGGCTGAAGAAACTCCAAGGAGGATAGTTGCTAGGGAGAGGAAGCCAGGTGTTGCTACGTGACGTCATTACCTGGCCCCCACAGCCACAGTTTCCGGGCTAGGCTGGGCTGTGGGCCACATTTTGCGCCATGGGGTCTCAGCAGTGTCAGCTGTGATTTGGTGGGCTGTCGATCCGGGGTGGTGGCGGGGCCTGTGTCCCACTTGGAGAAAGCTGAGTGTTGCTTTGTGGGTGCCAGGTCCGTGGTGCCGTTTCTCTGTAAATGGCCAGTGTGCATCACAGCAGCTCCTGTGTTGAGCGTCTGCCTTCTGGTGGTCAGTGCACATCATAGCGACCGGTTGGATGGTTGGACACTTAGCATATTAGCCTTTTATATAGACTAGGGGCCCAGTGCATGAAATTCCTGCACAGGTATGGTCTCTATGCCTCGCCAGCGATTGAAGTGCGAGTGTCTGGCGTGGAAGGGCAGGCCGCAGATGACCTCTAGGCCCTGGGCAGCACCTGGGCCCCTGGCCCCCACACGCCCCCCTTTGCCTGAGTCACGGCACCCGAGTCCCCATGCGGAGATGTGCTGAGCGCGGCCAGACACTGCGGGCCAGAGTGCAGCATGGGCCTCTGGGCTGCCCAGCGGTGCCGCACAGTAGCTGGGTGGGCAGCATGCTCTCTTCTGGCCAGCCTTGCAGACCGGCTCCTGGGTGAACCCACAGGGAGCCCGACTGTCCCCTGCAGTCCTGGTGGCTGCGGCCCGGCTCACCTGAAGAGGCCTTGTGGATGTGGGGCGGGCTCCTCGTGAGCACCTGGCACCTGAGTGCCGGGGTTTCCCCAGCATGAGCCTTGGCGTCCTTGGGGAAGGTAGCATGGGGAGTGAGAGTGAGCTCAGCAGACACCCCGCATTCTCACCGCACCTCCAATCCCGTCACCCCTGCCCCCAGGTAGCCAGGGAGCAGTCGCAGCCCCTCGCCCGGGCACCACGTGAGGTTGGTCACTGCCACCCACCCCCAGTTCCCCATCCCAGACCGGGGCCCAGCCCCGATTGGGCAATCAGGGTCTGCCAGCCGCTGGTCGCTGTCTGCGGGGTGATTGGTCAGGGCGATCGGGCCCTCGCTTGTACCTGCCTTGGCCTGGTACCACCTGCTCACCTGCTCCAACATCCCACTGCGGTCCCGCTCTTGTCGGGGCCCACTGGGGCCAGCAGCGCCTCCACTGCCGCCCACTGCCAGCGCTACCACCGCCGCCATGTTCTGTGCTGCCCCCTGATGGTCAGCGCACATCATAGTGAGCAGTCCAACTCCCGGTTGAACTATTTGCATATTAGGCTTTTATTATACAGGACTAGAGGCCCGTTGCAGGAAGATTCCTGTAAGAATAGGGCTTCCTCAGGCCTATTCCTGCAAGAATAGGGCTTCCTGAAGCCGGAGCAAAGCAGTGGAGAAGGGAGCAAAGCCCGCACTTCGATCGCTGGCGAGGCATAGAGACCATACCCGTGCTCCCTTCTCCAACGCCTCGATTCCTCTCGTCTCTGCTGCCTGGCTCCCTCCTGTCTCCGCCGCCTCACTCCCTCCCGTCTTCACTGCCTGGCTTCCTCCCGTCTCCACTGCTGTCCTGCTCGGCCGCCCCGGGTCACACACTGGAGGGCCGGATGGCGGCCGGGCGGGCAGCAGATCGCTGCTGTCCCCCCCCGCCGCCCCGGATGGTGGAGGGGCAGGCGGCAGATGGCGCTGCCCCGCCCTGCCTGCAGTATGCAAATTTAAAGGCCATCTTTGTTGGGTTAATTTGCATACTCTTCTGATTGGCTGATGGGTGTAGCAAAGGTATGGTCAATTAGCATCTTTGTCTTTTATTAGTGTAGATAGCCAATTGCAGCTATGGAGCAGAGGTCTCTCCTAACTTATTATCTCCCAGGAATTTCAAAGTTGCTTAAAATCATCAAGTGATGACGATTGAGGAATTTAATTGTGGAATACATAGGGATGAGCATTGGAGGTGTGCAGGGGACACCCGATTTGAGAAATGCCAGTGGTGTTGTTGTGTGTGAAACGGTCACAGGCCCTTCCTAGGTAGTTTCAAGGAGAAGACACGTTGCAGATACCGGGCTGGCTTGAGGATCGCAGGGAAAACCATCCGCCCGTCTGTTGGTCTTGTAGGAGCTGCGGCCGGGCTGTGCATGGAAGAGGTACCCATCCCTGAGAGGTGGGAGCAGTCCAGGGGCCGGTGGCCAATGGCCAGTGGCCAGTGCTTTAGGGTGACAGGCGGGCCGGCCGGCCAATCAGAGGCACCCTCTTGCTGGCAGCTTCCCTTGGCCACCGCTGCAGTAAACACTTTCCCTGGGATGATGGCTTTCTGTTGTGTCTGGCAGCCAGGCAGGGCCGCTTGAACTTTAGCCAGAGGCAAATATTTATACATCAGAGTGTGCAGTGTTCCACTGGTCAGGCCTGCGAGGGAGAGACCTCCGTGCCTTGTAGCCGAAGAGGATGTGTCCTTTTTGTTCTCTTTTCTTTTTGTTCCCCTTCCCCCTGTGTGACTGTGAAGTGGGACCCTCCAGGAGGTCCCTGGAGCTGGGGCTGCTGCGCTGCTTTTCCAGAATGTGCGCAGGCCCACCCTGGGGATGTGCTTTCCCAGAGGGAGGGCGTCCCGACGCTGCTGCCTGCTCCTTTCATTCCTCTCGGAAAGTTTACAGTTAATATTTCCCCTGGAACAGTGTCAAGCTTTTGACAGAGCCCGAGTGTATGCCGAACTGTGAAATTGAGCCCGAGAAGCACGTTGGGAGAAATCTGTTTTTACTCAGATCCGTAAGGTTTTATTGAAAAAAACAAAAACAAAAACCTTCAGGGCGGGGGGGGGGTGGGGGGGGGACCCTGAGAGAGCACCTCCGCCGGCTTCTCCCCGTGCGGGGCTTGGGCCGCCATTTTAAGGAGCCAGCGAAGGGCGACGACGTCCAGCTCCTTACATGGCGGCTGTATTTACTTGGCCACAGCCAATCAGCGCGGGCCGGGCCGGCCACGTGACACGCCACGAGGGCACGCACAGCCCTTGCCTTGTTCCTCAGAAGCGGCCACCTTCCCGGAGCTCTTCACCTTGTGTCGCACGCCAAGTGCTCCTGCAGGCCGGGCCTGGCCGCCTGGCGCTGGGCCACGGAGCTATTTTAGTAGGTAGCGCGGCTCCAGCGCGGGCTGCGCGCCTCCTTCATGTAAAATGGATTTCCCTTTCTGGCCGCAGGCCAGGGGCGCCGCGCGTTCGCTGGGTGAGAAGGGAGCTTCTCTGCTGAGAAACTGGTGGACCGACACACTCTAATTTTTTGGCTTCTGACCAAACAAGCTAGATGGATGCCAAAATTCAACAAAATAACACATTATTGTGTGATAGGAGCCGTGCTCAGAGGGAGGAGGAGCTCAGAGGAACTTCATACTGGCTCCCTCCCCCCCCCTTTCACCGCCCCCCCCCCCCCCCCCAAGCCTTTTTTTTTTTTTAAAAAAAGCATTGTCTCTTTGTGGAGTTTTCTTTGGGAAAAGAGAGGAAAAGGCAAAATGCAACCTAGAGAGTAAGATATAATTTGCACATACACCCGAAGGAAGCAACGGAAAGAACACAGAGGAGTTTAAAATTACTTTTATGAGTTTTCCCAGGCATACCCCACTGTTCTCTGACTGGACTTTATTTCCATTTTATTTAACCCTGTAGGCTCCGTCTGCGTCTGTGAGCTGGGTGCTGGGCTGCTTAATGTTGACACGAGAATTAACGTGAGGTTCAAATACTTCTAAGAGGCTTTTATTTACAGTACGGGATTCTGGCAGCTTATGAGGAACAACAGGAAAGCGTGCGTGTTTTAGTGTGCCTTTGCCCCTGGCATCTGACTTTGGAGTCTGCTCTGAGTTACTTGTGTGACATTAGCAAGTCGGATAAGCTCTCTGTGCCTCAGTTTCCACATCTGTGCAATGGAGCATTAAAGAAGATAAGTTCCCTTTGGGCTCTAAAGACACTCCAAGTTGAATTTGAACGAACAAATAGGATAAATATAGGACACATCTCCAGTGTTTGTGTGGAAATTCGTCCATCAAAAGGGAAAAAAGGTAATATCTCTAGTTCAAGCCACCATCATCCTTACTCCAACTCCTTCATAGTTCTGAGTGTTTCCCCTTCTTTTATTCCTGTGCCTTCTAGGCAGGCTGCTGTTTAAAGAGTTAAATTAATTTTAACACTCTTCTGCTTAAAAACCCATGGATTTAGAATAAAATCCACACTTGTTGCCATGGCTTACAGATACTGCACAGTCTCTCTCGCTCTCCAAGCTCACTTCATACCACTGACTCCCTGGATGCCTTACTGGCTCCCTTTGATTTTTGGAACCTGCCAACTCCTTTGCTACTTGTTGACTGCTTAGAATGCATTTTCCCCTGCCCTTCCTGTGGCTGCCCTTCCTAATAAGCTGCCAAAATCCTCACCCTTCAGCTTCCAGTTCAAATGATATCTCTGTAGAGGAGCATCCTATCTAAAATTGGCCTTTGTATTTATACTCACACTAGAAGCCCGTTGCAGGAATATTCCTGCAAGAATAGGGCTTCCTCGGTCCAATCTCGCCTCCAAGCCCCCTGCCACCCAGGGTCCCACATGGGGGTCCCGGCTGGGGGTGGGGCTTAAGCGGCACATGGGGCCAGATGGCAGCTCGGGCTGGCCCTCCCTGCCTGCAGTATGCAAATTAGCTGCCATCTTTGTTGGCGGTTAATTTGCATATCACACTGATTAGCCAATGGGAGGCGTAGTGAAGGTATGGTCAATTACCCTGTTTGTCTGTTATTAGATAGGATAGTACTTTTACCAATCTGAAATGGTCTTAATTTATTTGATTACTCATTTTATACCTGTTTTCAGTCCCACAATGACAGGAATTGTGGGACTCTGTTTTATACTTTTTGTACTGTTCTAAGCTAATTGGGAATGAAATGTTGTATTTTCCTTAAATTTTACTGAAGAATCCTGTTTTATTATGTATACTCAGAAAACTTCTATCTAATAATAGGGTAATTTGCAAATTGGTCAGGACGCCATCACGTAACGACATATCAGGCTGTATGCGCAGCAGGTGTGGGCGGGGACTTGCAGCGTCGGGGATGGGGGTGGGGGAGGCAGGGCCCAGCGGAGGGTGGCCTGTACTCCCCACATGGCGGTGGCTGTGAGTGCTCCCAACGGCCGCTGCTGCTTGCCCAGAGCCAGCCCTGGGCTCTGGCAAGCCGCCAATGGCTGCTGCCGCTTGCCCAGGGCCGGCCCAGGGCTCTGGCAAGCCACCGATGGGGCCCGTGGCTCAGGCAATGAGGGCCAGGCAAGGCTCAGGCAAGCCGCAGTGAGTGCGATGGCCAAGGCTCAGGCAGCCTCATGACCAGCAGTGGCAGCAGCAGAGGCGTGATGAGGGCATCGCCTTCCCTTGATCGGCTGGTCGCCTCCCACAGAGGGAGGCCAGACTACGGGCCTAAGCCATCAGTAGGACATCCCCTGAGGGCTCCTGGACTGTGAGAAGGGGCAGGCCAGGCTGAGGGACTCTCCCCCTCCTCAAGTGCATGAATTTCATGCACTGGGCTTCTAGTTTATTATAAAATGCCTTGTTAGACTAATGCCTTTGGTTCTCCGTTGACAGTCGGTACAGCACATTGTTTCGGGGAGGACAAAGCTATAGACCTTTAGTCAACCTGTATTTGTATCTTGGCTCCACCATTGACTAGCTGCGTGAACTGAAGCAGGTGACTTAGCCACTCTACACCTCAGTTTCCTCATCTGTAAAGTAGGATTCAGAATAGTTCCTACATTATAAATTATTGTAAACATTAAATGTAATATCATATGTAAAACTCTTATCACAAAGATGTTAACTATACTATTGTTACTGTTGCTTCTGCTAATTAGTAACAGTGGTAGCTCAGCGATGGCAGTGGGAGTAGAGCTGTGGTAAGAAACAGTCGTCTCCATTAAACAGTCCAGTCAGTGGAAGAGACATAGATGTAAATTACCTATTGTAAGTGAATTACCTACAATTCAGTCTGCCAAGAGCTCTAACAATATGTAAGCGGAGCATTGGAGAACACAGAAAGGGAGCAACTACCTCTCAGCAGACAGCAAAGGTGCCTTAGGGAAAGTAGCATTTGAGCCAGATTAAGTTGCCTTTTAGGTAAAATATGTTCCTTAGAGATAATAATAAAGTAGCAGCAGCTAATACTTATGTAGTTCTTTTACTAATACACAGGACTCTGAGTTTTTATATATATTATCTCATTTAATCCTCTCAGCAACTCAGTGCAGCAATACTATTACCATCACCCTCATTTTCCAGAGAAGGGAACTGAGCCAAAGAGAGGTTAAGTGGCATGCCCAAGGTCCCAGAACTACTAAATGTCAGTCCTGGCATCTCACACAGTGTTGCTGTTTGATCATGAGTGCTACCCCTACACTGTCACTTTGGCATTCCAGAGCTACTTCACTTTTGCTTTCATAATACATGGGAGCCCTGAAAGAGCCATTTCACCCTGTTAGCCCTTGCTACCTTATTGGTAAAATGTCAGCTGTAATAGTATCCACCTACCTTATAGGGTGATTATGAGAATTAAATGAGATAATTCAGGTAAAGTGTTTAGCATATGTTTAGCATATGGTAAGCATTTAACAAATGTTCACCATAACTACTATTATTATTTAGCCAAACTGAAATGAAATCCGTGATCCCTTGTGGCCCACCTGAGCCCCTCTTCTCAAGGTGGCCTCCATCCGGGGGGTACCCACCTCCAAAGACAGCCAGTTCCCAGTGGTTGCAAGGTTGCAGTGACATGCTACCCAGGTTGCTAGCATCGTCCCTCAGCTGCCACTCCAACTGCCATAGCTGCCTCCGTAATTCAAAAATTACTCTTCCCGTTTTATATTTCAACTCAGAAATTGATGCATCTGTGAGGCAGTTTGTTTTCCTGGGGAAGTGTAAGGAGCTGTGTGGCGGTATGGAGACGTGCTCCGTTTAGACTCAATATTGCCACCCACTCCCTCAGCAGTGTCAGAGAACAGTCTCCGAAAGATCTGTTCCTTCCTGGCACAGACTGAGCACCGCAACCTGGCCTCTCCTCTGCAGCTTTGCTTATCTCCAGGATGGGTTTCCGTGAGTCTGTCCCCTCTCTTTCTGTCATGGTCACAAGGCAGCCTTGCCAGGAAGAGACGAAGCAGCTTCGCTTACTTAGTTTTCCCAGTGGAGGTGGGCTCTGTGTTCCCAGAGGTGGTGGCCCTGATGTGTCTAGTTGTTTAACTGAAACAGAGTGAGCTTATCCCTGAAATTTTCTTACATGACCATCTTTAGATTTCAGAGAAGGAAGAAAGAACACTGTCCCCAAAGCACTGAGAGTTACAACATATAAATAGCCCTGCTGAGCTGAACAAAAGTGTCTATTGTATGGCGTACTGCAAAGCAAGATATATACTGGGAACTAAGAATGAGAAATTAGAGGTTTCTTTTCTTTTTTTAATTTTAACTTGAAAAGTTTGTTTTTCCCATATGAATTGTGCATTGGCTCTTGGGTCTTACAACAGGATAACTTGATAATGTGGGTTCAAATCCTAGGCCTACCCCTTGGCAACTGTTTGATTTTAGGAAATTATTTACCTCTGTGCTGCTGCTGTTGTTATTTAGGTGAATTTTATAATTAAGCTCTTAGGGCATTTATGATGGATAGAAATCTGTTCTTCTAAGTTATTAATCAATTGGTCACGGCTCCTGAAAATTTCCTTCTTTCATAGTTAGGGCTAGTTATAGTCATTATTTTACTATTAACTGTTGGTACCAGGTCATTTCTAGTATTTGGTGCCTGAGCTGGTCTGATTTGCATGTCTGATTCCATTCAGAGGCAAATTATTTAACTTAGGTGTAGAAACTCATTCCTAGTCTATAAAGTAAAGATTGTAATAGCTACATGTTAGGCTCATAACAGGCTCATTGTGAAGATGACATGATATATGTAAAAATGGCCAATTTGGTGCCTTTAAAAAATTTGGGGTCATCATGGCTGGTCAGGCACTCAGGCTAGTAAGGAGCCAGATGATTATCTGTGATCAACTCAAAGCCTGAGAGTCAGAAGGTGTATACAAGGAGGTGGGTGGCCTTTGGAACCGGGAGAAAGTAGGTCAAGGGTGGGCAAGAAGAGGCAGATTCACTGGTTCAATTCCTGGTCGGCACAAAAACGAAAACAGAACAAAACAAGAAGAGGCAGGTTCGGAAGCCAAGGCAGACCAGGCGAGAGGTACTGAAAAAGAGTTGTGTGGGTTTGGGCCTGGTCTTCAGGCCACGGCTCTGGGGCCTCTGCTTTTTTCTCCTCCCTGCTTGAGTAGCACCTGACTTCAGAGCCTAGAGTACAGGATAGAGAGGAGATTCTAAAAATCAGTTCAAAGGTGGGTCATAGGTTGCTTCCCCAGTTTTCAAATAAATACATCTAAGTCAGTGAGTTCACTACTGTTTTGTTATATAAAATCGATTTGCCTATATTAAAAAAGACTCCCGTGACTTCTTTCATATAAGGAGAGCTGGCCATCAGGAGTCTAGGAATATTGAGTGGTGAATCATAGGCACTCATTAAATACTTGCTGATGGGTTGATTGAGTTTGGGTCATATCTGTAGTTGGGGGAACTCTCATTCACATTTATGGTTTTAGGATATGGGACTATGTGACATATTGCTATTTCTGGTGATAATGCAATTGAATTTTAATAATATTAATAGCATTTATCGCATGCTGCTGCATGTCGGGCAGGTGGTGTTCTAAGCCTCTATGTCAATTATCTTATTTCACAATATCCTTCTGTTTTACTGACCAGGAAATTGGCACCAGTCAGGTGACTCTGGTGGCCACCATCTTAATCACCCCATGACACTGTCTCCACTCAGTGTCATCTTCATGGTACTTTGGACTAAGTAATTCTCACCCCAGCACCATGAGTTTGGTGAATTCTTTCATTTGCCAGATATTCTTTCTGTGCGACCAGCATTGGGCTAGCCATGGATTGGGCTGGGCATGGATTGGAGACATGGTGGTTTTCCTGAGTAGGGCTGCTGCCAGAACTGAGATGCCAGCTTCTAAGTTCATGGCCTCCAGTCTTGTGCTTATACTAGTAAAACAGACACAGACACATACCTTATCCTATTTTTATGGTTACATCACAACAATGATTGACATGTAATCAGACGAGTAGTGTGATAGCTAATCTGTCTCAGGATTTTAGCATTTACACATCTTGTGATATAACTGATTGGGTCTGAATTGGGGCATTTGCTAGAACAAACAATAAAAACACTTTCTGATCTTTAGGCAAAGTTTGGAATCAGAATATGTGTGGAATCTGGACCCAGGAATATGAGTTGGATAATATACTTAAAATGTCAACTAGATTGGTCACCCTGGTACCAAGGATTTTAGTTGCAGGTCTTAGACTTGAATTTCTTGCAAGAGTAACTCCTTTTCTTGCCTTCCCAGTTGCAGGCTTTATATCGTTTTTGGTATTGAGCACCAAACTCTCCTAGAAGTTTTTTAATTGAGGTTTTTTAGTTATAATGGTCTGGTATTATAAAAAGCAAACTTTGTGCAAGATTTTTTCAAGACCAGACATGGGTTTTGACACCACGATAAATTAAAGATAAATAAATAAGGAAACATGGCAGTGAGAATGCTGGAAGTGGTTTAGTGTTTTTTGGGGGGTTTTTTGGTGTTTTTTTTTCAACTAGCAAAGTGAGGCCTACTTTTAAATTTCAGGCATGTTTTCTTAGTATTTCAGCTCAGTGTTCCAATGCTTAGCTACATTAATCTGTTACTGGGTAACTCCAGGAAGAATGTTAGGCCAAACCATTAGGAGATTGGCAGTCCCCCCCATCTCCTTGAGCATTATTGAAATTTGACAACATTCTCATAGTCTTTGCTTTCATTTAAGGGTTTGGCTATCAAAAATACGGGTAAGTGAAAGAAACCAAGAGAAACTAATGACCAAATGAATAGTAGTATTTAAAGTTGCAAGTTGCTATGATACAGACTTCACCGTGACCTGGTTGGATAAGGACTAAATAGGATTTGCTTTCCAGAGAATCTGGGTGCCTGTTCTACCAATTCTGTTTGTCTCCAGCCTGCCCTGTTGGCCACCTCCTTTTCCCAGCACCACTTATTTCAGTTCTGAGAAACAGCTTCCTCCCATTACATGCACCAATTCAATTAGGCAGGAGATAGTGCTGAAGGTTTTTGATTCCATCAGCTTCTGGTGTGTAGACAGTAGCTCTGTTTTGCAAAACTTCATGAGGGTGTTGTGATGTACATCTTTCTGGATTCTGATCCCTTCTCAGTGTTATGACTGTTCAATCAATCAATCAATCAATCAATCAATTTTTCACCCTTCTCTCCCCTCCTGTTTTCCCCCACTGCCTCTCCCCTTCCTTCCCTCCCTCTCTTCCATCACACAAAACGGGGTGGGGGGCGGGGGGCGGGGCGAGGGGATTGCACTGATCAAAACTAAAATCTGTCTTGGTTCACAACTATTGGTAAATGTTTAGGCAGCCATTGATTTTCTTTTAGATGCTAGGTAATGATAACACTTTCTGAGCACCTGTGTTTGGAATTTAGTTTGTCCCCTGCAGGGACCTGTTTCCTTTCCTAAACTGTGTCTTAAAATTTACAAAAGAGGACTGGACAAGCTTTGAAGCCTATTAAAAATAACCCAACAAAAAACTTCCTTTTCTTTCTTGAGTCTACAGAAGTTTGTCTAATTTTAGGCCGCCATGTGGAACTGAGCCTTTATTGAGGTTTGAAATGTCAAAATAAGGATGGATTTGTGTACATTGTCACTTTTGACTTCATTTACCGAAGTGCTGAAGCACCAAGTGGGAGGAAGTTTTGGAAGTATTTCTGATCTAAAGAGGAAATTCCATAAATCATCCACGACAGTGTCTCATTTGGTTTTCTAAGGAAGCTTAGGACCTTTTCATCATGCATCCTAGCCTTTGACTGTGTACTGAGCCCTCACCTGGGATTTCAAAATTTGAACATTTCTGTTCCCTTCTTGAAAATTTTCATACTAAGATTCTTAAAATCTTCTGTTAAATATTTTTTTAGATTAGCCTAGTATAGAGTTCAAAACTGGCAAGCACTGTCAGAATCCTCTGATATGGGGGAGAAACGGGTGTTATCATTGAATGTGCCTTCAAAACTTCCCAAAGTTGGCAGGTGACTATGTGTTTGTTTTGAACCAATTTACATCATGTGCTTACAAAAATGTTAATATCTGCTGTTCAGAATAGTTGAGTATGAAATTGAGTAGCAAAGCATAAGAAAAGAAAATTTTCTGTGACTTCCAGTATTTCTCTTTTGATCACTGAGTGCTACGAGAAGGGTCTTTTTTATTTCCAAGTTGTCCAGTTATGGAAGTCTCTTGAAGTTACATCAACTGATAACTGGATCTTACTCTGTCTGATGTTCTGTCTCCTACATGACCCCCTCCACTCCCAATCCAAAGAAAGATAGAGGTAGCTTCTGAGTTAGGTGTAACGAAAATAAGTGGATCTTAATATATAGTCAGTTAATAATTCTCCATTGACAAAATGCGCAGTAGAAGCTCTTTAGTGTTCTACAAATGTCTTCTCTATTAATGTGGTAAAAAAAAGATGATGAAGGATCACAATCTATAATCAAAGATGATACACAGATATGGTATTGTTCTGGACAAGCTGCAAACCTGCTGTATCCCAAAATTCTGGTGGTTCATGCATTTATTTCATAACCTGCCTACTTTTCCCTTTGAAAATTTCCTCATTAATGTTTTTATTGCCTTTCATGGAAATACCAAAAGGCAAACATCATACTCTAATAGGGCTGATAATTCTAGTACAGATTCTTAAAATTATGTCTTCTTATGCTTACATTTTTATTCAGGGCTTTGTCTACATATATCTAAAGTCAACTTTTGACCCAATTAACTGATTGGACTGATGAATTCAATTAAAATTGGGGAAGTGCTTGTGCAGAAAGGAACAGCATTAGTATAATGTGATAGTTACGATGAACAAGATGGATTTGATTTGATAATTAATTAGTCTGATAATTTGATTAACAAGATAATTTAGTGTCAGCCAGAGACCTGGGTTCAAATCCATATTAGCTAAGTGACCTTGTCTTAAACATTTTAAGTGTCATTTCCCTCCCATCTATTAAAATGACATAATAACATGTACCTCATAAGGGTGATGTGAGAATTGGTGAAATCAGTCAAGTCTAGTGCTGACCACAACACTTGGCACAGAGTTACTGGTGGACAATAGTACCTTTTGTTATGTTTCAGGATTTTGAAATACGTGTCCTCCGAAAGACACTATGTCTCATGATTGCTGTCAGATTTCTTTCTGAGTGCACAGAAAATCACTTCACTTTCTGAAGATTTCAGTAGCATAAGCATCATATCGTCTCTGAATTTTCTCCATCCTTTTGCTGTTGAGGCATTCCACCCCCCTTTATTCACATCAACTTTAGGTCAGAGTAAGAGTTCCTGTATTTAAAAAATAACATTTAATAATTTCGACACAAGCTAACCTTATTTCATTTTCATGGAAACCCACCCTGTAAAGTAGTCAAGGTAGAGATTAGGTCATAGAAAGCATTCACAGCTGGAGGGGAATGTGGTGGCCCCGGCTCCACCCCAGCATGTGGTAGGTGAGGAAGCACCATGTTCCCCTGCTGTGGGGAGTAAGCGGCAGAGCTGGCAAAGCAGATCTGAGTTCAGGGTCCTTTCCACCACACCATGTGGATTGCTTGTCTTTTTAATTAAAAATGCCCCATTCCTGGCCCCTTATGGACAGGTTGCACATAGCTCTTAATTTCTAGGGCTTTCAAAACTGTTTCATGAGTCTATGTGGTTTAAATGCAGGACCATACAGAGCTCCTTTTGCTTTTAAAGATACCTATGTTCAACATGGACCTCATACCAAGTTCCTATAAATTTCTTTTTTAACTCTTGGCTCTTTTTTCTGTAGCCCCTTGAGAAGTCAGTGCCATAGATCACTGCTTCTTTCCATCACCACTTCTTGTCCCATAAGTGTCCCTGACAGTAGCTGCCAGATTTAAAATAACAATAGCTAGGAATGTACACTGAAATATTTTCAATAAATTTATAGACTTTTCTTCCCTATTCTATGTTATGGAATGTTAATTTTGTTCCACTGAGATTCCTTTATCAAAAACTGTTCTTATGCAGTCATTAATATGTTCCCTTGTTAGTTAATATTATCTTAGCCACATAGGAAAATGACCAAGTTGTGCAATTTGTATGTGAAATTCAACCAAAGGGGCCGTGTTTCATCTAAACCTAAATTTTCTGAAATCTTTTGTATTTTAAGGTCAAGTCAGCAATTCACTCCCAAAAGCAATACTGTTCTCCTGACCTTTGTTATATACCCTGTTCTCTACATTTGCCTTTTTCTTATTTTTTGTTATATTGTGTCACTAAGTTAAGAAATTTTAAAATACAATTTACTGCCCTATTCATATTATCTGTATTTAAACACTTCATCTTTGCATTAGATTTACGAATTATTTTATCCTTTGACAGCTTTAGCCTATTCAAAGGTGATGCTTACTCTTTGTAAATGTTCTGTAACTTGCCATCCTCTGAAAGACTCAGTGAAAATTTTACATTTAATTAACTATGTTTTCTAGAACCCCAAGAAATACCTCTTTTACATATTGCTACTTTATATAATGTTATTTCAGGGAGTAGAAAAAAAAAAGAAACGCCCTAACCTTTGGAATAGAATGGATAGGATTAAGATCAAATAGTATAAATACAGATGTAAAAGGACAATAAAGAGAGGAACCTGGTTAGGAGGAACCTGGCTATGATTATCACCTGAAAAAAAAAAGGAAAAATATTAATTTTTATTTAAATATTATATTTTTTATGTTAACGATTACTCATCAATTTCATCCCTTTGTATTCATCATGTCTCTGTCGAAATAAACCAGTGTTTCTATGAAAAAAAATTAATTTTAGTTTTTATTAACCTAGTTATGTTGTCAGAAAAAATTCATGGATAAATAAAGCAGAGTAAAATACTATAACAGTTTTTTTAAAAAATATTTTTTAATTAATTTCAGAGAGGAAGGGAGAAGAGAGAGATAGACACATCAGTGATGAGAGAGAATCATCGATCAACTGCCTACTGAACAACCCCCCACTGGGGATTGAGCAGGAAACCGGGCATGTGCCCTTGACCAGAATCGAACCTGGGACCCTTCAGTCCACATGCCAATGCTCTATCCACTGAGCCAAATCAGCTAGGCCTATGTCTAACAATTTTTAATGAGCCTGATGTTTCTTATAGAGTAACTGAATATTTTCGTAACAGAGACTTGATCTTTTTGGATAGATCTTGGTTTATTTGTCCATATGTGGATTCCAGTTCTGCTATTGTTATTGGAAAGTATATTTTAAACTCTATACTTCATACTTTTATAAGTTTTTAGTTTTATAAAGAAAATTAAAAGTAAGTTTGCTTTCAAGGGGTGTTTGTTTTTCATTTATGTATTGGTGCTGTAGGTGGGTTTTAAGTGAAATTTAGTGGTATCCTTTGATAAAATTATAGATGTAGCGTGCTATTGAAAATCTAGGGTTGGGAATCAATACCTACACTTGATTTGGACAAGAAACCTATAGAAACTTCATAGGGAATTTTAGCAGGGCAAAAAATTTGTGTCCCCGCGGTGGTGCTCAGTATTAGTAAATTCCTAGGATATGTCTGTGGAGCCCTTACTCAACTGAAAGGATTCTTTATTTGAACCAGTTAAAAGCTACTTTAAGATAAATTTGTAGAATATCTAGAATTGAGAATATTCTTGCCTTTGGTTTTCTTCATGTTCTTAAAGGTACATTTTAGTGCATTTCTTAGAGTAGAGCAAATTTTATAGGTGATTTTACTGGCCAGTGGTATTTTATTTCAAAGAGCTCATCCTAATATATAGGAGACTGCAGTCTCTTTGTTTTTTTGTTTTATCAGCATGCTTTATTTTTTTAAGGGTACTTGTACGCGGAATGCATATGTGCTGTCCAAACTAGTTAATGGGCTTACAACTGGAGGGTATAAATTCTAGTATCTGTATTTTCCAGCTTGCAGCACTGTTGTCTGAAGCCTGAAATAGCTGATGTTAATCTTCAGCTTGTTTTGTTGCTTTCCAAAAATTAAGTTGAAGTAGAATAAAATGTGATGTAAATCAATTTCTCTGCATAATAATAATAGTAATAGTAAAATATAACATGATATTTTATATATGTCACACTGTTTAAAAACTTTAAAGGAGTGTGTGTGTGTGTGTGTGTGTGTGTGTGTGTATGTGAATATGAGTGTGAGTGTGTTTATTGAATAAGGGGAAGCAGTAAATTGCTGGTTTTAAATCAAATTGATGAATTTTGAATTTCCACTTCAATGATATTTCTACCTTAAATTCATTTTGGTGACTTGGAATTCAAGGAAGAGATAAGAATCTGGACCCTGTATTTATAATATCCCAGAAGAATTTCATTGCTTATTGGCTAGAAACTCAGATTTCCCACAGAGTTGTGGATGGCACAGTTTGGCATGCACATTTACTTACTCTAGTTCCCTACGGTCCAATACTTGTAGTTCAGAAGGATCTAAAGCAAGCATGTCAAACCCAAAGGCTAACACGGGCCAAATAAACAAAGTTTAAGTTTATGTGGGCCCCCAAAAAACAAAAGCTTCAATTTTCATAGAAATGTAGGTTTATTTCGATAGACATGTTGAATACAAAGGGCTGAAATAAATGAGTAATCGGTAACATAAAACAATAGAACATTTTAATAAAAATTAATATTTTTTGAACAGTAACTTACCAGACACTGAATAACTGCACAAATTAATAAGAGTAACACAAACCTATTTTTCTTGTTCTTCAAAAGTGAAATATTTCCTGTTGCGCACACCAAACAAGTCAGTCCAAGAATGACATGGCAGTCAGCTGCTAAAATATTCGCTGCTAGCATTAGTGGAGAGAAATGGTGCGCCTGCGTGTAAGGTGTGTAAGGGAAATGAATGCAGCACGATTATAGTAATCAGTCATTAGCGAGCATTGTAGTTCGGTATTAATAATTATGTATAACAAGATATTGTAAAAATTAAGTTACAAAATTTTTATTAAAACGTTTCTTACATACCGTCGTATTGGCTGGCCCGCATAAATATTCGTTGTGGGCCACATGCGGCCCGTGGGCAGCGAGTTTCACATGCTCGCCCTAAAGAATGGTTCTCTTAATATTGCATGGTTTGCTAAGAAATGTTCCCATTATTCTGTTTGCTGTGGCCCTAGATTTGTGTAGGAACAGCAGACTTAGACTATTCTCACTTTAAGTAGAGTTAACAGGCAAAGTGGGGCAAGGCAAAGTGAATGAAGAAGCTACAAGCAATTCATTAACCCATTTTAAGGCATTTTTCAGGCAACTTGTTAAGCTTCAAAGGTCAAACTGACCAACATTTAATTCATCATGGAAAACACTCTGGTAGCAGAAAAAGTTAGCCAGTTTGACCTTTAATGCTTAACAAGTTGTCTTAAAATGTTTTTATTCAATCTTGATACTTTGCTAACATGATTCCTTTTCTAATCTATGTAGATGTGACTTTTAAATCATACTTGGTTTTATGAAAGGGCTTGATGTTATGGACTTTGGTGCAGGTAACACCTTCTTGATCATCATGCTCTGATGTGCATACTATCACAGTCACAGGGAAATTGCTCCTGCAAAGACAGTTTAGTGCCAATGTCCCAACGTCTCTAACTGAGAAGTCACAAGAGAGTCAGTGGCTTATGCTGTTTTGAATATTTTCTGGCTTGAAACAGAATGGGATGGGAATGGGAGGGGGAGCTTACTCTTTTTTTTAAATTTCTTTTCATTTGCTCTTCACTCTCTGAATTGCAGTAGTGGTCCCCTGGCAGGCAGCGTCTACAAGCGGCCGGAAGGCAGTGCTGCATGGTGGGACGATGTTGGCACAGCACTTCCCAGGCATGCTAGCACCTAGTGCACAAGCAGAGAACTTTGCTTCTGCCAACTGTGACTTCAGAACCCAGGTCTGTTCCTGAACCTGGATGCCCAGCTGTCAGTGTGTTGCCATATGTCACCAGCACATGGCACCCTAATTAAAATTTCAAATTGCATGCATTTGTGTTTGCTGGCTGGCTTGCTTAAAAGGCAGAGACCTCACCACCCCAGCTTGCACCCCTCCTCCTTCATCACTCCGAGGTATTATATTTGCCATTCTTAGGCAGGGGTAGGAGAACGGCCTTTCCCACCAAAAAGCCACCACTGTCATTCTCTCACCTCCCATTTTGAAGTAAGAATAGTCCCTATTTTAAGGGAGAAGGAGGGGTGTGAGGAAATGTGACTGCTGCCCTTGACTAGAATTCTAAAGACCAGAACTGTGGTCTGCTTTACCAGTGGTTTGTGCAGATTCTTCTTCAATTTATACCTCTTTTCACACGTGAAAAAAGAAAAGTGAATATTACTATCCATTAAACATAGTATAAAAGTTTTTTAAATTGAAGCTTGTTTATTATAAATACTTATACTTTAGGATTAGACAGTGTGAAGTGGTGTTGATAAGTACATGCATATCTTTTGTGCTGTCCTTTCTTTTTGCATATATATATATATATATAGCTCTTTGTATGTTTACATTTGAAATTTTGAAAAAGGATTCCATGAAGCCCTCCTGGAAAACAATAACAACAAAATTCTATAGAAGTAGGCCCTTCTGTTCAAAGTAGGAAAGACATACTCTGATTGCGGATGTCATCGATTAATAGTTACTGTTTGTTTATATTTTAAAAATGCTAAGGAAAATGGAAATGGCTTTACCTTTGTCACCTCATTTAATTTTCACATTACCCCTAATATATACTAGCATCCTCATTTCAGAGGTGAGTGTACATGGCTTACTTAGGAAGTTTTTCTAAGGTAATACAACCCATGTGTAATGGAAATGAGATTTGAACCCAGATTTTTTTAGGAAGAAAATGCAAGTAGTTTTTTTCTTTAATTTTTCTGGTTCATTCTAATGCTAGCTTCCTAGGTATAGGGTACAGCTCTAAGTGTGTACTTGTTTTGCATAGTCTTGGAAGTTTTGTTGATATGTTCAAAGGTTGAGCTAGAATCATGTAATTCATTTTATATTGCCCCTGGTTGCCATTTGCAGTGGTGACAAGCCTGGGGTATTTTCAGCTAGAGCTAGATTGGTATTATATTGTCTCATGGTGAAATATGCCTCTGGTTTATTTGAAATCTCTGATGAACTCCAACATTGAGCTTTGTGAAGACATTATCGTCCAGTATGTCACTGCTCAGGCTTACATGGCTGAGCAAATATGTGTCATAGAATTCATGTAATTTATTTACACATTGGCCACTTATCTACAGAAACAGGAGTACATGTGGTTTTCTTTTCCACCACCTAGGAGTATGGTGACTTGCTAAGGAGCAAGTTGGTAGTGTGGACTCTGGAACTCAGTTGCTGGTTCAAATCCCAGCTTTTCCTTTTATTGGCATTATAATCTTGTGCAAGCCACTGGACCTCTCTGTGCCTCAATTTCCTCATCTGTATAAGAGAGATAATAATATGAGTTAATCCATGTAAAAACACTTTAAGGATATTGCCCCTGGAACATTGGAGGTACTCAATAAATGTTGGGTAAAATTAATGATCACATTTAACACTTTACACAGAAAAATAAGTTATTTTTCAGGAAGATTAATTGATCCGTTCTGCAGAAAATTCTAATATTAAAACATTGACCTTTTTAAAGCATCTCACCCTTTGATTTGACCTGCCAATCCACAATTGTTGATGGAGCTTCTGCTAAGAAATGGTGTGTGGACTCTCTAAACTAAAAAATAAAATATTATCACATCCCTTAAAAAGACATCAGTCATGTTGGGTAGACAAGACATATCCACTTACTTATGTTTCAACAAGTGTTCTAGTGTATTTACACATTTAGCACAATGAATTGTCACAACCACATAATTAAATGTATACTCATCCCCAAATAATGACAGAAAGGATGGAGGAAAGACAAACAAACAAAAAGCCCAGAAATTTTAATAATGTAATGCTAATAGTAATATTTCTAACGATGATAATAACAGTAGTATAAGCCAGCTATTCACACTTAAGTAGCTTCTCTATGGCTCTAGATAAGTTATTTACATACTTAGTTAGCAAAGATATGAAAGTCTATCATATATAATATTTTTAGCCACAAACTATTCGTTTCTTCTACAGCTCCCATGTATTCCACTGGGTTGCTGAAACACAGAAAAGTGTGAAAGAGAAAACAACTACTCCCTCTACATTTTATTTAAAAATAGAAAATTCTGATGAGAATCTGCAACACAGGCCAAGATATGTATTGAGATTTCACATACTTTCTTGGATTTGGCTTTTTAAAAAAACAACAACACCCAATTATATGAAAATGCATCCTGGTAGCTTAAAGAATCAATATCCTTTACTACCTCTATGGAAAATGTAATGATTGTTGATAATTTTGTAAGATTCATTGTACTCATTTGAATCTGCACATCCTCTCACCTGTAGCATCACTGTCTTGAGATAAAACTGGCTAATGACCCATTAACTGAACTATTTCCTTACTTTCATTGAGCTTTAAAATGTAATGCTCTCTTTGGTGTTCAAAGAGATATATTTTTTTGAGCCTTTGTGTTTATTATGTATCATTAAGGAAATGATAAAGAACTGATGAAAGCTCAAGACAAACTCTTAAAACAGAGTTTGTTATGTCAAATTCCTGTCTCCTTTGAGCTGAAAAAAAGAAAAGTAAAGAAAATAAAAAGAATGAGGGCCATTAGGAGGATAGCAGGTAGTTAAAGCCTCTTTAATGTAACCAATTGTGGAGAAAATATTAGGTACAATTACATAAGGATTGCATGAGAGGGAGCACCTTGAGAAGCATAATTTAATTAGAATGAATTTATGAGAGAGAGAGAGAGAGAGAGAGAGAGAGAGAGAGAAGAGATAGAGGTCCTGTGCCATTAAACAAAGGGAAGGCAGTCATGTTGTGCTCTCCTTTCACAAGAGCATTTTAATGAGTTATTTCAGGTAAAAGATTTGTAGCAGGTTGGGATAGAAATGTTGCTCAAAACAAAAACTGTCAAGTGGCTCCAGGGGCAATTTCTGGATTAGGAGCATTCATTAAATTACCTAAATATTGGTATTTTTTAATGATGATTTTAGCCAATGATCACAGGCAAGATAATATTTTTTTTCTTTAATAAAAGTCAGGTGCCAATGCATTCGTTAGTTTGTCAGTAAATATTGAGCAGTAGCTCTGTCCTCTCTTGACATCTGACTTAGCACGGCAAACACATTGATCATCCTGATAGTCCTGAAGGATAGGTGCCAAGGGTGACTTTAGGTTGAGATTTTGCTTTTATCACTTATTTCCTATTTTTGGTTAGAAGGAATAAGGTGTTATCTCCCTATAATGTAACTGTGGTCATAAACTTTATCTAGATTCTTCTACATAAAATCCAAGTAGGTGAAAGGGAAGGAAAACAATGTGATGAAACTGGGGGAAGGAGGGTGCAATAAGGTCATGGCCGTAACCTGGGTCAAGCTATGTTCTCTGGGAAATCTTTTTTATATGAGATTCGTATGGAAGCCTTTAAAAATATTGATAACAGAACACTGTGCTGTTTAAGGATTTATTTGTGCTTGTTTCTAAGAAGGTTTTTTTTTTTGGGGGGGGGAGGGGGATTTATTGCAAATAATTCTGTTAATTTCTTCCCAGGTATTCTGACATACCAGGTGGTTATAGAAGGATGATACATGACAGGTCTATGGAGAGACCACAAATTATTACATAGTGATATAAGTATTTGTGGTATCTATGACTAACTTTTAAAATGGCAAATTTATAAATATTTATATAGTCTGTGTGCAGTTGTTACTGATTATTGTGGCATTAATGTGTAAAGAAGATGTTTTTTGTTTTGTTTTATTTTCCACCCTTATATTTTATTTATAAAACAAAAAATTTATTACATAGGAGGAAAATTAGCAGGGTGTAAATTAAAGACAAAAAACATCTCAATAGGGGAGAATGTTTTAAATGTCTTCCAGGGAATGGAAGAAAGAGTTTTGCTTGAAATTTTCACCATATGCTAACTATATACAGCACTTCAAATTTATTTATTGTTAAAGCTTCATGTAAATCACGTCACTTGGAAAGTCATGGAAACTGCACATTTGTGCATTAAACTATGTAAACAACAAAAACTGGTCATCCATCCAATTGTTGCTTCACTTATTTTGAATTATAGTGCAATTTTGTGAAGGGTGAAATGGGGATTACACAATATAATGATTTCCTGTTAACACCTACATTTTTGCTGACCTAGCAAGGTCTGTTGGTATGAAAGCTTAACCTTTATTTTATTTCAAAACGTGTTTTTTATTCTGAGTTCCATTGGCTCCTATGGTTTCGGTTTTCTCCATGAGCCCCATGTAAAAGTCTGTCCTGTCTAAATGAAGGGGGCAAGTACCAGGAAAGACCTTGTAGGCCAGCAAATTTTATTCTAGAATGAGTTCAGGAATACTTTGAATGTATCATAATATTATTGATGGGGAGAAAGTGTAAATGCTAACACGTCAAATGCTCAAGTGTACATGTCATGCTTAAAGCACACAGTTACGTGGGGCTACTTGCCACCCTCCCTTACTTAAAGAACAGATGCATTGTTTGTACATAACTTGTCCTCCTCCCCTTTTCCTGTGCCTGTTTTTCTGTCTGGGTTGCTCAGTTCTTCCTAGCCTGTTGAAACCCTGCTCATCCTTCAAGCTGCCTCCATCTTTTGTGGGATAAGGCACAAGCTACCTAGCCTTCCTTGACTAGGTTTTCCTAATCCTTTACCCATCACACATGGTTTATGTTGCTTATGTTAAGTCTAGTTACTGTTTGTAGTTGGTTGCATGAAAGTCTTCCACACTGGGCCCTGTCTTCTTGGTGTGACAGTTCTTTGTAACAGTGGATGCTCAAGAACTGTTATTTGGACTGAATTAAAGTGTGTTTTTTTTTTAAAAAAGAGGAGAGAAATCTGCTTTAGTAGGAACCAGGCTATAACGTGGTAAGATACATTGAGGGGAATCTGTACACGTCCAGGATCCTGGCCAGTTGTTCCGGCTTCAGCTGGACTGACAGTTTGATCCCAGGTTCTGGGGTGGATTTTAAGGTATGCACATCTGTTGTGGTCTATAATCACTCATTTTTGACCAAAGAAGAAGTTATTACATTATAGATGCTCCTGTGAATCCCTCTCTATAAATTCTTATGTTGTTGTTGTTTTTCCTTTTGGTGCTACCAAGTACTTGGCAAGTTGTGAAATAATCAGCTGGAATGGGCTTTTCTCCATCTGGACTGTCCTCATCAAAATGACTTCCACTTTTCCTGTGACTGTTTTGAAGTGAAGAAGAACTTCTCTGATTAGTTTATTGTCTTAAGATTCTTACCTACTTAGGCATAGGCACAAAGGATCAGAATTAAACTTAAGTTGTGATTAGTGAACTGGAGCCGGCTAGCTGATGGACTGGAAGTTACTCAGGCTTGAACTAATTCACACGTAGTTTCTAGGAGGTTTTCCTGGGTTGTAGAACTTTCTGCAGACTTGTCTGATCCACACCTCTATTTGAATTTAGAGTATGCATGTAAATGACTCTAAAGATAGTACCTGATATAAGACATAGCAGGAGGACCTGTCTTTAAAAAATGCCTTTACTGTGTAATCCTTAATGATTTGTTAAGTGAGTTTCCTTTTAATTGCATCTATCTTTATTCCCGTAAAGACAAAAAAGCAAAAGTGCACTAAACTGTTATTTGATTTCTAGTTGTGGATGTTTGACTGTACTGTGTCTGCCTTAGTCCACCTTATGGCCCCCTTGGGTCGACACAGTTACTGAACATAATGGAGCTATATGGAGAATGGGTGTTGACCTTCATATAATCGAACAAACAGCTGCTGCTCTTACCTACCAGGGATGCTGACTTGAGGACATCGACAACCTGTGATTTTGTTCTTGTGGGAGCATTCCTTTGACATATACTTGATGATACTGAAAACTTGTAGAGCTTTTTTCTCTCAGAGTTTGCTCACTCATTCACTCAATAAGTATTTACTTAGTATTCACTATTCTAGGCTCTGGGATTGTGTTCTGTTAGCTCACACATAATTTTCTCAGTTGAGAGGGCTTAGAGTAATGCTAGGACACATCAATTGATGTAAAGCCCATTGCCAATTATATATTTATTTTACTGTCACTTCAGTTAGGTCCTAATGGCAACCCTATGAAGTAACACTATTATTACCCCCATTTTATAGATGAGGAAACGGAAGCACAAAGAGGTAAATGAGTTTACCCTAGGTCATACTAGTATATAAATTATAGACCTGGGATTTGGACCTTGCTATACTCATCCTCTGAGTCTGTACCTTTAATATTATACTAAATTGCCCAAGACTTTTAGCAAGGCTTAGTCTAAGTAATATACAGCATTTCAATTTCTCTGAAGGTTTGCTTAACAGATTTATTAAAAACTTAGCTCTCAGAAGTGAGGCTTTCTTCTAGGTATTATAGTGATGACATCAAAATATGGAAAAATTTAGAATCCTGCAAATTTAGATCCCCTGGAGATGACCTAGTTACTGGATGCTTCTTTATAAAAATGTGAAAGTAGAAGGTCAGAAAGTTATAAGACTGGGTTGAGTTTAAACCCTTCGTTATCAGAAGAGGCAGGGTACAGAGGTTTGTTGAATTGGGCTGATGGGAACTCCAGGGGTCCCGTGTTTATTCCAGTGTTTCAGTGCTGACACAGGTCACAACAGTACAGTGTACAGAGCTTCACAGTTTTACAATATTCAACTAATACCCTGCATTGAAGTTTTCATTTCTATTTTGCAGTATTTATTTAGATGCAAAATTCATTTATATAACATTTTTATGGGTAAAAGTTTTATTTTACAATATTTTATGTTCATTTGAAATCAGTCTTCATATCAACATACTAAATCTTACTTGACTGGGTGCACAGTTTCTTGCTGAGGAACTTTCAAGGTATGGTATTAGCCATTGGTTGATAAGAAGAAAAGCTACAGAGACAACCTTGGCATCTAGCAAGGGTTCAGATCAGACCAATTTCACTGTGATGATAGGACAGAAAACTGGTTGGATTTCTGGGGGATTTAAACTGAAACCAGTGACTGGCGTGTTAGCTCCTTCAGGCATAGGCACAATTAGAAGTCAATCTGAAACTTCCCCAAGTTTTACTGATTTTTGTCATTATGACCTTGGAGACACATATTGCCTCCTTCTCTGTGCATCCTCTGACCAGATGGAATCTCTCCTACTTCTGATGTTGTCAAAAAGCATTTTAAAGATGTGAGGTGTGTCCTAAAACTGAAGATAGTCATGGAACCATTCTTTTCCTTTGTGTTTCAGAACTGTTGTTTTCTGCCCATGATTACACACCCAACCCCCCATCTCTCCCTCCACTATTGTACTGTAGTTGCAAGCCTTTGCATTGGGACCAATATCCCTGTTTTCTGGAGAGCTGTCATATGAAAGAATAAGTGAGCTCGTGATAGCTTTAGGTGTATAACTAGAATTAATGTGATAGAGTAGAGGCAGACAGAAGTCAAATCAGCATGAAGAAGGTTGTTATAATAATTGAAGATGTCTAACAGTGGACTGGGCATATGGAGAGCCTAGGGATCCCACATCTGGGAGGGAGTGGGTCGGCTGATGTGGTTGAGAGATTTTGTAGCTGAGATGGATTGGATGAGAAGACCTTCAAGATTTTTGTACAATTTCTAAGAAATGAAATGTAGTGGATTGTCAGTTTGGGGAATACTGGTATTTTTCTTTGATCCTTTTATTTTTCTCAGATTTAAGTAGATACTCACTGGGAAAGTATTCCTGAGTAATAAACGTTAGACCCATTTTACATATATTCATATTTAAAACTGTTTAACCAGAAATTGTGATGTCTATTATTACCTTTTCTTTCTTTTCCTTTCTTCTTAATTTCATGATTTTGTCTTAGAAATCAATTTATTGATTCCACATTCACGTGCCTCCCTCCCCAACTTCACAACTGTCATTAAAAAGAAACCTGGGTCCTCATAGCATGTGGAGAGTTCAGTTGACAGTCCAGAATGTGGGAGGGATCCAGGGAATATGTAGCCATGGGCGCTCACCTGTGACCACAGAAGCACTGTTAAGATGTGCCCAGATGGAGTTCCTGTTAGTTTATCTTCTAGGAAGTGGGATCTTTGTGGCCCCAGCAGCAAAGTGATTCATGAATGAAAGGCCTTCTCTGGTGTCACCCACTGTGTTCACTTTTTCTACCTCCATGTGCCACACCAGCATGGCCAAGGGTGAACCTGAGGAGGGGCGGTGAAGGATTGAAGAAAAGACAAACAAGAGAATTCAGCTGGGGCTCGGTGGATCTCCTGTGCCTGGATGAGGACACAAAAGACCCAGCCTGCAAGCTGGTGATTTATTTTCTAGTCTGATTAAAACAAGGGTAGATTAACATGTATACAAATATTCTTGTTTTGGCAACACTTGCTGCATCTTCCACAGCCCATTAGCTACTTAGGAAGGAATTAGGGAGGGCTACAAGGTCAGCTTTAGTTATGCTTGGAGAGCTCTGCCCTCCAGGCTGGGACTTGTTTGTGGTCCTGCCACAGGTCAGCCCAAGGCTTGACCCTAGAGCCTCTCCCTTCACCTCCCTTTGCTTTCGTTAGGCATAGAACTTTTACTTATCTACACACAAGTTTTTAAAAGATTAGAACATACTTTCATGTTAATCACATCCCATGAGTTATTTCGGGCAGAAATGTGTATGTTGATTTTGGGGTGTGTGTGTGTGTGTGTGTGGACTTTTGCTGAGGCAGACTAATAGAGAATTGAACAAAATTTCAGCATAGATGATGCTCCTCATGAATGTACTGAGCTTTTATTTTTTTGACTCAGCTTTTCACAAATGGATAAGGTAAAGCACTATCTGCAATGTGTGAAGTATTATTTAAAAAGTGAGAACTCCCAGTGGAGTCACAGTGGAGCAGGAACAGGTCAAGTGCTTCCTTTCTTTACTATTCAGCCAAGAGAGACCACTTAGCTACTCTGAAGCCTTCCCTAGAACTGATCATCCCTTTCTTGTTTTCTGTTCACAACACTATGATGGAACTCTTGTTCTTGTACACCAGTAAGATCTCACATCTGAAAATCCTGCTGCAAGCCAGTTCTGACCAATTCGTCATTCTTTCTGCCGCACGCTGCCTGAGTGTATCATGGTTCATGCCAGGCTGAGAGTGAGCTCAGCAGAGGGAGGAAAAACATATAGTGGTTTAAGAACACGGCAAGAAAAAACAAGTATTTGGGTGGTTTTTCTCTTTGTTTTGGTTTGTAGTTTTGAAAAGACTCAAACTCCCACTTTTATTTTTATTCCAAGGGAAGCAGTTTGACATATTAGAAGCTTGGTCTTTAAAGTCAAGAAGATCTGAATTGGCGCTGTGCTTTGTGACCTTGGACAGATTACCTAGGCATGCCAAGGTCCATTTTGCTGACTGTGAAATAGGAGTAATAGTAGTATATCATAGGGTTGTTAGGATTAAATAATACAGTATATGTAAGGTCTATAGCACCAGCCCTTGTACACAGTAAGTGGCTTGTTATCATTCTTGTATTATCAAGGCTGTTCTTGTATTTCTTTGATTGTTAATTTTCATAAAATACATATTAAGCTTTATGTTGAATATGATTCAACATTTTTAATAAACTTGTCTAGAATCTAAGATTTAAGACTTTAAAGAGGGCTCAGACATGATTAGTTTCTTAGTGATTAAGTAGTGGGCAGTTGAAGATACTTATTTTATGACATGTTCTATGAGGAAGTACTGAATGGAGCTCATAACAGTAACAGCCCCTTTAATTAGAGGACCAGATAGAGGCGGCATTCCCAAGGCTGCCTGGGAAGCATGGGTTTCCTGCTGCGTCTGAGTGGCCCTGGGTAAAGGAGCCCATAGAATTCCTGAATAAAGGCACCTTGGAAACCAAAAAATGCAAGTTTTTTTTTTTTCTATCAGCAGTTGACCTATTGCATTCTAATCATATCAAGTTGGAGTTGAGTTTTCAGAGGGAAAAAAATATTGAGAGAGTTGCATTGTCTGTCAAATTTACATCTTTTACTTTAGAGAAACCGAAACCTGTGTATTCTGTCAAAGTCGTTATTTGTGTCCAGATTTGCTCTCTTGGATGCCATCATTAACCATTTAGGGTTAAATAGTTTTCTCTTCATAACTGGATTTGGGATATTATTTATCTTTTAAAGAAATCACTTTCCTATATAAATTGCTTTGAGGGCAATAATCAGCTTTCAAAGTATATGTCAAAATATGCACCTAGGCTCACAATAAATATACATATCTTAAATGTTTATTGATTTTTTTATATAAAATGTAATTAACTTATTATAGCCCATTTGAAATATACATGAAAATAGGAGGAAGAGAAATCAAACATAGTTCTGCCATCTAAAAACAATTATCATTAGCATCTTGGTATATTTCTTTCCAGACATTTTTCTATTAGTACAAAGCATTATGATAGATACTCATGATTATGAATATGATTCTCAAAGATTTTCTCATGCTGGGGCCAGAAAATGATGGTAGCTGGGCAAAGTGTTCAGACATAATAGTAAGGATGACAGAATCTCAGGTAAGCTATACCAAACTTGAATTCCTCAGTCCAGGGCGCTCTCACCTCTGCAGTGGGAAATGTGGTTTTCCTCAAGTGGAATAAGATTGTAAAGGGAAGATAGGTGAACTCAAATCTTCAAATTGCCCCAATGGTAGGTAACAAGGACAATAGAATAACCCAGTTTTGCTGTGCTGTGTTATTCCTGTATTTAGAAAAATATCATTAGTCTCAATAAGTCTAAGTTTTGAATGTTTCTTTTTTTCACCCTGAATAGTTCTTATTAGGGATTAAATTATTATCATAACTTCAAATGTGGAAGTGGAGACATGAGAGCATTGAGATTTGTTTGCACATACAAATTTTTTGCAGCATCTATCACAGCCCTGAGTCATGAAAGACTGTTTTCTATTGAATGATACCTTTTTAAAAAATATATATTTTTATTGATTTCAGAGAAAGGAAGGGAGAGGAAGAGATAGATAGAAACATCAACGATGAGAGAGAATCACTGATTGGCTGCCTCCTGCACAGCCCACACTGGGGATTGAGCCCACAATCCGGGCATGTGCCCTGACCGGGACTTGAACCATGATTGCCTGATTCATAGGTCAACGCTCAACCAATGAGCCACATGAGCTGGGCTAGTGATAACTTTATTTATAGATGCTTTCTAGTATGGACCATGCATCTCTGACTTTTCTCATGCTGAGTCATACATTGTTCTCATAAACATATATATTTATACACACACACATATGTATGTATATATATTGCTGTTCTATCCATTATTAAACAAAGACTAGGGCAGCAATATTCAACATTTTTCATTTCATGGCACAAATAAACTAATTACTAAAATTCTGAGGCACACCAAAAATAAGTTTTTTGCTGATCTGGCAAAAAATAGGTATTCATTCACAGGATGACTGTTGTTGTGTTGGCTGTTGTCATTTTTCATTTGACAATCTAAGAGAAAAGAGGTCAGTGCCCCTGACTAAATAGTCAGGTATTGCATATTTTAAAAATTCTTTCAGCACACCAGTTGAAAACCACTGGACTAGAAGAACAGATATAGCTTTGGGAAATTTGCAAGATTTCCAAAGATCACTTGTATTGAGAGATGATTTCATTGTAATCCTTTCTGATTGGACATCTCAAACCTATTATTCTCATCTGCAAAGTGAATGTTTTTATCTTGTTTCCCTTGGCTCTTGTCTCCAGCTGCATGCTTTGCTCAGGTGGACTTCTTTACTGAAGAGAAGAGCTTAATATTCTTGTAGTTTGCCTAGCTCTTTGGCATTTAAACAAGCTAGAAACATGCATAAATTTAGCAAAGGATTGGGGCCTAAGGGATGACTGAACTGGCATCGTTTCATATTTTTCACGCTTTGTATTTATAGCAATAAATTTCAAGCAAGGAAATAGATTGTAAGGAGTATGCTGTATTAGGAAGGAAGTTTGTACACTTTTGTGGCTTATTGGTATCTTAGTATAACCTTCTTCCCACTTCTCTAGCTTAGTGAACTGAAACAGATAAGTTCATGGGCTTTTGGGTTGTTCTTCATGTGTCTGGCCAGTTAAAGGATAAGTTTTTTTTTTTTTTTTTAAATTACATTGAGCTCCAGAATTATTGCTGATTATTTGTGACTTTCTTTTAAGGAACTTCCCTCCCATGTGCCTTCATAGCTCCTATATCCTTAGGCTCTGTGATAATTGCATTTGTTGACTTAAAGAACAAACAGTATCTGCTTTTCAATGAGAAGATTACAATGATACAATATTTTGATTTCTACTCATTGAGGTCTTATGATGCTTTAATAATATTGAGGAATTTTTGGTTCCATGATTGTCTTCCTTTTTGAATCAGCGGTTGGCTACAGCTCAGAAATGAATTGCCAGATTACTATTTATTAGCAATAATATTTAAATGATGGTGATGATGATAATAAATAGTAACAGCTTATTATACCAAACTAAATGCTTTCAGGAACGATCTCATATTTCTCAACAACCTTTTAAGTCTTATATACTACAATTATTTCTATTTTATCAGTGAAGAAAACCACTTTTTTGAGAGCTTAAATAACTTGTTTTAGAATATAGGTTATAAGTATCTAGAGTAAATAAGTGACATGAGGAACTATTCCCCTTAGTTAAATATTTTTTCTCTTATATATTCCATCAATTAGAGATTTTTGGGAAAGGGCCTGTTTTTTTTAAAAAAAGAGAAAACCTCAGTAGAGGTTTTTTGTCTTTTTTTTTTCATTAGTCATATACGTGTATAGTGTGAATTTGAATGAACAAATTGGGTTATTGGGTTTGTAGTTGTAGGAGAATGAAGTTGTTGGTTTGAAATTTAAAGGAAGGGAGATGGATAATATAGAAGTTTGTTTTAAAAGAGGGACAGGCTAGCAAGCTGGCTCTCTGTGCTCAAGGACATAGGGTGGAGCAGACATTGAAGACAGACTCCACCTACTGCCAAAATTTTGCCTTTTACCCCAGTGGAAATTTTCTTATAGGCCACTTTGGTGATACACTAAAGTGTACTGCTCTATTGAGCTGCCAAATAAATTACATTTACTTTGAAGACAGTGAAATTAATCTAGAGGGATAGTTTAGATTTAGAAAACATGATAATAAGCATTTATTATCCAGTAGCGACTCTGAGCCCCATGAGTAGGTACTGAATTATCTTTATCTTATGTCCAGAGTGCCTGGGACAGTGTCCGACATGGTAAAGACCCTATAAAGCTTTTTGAATAAATGAATGAGTCAAGGAATGAATGAACAAAGTTTATAAAGTTCTCTCTTCTATCATCTACTAAGCATCTGCCTATGATTTTAAAGAACTTCATTTTCTGCAACATAAAAAAGTAGGTATGTGAGCTAGCTTTTAGTAACAATATTCATTCATATATATTGCAATTGTCCTTATTTGTAAAAGAGAACTTTGTAGTCTGGTTCATAAAAGAAAATGCACAATTCAGTAGAGTTGGGACCGCACGTTCAGACACAGACACTCCATTCAGACTTGCAGACCCCCCACCCTGTTCTGCATCTGGGTTGCAGCCCAGACTGAGGTTGGGCAGTGGGAAGAAGGAAGACGTGTGGTTAAACCACTTGGGATAATCGAAAGTTGACCATACTTATTTTTAATTTGGCAGCTGCATTAGCTTTTGCCTCAATGTGAGTGTTTCCTGGCTGTCTTCACACGGTGGCCTGCTCACCAAAGGTGACCTGGCAGAGCCCACAGAGGAGGCTAGCCTCGGCTCCCTTCTGGCCATTCCTTTGCCCGTTCCACTGTTTTCCCTGACCTGGCCATGCCCTCTTGTATCAAGGAATTGGATCAATTGCAGTGAGTGCAAAATAAGAAAAAGTAAGACAGAAACCAAGTATAACCTCAAGGATACCAATAATGAAATTACAAATTTAACATGGCCTGAGTTTGGCCATGTGTAAATATTTACAGCATGTGAAAATGCTTCTGACTTCTCCAACTGTTTCACAGACTTTGATTGAGACCCTTAGAAATTTCTGGTGGGCAGGTGATATTTGAGTTCATGAATGTATCTGTCCAGAGTGGATGGAGATGAGCATGTGCCAGCTGCAGGTTATGTGTGAATATTTGTATCAACAGGAGAGCAAGGTTGTGACTATTCACTCTCACTTGGGACAGACTGCAAATGAGAATCTCCAAGGATGAGCTAGTCAACATGATCTTGTTCATGATGGGCCTATATTTTTATTCTTTTTCCATTTTTATCTCAAGTTGATGCTGTATCATTGAAATCTGCAAAGGCACATGGGCATAGTTTCCTACCCAAGTCAAACCTGAGTTAGAAGAACCTCAGCTCTATGGTGATCTTATTTTACTGTTTTCCCTGGATAAAAGGCCCTTCATACCAAATAACTGTACACTGAATATTTATTATTGCTTGAATAAAGTTTCTTGGAAAGGATGTCCAGGGGTTCATAAAGGGATAGTTTAGCATTTACTAACAACCTTGCAATTCTGGTGGCTTGAAATATGGTCAGAGTGCATGTTACTCAACTTCTCCTGGCTGCCCTGCTCTTATTGCACGCACATGGTGCCCCCTCCTCCTGCCAGTCAAACAGTGTAAGGCCTGCTGATGCATCAGGCATGCATAGGGACTTGCTTATATCTTTCATGGCTCTCAAACTACTGACCTGCCTGACTTAAAAAAAAGCACCACTGAATTTCATTGGAAGTATTGGAGTTTGGAGGCAGCCCCATAATTAAATCTAAGTCTGCAGGTGGTCAGCCATGTTTCAGCTGTTTTTTTTCTTACAGGTGTGTGAAGGGCATCATTTCATGATTTTGCCTAGGCCTGAGGGAACAGTTGATTAAAAGTTATAAATTCGTGAATTATATCAGAGAGAGAGAGAGAGGGTCACACCTTGAGGTCAGAAGAGGATTCACCCTCATGTTCTACTATAGTTTATCAGGATATTCCGCTGTGGTCCCCAGCCATGAGCCTGGCTTCTGGCTGAGCAGTGCTCCCCCTGTGCAAGCACACTGACCACTAGGGGGCAGCTCCTGCATTGAGCGTCTGCCCCATGGTGGTCAGTGTGCATCATAGCGACCGGTTGTTCAGCCAGTTGTTCCGCTGTTCGGTTGATTTGCATATTATGCTTTTATTATATTCTAGAGGCCCGATGCATGAAATTTGTGCAAGAGTAGGCCTTCCTTCCCCGACTGCCGGCACCGGCTTCCCTCTGGCACTGGGACCCGGGTTTCCCTCCGGCCCCCGGCTTCGTCCAGAAGGACTTCCGGAATGACGTCCAACCTAATTAGCATATTACCCTTTTATTATTATATATAGGATAGGATATTTTATTTAATACTTCAAAAGCCAGTATAGAAAATGTCACTGAAGTTATCTACTTTGCTTGCTAAAATCAGCACCATTTGTGAAATAGGCCTTAGTTTCCATAAACTCCCTTAGCTCCCTATAACTTAACTCATACATTATTATAAAGTTTGCAAAGCAGTGCAGAGATGAAGAGACTGGCTTTTTCTCTTTTTCTAATACCAGATAGTACTAGAGACATCTGGACTCTTTACGGAAGAAGTGGCCTACAGTGACATATTTATTAAAATTTGTTTCTCAGTGAATAAATTTCTTTTAAAACTGAAAAATATCTAAACAGAATTTGTAGCGTTGCTTTAAAATGTGTTTTTAATGAGAATTAAAAAGTACATTTGATGAGTTCTTTAACATTGGCAAAATGCTAAAAATGACTTGTACTGTTATTTAAGTATAAAATATTACATTGCTTATATGAATATTCTGTTATATGTAACACAGCTGAAAAACTTTAATGGGGCCATGTCTGTCCAGTTATTGATCGTGTAATGCTGTAAATTTTTGATAAGCAAGTTCCAAGTTTCCTGTTCTGAAAACAGAAGCATTAAAGTCACCTACTGTTGAAGACAAAAAGCCATATTTTTTAAGGAGACATCATTATATATATTTAGAACTAGGTAAAATGTCAGAAGACTAGATTAAAAAATCAAAAGACTAACCCCATTGATAAAAATTCACTTTCTCTAAAGCTGATTAATATAAGGTCCTTTCCAATGATGACCACTGAACATAAAAGACTTTTAAAGTCTACCTCACCATCATTGTAGAATGCAACTTGTTCCAGTAGGTGAGATAAACCAACTCCCCGTATATCAAGCTGTAATTGAACAAGGATGATAATATATGACCTATGAATGACTTCTTTTTTATATTGCCTGTGCAAATCAGGCCACTAACATATTTCAGTAACATGAGGTTTGAAATATTTCAGAACTTGTCCATCCCTTTCCCATGTGACTCAGAATCAAATTCTGCCCTCAGCTCTGCTAAGGTCGTTCTGACCCAAACAGGGAACCAAACAGCTGAACATGAGGACACAGACTGAGGTACATGTGTTCATCACTCATGTCCCTTACTTTGGTTAGATAAACCCTTGGCATGCTTGATGGGTTATTTGCCAAGAGCTTTTTAATTCCCCCAAATTGCTGATGTTACCAAGTGCAAGGGAAAATATTGATGTTTAATAACTGCATGGTGCTAATACTCTGTAATAGTGATATTTGGCACAATTAAACCTCGTGATAGTGGCTTCTTGGTTCATTTTCTATTCATCATCAGAGAGTTTGGGCCTTTATGGAGCATCACCATACACAGTTCATGGTGCTGTGTAGTCTACATTCCCAGGAGGGATATGTGAGGTTTGAGTAATAATCCAGTGTGGTCATCATATAATTTTTTCATAGAAGGTGCATTTACATAACTTTGGAAGCTTGTCCTTTGTGGGATGCCCAATTCAGTACTGTGGGTTCCAGTTTCTGCCTATCACCCTCACAACTCCTGAATATAAAAATAGGTATATATGAAAAATATTATGATACATAAAAGACTTTGAAGGAAAGGTAGCTAATTCTTTTTGTTCTGGTGACAGGTGGATGGGAGTGTCGTGGTGGAACATAGAGGTTGTTTCAGTGAGCTCTTAAAACTTGAAACAAGTTTCACTGTTTCAGCTGAATTGAATAGTGAGTCTAGGTTTTAAAAAACTGGTCAATTCAACAAGACATGACTAATTGCTCTGGCAAATTAATTGCCTTTGTGGCATATTTTAAAATAAGTATTCATGTACTATCTCTGGTATCAATGTGTAGCAGTAATCTTTACTGTACTATTTTCTTTATCTGTGTATATATTCTCTAGAAAGGAAGTTGATTAAAATTTCACATAGCCTGTATCTATTGTGTGAACTCTATTAATGTGCATCATTATGCCATGAAGAAAACTATAAGTAATTATACAATTTATGGTTAGGACAGGTGATCTATATTTTTTCTTTGTAGCTTTCCTTTACTTGTGTTTTAAGAGCCATTCGGAGTACAAGTTTTGGTTAAAAAACATGACGGAGCTAAAGTCAGGAAGGGTTGGTCCCACAGGACCTGAGCTGCATCTTATTGGGAAAGCTTGAGATTAGGAAATAGCACTTTGAAGGCACAGGTCAAAGAAGGATAGGAACTATTTGCCCCACAGCTCCATACATGACTAACCTTTATTTTGGAGAGGAAAGGTTTCTCAGTCGTATTGAAGTAGAATTAGAATAAACCTGACTTCAGTGGCTTATAAACTCACAAATGTAACAGAATAAAGGCTTAAAGATCAGATACTGTATTCAGTCAGAGCTCTGCCACTTAAGAACTTCTGGACTTCAGGCATGTGGCTTATTATCTATTAACCTCAATTTCTCCAACTCTACCAAGGGTAATGATAATATCTATATTGTGGCATTGTTATTAAGAAGAAATTAGGTCATGTCCAAAAGTTTTTAACATAGTCACTGGCACATAGAAGACACTTAATAAATGTTGTTTTCCTTCTTGTTCAGCCTAGGCTTTAGGAGAAAGCTGGTGGGGATGTTTATGTATTTCATGACTTCAGTAGCAGTGGCCACACATATTTACTAGTATCTCATTGTTGCTAAGTGGTTAAAACAGAAATATATATCTAAATATACAGAGACATATTTTGTAATTTAGGTACCACTCTTTTATTCACAATACATTGTGGATTCTAACTTTGCCTTTGCCTCTCTGAAAGTTTTACAATATTAAGATAGTGTTTGTACACTGGGGCTTTATTCTTATTGAATTGGGGGTTCTTCACCTCCATTCATGTACTGACTTCAGGGTATCTGAGAATCCCCTGAATTGACACACAAAGTGGTATATGTTTGTGAGTGCACATATTTTATTGGGAAGAGGGGTCATGGCTTTCATCATTTCCAAAAGAGATAGGGACACCGGAAGTTTAATATTAATCCTTACGATCTGCTTGCATTTTTTGGTCAGAGAATATAAATGTACACTATATTATTATATGCTGGGCTAAGCTCATTATCTTTTATATCCCAATGGAAACTGGGACTTTATGAACCTCAAGTCTACAGAGACTCTTTAGAGCACACAGGAATGGGAAGCCATGGTACAACTTGCCTTAGCACTGTCGAAAGACCAAAACCAGGGATGGAGAATCAATTTCACTATTTACACAGTTTCTTAAATATGTGAACATTGTAATTTAATAATGTTTTTATACCATGCATAAAGGCATCAGAGGTTTTTTCTTTAAGGCAGCGGTTCTCAACCCCCCTTTGGGGGTCGAACGACCCTTTCACAGGGGTCGCCTAAGACCATCCTGCATATCAGATATTTACATTACGATTCATAACAGTAGCAAAATTACAGTTATGAAGTAGCAACAAAAATAATTTTATGGTTGGGGGTCACAACATGAGGAACTGTATTTAAAGGGCCAGAAGGTTGAGAACCACTGCTAAAGCATTAAAAGGGAGTGATGTTAAAAATGCTCATTTTCATGAATCATGGTGTGTGGAGTATGCCTTACATCACAAACCTGTTTTTTGGAGTTTTATTTATGTACTTATTTATTTTCTTAACAGGCATGGAGACCCTGCCATTGTCAGAAAGGTTAGCTTCATCTGTTCCTTATCTCCTCGATGGAAGTGGGGAGGGAGGAGAAGCTATGGGGATTCAGATTGGAAACCTTTTCCCTTGAAGTGTCCCAGTTACGCATGGGAAAATTAGGAATAACATATATTGCTAAAGAGCTGGACACTGGCCAGTTTGAGGAAATCTTTAACAAAGGGTCTATGCAGATTCTCTGTTGTTGAATAAACCCATCATGATATGCACATAACTTGAAGTTATCAAACTTGTGAGTTGGAGCTAGGGTTGTATTTGCCTTGATTAAAATTGTTCAGCCTTACTGGACATTTCCTGAAACAGCTGTTTTGTACTTCAGGGTTGTTCCTGTCTATTGTTTTAAACATTGTTAGTAATATAGTCACAGCACCTCTGAGAAATCAGTTTTTAAAAATATATATATTCTTATTGATTTCAGAGAGGAAGGGAGAGGGAGAGAGAGATAGAAGCATCACTGATGAGAATCATTGGCTGCCTCCTGCATTGCCCCTACTGGTGATCAAGCCTGCAACCCAGTCATGTGCTATTACCAGGAATTGAACCATGACCTCCTGGTTTGTAGGTGGACACTCAACCACTGAGCCAAAACAGCTGGGCCTGAGAAGTCAGTTTTAGCGGTGTTTGCCATCTCAGCCAGCAGGTTACTTTTGTTCTGAGAAAAATGTACTAGTAGATGCCTGATAGAATTCTTTAATTAATTATATAGTTACTAGAGGCCCAGTGCACAAATTTGAGCACGAGTGGGGTCCCCAGGGATGGTTTGTGGGGATCTGGTCCCAGCTCGCGCCACCAGGCTCACAGCTCCAGCTTGCGCCCCCAGCCTCACAGCCCTGCAGCCCCGCCTGGCATCCTGCCATGGCCTGGCGCCGCCCCCTTACCTGCGGGGTGATTGGTTGGGGCTGCTGCCCCCCCCCCCCCCGCCTGGCTCCCTTAGCACCTGGGAGCTGGGCAGTGGCCCCCCCCCCCACTCCCCCCACTGCTGCTGCTGCAGGGCGATGGGCCCCACTCTCACCCGCCTTGGCCTGGCACCGCTCGCTCACCTGCTCCACCATCCTGCCGTGGTCCTGCTATCGTTGGGGCCCATTGGGGCCGGCAGTGCCTCCACTGCTGCCTGCTGCCAGCACCACATTGCTGACACCTTCCATGTTCTGCACCGCTCCCTGGTGGTCACCACATGTCATAGCGAGCAGTCGAACTCCCAATTGAACTCCCAATCGAACTCCTGGTCGAACAATTGGCTTATTAGACTTCTATTATATAGGACTAGAGGCCCAGTGCACAAAAGTTTGTGCACTCAGGGCAGGCGGGGGGGTCCCTCAGCCAGGCCTGTGCCCTCTCACAGTCTGGGACGCCTTGGGGGATGACCATCTGCTGGCTGAGGCCTGCTCCCCAGGGGATTGGGCCTAAGCTGGCAATCAGACATTCCTCTGGCAGCCCGGCAGCCCTCGGGGGATGTCCACTTGCCAGTGGGGAGCAGACCTAAGCTACAGTCGGACATCCTTAGAGCTGCTGAGGAGGCAAGAGAGGCTCCCACCACCACCGCTGTACTGGCAGCCATTAGCCTGACTTGTGGCTGAGCAGAGCTCCTCCATGTGGGAGCTCACTGACCACCAGAGGGCAGCTCCGGCATTGAGCGTCTGCCCCCTGGTGGTCAGTGTGTGTCATAGTGACCAGTCATTCCCAGTCTTTCTGCTGTTAGGGTCAGTTTGCATATTACCCTTTTACTATATAGGATAGAGGCCTGGTGCACGGGTGGGGGCCGGCTGGTTTGCCCTGAATGCTGTCCCGGATCAGGGTGGGGGTCCCGCTTGGGTGCCTGGCCAGCCTGGGTGAGGGGCTGATGGCTGTTTTCAGGCTGCCCACACCCCCTTCAGGGTGGGGGTCCCCACTGGGGTGCCTGGCCAGCCTGGATGAGGGGCTGAGGGCTGTTTTCAGGCTTCCTGCACCCCCTTCAGGGTGGGGGTCCCCACTGGGGTGCCTGGCCAGCCTAGATGAGGGGCTGATCGCTGTTTTCAGGCTTCCTGCACCCCCTTCAGAGTGGGGGTCCCCACTGGGGTGCCTGGCCAGCCTGGATGAGGGGCTGAGGGCTGTTTTCAGGCGGGTCAAGCCTGCAACTGAAGCCCCCAGTCTCTCCTTTTTTCCTTTTTTTATTCTGGGATTTATTTACCTTCTGTAATTGAAACTTTGTTGCAGCTCCAGCTCCGATGCCGGGCTATCTGAAAGCAGGTCTTTGGGGTTTGTTTCACTTCTATAATTGAAACATAGTTGCATTTCGGAGCTGTTGCTTTCAGGACCAGAGCCAGTTGCAGCAGGCGGGGAACCTTGGCTTCCTCCATTGCCAGGGCAACCAAGCCTCATGTTTGCTTCAGCTGCGTGGCTGCGGCCGCCATCTTGGTTGGCAGTTAATTTGCATATCACCCTGATTAGCCAATGGGAAGCGTAGTGGAGGTATGGTTAATTACCATGTTTGTCTATTATTAGATAGGATGGTTTCTGTAGACTTGTCCTCAGACTTTATTAATTTACTTTATTCATCCAGTATATAATTATTGAACGAGTTATTATGTGCAAGATACTGTCTGTGTTCCAAGTATTGTTTCATTGTTTTTAAGAATACACATCTGAACATTTTAGAATTATTAGCTGTATTTTATCCAGAGGAATAAATGAGAGAGAACAGTGAAATTCAGTAATTTTGTCAGTGTTTAAGCATCAAAAGTGATATCAAATAGAAATACAAGTCTGGGCTATTCTTTTTCTTGACCACATGATCTCTCACAGTTTTACATCTAACATGTATTATAAAGTGTTGTAGTAGAATTGCTGTTTTTTTCTAAAGCTATCTTTAGAAGATTTTTCAAAAGTTTTAGAATTTCTAGGGTCTTAGAGGGATCTTACTTCATTTGGCTGAAAATTTGGTGTCTCCATTTAAATATGGAAACCAAACCAGAGAGCTTTGAGTTCTCATTTATCATTTAAAATGTCAAAGAACATAAAAGTGAAAAAGCCAATTTTGGCCTAATTTTGCATATTCAGTATAGTTTAAAGTTTTACAGAATGAGACTGACTTTACCTGCTTCTTATGAACTCTGTTCTAAATAAGTTACTTAGAAAACGATTGAGAGAATAAACCTGAGCCTAATGATACTATACTTTCAACTAAGAGTATTAACTAAATTATGTATTCTTGGGCAAAGTCACATAATCTTTTTGATGGTCAGTGTACTTCTTGACAGTTTTTAAATTTTAAGAGTCTCCCTTCTACTTAATTTTCTATAAGAGAATTTCATGGTAGTAATCTAGTAACAGTCTATACCTACTGTGTCTCTGAACTTTTCTTCCTTGTAGGATTTGGGCATTTAATACAGTTTAGCAAGTAGTGATTAGCTCTAGCACACACAAAATATTTGCTAACATTTTCAAAATACATTTACTACTGGGATTGAATTTCATAGGAGTAATTTAAATGCCCAGAGCACATGTGCCTTGTGTCATATCTTTTTGAAAAACAACAAAAACTTACTTCTGTTTATTATTATAGGATTTATCTGCCACTATCATAACTTGCATAATACTTCTCAATAAAAATAAAAATATAAAATCACCCATGGGAAAGAAAATATAAATCACCTAGAGAAAACCATTATTAAAATTTTGCTATTTGGGGGTGTAACCTTCCAAATATATGTATGCATTCTTAAAATCCTCTTTAACAATTTAATGCTATATCACAAACACCTTTTCCAAATGTCATTTTATATTCTCCTACAGCATTGTTTTAATGGCTGCATTGTAGTTCATTATGTGGGTGGAGCATCATTTGTGAAATCAATTCTGCATTGGATATCGCAAGTTTGTTTGCAAGTTTTTGCTATTATAATTAATGTGGCAATTAGTATAAATATACCATGATCATGATTGTGTTTTATAGATCATATTTATAAAAAAGCAATATTAACGTGATGAGAAGTGAAGAACTTTTTGGGTCTTAAAGAAGAAAGGGACCACAAAATCCACAATATCAGTGTTTATATTTTTAAAATAATATTTAATTTCCTCTTCGTTTTCAAAAACTATGGGATTTTAACTGTGTGTGTGTGTGTGTGTGTGTTTCCCTGCCCATATGCCCATGTATCCATCATAGAATATTTTAAATGCCATTGGAATACTTTAACCCACCCCCTCCAATTTGTGGGTTTGTGGGCTAGTCCAGCAGCAGGCTTTGGAGAAGTTACTTGCTACCTTATTATAGCATACTTAAACTCAATAGCAATTCAGGCCTTACTGGGTATTTACCTAATTTATTGTGGCAATGCGGTATTTAGACCACTGATTAAGTGAAGTCTGTCAGTATAGTTAAAAGAAATTAGAGACACTATCATTGCTAAATCACTTTACAATTCAAAGAAGAATTGTAAACATATGAATCCATTTAATTATAATAGTGCCAATTATAAGAGAAATTGTAACGCTGAGAACAGTGGCTTTTATGTAATCATAATAATGGCATGTATTTATCTTGGTTTGGCAAGTTAGGCCTTTCTTTAATACTTGGCTTTGCCTAAATAGAATGTGGTTTGCTGAAACCCACAATAACCCCCACACCCTCCAATTTGTTATTGCAGAAAATACTGAACAATAATCATGTGGTATGAATGATTAATGTATGCATGGGTTAGTAAGTATCTTTGAGGTTTAAAAAGTGTTTTTATTTACATTCTTCTGTTGCCTGAAGGTATAAAACAAAGAAATACAGATCCACATGTTAAATACTCCCATCCCTTTTCATGCAAGTATTTGCAGTGAGTGAAGTCATTGCTTTTTTTATTGTGTTTTGTGCTTTTTGTTTTTGTTTGCCCAATACATATCCTTTAATTATATTTCAACTGTTGTATTTGATATGTAATCTATTTTTGAAATTCACTAAGTACTTGGAATATAGCTCCTCTAAAATATAGAAATAATAAATTTAATATTATTTGAAGATTGGCAAACTTAATTTATAATATTGTGTTCAAAATAATACCTATTAAAGTGACACTTATTTGGAGAGCATATGTAAAAAATTACTCATATTCTTGGTTTAATAAGATTACTATTATTATTGAGGAAGAGGTACTATCTAGTGATATAAACAAAATTACTGTGGAATTGGAACATTTCTACACTTTAATCTCAGGGCTTTTATTTCTGTTTTCTGCATTCATAAAGATAATTTGCAGCAGTCCTAAGGTATGCATTTATAGAAGTGAAGGAAATCCCACTTTCTAAGAAAGAAGGAAGGAATTTAAGTTTAAAGACCAAAACCTAAAACAAATAACCCCAACCCCCAAAACCCTACTTTGAAAACTTCAGATAGGTCATTATTTTAAGAATAAGTAGACCTTCTGTGGACACTATTAAATCATTATAAAAGCTATACATTATAAAACATCAGAAATCTAAACTGGTGAATTTTTCTAAGACAAGACTCAAAAAAGTGAAGATAAACAAATAGTAGATTTTAAAATTTGACATCCTAGAAGGGTTAATATTTTTATTACTTGAAATTTGATATAAGATTGTGGGCAACCCCTGACATGGTTGGGAGTACTTGATTATTCTTTTCTCAATAAATAAGAATGGCATACAGTTAATTTCAGCACTGTAATTGAGAAATGCATTCTGGGAAGTTGAAAAGCACTGTAAGATGAGGAAATGTTTTAGGGCCTAATCATGAGAAGAAAGGAGCCTTTCATGGCCCGTATGATGCTGTTGTCAGAGCTAAAGGCAGATAATGATTCGGTAATAATGGCACATTGTGAATATTTTAGCTGAAAAGATTTGGGCAAAATGAACAGACATTGTTGGTTTGTTAAAACTGAATAGTTGGTCTTTGGGCTTCAAAAGCACTCTGGACCCAGTTGAACATTTTTATTCAAAATTTTCCCTAAAACAATATACTTTTTTTGAAAGTTATATCTAATACCATCGCTATAAGAAGTTTTAAAATGATCTACTTGTTTAATTTTTACTCTGGAAATTGATAGTGTGAGCTCTTTTTTGTTACAGAGAAGTTTAAAAGTTTCATGTGCTGCTTCTTATATGTCTTTAATTTAATGGGCAGAAGCAGTACCTTTAAAGAACATTCTCATAGTAATGATGTAAAATATTAAATATAAAACCAAGTGTGTCAGATTGCAAAGAAAGTAATTTGCATTTTGTTTCTAAGGTTTCCATTACACCATTAAAAGTCTTGCAGCTGGATTTCTATGTACCTTGTCTTTTCTCTTCATTTGAATATTTTCAACCTGTTTGTTTTCCTTCTTGAAACATCTGTTAAATGCAGATTTATGCAGCTCTAGTTACCTATTTTGGGGTGAATGTTCCCAGAAGTTTAAGAGTGAATCCTCAAAGTCTTTCTTCAACTTATGATGAGAAGAGAACTAAGCAGCATATTTTAAAACTTACTAACTTTAATGGTGGGTTCTTAGAGTGGGTAGCACATCTGATAAAAAACTATACCCCATTTTGTCCAAGTATAGATAACACTGTTATATTGAAATAATGCTTTTTAAAACTTTAAAATCTAATTCAACAAGAAAACTTTTTAGAATATGTTTTAGGACAGAATTCAGCCTCTATGTATGTAAGATACGTATATTTCCAGTGAGCTCTCATTTATTACATATATGCTATGATGACATAAATAATTCCAAGTCTGGTATTTCTTTTATAAATATACTTTTCATGCGCAGTTTTACACAAAGAGTGAAATGAAACAGATTTCTGAGGCTATACAAATGTGTGTGTGTGTTTTTTTTTTTTAAAAAAGGTTACTTATTAAAAATGGCTTTAGCCCTAACTGGTTTGGCTCAGTGGATAAAGCGTCAGCCTGTGGACTCAAGGGTCCCAGGTTCGATTCCGGTCAAGGGCATGTACCTTGGTTGCGGGCACATACCCAGTAGGGAGTGTGCAGGAGGCAGCTGATCGATGTTTCTCTCTCATCGATGTTTCTAACTCTCTATCCTTCTCCCTTCCTCGCTGTAAAAACATCAATAAAATATATTTTAAAATGGCTTCACATGCTTAAACCAAAATAACTTTCTTGGGGGTGGGGGGGTGGGGGGGGGGGAGGTTTCTTCTCTGAGATTTTTTTGAAGGGAAGAATGTTGCCGTATGTTTACATTAACATTTATTTTTTCCCATATGCTTTATATCTGTGTATTTGTTTAACCACATATTGTTTCTTTTTAGAACTGTTTAATTTTAACAGCAGTTTAAAAAAATAAGTTAAATAAAATTACACTATTTAAAAGACATTTTCTTCAGGAGTTTGAACCAAAAAGTAAACTATTACCATTCGGTGAGACTGGTCTTAGGACAGGAAATAGCAGAGTCCAGAACAAATGTTTACCAGGAAAATGTGCTATGATCCAAGCAGATTCTTGTATCATTTTTTAAAAGTGGCTTTTATGGCAGGTAACCCATGAGGAGAAGATTCTTTTCCTTTATTTCTGCAAAGAAATACAATTTGAATTTTGATGCTCTACCTACACAAACTTACACTTTTTCAAGTTGAATAGAGGGAATTGAGACTATAAAATGAGATTGTTTACGTGGAAGCTCCATAAAATTTACCTTATTTTTAGAACATAAGACACACATTTGAAATTGTATTTTTAAAAATGTTCCAGTAATCATTTTTTGACTTTTTCTCAGATTCCACATAATTACAGAATTGTTTGTTCTACTTTTTCTTTTGCCTGGGAGTATGGATTTTTCATTTGATAGTAAGAATTAATTTTATTTAGAGTGATAGTTATTATCCCCCACCCTTGCTCTGTATTTCTCTTTATTCAAATTCACATGGTTTTATCAGACAACTCAATGGCCAAAATCAAGGGAATCAGTGTGCTATACTCTGCTAACATTTACTCTGAGGCTTTCTGAAGCTATGAACTAAACCTTCATCAAAGGAACCTTCCAGGAAAATTAACCTTGAATTTTGTTAACAAATAATTTAAAGCCCATATTTGGAAACCAGCCTGTTTGAAAACTGACCTACCCACGTACAAATTACCAGATGTTCTTGCCTAATATGAAGAGAAAAACTCAAGTTAGAGCTTTTGTGGGGAGGGAAAGGGGCCTTTACTGCTGGTAGAATTGCATTTTAGTTATTGAGGTATGAAACAGTGTATCAGTAGACAATGTATCTAAAATTAAGAAAATTATTAAATAACTTTAGTGTTTTAAAAAGATTTTGAATTAATTATCTTGAACTAAGCTTTTCAATGTAATTTTAAACAATTGTACTTAAATCTAACTTTTGAAAGCCTCAAATTTATACTAACCAAAATACATTTTTAAATACTTGAGTCTTAAGATATCCTCCATGAAAAAGGGTTGTTTTTGTGTGTGAGATGTTTAAAATATAAATGCATGCTCTTGCCTCTCTTGAAGAGTCAAAATGCACATTAGAGATCTGAGAACTTTAGCCTAGAAGTTTCCAAATTCATCAGTGGAACCTTATTTTGCTCATAACCCCTAATAACCCTCCGAAACACACTTTGTGAAATTATGCCCTTAGTTTATTTCACTGCATTTAAGTGAAGAAACAGGATTTCAGTCCTTTTTGGTGTAAAAATCATCTTTTTGCTGACCCTTCTGTTCAGTAGGAGCCCTTCAAAATGAATACATTCCAGTCTCCATTTGGGTACCAAGTGCCCCCTGGAGAGGGACTTAATTTCAGATGCAGTGCTACTTGATTCAGTTGTCCCATCTCCTCTACACATCTATCCAGTCCATTGCAATTTACTTTAAGTACTTTAAACTGTGTCCTTGGAAGACAGATTTGCCTGGAGCTAGTCCAAGTTGGCAAAGGGATGTTCTAATAAAGCTCTAAGTGGTACTACTTGCTGATCAAGAGGAGAGGGTAAGAATAGTGACAATGTGATGTTACAAAGGTCATTTCATAGGACTCAGAAGTCCATTTTTAAAAGGTCTTCTTTGATTTCACCCCATAATTCTGAGTATTGGAAAGATTTGTTAATGAAGCTCTCTTTTATTCTGTTATGCCTACCAACAGACTTTTAAAAACATTATTTTCAAGATTCATGATATAGGAATCTATTGAACACATCTGCTTTAATTTGCCCTATTTCTCAAAAAAAGTTATCATTTCTTTTTTTTAAGTACATAAGAAGGAAATTGATTTGAAGGTTTAAACTTAAAGCTCAGTAAATAGTCAATGTAAAACCATTATTTGAATTTTTATGTACTCAGTATAGTTTTTCGTTAGAAAGAGATGAAGCAACTGTAGCAGGAAATTTTATTTTTTTATCACCAAAAAAAGAAGTTTGCTGTTCTCATCTAGATTGACATCTTCAGTATTTGCTGAATAGGCACAAATGATTCTTTTTCTATCATATCTGTCTTGCGTCTAAGAAATCTTAGATTTGGTAATGTCTGAGGCCTTCTTTAGTATGAGTGATTAATTAATTTCAGTGTTTGAACTGTTACTGAGCTAAAACCCTTTTAAAAAAAAAAAAAGCCACAACAAAAATCAGAAACCAGCCACATAATACAACATCAACTCTGTAATCTTCCTACCAAGTAGACTATAGCAATTTCAGAGGATTTAACACACTCTACTAGATGAATGACTTATAATTTTAAGAGACCATAAATATACATTTAAAAATCATAAGTGAAACAGGATTTTGACAATAATTCATATAATCTAATTAGCTAATGTATCAATTGTTAATTTTTTTAAGATACTCAGTAAACTCAAATGACATGTTGGACACCCAGCGAACATGTGTGACAGAAGAAAACTCCAACTCCAGCAAGAAAACAGTCTTTGTGGAATATTTAATGTTCTACAGTAGCATTACAGGAGATTAGTGACAAGCCAGGTTATTAAACTTCAAGTTTTCCTCATGCTATCTACATTAGGCAGCCACTTGGTAAAGCCTGAAAGTAACATGTGCCTCAACAGTTAGCGCTTAGGAACTGTTTTAACAAGTCTCCAGATATGTACTTACATGATAGACCATACTGACACCTTTTAGTGTTATCTGCCAATCAAGATTTAATAATGTTCCTTGATTAAATGTATCTGGTATTCATTTCCATTGTTACCCTACTTATTTTGCATTTTTGTGTATTCATTAAGAATCCATGGTCACCTGACCTCTTGGCAGCCTTTCGTAAACTTCACATCAACCCTGCTTCCCAAGGATTGCTGGGGTCTTTTTAACCCCCATGATACTGAAGATCCAAATAATTGAGTCCAAAGACTTGAGAAGGAATCTGCAAAGTCCCCACCCCCCTCAAAAAAAAGAAAGAAATGCTTTAGTCTCTGCATTTGGCAACTATCCCCTCCCATCTTTTTATTTTTGGTAAAAGGATTTTACGTCAGACATATTATTAAAAGATTTTCTTTAACACTCAGATGCATTTTGTTCTAAAATGAATGCTTGCTCAAGAGTCTAAGAAGGTTTCATGGGAAGAGCAAAGCAATCTAAGCCATATGTATTGGGCAGGTTGCCAGTTGTTTGCCAATATGCCCAAGCCACCTGGCTGTGCATTCAGCCAAGTATGCCATTCCGACTAGCTAGCTTTAACCTCCCGGCTGCTTTTCAGTGCTTAGGAAACTCCAAAGGCCTGGGAGCTGCACTCCATTTTTCCCATGCCAGTAGTTCTCACTCAGACAAAATGCACAGCTACACTGACCGGTAACTCACAACCGCCCATTTTGAATGAACTCTCCTTTTGTTTAAAGCACCATTCACTGGTGTTGAACCAGTGCCATAAGATGAGTCTGGAGATAGCAGACTGAAACCTTTACCCATATGCCATAGACAGACACTTTGACTGACAAGCAGCATTTTATTCCCAAGCCTGCAGCGAGAGGGTTTTGTGATTCTGGTTTGCTGAGATTTGGATTGACTTCATTTGCCTCTGGTTTCAATTTTTATTTGGGGTGATTCTAACTTTTAAATGTTGGGAAACGTTTGTTCATTTAGTTTTTCCTTTTTGTTTAGTTTAGAAGTTGGTTGTGCTATTTCATAATTTATCAAGCCTGATTACATAATCTTTGGCAAGCTAGGTCAGGAATTGTTGGGAAGGGCAACCTTAAAAGTGTTGATGGAATCTTGAAGACTGATTTATTCCTTTTAAAAGTCACAAGAGAAAACCTTTTACTTCTAAAAGGTAGTATTCTTTTTATAGGTTCATAAGAATTATATAATATGTCTTGTTTTCCTTTTTGCCTTGGCTCCCAATACACTCAGAGATAAATTTAACCTCAGGAAATACATCAGTCTAGATTTTAGCCCCTGTAACTTCTTTGTCTTCTATTTTAATTCATATTTTTTTCTTTGATGGCCTTAAATTTGCATGTGTATGTGTATGTATATATGCATTTGATATATGTTTGTGAACCATCTCAAATCATTTTTGGAAGGTAGGTATAACAATATAAATTCAGTGTAGAAACTTTAATTTTGAAATGGATGTTTGTGGTTTAATAAGCAGGTGTTTCAGACCAGTGATCCCATGTTTTAAATAAAGGGAGCTGTAATGATGTAGATAGGCCTAGAACTTTCATTATTATACATTCTGTGGCAGCCTTTGGTCTAGCCAGTTTATTATTTCCCAACAGTAATGTGGTCTGTACATTCTTGGTGGATGCTGTTTTCCTCTGCTGGCTCTATGACTGCTATCTCTCAGATCTTGAAGATCTGTTTTGGCTTGGCTCCAATTTAATCAGTCTGAATGGATCCTATTGAGTAACTTGACTCATTCACCCTGCTGAAGAGAGTTTGAATACACTATTTCTGAGGGTTTAAAAGAAACAACTATTACAACGTTCTTTTTTTTATTAGAATTGTCAGTCATTTCAGGAAAAACGTGATCTCTCTGTGTGTGTATGTGTGTGTGTAATTTGGAATCCATTTTTCATTCCATTAATAAGACCCATTCAGATCGTCACATTTTGGCCAAAGTCCTGTGACACACTCAACAAAGCCCTGAGCAAGGTGGAGTTGCACCAGCTCACAAGATGGATAGACAGAGCTGGGGAAGTGTCCCAGCGGGTTTTTGCAGTCTGTTAGAGGAGCTGCAGCTGTAACCACCCATCTGTGCTTCCTTGGCTTGGACTAGGCTTCTGTATTGAACACTTACCCTGAAAAAAGATGGCCAAAAGCAATGGATGGCATGGTTCAAATAATAATGACCAAGAGGAAAACCATTATATCCACACACTGTAAGATTCAGACTTTTGGCATTTCTGAAATTCTAAAATTTCTGCAGTATTCATTCCATTGCATGTTTTTCAGGATCCTACTGGAAAGAAAAAAATGAGCTTTCAGTTTGTTTTTCCACATGTACATGAAGATTTCCAGCATGTTAAATCCAAAAGAATACTGACAACTATATTCAGAGTTTCTTCACTGATTCATGTTTTTATCTTATGAGTAAGCTTTCCACATTAGGCAGCCACCTTACATAACTTTGCTCTTGAGCATTTCTTACTTCCTCATTCATTCTGAAATACAAATGTTTCTTTTAAAACATTTCTTTGCAACAATAAGCTTAATGATTATGGACAAAGAAAAGGCTGTTAGTTATTTGCACTCTTTAAGGTTCTTTAGAGGCACATAAAAGAACCTTATAAGAATCTATTAATAACCAAAATGCAAATATTCCCCCAAAATAATATAAAAATTCTACCCCTATTTTTGATATAGGCAAATGACATATATCATTTATATGTATGTTTGATATGGGAAAAGGAACATGTTTCATCTGAATTATCTAAAATAATGAGGTCAGAGTAAAAAAATAACCCTGATAAGAATTCTTTCCTTTATTGGATCAAAAATTTCATATTGCATGTATACAAATCAGATTGAATTAAAGAAACTATCACTTAAAAGGTATTCTTGGAAAAATAAATTACTATGCCATTTCTCCCAATATAACACCCTAAAACAATTACTCAATCATATATTCTTAAGGAAAATAAATATCTTTTGTATTTATGCTTGAAAATTTGTTATGCATTTACAGTGCAGTGAAATTTATATTCATCTCGTAAATATTTTCTCCATTCTCAGAGGCCCCCAAAACAACACTGCTGCCCTAGGCAAGATTCTCAGTGTTTTTTTTTAATTCTTTTTATTTGATATCACTAAAGTAAATGAGTTTATCAAGCAAAAAAAAAAATGGAGTGTTTAGTCAGACATCATCTCAATGAGAAATCACTTATGGATTTATTTATTGAGTGTCTACTAAGCAAGGTGCTAAAACCTCGCCTGATAGAAGATTAAAGTATGATTGAGTCAGGAACCATGTGTCTTTCCTTTCTCCCCAACATTCACGTATTAGCTTTTCAATCAAATTTTATTGAAAAAATGCTTAAATGTTGCATTTTCTATTAGAATCTAGCATACAGGTGCAAGAACCTTATTAAAAACAATTTTGGCCTGGCCAGTATAGCTCAGTGGTTGGACCAGGAGGTCATAGTTCAATTCTCAGTCAGGGCACATGCCCGGGTTTCAGGATTGATCCCCAATGGGGGGCATGCAGGAGGCAGCCAATCTCTTCTCTCTCATCATTGATGTTTCTATTTCTCCCTTTCCCTTCCTCTCTGAAATCAATAAAAATATATTTTTAAATAAAACATTTTGGGCAAAAAGGTTTTGGTAAAACTCAACGCTGATTCCAAACCTTTAAAAACTCTTTTGATAACCAGTAACAAAGGAGAACAGTATCCTTAACTTGATAAAATTATCTATATCAAATCAACAAAAGGAATCATACTGAATTATGAACTATTGGAGTCATCCTCACTAAAATCAGGATGATTTTATACCATTATTTTGTAATGTTCTACTAGAAGTTTTGGCTGAACTATTGTTGTAACTTATTTCTGATTCATATAGTAGAGAAGAGGAGACAAAATGATCATATTTCCAAATGATAGACTTAATCTACTTAAAGAGTCCAAACAAGAACATGTGGAATTAATAAGCAAATTCAGCAAAATATCTGATTAAAAGATCAATATCCCAAAGCAATAAATTTTTTTGCAATCATCTCTAATAAGAAGCTACGATGGAAGAAAGATCTCATTCAGGAAAGTAATCAAAAGCACAAAATATCTAGGAATAATTTGGTAGTGACTTGATGGAAAGGCCTGCTATGGGTTATCTGAGCTATGAGGGTTATAGGAATGTGAAAGATTGGCATCTGATGGAATTACCACTTACACATGTCTCTCACATTACAACTTAAAAGTTGTCTCTTACTCCTCTTTCATCATGCTTCATATCTAATCAGCCACCAAGTTCTGCCAAGTCAGCCTTCTTATTAGCATGCAAATCAGTTCCATCCTACCCCATGCTTCCTTTATGTTTAGACCCTTATTATTTCTAGCCTAGACTATCTCTACTGTAGCCTCCTCTTTCTTTGCTCCCATTCTTTTCCTATCATCCATTCCTCCCATCCATTGCAAGAGTGATCTCTCCAAAATAAGGATGATCACTCCTTTACTGACATACCTTCAATGACTCTCATCACCTGCTGTATAATCCTGCATTTCTCAGCATTTTATATAAGGCTCTTTGTGATCTGGCTCCTCTTCCCCACTCTGGTGTCACTACCGCCACTCTACCTTTCACCTTTGGATACACCATGCTCCAGCTCTGATCCAGCTCTATTGAAATATTTGTGGTGCCCTAGATGGCATGCTCAGTGGTTAGAGTGTTGGCCCATGCACCAAAGGGTCGCAGATTCGATTCCCAGTCAAGGGCACATACCTGGGTTTCAAGTTTGCTCCCAATCTCTGGTGGGGGCGTGTGCAGGAGTCAGCCAATCAAAGTATCTCTCTCACATCGATGTTTCTCCCTCTCTCCCTCCCTCTTATCCTCCCTTCCTCTCTCTCTCTTAAAAGCAATGGAAAAAATATCTTCAGGTGAGTTTTAACAACAACAAAAAGAAGTGCTTGTGGTTTACCAAGGTTCTGTGCTTTATCAGTGCCTCAGTACTGTGGTGTCATTTCACATTCTGGTTCACCTATTGAGTATGCTCTTGCTCCAAATAGCTCCACAGCCTGGAAAATTCCAGGTCCCCTGGCAACACTCAGTGTAAGCATTGTATCATTTGGAAAAGCATTCTCTGTTCCCGTAGCATCTTTATATACTACTATCATAGCACTTATCATTTTAGACTGTAGCCATTAGTAACCCCCACTAGAGATCAAAGCTAATTGCATCTGTAACATCTAGCACAGTGCCTAGAACATAATAGGTGCTCAGTATTATTTATTGAAACAAATATCAAAAAAATCTCTTAAGTTTGTAATTCATTAAGTTCTGTATCTGAGACGATCATATAATTGTTTTCTGGGGCAATTGCTTTCAGATTTCTTAGTTTTTTTTGGCATCTTGGACCTAAACAATGACTGAACATAAAATATAAGTGCATACATATTTTATGTCACAGCTAAAGTCTGACAGATGTTTAATGCTTTTTAAAAAATTAATAATAATAAACTTTTATGAATAGGCTATAATTTGTGTTTATGTTGTCAGTGCTAACCATCTCTTTATTATATGACTAGGTTAAGGTCATTAGCCTATTTTCTGACATTTGCCAATCACATAATGCTTTATTTAAACAAATGACACAAAATCATAGATATTTAAAATTCAAAATATTTATTCAGATGCTTTAAGATGATCAGGACTGAATTTGGCACTCTTACATTTCAGAAAGGAATGAATAGCTCAGTCTCTAAGAAGGTTGTATAGAAACTAAGACTTGCTTACACAACAGTCGAGCAGGATAAAAACAGGAGTTCTGCATCCTGAAAAGCCAAGTATCATTAGCCTCATTTTATAGATGAGGAAACTGAGTTCTGAAGTTTGAGGCTGAGACCTATATTTTTAGTCTCCTGGTGAAGGGTTGAAAACAGATTTTAATAAGCTAACCAGGAGTTTAGTGAATTGGGAAGATGTGAAGCAAGTCCATGAAGCTCAAGAAACAGAATAGTGATTCATGATTGTCTAATTGTTTCCCATTTTACTTGTGCATCTATAGAAGTACATATTGAGTAGGTTATATCTGAATAATGAAGCAGGGCATTAGAGTGCCTCTTCTATTTTGAAGGCATTCCAGAAACACTAATTAATCTAAGCTCACAAACAGTCCTCTGAGTGATTGGGCTAGACCAATTTTAACTAAAAGGGAAATGAAGCCATATATATTATATATGTACATATTTATGTACAGCACAGTAGAGCTATATTACATCAAAGTTTTATTGCTGTGAGTTTGGGGTGACATGTTGTAAGTGGTAAAGCCACAAGTGAGTTATGCAGGTCATCTCAACTAAATGCCAGTAAACTGTTTTTATTGTACCACATCATCCGGTATCCTGCCTCTGCTACACATTTAAAGAGAACCAGTTTTAGAAATTTCCAGAGTTGTAAAGTTTTTATTGGTACTATATTTCAAACTTGCTGGCCTGTAAATATTAGTTCAATTAATTGTGGCAAAATTAATGAACAGAGCTTAAAAAAAAACAACCACATAAGATTAGGGTCTTTTATTAAAACGTATTTCTTTCAAGTTTAGTTCAGTTTTCCTGGTTCTAAGTATAAATACATTCTTTTTCCCCCTTCCCTTTTTATGTGAATCTTTTTCTCTTTTCAAAAGCCACCTCAAGGAGCTCTCCATGGGTACTTAATATCACCTCTAAATTTGATCTCATTTTTCTGAATGTTTGCTTTCACTTATTGCTCATAAATTCATTTGGCAAATTTTTTACTGCTTTTAAACCACTCTTTTAGTTTTATTGTTCGACTATTAATTTGAAGTTTATCATTATTAAACTTTTAATTGAGTGTATACTGTCTTTCCCAAGTAAATTCTAGGCTCCTAGTGCATGTACTCAATGCTTTATTTTGTCCCTGAGCTCTAAGACAGTTTTTTGGGGTTTTTTGTTTGTTTTTAATGTTCTTTCTCTTTTTCCTTCCCTCCTTTTCTTCTGCAGACATTGAATACCTAACATTTTCATGTCTGAGCTGTGCACTGGATATTGGAGATGAAAGGCTGCCTAGAAAATGGCTTATAAAAATGATTCTCAAACTATTGTGTACATAACAATCCCTTGGGAAGGGGAATTATTAAGAAAGTATACTACACCAAGCCTTATACCTAGATACCCAGAGAATCCTAGGCCAGGAACCAAAGATCTGTACTTCTTTTTTTGTTGTTGCTTGCTAATCCCCACCAGAGGATATTTTTTCCATGGCTTTTTCAGGGAGAGTGAAAGGTGAGCTGACTGGGGGCAGGGCGCGAACCCACAACCTATGTACATGCCCTTGACTAGGAATCAAACCCGACACCCTTTGGTTTGGGGAGGCCAATGCTCTAACTACTGAACACACTGGCCAAGGCTAAAGATCTATAGTTTTTAACACCAGATGCAGGGAGCCCACAGACTTTGAAATCTTGAGACTTCATGACCCCAAGCAAATTCCTTCACTTCTCTGAGTCTGAATAGAGTGACCTTGGGTCCATGTATCCTCAATGCTGGTTCCATGACACTGATGTGGTTGTTCCTTGCCATAATTAATTATTTTCTACTGAGAATCCATAGGTAGATGTCCAGAGAGCTGTGAAAGTATCTTTGAACTCTTAACTTTTCCTCATTTTAAACAATATGAATAGAAGGGGAAGGAGGGTCGGCCCACCTTCCCAATGCTGTTAAGAGTCTATTTCACTGTGTAAAAAGTTTTCAGTTTTGAATGCTTGGTGCTGTCCATCCTTGCATTATGTGGGTACCTATCTATCCCCTCTGCTCTCTGATTGTCACCTCTTCTGTGAGTTAGAATGTATGTTCTCTTCTTTGTTTCTACACACCTATTATGCTATTTTGCCCTTAGTAATTCCTTCAAAATATTGGTATATGAATGAAATGAATCCCTCATAGGCCCTGGTCGCTAGTGTTAGCCCCACTTTAGGCAAAATGTTTGTGCAGTATCTAACCACTTTGGGCAAAAATGTGCTTTTCATATTACCATAAAACTGTCAATATTCCCACTTTTCTAGCTGTGGTGTTTTACTGGTCAGAGATCTGATGACTTGCGAGTTATTCAAGAAGACTGAATATGTATTTTTACTTCTGGCACTTCCAGAATGGGATTTTTGCACTATTTTTACTTCTTTTTTGTTTTTAAAGATGGCCACAACTGGGCTATTTCCTGGAAATACAACCTAGTGGGTTCTGTCTTGAACAGAGTAAAGCCTTTATACCTCTTGTAAAGCTCCACTCTCAAGAAAGCCATTCCCCCAAAAGGAAGTTACAACTTGTGGTAAAGCACATGGTAGGCAGGAGGACCAGTTTCTGTTGTGTGAATAAAGGAATGAAACGATTACATCACAGTTTAAAACTAAAGATTTATCAGTTTGTAATTTCATTTGTAAGAAACTAAAAGAACTTAGCTTCCCCACTCAATTAAAGATTGTTTTGCTGTTATGAAGGCTCATTGTTTTTTTTTTTTTTTTTTTAGGTTAGTGTCTGAAATGCAGATTAGAGATCAGTGGGAATGATGTTCTCTTGTTCATGTGGTTTCTGAACTTTCCTACATCTCTGAGTTCCCACCTTGTGACAGAACATTGGGGCTGCTCTTACGTTTTAACTAGAGGCCCGGTGCATGAAATTCATGCACAGTAGGATCCCTAGGCCTGGTCAGCGATCAGGGCCAATCGGGGCCTTCCGGCTGCTGGCCAGAGCCTTCCTTCTGGATGCCAGCTGGGCCCTTCCTTCATTCTGTGCTACCCCTGGTGGTCAGCACACATCATAGCGAGCGATTGAACTCCTGGTCCCCTGGTCGAACTCCTGAGGGGACACTTTGCAAATTAGCCTTTTATATATATAGATGCTAATTCAGAAACAACAATAACAAAAGTCCTGAAATGGGCAGTAAATTTGCATCAAATTCAGGTAAACTAATCATTTCAGAAAATATCCATCTTTTTTTTTTTAAGGTGGGAAAAGGGGGCAGAGAGAAGTAATTTTCTCTAGATCAGTGTCAACATGGGAATAGCTATTCTATTTAGAGCTGACAAACACAATCGTCATTAGAGAGAGTTCTTCTGCTAAATAGGTGTGATGTGGAGGGTGTATCTTGAGTATACTGCTAGTTAGGGTCCCAAAACACATGGCACAGTTATCCTTGAACAAAAGAACAGACAGTGTGTGCTCTGTGATTTTAAGGCAGATGCTATGTAGAATTTTTATATTTTTTAATGTGAGTTGTTGCAATATACTTTATCACCTCCCAACCAAAAACCACATCTCACCTGCAAAAATGTCATATAAACAAAGGAATAGGAAAGACTGGCATTATAGGGCCAACGGAGGACACCTTCCAAGCCACATCTTGGCATATTAGTCTAACTTGGACACATTTTGAATTGTTACTGGAAAGGAGTTTTCTTAGGAAGGACCTTTCTTTATTTTTGTGATTTCTTTCTTTTCCCTGTTATCAATTAGTTTAAAATGACTCTGTATTCATTTGTTGTATTAATGTGTGAAGGAACACAACCAAGACTGTGTGCTTTTTTATCCACAGGCAGACATAGTCCATTTCTCTAATTATGTCCAGCCCATAGAGCTATGGCAATCACTCTTCTGCTTTTCATCAGGGAGAAAAACCTTAAGAAAATTAACCATTGGAAAAAGAAACAAAACAAATCACTCTTTGAAGCTCTAGCAAATTACTTTTTCATGCTTTTATTCCAGTGTTTAAGGTGTTTAATAACTGTTTCATAGATGAATTAATATATATCTAGAATCTTTTTTTCTCAACTCCAGTCTAATATAAGCTCCTAGACGGTAGAGAGTTTTGTCTCTTTTGTTCACTGCTTATCTGTAGCACCTAGAACACTATATGTACCATCCCCAATGTTGAAATGAATGAATGAATGAATGAATGAATGGGTGAGTTCAAAGCATTCCTTAACCCTTACAAGTAGTCAGTGACATGGTAATTTTTAATTCATATTACCATATTATCATGAACCTCAGACTGCCCTAGCCAGTGGTGCTCAGTAGGTAGAGCATCAGCCTGTGGACTGAAAGGTCCCAGGTTCCATTCCAGTCAAGGGCACATGCCCGGGTTGTGGGCTTGATCCCCAGTAGGGGGCATGCAAGAGGCAGCCGATCAATGATTCTCTCAGCGTTGATGTTTCTATCTCTCTTCCTCTCTGAAATAAATAAAAATATATTTTAAAAAAAGAACCTCAGACTTACATAACCATATTTCAAGCAAAAGCACTCTTATAATCCTGCAAAATATAGTTATTTTTATAATTTCCAAGTAGTTTTATTAAACCAAAGACAACGAGGGAACCTCATCTTTGTTGGGTTATAGTATTAGCAATAGAACAATTATTTTGACAATCAACTGATAAATAAATATTTAAGTCTCTGTGGTGGGCAAAATATTGTGCTTAAGTATATTAGAAATTAAAATCTGCAAATTCACACATTAATTTTTCTCCTTATGAGCTGTATCGGTAAAAGTACACATGCAAACAAAAGACCCCTTGTTTTTTTTTTAGCAGCAAAATCAACAGGGATAAGCCAGATTGCTTTTGCATTATAAAATTTTTTCCTCTGGCTCCTATGACTATTTTCAGATATAATATTTAAAAGGTGGAATGAGGTTCCCACATTCTTATTTTTATTCTTGTGTATGCTCTGAGACCTTGGTTTAGCCTTAGCTCTGCCTCAGCCTTCCCAGGTGTAAAATTGGCCTAACAATGCTCATCTACTAGTGAGGGGGGCATGAGACTTAATGAGCAAACAGCTGGAAAACCCCTTGAGATAGTTCTGTGAGTCAGAATGGAAGTGCATTATTATTAATCATTATTATTGTTATTATTTTTAAATGGCTCAGAGCCATCTCTAAATTTAGTAATAAAATGAATGCATCTAATAATTCTTTCCATGTAGGTGACCCGTGATCATGCATTTCACAAATTAAATGGCAGAATACTTGTAGGATATGATTATATAATGATTCAAGTAAATGATCCTCAACCAATTCAAAATTATATGATTAAGACCCCAAGGAGCTAAAGCAAGCACTTTGCTTTGTTACCTTTCAGCTTCTCAAATAACCCATTTTGCGTTAATTTATGTAACAAAGAAAAATTGGCTTTTTTTTTCATGTTAACTTTCCTGTATAATTAGTTGGAAATTTGGGAGTTGGTGGAGTAGTCATTTCCTGATTTCCAAATAAATCTATCTGTAACACCTTGTCCATAATGTACAACTATTCTCTTTCAAATATGATTGGCTTAGCTTCCTACCAGTTTTTGATTCAAGTATAATCAGTGGACTTTCCAAGTGAGAAATCTTCAAATATCATTGGAAAAGATAATCATATGTCTTATTTTTCTAGTTCCCTTGTCTCCTCCTGTACCCTTTTGTCAAGAAGTGCTTTTGGGTCTGCTTTAGGTTATGTTGCAAGTCAAGGGAGAATCAGCTTCCACTGCAGATCATATGCCTTTAGCTTGAATTATCTCCGGCAGACATCCTGGCTAGCTGCAATGCAAAACTCAGAGGGCTCAAGCCTGAGAAGACCTAAGGTTGGCAGCCCACTAATTTGGGGATGAGAAAAGAAAAGGGAAATTCTATCTTTTCCCCTCTTGGTTTCCCCACTAAAAATCAATAGCCTGGTCGATAGTTGGTTTTGAGTTGTTCACTACATGCTAGAGTTTTTCTGATGTAAACCTTTGGTGTCTGGGCTTCAGACATTATAATGTGTCAGGGAAGGTTTGATAGCTACCATGGCCCTCCTGGGTTACATTTTATTCCCTGTGACAGCCTTTGTAATGTGAGAGGGGAAGTACAGATCAATTTTTACACCATTTAGTTGTTGGAGGAAATTTTTTTCCACGATTAAATTGTTCTTTTAAAAATTGATCATATTTATGTATTTTTCTTCTAAATAGCAAAAGCTAATAAAATGAGGCCTTTTCATTAATGAGTATTTAAAATAAAAAAGCAAATCCAGCCTTGCTCTAAATTGTTAAGACCTGGCTGTATCCTGTTCAGGATTTCTCAAATTCCTTTTGCATGACTTGGAATGACACTTTTAATTTTAAATGTATACATTTGGGGAAACCCAGTGTCCTTTCTTAGCAATACTCTGGAATGGTAATGTCAGGAAGAAAATGGCACAGTGTCAGCTATAATGCTTGTGTGGTTTTAATGCAGAGTTTGTTTTTTGAAATATATGGTGGCTTTTATAGATAGTGAATAATTATGGGTAATTAATAATTATACACGATGTCTATTGAAAAGTTTTAATTTTCATTTGAGTCCTTTGTAGTAAATTTCTTGCTATCTGGATGTGTAAATCATTAAGTTTTCTCTTCTAAAAAATAATACTTTAAGTTGTTTACCTATTATCTCTTTGATTCTAATATTCTTCTTCAACATAAAAACTCTTCTCAGAATTATCCTCTTAAAGGCTTTCAGGTGACTAGTATGTTCAATAAATACAAGATGATAAAGTTGTTTTTATAAGATGTCTTCAAGTTTTGAAAGATAAATTTCTAAATGGAATGAAAATGCTTTTGCAAAATTGTGTTGAAACATCTTACAGAGGTGCAAATACTCTATATTTAAAATACTAAATACATTTATTTGAAATAATTGTCAAATATTTGAACAGTAATTAAGCAAGAACATGAGAATCAGGCTTGTTATGCTCAGACAGACTTATATATCCATCATGTTGTATTAATTGAAAGGATTTGGTATAATCTTATAAAGAAATAGGCTAACTCTGGGCTTTCCTCTGTAGTAAAAATATATCATTCATGTCTTCCATTACCGTTCTATAATTATGGTAAGTGAAGCAGAACGGAATCGATAGAGCAATTTATCAGTGCATTCCAAACTATTCTAGTACCGTTGACATCATCTACTGCAGATACTGTCATTCAATAAAGAGACATCTAACAGTATCAAGGCTTTAGGCTGATCTATTTTAGCATAATGTTTTCTTACGTAATGTTCTAATTTTGATTCTAGTTTAATTAATTGTTTCACTCTGTGTGATATTACAGAATAAAATATTTCCTGAATTGAATTTCAGTAGAAATTTAAAAAAATTCAGTCTTCACTTTAAAAAGCACTGCAATATTATGAACACTGTAAATAGTGCATGGATTTAGACTTTTTTGGATACCGTTATGAATGATATCACAGTTGGAACTAGATACAAGCTAGGTATTCTTCATGCCCAAGAAACATTAAAATTTAAATAACAAATATTTGTCTAGAGATTTAATGATTCTAAATTTTTGTTTTTTAATATCACAATATTCAAAATTCTTTAGGCTTTATCATCATATTTATGATGAGTTCATTTAGATTGCCGACCACTGCCCTATACCAATATGATACTAAATAGTCATAACATCAAAGGGAATATATTAAATTGTACATTAAAATATGATTTATTTTGGCCCTGACTGGTTTTGCTCAGTGGATAGAGCGTTGACAGTGGACTGAAGAGTCCCTGGTTCCATTCCCGTCAAGGGCATGTGCCTTGGTTGCTGACTCCATCCGGAGGCAGCCAATGGATGTTTCTTTGTCTTTCCCCCTTCCTTCCTCTCTCTAAAAATCAATGGGAAAATATCTTCAGGTGAGGATTAACAAAAAACAACAACAATAAAAGTAAGTGATTTCTTTTAGTATGGAAAAGGGCATCTCATATGATTAAATTGTCACTTTCCTTTTCCATATAGTGGTAAAATGATCACCCAGGGTCACTTTAGTGAATTCAACCTCCTTAAAAACTCTTGTGATTCTGTTGCCAGGTTCACACCAATGCAAAACTGTCACTTGTGTTTCAGATTTGTAGGCATCAAGAAATGCTTTCAGGGGCAGGACTTATTTTTGACTGAGTTAGAAACACTGAAACTTGAGGGGAAAGAGAGGTTGACTCTGATAACAGCTGTCTGAGAAAGCATTTATAACTCGGTTTGGGGAAAGTATTATTATGTCCAAGTTCCTACCTTTGGCTTTCTTTTAGACTGGTTCTGTAACATCTTTGAAAAGGTAATTCATTCCCATACGTGACCGGCTCTGCAGGCTTGACCCCTAAGCTGGTGCCCATGTGCTCCTACAGCACGCGGGCCAGTCTGAGAGGTCGGCGCATTTTCCCGAGTCGCTCTGCAGGGCTGTGGCTGCAGCACTGCCCTCCACGGTATGTCCCGGCTCGGAATGGGCTCGTGCATGTTCTGGTGTGATCGCGGCTGTGTTTCTGTGTCTCCCACCTCCTGGCTCCCTGGTATTGGGTTTTCAGAACCTGCCAGCCTAAGGGTCCAGGGAGCCTGGTTTTCAGCTGATCTCCGCGGGGAAGCAAATTGGGATGTCATTTACCTCGGGGAAGAGGTTGTGACCGGCTTCCTTGGCGAGCTTCCCTGCGGGTCCCCTACCTGGAGGGATGCGGCATTGTTCCCGGGGACTGTGCTTAACGAGCAGCCCTTTAAACTGCCTGCGAGGCCCGGAGCCTGCCAAGCAGATTCGCAAAATGGTTGCCAACTGCAACATGGCTGCCAAGGCCGGGCAGGCCGTTCAAAATGGTGTCCGGGCTCCTGGACACAGCCCCCCGCCCCCCCAACCCCCCAGACAGGAGGGAAACCCCCCGGAGATGCAGGGTCTGGCACCAGCCCCTGGCATGTGGGCGGGCGCAGTGTCACCCAGAGCAGCACGGAGTCCTCGGGACTGCGCTTCGCATGCTTGGCAGACGGCTGTTCAGAGGAGGCACGAGGTGACCGCCACTGTGCAGCCCTCGGCCACCTCCTCCACCTGGTCCGACAGGCACGGAGCAAGCCCTTAGAAAGGGGCATGTGTGCGTGTGTGCGTGTGTGCGTGTGCGTGTGTATGTGGGAGGGGGGGGCCGGGGGCGGGGTAGGCACTAGGCACGAGACAAGGCCGCGCTCTCACAGCGCTCGCTGCACGAGGTGGGGCGCCTTCCCCCGGGCTTGGGGCCGGGCCTTTGTGCGCTGCGTGTATATAAAGTGGCACAAACTTTATATACAACAGGTTTAAGGTTTATTTTAGTTCTGCATTTGTTTACTCGAGTTTATAGCAATTGCTTTCTGGCAGGGGTGCTACTTAGCAGATTGAAATAAAATCATAAGGGTGAATTAAAACATACTGCTGTTCGCGCTGATTAGAATTTTAGCTCAGTGTAAATACCGGATGCGGGTCCAACTCCGCAGACACTTGGCCCGCGCTCAGCAGGGACCTCCCGGCTGCAGGGGAGCGCGGGGCGGGGCCGGCGGGGGCGGGGCGCGCTCCTCCGGGCGCTCCAGCTCCAAGGTAGACAGAGGAACTGGGGGAGTCATCAGAAGGGGAAATGGGTTGACAAACCGAAAACCTGGAAGGAGGATTTCAATGAAACCCTGGACAGTTTTTACTGTGTGTTTTAGCTGTTAGATATAAATAACCAATATTAAGCCCAGTTGTAGAAGTGTACGGGTTGTGGTATTTTGAAGAATGATCTAATAGCGAATCTATTTCCACAACTTGTTGAAATTTTTCTCTCTGTGACGCTTTTAAAAATATACCGGTGAATTAACTTCTTCAGCCAGTCCGTTTACTCAGTGAATGTCTTAAATAGGTGTTCTGTTTAATATCCGCCATGGACTGGTTTTAGACTCTCACTGAAACCTGAATTCCTACAGATAATTTTTTAATTTATAGGGCATCTTATGTAATGCGTGTTTAGCTCTTCAAAAAAGCTGATTGTCATGAAGGTGGTGGTGTTTTGTCTTATGCCAATCAGTAGTGGAGCCAACTAGTTGTAATAGTATAGTAATATAGTCTATATAGCTTGAATTTGGGGAAATGTTCAAAGATTGGTTCAGTTTTAGAGCCCTTAGGTAGTGAGATGTACACTCTGTATATGCTCTGTTCTAATAGGTAGTCAAGAAATGTGATTTTTCAAATATTTTTTATTGCCATTTAGTCAGCATTGTAGCTAAGACTCCTGAAAGTTCACTTTCAGTCTTTTCTCTCATAATAGGCAATTGTCAACCAAGGCCCAATCATTCAATAGGTGAAATCAAATGTTATTGACAGTGCTGAAATTTGAACTCTGCATCCTTTAATGCAAAAGATCAATGCCCATTAAGATGCTTCAGCTCTGGAAATTTCAGCATAGAGCTACATGGACATTTAGAGGTTAGCTGGGCAAATGTGTGAAATGAAAGTTGCATGGCAGATCGCTTAATACATATTTGCAGAGTACACTCAATGTTTTGTGATATTACAAATATAGTTTAAAAGTCTTTCTTGCTAATTCTTAGAAATTAATGACAAGGAACTGGAATAAAACTCTCTTTTTAAATTAACAATCAGGTGTCCATGGCTCTTTACAATAAATCAACACATCTTTAACCTTCAAATTAGGAATGTATAAGTAATACAAATTATTTCCTGTCAATTTTGTGTGTGTTTCTTAATCACATATTTATTGGCAATTTATTTGGGTGAATAATATTGTTGTAGCAAAGAAAAAATGAAGTAATTTAAAAATATGCTGTTTTTACTTTGTTTATAATGGATTACAATATCCATGAATAGATAAGCAAGTAGAATTTTTTTCAAATTGCTTGGAACATAATTCTAAATTATATAGTATAAAGTACCAATAAGGCAATTTTTAGGGAGGTAGAATAAGGCATATTTTTGCAAATTCCGAAAGAATTCATCAGCCTTCTTCCTTATATGAAAATCACAGTACTTTTTAGTATTTTAAGAAAAATTTCTGCCATTGTTAGATATAATTTATATTTTAGGTTAGTGATTTACAACGTTTTTTTTTCTTCAGGACAGTTTTCTATTAGTCTTCCAAAGTGAGTATTTTAATTTAAGAGTTGTTTGTGTTTTTAACATATAGAGTGGTGTATTTGGCATTTTACCCTTTTCTACGTGGTGTACATGTGTAATTAGTGCATGGAGTGTATGTGTATGCTTGTCTATCCAAGTATGTATAGAGATATAAGATTTACATTCTATATAGTAGCTTTCTGCATAGGGCAACCCAAACAGCTGTTATTCCTTTTTATAGCTTCTTTAATCTATGTGCCAACAAGTCAGTTTACAAAATCTGTTTTGTTGATGACTGCTGCGATAATAATTGTGGTGTTTTGTGGCTTGGCAAAAGACTGGGGTCTCCTCTGAGGACTCCTGCCAAAGGCTTTGAAGGGGTTGAGGTGGATTCACTGCCAAAATGAGTCACCACTCTCTATTTTATTTAGTGTCCTTCTGCCAAGGCCTTAGACACTTTCTGTTTTCATTCTTTTGTAGGCTTTCCTCCCCACATTGTGGTTTTCTTCACAGCCAGAGGCCTGGGTCTGCCAGGATAGGTGAGAGGAGCTGGCTACTCTTCTCTAAACACCAGTGTGCAGTGAAACTAGAGGGCCCGGGGGTGAGCCGGTGTGCACCTAGAATAAATGGGACTTTAATTATACAGTTATAAATTATAAATAAAACGATGGACTTGTATAATCTAGTACACCAGAGTCACCTGCACTTGAGTCAGAAATTCTCAGAAGAGTAGTTATTTACTTTAAGTAGCATTCAAATAACCAGACAGCGTTTTAACGCTTTTCATAATGGATTGTTGAAAAACTTCAGATTATTCATGAGTTCTGGCTTTAGGCCCAAATCTTGAATTTTTCCTCAAACAAAAGGGTACCACCCCCCTCTTCTTAAATGCCATAATATGTTGCCTCACATAAACTATTTTCTACACACTCCTAATGGTTTTCAAAGAATAATCCTAAAGATTTTATTTCTTACTTGTCTCCATTTAAATTGTCACCAATAAGTAGACTCAGAGATATGAATTGCTAGTCTATTGTTGAAGACATTAGCAATTTAAATATTTTTTCTTTATTAAATATTTTCAATAAATTGAAATAAGTTGGAATAAACACCCTCTTGTTAGATTCTTCCAACTCAAATACACATTATGTATATAGAAAGATGGCCAGGATAAATTTTCATCTTCAAAATGTAAGAAAAATGGCATTTCATACATTAATATGAGAGGACTTAGTAGGACTTTTGATGACTTTGATCCCAATAATTCAGATGGCTTTTTAACTACAGTTAGGACAACATCCTAAAATCTAATAAACTATGCAGAATTAAGTTGTGGGGGGTAGTTTTTTATTTTGGTAAGCATTCATTGTGTTAGGTCTTTACACATGGTCTGTACAGTAAAACTTCATTATAACATCCCCTGAAACATTTCTGTAAATATAAGGTATATTTTTCAAAGTTCAAAGTCCTAAAACTGTGGGACACCAAAAATATTTTCCACACATTATAGTCCAAGCTTTTGTTCCTTAGGAAAAAAAATGTTATAAAATGACTCATTTAACACTTTGTTTAAAAAATAGATGCTATTAATAGTTGATTATTATTCCTCATAAATATTTTAGTTAGAAAATGTATAATTACATAGATGAAGAGTCTCAGACAATATTAGGATAAAAATTGGTGTAATCATATCCTACAGAGATCAGTGGTTAGCATTTCAAATAAGTTAATATATGCGAAAGCCCTTTCTAAACTGCGAACTATTATATAAATATCGATACATTACATTTTTATTTTCTTAAACTTCTGATAACAAAACTCTTCTTTCCATGTATCTTCTCACAGTTATCATTTAAAATATGAAAAAAATAAGAAAACAGAAGCAGTTTCTAAAAACCTGTAGCCACTTTGTGATATAAATTCATTCAGAATTTATATACTTAGAGTTTACGGCAAGATTCCAAGACAGAAATTCTTTCGGATGATGTATAAACCACTCAGTCCCTGGTTAATGCTCAAACCATGTGAAAAGTTCCAAATGAAGTTCATTTTGAGCCCTGTCTGAACCCCATAAACTGAGCGAAGTTCTATAAACCCTGTGTGAACCCCAAAGAATCAGAATAACTAAATCTGGTGCATCTAATTAAAGCCCGCTATTTTCTAGTGGCTCATTTTTTGTCCAAAATTCGAAGACAAACTTTGCATTTGGAAGTGAGCTGTTTTATTTTTGAATGTATGAGTCATAAGCTACTTGGTATTTAAATATCGTTACCCTAGTGTGAAGATCTAATAATGTTTGGGAAGAGGAACTGGAACCACCTTACAAGTATTAATATTCTCAGGATCTCTCATGAAGTCAGCAAGACAAAAATACATATAGTAACAGTAATGGTTGTTTTACTATTAATGTTGTATTAATAGATGTCTTCATCAACATTATTTTGAAAGAGTAATGTTATCTTGAATTTATACTAGACCTTTGTGCCAAACACTTAAACTAAGACTCTTGATACGTCGCTTATTGTGATAGTGTGTTTTGTCAAAAGCTAGGTATTTTGCAAAAGCTAGGTCCAGTTATGCAAAAATAGAAACAGAATCACTGATTAGCTGAAGTCACTTGACTTCCGACTATTTGCATGACTTCAGGTTCTGGTATATTAATCTTTTGGGGCATCTGTCTCATCTTCTGAAAAATAAGGAGACTGAGTGAAAATGACTTAAGTTCATTCAACTCCTAAAAAAAATCTGGAAATACCATTGCTGTAGATTTAGAAAGCCTATGTCCAGAAGCAACAGCCTTTGTGTCATTGTTCATTATATCCTTTTTGAAGATGAGGTGACTGATCCATGAAGGACGCATTATAAATCACTAGCTAACTTCCCTTATTAATCACCATAATCAGAAGTATAATCACAGTTATCACATACTGAGTGCTTACACTGTCTCAGACATTGTGTGCTGGACTCTTTCCATGAATTAGCTTACTGTTCTTCCTGTGGTTCTTCATTAGTAGCTTCACTGTCTTAGTATAGCAGTGACATTAGTTATCAATGATAGTATATCAATGATATTAAGTTGACTAAGCATTTTGCATGACTGTTTTTTATAGGCCAGTGTCCTGGAGTGTTTAAGAATCCTGAAATCATTCCCTTTGCTTGTCAATGCCAATAGTTAACCAAAATGAGGACTTTCCTACAATCTCTTAATCAGTTTGCTTTTTTGACTGTTTGTCTCATGATAATTTTTGTAAGGATTAATTCAGTGGTTCTCAACCTTCTGGCCCTTTAAATACAGTTCCTCATGTTGTGACCCAACCATAAAATTATTTTCGTTGCTACTTCATAACTGTAATGTTGCTACTGTTATGAATCGTAACGTAAATATCTGATATGCAGGATGGTCTTAGGCGACCCCTGTGAAAGGGTCATCTGACCGCCAAAGGGGTCACGACCAACAGGTTGAGAACCACTGGATTAATTACTTGTCATACATTTGTCATTCCATTTAATCATCCATCCATTCATCTATCCACCCACTTGTGTACCTATAGGCTTTTGCGCACTGACGAAAGCTAGGCCAGTAAGAAATGCTCCTTGTCATAAAGAGGTTACAATTCCCTAAGTTACAGGGCCATAGTGAAAAGAGTGTCAAGACACACCTGAAGTACATCACCTAAATGGCATTGGTGAATATTTTCAGATGAGCAAAATGTTGAGCTGACATTGAGAGAAGTATGTGCTTCACAGGCATTCACGTTTCATTTCCAGATAAGAGGTGGCACTCTGGAGAACTGGGCTTTTAAAATGTCTGTGCTTACCCCAGTTCTAGGTGCTAAGGAAAGTAAATAGTTGCTGAAATAGTCCTCTGTCAAGCAGTGAACTGTATCTTTGAAGCCGTCGCCACATACACAGCACCTCCCTAGGCTCTGTCTGTTGTAGGGTCAGCTCATTAAAGCTACTTTTCGGGTCTTTGTTAATGTCATGCAGACCTTGTGACAGGTGTTACAGCTGCCAGCCTGGCATAGTGCATAGGGGGCATGCTGTAATTGCTCTTGATGCCACCCTTAATGGGTTGGGGAAAAGGCAGCATCATGGGTGAGCGAAGGTGAGAAGATACCCTCAGGCCGTTACTGACATCTGGTCGCTGCTGTTTCACTGTGGTGTCTAGTGGTGCCGACAAATATTGGACCTGTGAGTTGAGTTGGCTGCCACCATTGGATTCCTTGCAGCTATCATTTCACAGCTGGGCAATGATTTTATCTTGGAAAGGGGGGATTTACCTCAGGGCCAGAACAGTCTCCTGCCAACATGGCCCTGAGAACTTTCTTATGTTTATTAAGTGAGAGAATAAGTATCCTCATGACCTCCTTTATTAGGTGTTTGCTGGTTTTGAATTTTTTTTTGTGTGTGTGTGTGTGAGAACTCTTTTTCAACAGTTTTGAATATTTTTATATATCTGTAGGGTGATAAGCAAACATGGATCTGAAAAAGTTCTGAGAATTGTGTTCAGCCTGCATTGACCAAGCCCCTATGTGTCAGCCACTGAACTAGGTCAGGTGCAGGGAGAATAAAGGCCTGACCTCAGCCAGCTCTCATTCCAGCTGGAGGGACAAACCTTAACTACAACATTGGACAGACTGTGATTCAAGTGAAAATAAAATGTGAAACTAAAACTTCATGCACAAGACTTCCCAACTCACAAATTAGACAACTCCCTAATATTAAGACACTCTTGAGAAGGGGGTTTTCAGGCTCTCTGGAATCCCCAGACTTGAGTTGCCCCACAGAACTAAATTAAAAGTAACTATTACCTCTCCTTATGAGCTTTTGTTTCGCAAATAGTTGCATCTTCCTGAGACTCAGTATTTTGGTTGGAGCAGAGCTGTAGTCTAGTGTTAAATTGGATAGGAAAGCTGTGAGACTAGTAAGGAAGGGGGATTTAGATATTTAAAACCTGTCACAAGGATTTTCTTCATAGAAGATGCCCATGTTACAATCCTAACTTAAATGCTAACTTAAACAAGAAACTCAATTTTGGGTGTGCTCAATAAATAGTCAATGACCATTTCTGGGGTATTTTAAGACACTTTTAAACCACTTAATTATAAATATATTAGTAACTAAAAATTGCCAATTAAACCCCCTCCCCCATTTCCATGTCTCCATGCTTACCCACTCTAAATGCTCATGGAGAAATAGCATTAAGACTTTAATCTGACCATAGTGATTTTACAAATGTAAAGGTAGCATTTCATGGTCCCTGAAGTGATATATTATTGGAAGAGCATTCAGACAGTTTTATTTTAATTGATTCTAACTCTTAAGTATGCAACCAATCTGTGTATATCTCCTTTTAATTATTTATCTGAGCTGTAATAGAGAAGTGGGTAATCATTTGGGGATCCATTCAAATATCTTGAAAGGAAGGCATTCATCTTTTATGACAGGCATGCTGAAAGGTATAAAACAATACATTTTTATTTAATAATTTCATTAATACTATTTATAGTGAAAACTATTTAAAAACACAAACTTTACAAGATGCTCAATAAATATATTTTGATTGAAAAAGAATTAAATGAATAATATTAAGTGAGGAAATAGAATATAAGAACATGAGAAATAAATTATTTTCAGGAGGAAACCAAATGTTATAGTTAGTACAACAATGAAATAATCCCACTATAAGAAAATTAATTCAGCTAACACATTTATTAAGTGTCTTCTGTATGCTTAATATGGGAAGTGTGATGGGGGAGGTGGATGAAATGTATCAAAAATGAATAATGTTCATTACCACATTCCTGTTGACAAGTTAGAATACACAAGATATACTAGTGAAATAGTGAATTCAAGGAAGCAAGCAAGTTATAGGTTGGACTCATCATGGTTGGATACTTATAGAAGAGGCAGAAAAAACATATAATTCTTTTTCTAGGAAAATATTTGTAAATTATACTTGGTTCATACAAGTATGAAGAAAGCATATGGAAGTTTTCTATCTATATTTCATAGTGTTTATAAGATGCTGGGTACAATGTATAGGTCCTTGTCCTAGTCCTTTATGATGAGAATGATCATTTTAATTGGATTGCTTCTTTGGAAACAAGACAAAGAATATATTACTAAAAGCTTCTGGAGGCCATTTTCAATATTTGTAATAATATAAGTGCTAGAAATGTGCTTCAATTTATATGCAAATGTAATAATGCCTTATGTAAGCATAGTGTCTCTATAAGATTTTCATAATATTTTCTATTTAAATGCAGGCAGACAAAATTTATTTTTAACTTCAGATTAGAAGATCAACTCCATATTTCTCCTTTGCAACTTTTTGGCCATTCTTTCTATTTCCATTCCCAAGAGCAATTTAAAAGTTCTTTTTTACTTTGCTAAAAAGGGAATGTTTATTTCTATAAGTGCCTTGTGCTGTTTTTTTTTTAATGATCTGGATGATGTGTGTCATAAATATAATTTCTTTATGATTGGCCAAATTTTTCACTTTTACTTAAGATCTTTGCTGTGGCCTTAAGAATGTTTGTGTTGAGAGATAACTTAGAATTTATTACTTTACTTTTAAGAGTACCTCTGATAATATAGATTTAACAGTTCAATTATAAATTTCTATCATCTATATATATAGGTATATACATGAAATAGGTTCAGAAATTAAATGTCCTTTGCTATATGTTTTTTATGTCATGGCTTGCATTTAATCTTCCCCAATGTTATATATGTATATATGACCGGACACAAATTAAAATTATAAGAAAACCATGGGCCAGTTTAGTGCCTATTGAAATGTACACTGGGATATTAAAATGTTCTGTTGAGCATTATGAATAGAGTGAAAAGGGCTCTCTTTATCTCTTTTCTGAAGCCAAGTCAAAAATTGTGCTTTCATAACATTCCATTGAAAAAGATACTATAAAAATGTTTTATAAAATCTTACCTTGAAGTTTTTTTTCTCATCAGTAAGGAATTATGTTTAAAATTATGGAGTTTACTAGGGGATAATATAATTGTGTTCAACATAAAAAACTCATTGAAAATCTGTGTGGATTTGGTTAATCTGAACTATAGATTGGTTAAACTTATTTTATTTTGGATATTCCATAAATTCCAGATGTCTCTTTCTGTCTTTCCTATGTATGAAAAATCCATACACGACAGAGAAAAGATGGGAAAAATGGAGAGCTTTCATTTCCCTTATTTTCACTTTCATTCCATCACTCTGTGCTTGTTCTTTGTTTAAATAAACTTTTGTGGTATGTCTTTCACACATCATCTCTCCTCACTTCAAAGGCTTCTTTTAATAACTTAGCTGGCTCACTTTTCTTTTGCATGTGAAATTGATTTAACTAAAGTGTATGTGTGAGTGTGTGTGTGTGCACATGTGTGCATGCCAACATGCATACACACATCTGTGCAAATAAAATTTTTACTGGAAAGGAAAGCCTATGATCTCTGGTTAACTTTGAACACATACACACAACTTGTTGAAGTGAGAAAGCCTAAGCTCAGAGTCGATCTGTTTTTGAGATCTAGATTTTTCTCTTGGTGCTATCTCAGTTTCCTCCACCTGAAATAAGGATAAGAATATTTATTTTGCAAAAGTTACTGGGAAAGTTACACATATGTAAATCACTTAGCTCACAGTGCTGGCCATTCTTACTATATATAAGCAGTTAGTAAATGCTTGCTGCTACCATCACCATTTTAGTCATTATACTTGGACACAGTTAAGTAATACATTTATTTTGAAAATGATAGTAATTAAACTGACAATATAATTTAACTGATAATAAGCAAAAGGTTGAAATTAGGCTTTTTGCTGCTAAAATTTTGATCTTAAGCACAATCACATGATAAGTGATACTTACATTAACCTGAAAATTATAAAATATTTTAAAAACAGTGGAAGTATTATCTATGTGATTGTTTTAGTTTGTCAAACAACTGATTTTTAAATGGGAATAAATTTTTCCATTAACATAGTGTCATTTTAAAAAATGTTTGACTAATCACAAATTATTAATGAAATTATTATTATTTAAATGAAAACAGAAATAATGATATACTGATAGTCATACAAAATAACAAAAATATAAATATAGTTTAGAATTTGAAAATACTGTATTAGGAGCTAGGATGTCCAATTATTTTTCTTGTTCTTTAAATAGTTTCAGATCAATTTAATATAGCAGGTGGATAGAGATATCAATTCAGCTACCATTTTAAATACAGTAACTCTGAGAAGTTCTAGTTATTTCTGGCATTATTAGAAATTAGAGCTATACCAGAATGATGTCTTTTTCAATATTGTGTCCCACCAGCAAGCATTCATGTATCAATCATCATTGTCTACTCATAATATTCATTCAGTGACTCTTCGAATTTTATTTTCGTTGGGTAGACTCTCACAGTAGAAGCTCTGTATTAACCAGCTTGCAAGGTTAACTAAGACGTTTTATTTTCTTTGTAACATACTAACTGATGCCTATAGCATGTTGAATGCTCATGGTTACCTACCAGACCTACTAGCATACCTAGCACTTTTGTTTTTACTGGTTGTGTACTTATTAAAAGTCAGCTGTGCTATCCCCAGACCTGTGTATACTAGTATTATTAGTAGTATTGTTTGCCTCAGCATTTGATTGTCCTGACGCATACCTGTATTGTGGACAGAATGTGGAGAGACAGAATGTTTTCCTACAGACAGAGGTGTCAGATGAGGACGTATTTTATTTCCCTATTTAATTTGTACACAGAACATATCATATGGAAAACTGTGCCAGGACACTGACCAGAGTACTCCAGATGAGCCAGGGAACTTGACTAAACACAACTACAGGAGTTGGCATTTAAAGTTGAGCTTACCTGTTGTAGAATATAGCATAAGTTACTGGAACCCAAATTAGAGCACAAGGTCAGAGGCTAGGGTTGGCTAAATGCTGAAACCCATGGTCAAGTTGAACTTCCCCTAGCCCTCCTTGCCTCCTGAGGATGGATGCACTTACAGATTGGGATTGTTATGCAGTTGGACATCAAGTGGTGGTTTAACTGGGGTGGCAGAGAGCCAGGTGAGGACTGAAACTGTACAAATAGGAGCGAAAATAAAATTGCTCCATGTCTTTCTTTGTGAAGACAAAACCCAATAGCCAAAGGGCTGAAAATTTCCCCCAAGAAACTGCTATTTTTGAAAGGACAGTGGAATATATACATCTGCTTCTTATGGTAGAATAGCCATATCTAAATAAGATAAGCTCTTTGCTTTGTGCTGTTGTTGGCGGTGGTGGAGGTGGTTTTTGTCCTGGCATCTACTCTTGCCTGACACCAAAAAAAAGCAATGAACTGTTGGCTAATTTGACTTGTCAAGTTGACATTTCTAATTCAGATACATCCTTTACTAAAGCAAGTATAGGCATTGCTTTTTAAGAATCTGCTATCTGCTGACTATTTTTGTAAATTTGGATTTCTATTTTGTTTGGCTATTTTATTGTTGCTGGTGGTGGTGTTGGTGGTGTTCTACAGTGGAGCATCCCTGTAGCCCAACTAAGGTGTGTGAGTCAGACTTTATAAACACAGAAGCACTCCGAATGGGTTTATTTCATGTGTTTCATCTGACGTCATTTGTGGCACTGAAAGTGAGATTATAATTCCCAGAGTGCTGGGACAGTTCATTCAAAGGTTAGCCTACCTATGTTTATAGTAGTTCTCTGTAATATAATTGTAACTAATTTCCACTGTTGTTTTTGGAGAAAACCGTAGACTATAATTATGTGTTAGCACTTTTTAAACAGCTCCCTGCATTGTCATATTATTTTAAGTGGGCTCTGTTGAAAATAACCTTTTATGCTTTGATTGCAAGAATATAGCTTACACAGGTCTGTAGTTAGCAAAATGCAAGGATCCAGTAAATGATAGAGCGTCAGTGCAACTCTAGAAGCATTTGTTAAACATTTCCCGAGCTGCCCTAGGTTTAGAAGGGAAGTGGTCAGGGAAGCAGAAATTCTTTGTTCTTTAACAGTTGATCAATCTTGTTGAATAGGCAAGATATTACATAGAATTGCTAAGCCCCCCATGCAAAAACAACAACAACAAAAAACACATAGTCGTTATACAAATGTGAGAATGCTACACATGAAGCATACTGTATTTCATTTCTGTGGTCCACTCATAAGAAATCTCAGAGCAGTTAAAACCCTGTCTCCCAGAACTAAGGACAGCAACACCATTTTATCTCTTGGCAAATGTTGCCTATATCTTCACCAAATGGCAGATATCTGGATTTAGTTAGTCATCTGGACACACCCTTTCTCTGCTGCATTTCATTGCCATATTAGTAATAGAATTTTAGTGTTGATTTAAGACAGTCTGCCTTAAAGCAGATTGCATAGTTTGCACACTGTGAATTGTAATTAAAGTGTAAGGGGTGCTTATTATGTCAACAACTGGCATGAGAACCCCCAAGCAGCAGGTGACCCCGAGCATGTGACGTTTGTGACAGCTAAGATCCCCTTTTCACTGATTTAGCAATCTGAAAGTCCAAATTGAAAGAAGCCCAGAGGCTGTATATTTCATTAGATCCCAGGGGAAGTACAGGATACAGCTTCCTTCTGCTTTCCTGGGAGGTCGCCAGAAAGTTTGTAGAGCTCTGTTTCTGTCAGAGGCTCCAAAAAGAAAAGAAAAAGCACACACAAAACAAAACAAAACACCGTACACACCACAAAACCATCCACCAATCACCCCCACAACCATAAATTTGACATTTCCCACAGTCTCCCTGAGACCGCAGTGTTGCAGTGTCAGCAACATGCCCCTTGCTTTGAATTGTTTGAAAGGAAGGCTCAGTATTCTAGCATTTAGAAAATGTTTAACCGTCCATGTGCAGTGATTCTTTTGGTACACAACCATGAAAATTGATCAAGTGCAGATATCATATGATTTGTTTTAGACACTTTTGCATTATGCATTACATTTTCCTCACCTGCTAGAATGGGGTGGAAGTCTGAATTTAGAAAGATGAAACCACATGAATAATCAAGGAAACAGACCAAGGAGACATGCCATATGTATTTCAATTCTTGCTGTGATGACTGAACCATTTGAAATGTGGTCACAATAAAGGTATGCTTCTGTGGGAGGCTCAGAACCTTTTAAGGGTAGATTTTTCATTGTGTTCCACAGACAGTATGGACCCCCTTTAAGATTTTGGTTTTGGTGGAAGGTTTTCATTTTCAGTCATCTTGGAACTGGACTGGAAGTTGCTGGAGTGAGTAGAAAAGGTGCATGTTTTTTCTCAGCACCTCACATTGGATTCTTATCATCACGAAGTCTCTGTATCACTGAAATGGAAACTATAGTACTTTGTACTTTGTTACTTAACTTTGGCAATACAGCTCTTTTGGTAGTTGATTTTGAATTTGGACTCAAGCTTCCCTCATGAAGTGTTGCTAGTGTGCCCTCACCTCAGGAAGACCAAATTGAAGGAAGTACTTCTAGCCCCACTTATACTTAGCATACCTTTTAGTCCCCAAGTGTATCATATCTATCTATCTATCTATCTATCTATCTATCTATCTATCTATCTATCTATCATCTATCTATCTATCATCTATCTATCTATCTATCTATCTATCTGTGTTGTTAAATTTAAATCAGAAAATAAGAATTCTTGAACTCAGACTCCACTTGTGTGTGTTTTATTGTTTGGTCAAGAAAGAAGGGGTTACAGTTACTGTTTATATGCTTGTGTGTGACTGTGTGTATATGTTTATGCTTAAGAACACTTTAAGGTTTCATAGAGAAGCATACACCATTCTTGCAAACTTAGTAACTACATTAAAAATTTCCAACTTTAGAGCTGAATTTAATTACTGTTATTAAGGAACTACCAGTTGTTGTTTTAAAATTATACTTCACGTATTATAGAAAATGTGCAAATAATTTCTTCTTATTTATATTCTTCAAGGTCAGTCCTTCTATCTAGTCAGAGGGAAACCTAATATCTTTAGCAGAATTTTACTTCAGTTACCCAGAGAGAGATGAGAGAATAGGCTGAGAGGATGTGATAGAAATTTGTCCGTCTGTGCTGCCTGTGTTTAGCTAATTAATCATCAATTTCTGCATTCAGAGGTAGAAAATTGTTTCAGTTATGAATTTTATATTTTTTACTTATCTCCTAAATGAAGCTTTGAAAAAATTTCAATGTGTCACTGAATACTACTTCCTTAATCTTTATTCTTATTTTATCCTTTATCAAATGTTCTAACCTGCTTTGAAAGTATGTATTTTATTTTATCATCTGTACATAATCACATCACTTCATGGATATCATATAGTCTGTTAAAAAATAGCATGAGTAAAAGTGAATATATAAAAAGAAAAACACTTTTCAGAACCTTTGGCTAATTTTAAAAACAACATTCTCAACTTTAGCCCAGGGTTGTTTTTTGTTTGTTTGTTTATTTTGTTTTTGTTTTTTTAAAGATTTAAGAGTACCTGAGATTATGCCCATATCAAGCCAAAGGTAAAAGCTCTTCTGTTGAGTGAAGGAGGGTGTGGCAAACAGGCTGGGTATCAGAACTGACCTCCAGCCTAACAATATTTTCAACACAGTTTCAATATCCATCTTTTGAAATGCATGCTAGAATAAAACCAAAAGGGAACTTTTCGTATTTTATTTTTAATTATCTAAATTTAACTTCTGATGTTGTTTTTGTTGCTGTTGCTGATCTAAGTGGCAGCAGCTTTACTGATACACTAGTCCAAAGGTGGTCATGTCACTCCATCACATACTTTGTAAAGTGCTTTTGCTCTCTAATATATATTAAGGTGTCTCTAGTGATTATAAAACCAGAAATGCAGAAGCTCATCAACACATATGGCAGGAATTTTCTATAGTAAGGACCTAAAAACATTTACATTAAACAAAATTTGTGAGCTTAAATTAACTTTACTCGTTAAAGACTCGGTCCCAAAATATTTGCAAAGAATTATTAGAGTTGTCTCTTGATGTGAATAACCCACTTCACTTTTAAATCTTAAGTTTTGTTGGTTTATGTTTCAAATATTACATTACCTAATAGAATTATTGTGAGCACTACACAAGACATTTGCCCATCCCTGAGAAAGAGAGGGAGAGGGAGAGGGAGAGGGAGAGGGAGAGGGAGAGGGAGAGGGAGAGGGAGGGAGGGGCAGAGAGAGAGAGAGAGAGAGAGAGAGAAGTTGGTTTCTTATTTGTAGCCTTAATTGAAAAATCTAGCCTGTTTTCTAACTGGACTTTGTTTCTACTAGGAGATAGAAAAGTCTATAGGTCATGTCTGGGATAGCCCTGGCCCCTTACCTCTGCTCAAGGTCACTTATTGAACATTTATTATATGCAAACCTTTCTTTAGGCAAGTGGGAGCCTTGTGCCCTCAAAGGCTTGCAGCTTGTTGGGGAGGCAAATGGATTATACACATGGAGAAATGAAACAGGAGCTGAGCCCTGCTCTTAGTAACCAGGCTGTAGGGAGCCAGAGGAAGGAGCAATTCTGCCAAGAGGAAGAGAGAGGATTCTATCTTCACCCTCTTTCACACTGAATTACCTTCTAAATTTAGGACAGGGATCTGTGCTGTATAAATGTGACTATGAATGGGACAGAATGCAATTACAGGTACTTTCTGTGCCTAAGTGGGGTGCTGGTGAAAACAGAGGGTAAAAGCAAAGCAAACTGACTGAAAATTTCCCAAATATTTGATAGAGAGCACTGGGTAAAGTGTTGCAGTTTTTTAAAAATATATTTCTATTGATTTCAGAGAGGAAGAGAGAGATAGAAACATCAATGATGCGAGAGAATCATTGATCGGCTGCCTCCTGCATGCCTCCTACTGGGGTGGGGTCCGCAACCCGGGCATGTGCTTTGTGAACTCCTGGTTCATAGGTCGATGCTCAACTACTGAGCCACACCGGCCGAGCAAGTGTTGCAGTTTTAATTAATGTATTTTTAATAGCAATTGAGGGTTAATAAGCCCAATGGGGACTGGTCCTAGTTCTCAACATGCTATTGCCATGCAGTTGAGAATAGTTATGGGCTGTGAATGCAATGCCAGTGGGTTCATTAAACTTTGCATTAGTCTGTTACTCATTCCTTAGGCAGAGGGACTTTTGGTTTTTCAGTTGCAATTTTGTTTTTAATTTTAGCTAAGTTCGAGTCTCCAGAAAAAAAATCAAGAGAATGGAAGAGGTGAGATTTTGAATTAATGAATTTGTTCAATCAAGACAGAGGACCAGAATGAACAGTTTAAGGTTCAGACATCTTTCACAGAAAAGCTATGTCTACATACATGTTCACAGTCATTGCCTCAGTGTTCTACTTTGCTTCTAAGGACATGACGTCTATTTTCCATGTAATTTTTCAGACAGTATTTGAAGCCATTTATTTTATTTTCTCAAGGAACTTTTCAAGCAGATTTTTCCATGTGGTGAGCACCAGGGACCACGATTCTCTCTGCATTGATACTCTCCTGTCTAGGCAGTGTGGTGATTTGCAGTTGGTGGTGAATTCTGCTGAGGAGGAATGTCAGTGTAGAAGCGGTGAGCACAGAGCTTTGTAAGCCTCTGTTCACTGCTCTGTCTCCAGTGCTCATGAGAGTGCTTGGCACACAGTAGGGGCTTGATACATACTTGTTGGTTTTATTTGTGGAATGATATGTTGACTACATGATTACAGTGTGCTTTTAAGAAATTTTAATTGTTTCCATTTTCTGTGTTGCTAGATTTTTAATATTTTAATCAGCATACGACAAACATTTCTGAAATAATTTCAGATTTTTCATTGACGCCTGAAGTGCCATTTACTCTTTTGCCATTATTAGTTTCTTGGGACTTACAATCCTTAGGGAAAAAAATGATTAGACTTAAAGAATTAGGAATTTTAGGGGAGATCTAGCTGGTTTACTTTAATAGCCTTGAAGATGAGATAAATGACACCGAGGATTACCGAGTTTTTGACAATTGTTTCTCAATCCCAGATTTCCTGATTCTGAACCTGATGTTCTTTTGGGGGTTATTAAGCAAATACCTTAAAGCTTTTCCTCTCTGGTGTTCTCTCTCACTCTTGGTCTCTCATCTGTGAGTCCGTTCTTTAGATGAATTGGGGAATAGTGAAGTCCGCAGCAGAGCAGGACTGGGGGGTGCACTTCACGTGGGAATGTCTTGGGCCTGCTGCAAGGGGCAGCCGGCAGAAAACAGCGAGCTGGCGATCTGCCTCCCTTGCAAAGTTATTTCTCTTATTACAACAGAGCTAATTAGTGGATTTTCTAATGTAGGGAAGTGTTGCTGTTAGTAAAAGTTTCCTCGGCGCCAGAAAGCAGATGGTGGCTGTGAGCAGTGCTTTCTTTTGCCAGGTTTTGTATATGCTTTCTAAACCTGCAAGAGATTTTGCTTTCCCAGATTTCAGACTTCAGATTTTTTTATTTCTGAATAGAAATGGAAGCTTATGTTTAAATGTACGTGCCTCATGTGGCCCGTTTGACACATCATAGTTACTTGAAAATGTTGAGTAACATTTGATGTTCTGCATGAACTTCTCTGAGAGCCTTGGGACATTTTTACGTTGTTCTAGACTTTCTCTCCTTACAGAAACCAAGAGCTTGTGCTTGGAGATTGGCACAATATGGGGTTCTGGTAGGGTTATGAAAAGCAGCCTATAAGATTTTCTTGATGTGGAAATCTGTTTTATTTTGTCTTGTTTTGCTGCCAATTACTGTGTAAATACCAGTTTTTCTCAGTGAGGTTCCTAAGAGCCTGCATCTATTCATTATGACGTCAGTGTTTGTGTGCTGGTTTGAATAATTCCTTTGCCTCTCTACTACTGGTGAGATGTCATTCTCTTTCTGTTAATTTTAAATTCTCTTTTTGCCTAATCCTTTTTTATGAAATTCCTTCCAAAAATGTTTGTTTAAATCCTTCCTCATTGAAGTGTAAGCATGTCTGTACAATACCAACATGGCTGTATTAAAACAAAGTGCTTCCTGATTTTAAGGCCAATTGGGAGAATATGCGACTATTCTCCCAATAGACGTGAGGCTGTTTTGTATGGTAAAGACTTAAGGCTTCGTTGACTAGCACTTTAGAAATCTTTTCCTTTCTGCAGAACCTCCATTTAGAGCAGAAAAGGAAATAGTTAAATCATTAGGTGAGATGTTAAAGTATAAAATAAAAATGGAAAATGAAACCAACTTAGTGATATTTTAAAAAATTATTTGGGTAAACATAAAAAGAATTATCCCAAAGTTACTAAATGGAAAAGTCTTATGAAATGACTGTTCTGTTTTTGGAGGGGATAGACAGAATCAAAGGAAAAGAAGGAAGGACCTTCACCCCTTAAATTTGCATCATTCCCATGTTAAATTCTTCTGCTACTGTTCCTTCTCCCCCCCCCCCCCCCCCCCCCCGTACTAACCTGGTAACTCAGAGACCTTATGCAGGGTATTATTTTACCTTTAAACCCTGAATAAACTCTGATTTTTTTTTTTACTTGTAACTCTTCCCATGTCTGTTGCAAATAAAATTTTCTATCTCAGCTGAAGAATTTCTATTTCTGACCTCTGGTTCAAATCATACCACTTCTGTTACTGTGTTCTTTTTTTCCCCCTCTTTTTACCATTTCTTCTTTTTCTTTGTTTTTCCCACTGATAATCTGTTTTTATCTTATTTCCTAGTAACCAAAAACTAAAACAGGACAGAGTTTAGAAAGGACACTTAAAGATATATTAAAAAAGATGATTTAGTCACCATGTCTCTTTGCTTTTTTTTAAGATTGTAATCTTAAAAGGTGATGCTGAAATCGCTCTGAACCACAGGTTAGGGCCCTGGCTCTGAATGCTGCAGGGGTTTAAGCTTTGCTGCACGAAGCCCAGCAGGCAGAGGGTGCAGGTGATATGTGAAAATGAGGACAATGATTGGCAGGGGAAGTTGTTCACTCCCCATCTTCTCTATAAGCTTTGGCTTGTCCATAGGCTTCCACCATTACCAAGAAATTGGGAAAACCCTGGAGTCCAGAGATTTGTCATTTTGGTTAACATGAAATGAGCAGATAAGCCATATCCTACTTATAGAAATCTCTACCTCCCCATCCTGCAGACTTTGGGAAAGGTTCTAACCTAGAAAAACTCCATGCCACCACCCCCAGTGAAGATGGAGGCAAGTAGATACTCTTAAAAAACAAGTAATGCACATTTTTATAAATGGTCAGAGTTGAATAAGTGGGATTCTTAGTCAACATTATGAGCTAATTCAGGACTGGGTAGTAGCTCACAGTGCCTTGCACACAGTAGGTGATCAATAAATGTTTGATGGACTGAAAGAAACAGGCTTCGTCCTCCTGAGGGTGATTAATTATTAGTAATCCCTAAAGAATGAATCTCATTGAAAATGATTTTTGAAAAGAGAATTCTTGTAAAATTCTAATCACTCACTCAGACTTTTTGACAAAGAGAAGTTGTTGAAATATTACTTATCTTAGAGACTAGCCCCAAAACATGATTTTTTTAAATTAAAATAATTCAAGTGACAAGAAGCTTTTTTTAAAAGCACATACTGCAGATAGTTCATTATATTAATCCTATATGAACTATTACTAGGTATTGGATGGAAGACAATTTAATTTTAGGATTATTACTAAGCACATTACTCATTCATATTGAGTTACTGAAATGGAAAATACTATCTCTCCTCACAATATAACCACAGAAAAGGATGTAGATTGTATCCTAAAATGAAAACAAAAATGACAGCTAAAAGGAACTCGAGGTGAAGGTTAGAGCACACCAGCTCCATTGGCACCAAACCCGGGTGGAAGTGGGTGTCCACTGTGGACAATTTGTGACAGCTTTTCTGACCTCAAAGCTGCATAAGTGAATTCATGTGTTTTAATAATCTAGGTGTTTTTTTTCTTGTTATATAGGATGTTTGCAGTTTTCTTATTTGTATCAACTCACATTTTTGAAATCTTATAATTCAGTATAGGTTTTGGTTATAAAGTTCATTGACTAATCTTTTTAGCATGTTCAACTGCTCCCTGGTATAAAGATACACAGAACTTGATGGCTTCCAAGTGTGGTTCAAACATCCAAAGCTCTTGAGATTAGCACCATGTGAAGAAATTTTAAAATATTGTACTGCAATTAATTTTAAATAACTTAGCACTGCATATGTGAGAAAGAAAGCCATGATAGAATCCAAATGGAAACTCCTAAAAGTGAAATGATTCAGTACATTTAAATCATTTCATCTATCTTAAAGACATGGGAATAAAACATACATGACTATTTCTACTTACATAAAGCTTGGGTGAATTTCTAAAGAATCACGTATCTTATGAGCTTTATTATGATAACTAGAGACCCAGTGCATGAATATGTGCACAGCTTACACCCCCAGGCTTGCAGCCCCAGCTGGTGCCCCCAGCCCCGCAGTCCTGCCTGGCACCCCGTGGCCTGGTGCTGCCCCCTCACCTGTTCCACCATCCCGCCTGCGGGGCAGTCGATTGGGGCCAGCCCTCCCCCACCCCTGGCCCGGCTTCCTCAGTGCCTCAGGCAGGGCCACTGCTGCCGCCTCTGGTCGCCCTCTGTGGGGTGATTGGCAGGGCAGTCGGGCCCTAGTTTGCACCCACCTTGGCCTGGCACCGCCCGCTCACCTGCTCCACCATCCTGCTGTGGTCCCACTCTTGTCAGGGCCCATCGGGGCCAGCAGTGGCTCCACTGCCGCTCACTGCCAGTGCTGCATTGCCGACGCCCGCCATGTTTCGTGCCACCCCCTGGTGGTCAGCACACATCATAGCAAGTGTTCAAACTCCAGGTTGAACAATTTGCATTTTAGGCTTTTATTATGTAGGATATGGAGAGTCTGAGGACCATTTGATAGGCCAAATGAATGTTAACTTTCTATATTCATGCATATTTGTTACAGGTTCAGAAACCAAGTCATTAGGGCAAAGTTATTATCAATGTGGAAATTGATACTATTTTAAAGTATATATATATATATATATATATACACACTAGTATATGTATGTATGTATATATATATATGTATATATATATATACTAGTATATGTGAATATATATATATATATATATATACACACACACACACACATATATATGTATATATATGGAGATATATCTGAAGTATTTTTTAAAGTATTCTAAATTTTAGGATCTGGACTAAATTCTTTAAGGATACCTTATTCAGTATCTCCTAAACAAAAAGTTTTCTGGTGTTCTGGATGACATGATTGATCAGGATAGAAAGAGAAAACATTATTTATGGGCTTCTGTGGCCAGGGTTGGCCAAGTCACTGAAGATAAATATTTGCAACTCTTAGTGGGCTATTTGCAGTCACTTATAAAGAAGAGACAGTCTTTGATATATAGTGGTTATTGCATTCATATTTTATCTAATTGCATTTATGATCAGCAGCACATAAAAAAATACCACCTAGTCCCTTTTGATGAAATGGGAGTCCCCGTTTTCAGTGCAGCCATAAAATGAACAACTGGATTGCTAATACTAAGTTTCAAATGAGAATTCTAGAGCTGGACAGAGCTTTTAAAATATACCTCAGCCCCTTCCTTCTGGTCCTGGATTGAGGCCCATAAAGCCATAGGGTCAGAAAAATCCATCCAAGAACATCTGTTGACATCTCCCAATAGGCCCTGTTTTATTTCATGGCCTTAAAAGAGCTATTTTTCACTTGTGATTTCAATTCTATTTCAACAGACATCTATTTGTACCTATATGTTCCAGATACTGTGCTATCTGGCAATAAAAATAATGAGGTAGGAAATAAAAGTAAGTAGTCAATGTGATTCTTTAACTAGTTTATATACTTTAGAAAAACTGCTACTAGGTATTATACAGTTAGAGAATTATTGTTTTTGTAATTTAAAAGGCATTTTAAATCATGCCATTCAGCTCTCATAATCTTGGCAGTCAGGCAATTTGGAGGATGAGTAAATTGAAGTTCAGAGAAGTTAAGGGGCTTGCCTAATTCCACAGAGCTAACATGGCCAAAAACGCACTCATACCCAGGTTTTCTAATACCAGGTCATTTGCCTTTTTCATTGTACCACAGCTACCTTTGTTAGAACTGTCATTTCTGTTGAAGGGAGGACACCAGGCCTGATAAGGAATAACATTTCTCACTACCTGTGAAATTGTTTCTGAGAGAAAAAAATCTGATTTTCAAAGCTATTTTGATATTGTACACCGTTCCAAGTAATGCTAATTATGTGGTAATAGCTTTATATTTCACTTGAAAGAACTCTGCCTAAATCCTCTCTGTCTTGCTAGAAAAGTTAATACCACCCATTCCCAGCAATAGCTAGCATCCAGGCTACTGTGAATTCTGTTACAGGCTACAGTTAGTGGTATTGGTTGTTGTTAATTGTAAAGGAATAAAAGCTATTACAGATATGCACAGTACCATGTCGCTGTATATTAATTTAATCAGCAGATAGGACTTAATCAAGAGGGGATGCCACAGAATCTTGATTTTATTATCATTATCCTGATTGACGGAGGACATAGACCTTGCCTTTATTCATTTTGTATCTCCAGGTATACTGAATGAATGGCACATACTGGATGCATTAACGAATGCAATGAATTGATGAATGGAATAGGCCCAAAGACAAGGAGATTTAAAGAAAGAAGTGCTGTTTCAAGACAATGTTCCAGTATCATTTCCCCCTTTGATTAGGAGTAGTGGTGTGAATGTTGCTAACACTGCAGAATCGCAGACTTGTCTAAACTCTCTAGTTATATCTCTCACAGTGGTGGAACTCATGAGTACACTGATAGTCCTGTTTTCTTAAATACTTTAGGGAAAAAAGAAAGAAAGAAACCCCAAACTTCCTGATTTATTCAACCACAGAATCTCCAACCTTCTCATTTAGGAGTCTGCATTTTCTAAGCAAATTGTTACTATGCCATTCTCATTTCTAGTCTTCCATAGAATTATTTTCATTTTCTGGGTATGGCTATTACAGGGTCCAGTTGGTTTTTGAGAGTTTGGTCATTTAGTCAGTGGATTTAAATATCTTCTACCATGTTTTCTCCCTGTTCCCCATTCATCCCCCCACAATCAATTCTTAATTTCCTTCCCACCCTTTTTCCTTTCCAAGCAGGAAAATGTCACAGTGACCACCTTGTCATCCAAAATTCCATCTGAACCTTAGCTCTGGGGGTCTTCTTCTCTGGGCCTTAACCTTACTTTTAGACAGTTGTCATTATCTTTGTCTAAAGGTCATAGCTAAATTGAATAAAAGGAAAGCTGTGTTTTCCTGTCGATGCACAAAGGCAGTATTGACTTCCCTAATCCAGTTTACTGAGGGGTGAGAGAATTAAATTAGATATCTAAGCACAGAAATTGAGAGCCTTTGAAAACAAAGATAAGGAGACAAGACTGTATTTTCCCTTTTCCTGGGAGCTCTGGGCTCAAGATTTTGCAGGTGTGTCATCTGATCCATGGCTTACATCGATCAAAACTGTGCCAATGCATATTTAATTAGCAAGGGGACCCTGGGTGCATTATAGCCATCATCCCTATATTGAATGGACTGTCAGACTTTCTGCACACTTCTCCACCCCCACCTTCCCCTCAACTGGAGTCCCCTCCCTTGCCTCCTGGTTTGGGAAGCTTCATTTTGTTTGAGCAGCTAAAAAGTTTCTTTGTTTTTAGCTGCTGATGCATACAGCACCACTGAGGAGAATACAAACAAGTAGAGTCCTAAAGTGTTTATTTTGTCTAGGAAGACAAGCTAAACCAATTGGATTCCTTTGGTCAGATTTTCAAACCCTGTAGAAAACCAACAAGAAAAAAAACAAAAAGAAAAGAAATATACTGTTCAACTCTTCCTGTATTATAAAGAGTTAGTTGTATTAAGATTTTAAAAAAAGAGGATTACAGGATAACTAATAATAGAATTAAAAAATACATATCTTATATTTTGATAGAAAAGTATTTTCTTTTAAAAACTCCGTTTGATCATCAGATAGGGCATATTAGGAAATTTTTTATTTAGTCCAATTTGTGTGACAAAAATTCACCATTCTGTCCTGAGTCTGTCATACTACTAGGGAATGAAGTTATTTAAGACAGAAGGTGGGCAAAAAGTTAGAGCTGGATATGTTTTGTTTTGTTTTTTAAGTCTCAAAGGTTTCATGGAAGCTTCTATTGGTAAGGATTCTTAAAGTGACAGGAGGTTTGGAGTTTTGCCTCAGACAGGTTATTTCATGGGATTGTGGTCACCATTCATTTTCACACAGGTTACAAAGCCTGAATACCCAGACAGTGTTGTCTGATAAACAGATGCAATGCACCAAGACTGCTTAGAATAAAGGCAACAGACTGTGAGCACATGTTTAGGACTCATTTAAACTCATCAGCATAGTGTAGCTTATAGTTCTCTGTCTCTATTCTACTTTTGAGGTAGCTTCTTGCTGATAAAGTAACAGGGAAATTTTCTTTTTCTGCTACAACTTGATGCAGAGACTCATGGGAAATTCATTTGCATACATCTTGTTACAAAGACTGACTACTTCCTGGCTTAGACAAAGTGTTGCCTGATAAACAGACTTAACACACAAATGTCTGTCTGGAATAAACAATGGCAAGCTGAAATTTACATTTCCATTATCAGAGATAATCTCTTTCCCAGTATATGGGAATTAAGTACCCTTTCTTTAAAGCCAGGTCTGTAATGCTGATGGTCTATACCAGAATCACATAGTGTGTGGGTTGGTATTGATATTTTAAAGAAACAACAACAAAAAACTTGTGTGGATGGGAATATTTATACTGCAATGGTAAATGTACATTTTTTGGGGCACCTAACTGTTTCAAATCCAGTTTTTCTTGCATTATTATATTGGATCCCACAAGATTCTTGCTAAGTTAGGCAAAATAGTCATTAGTGTCCCCACTTAACAGATGAAGAAACTGAAATCCAGAGCAGTTAAATTATAAAACTGAGGTTTCTTTTTTGGGGGTGCCATCTTTTTACCATTTCAGACTCCTTTTAATACTGACATATGAATGAAAAATGTTAATATTTAGAGTACTACCTTAAATACTTAAATGGCATGGTTACCCTCAACAGAGGGTATTTTATTACTTTAGTACATTTCTTTACAGATATCCAGATACATGAAAATAATGCATGTAGACTAAAACTTAATTATGCGTTATTTTCATTTGGCATGTGTTTTTATAATGTGGAAGTAGACAGGGAAAATTTCTACTTTCTGTTGTATAGATGAATATATGAGTACTCTTCAATTACATACTCTGTTTAAGAACTTAAAGAACTTAACTGTTATAATTAATTTTATTTATGAGGGGAAAAAAGTTGACTACGAAGGGGAAATTACCACAATTCTGATGTATGCAATAATGTTATAGTAACAGCTTTTAAAAAAATATATATTTTTATTGATTTCAGAGAGAAAGGAAGAGGGATAGAGAGAGAGAAACATCAGTGATGAGAGAGAATCATTGATTTAGCTGTCTTCTGAACATCCCACACTGAGGATCGAGCCCACAACCCAGACCCGGGAATTGAACAATGACCCCCTGGTTCCTAGGTCAAACCTCAACCACAGAGCCATGCCAGCTGGGCTATAGTAATAGCTTTTTAAGCAGGTCTTTGTACATGAGTGGGAAGATGACCAGGTTGATTCAATAGCTTGAATTCTTAATTGATCAACAGGTCACTATCACAAGTCAAAACAGCCTCTATTATGGGAAAAACAAAACTCAAATGACTACCTAAGCACTTGTTTATTTTAGTCATAGAAAATGTGAGGAATTATAAATGTAGTCAGAATATCTCATGCTTTTGTATATCTTTAGTAATCACATATTCTTCCCATTGAGTTCATCTGTAACTACAGAGAAAAAGCTGATTATTATTTGAAATCAGCCTCATGGGAAGACTGAAGACTTAAAGATTGAGTCATTTTGTCATTACGTTGAGAGTGACTGAATTTGTATTTTTAAAGCTTAGAAATGATTTCCCCTCACTGTCATAACACAATAGTTACGCCATTTTTTCTCTCAATGTGTTTAAACTGTGTATCATACCGCAACCTCCTTGCGCACATAGAAAAATAACACATTTATGAGTAGGTGATAAGACAGTTGAATCATTCTTCAACCTAAACCATCTCATCATCATACATAGCCCCAACTAAACAGATGGGCCTTGAATGTCAGCATTAATGCCAAAAAATCTCATTTCTGCAAATTTAATATTTCACAAATTCTTCTTCAGAAAGGATTTGTAAAAAGTTTTAAGCAGGAAAGCGGTAGCCACCTACATTATGTAATGCTCTTCAGTATGTGATACACAGGAGTGGCTTAGGGGTGGATCTCCCTCCCGAGCAGCTGGCCGCCCCCGGGGTGGTCTGGTGGAGCCCTTCCAAGTCTCTGCTGCATGAACACAGGCTTCCTGCTCCCTCTGAATCCTGATTAGAGGAGAGCAGGCCCAGTGTGTGCAGATGAGCCTGCTCCTTTTGGAACCAGAGCGTTTCCTTCCCCAAACGCCCCGTCTCCCTTTGGTGAAGGACTTGCTCTCTCTACTTTGATTGCTGCAGATCATGCACGCACACACACATGTCCATGCAAACACTCTGTTCTAGCTAACTGGGGAAGTTGTATTTTAAACACAATAAAGATAAGACTTGCCATTTAAAGAACAGGGGAGTGTTTCCACTTAAAAGCTAAGAAAACTTTCATGCTATGACTCACCTTACAGTTTACCTGTTTTAAAACATAGGTTATTGTATGTTTTTCATTAAGTGGGCCACAGTTATATACATTAATTGACATAAAATTTCAGTTTGGTTATTTTACCTATTCTCTGGAAATGCTAATAATAATTGAATAATTTTCGTGGTCCAGATTTAAGGATGGTATTACATATTTCTGTTAGTTCTTTGTCATGACCATGATGGATAATGTATTTAGCTGATGCCATTGTATTCATCAGTGTTTACACATAAGCTACACATTATTTATACATATGTGCACCTTTACACTGACATTCTACATTCTCAAAGATTTTTTTCAAATATTTCCTCACACCCCAGTCTTTAAGGTCATGGTGATACTGGAAAAAATAGACAATATTTCTAAGTATTTCAAAAAAGTACTATAATACTTCTTTGATAACTGTAGCTATGAGACTAATGAGCGAAACGTGACCCTCATAGCCATTTGATTATCTAGATTTCCTTACTGTAATAAACAGGCTATGATACTGGGTGATCAAAATAGAGTAATTCTAAACCTTACACTACCAATCAGAAATATAATTATTTTCCCATCGTAACATTGTGGATGTGGAAAAATGAGTATCAGTATTCTCTGACCTGACTCTTCTGCAGAGGGATCATCTCCCTAAATATAAAAATCAAAAGCTTACCTAAATGCTGAACATCTCTAAAGGCTACAATTCTAGAGAGTAACTGTTTGTTATATTCAGAGTATAATCACCCTTACTTCTTATTTTCTTTTACCCCAGGAATGCTCTTAAATCTTAATTTATTTGCAGGAAAGTATTCATTCCTGTCTTTGCCTTTTCTTTCTCACACTATAAACAACTCCAGCTCTTTTCTGTGGCATTTTCACTTTATTTCTTCCACTTGACTAACTCATTTTTGTTTCTGGGTACCTCCTGGTTTCTTTATACTGCCTTTTAATCTGGGAGATTTAAAACTGGACACAAAATTCGAACGAAGGATTTTCAAATTTCATCTTTAGCCAAATCATTATACTTGTAGGGAGGTTGAAACTTAGGCTAAGTTATTTTGTTAGTGGAACGAGAGTTTGTACTTTCATGGTCTATAGACTTGTGCTGATAGCATGTTGACTGAACAGGAATTACCCTGGTTTGTTTTAGGGTAGGAAGGCTTCTTCACCACAGCGTGCCTGTTCTTCCTTTATCAGCTATTCACACAACAGTCAGTAGCATTCTGAGGTGCTCTTTGGGTGTCAGAATATGGCAGGTTTCTCTTTGAATTTTTTGAATGCGTGAAATATTCCTCTATTGTCCATCATTTAAGTCTATACATAGTTCCAGGGACCTCCTAATGTATCACACACCATCCTGAGCTCCTGCTGTTCTGAGGAGCCTCTTATGGTTGTGTCGGCCAGGGGATCATAGGAGGTGATCATCTAAACACTGTGCAAGGTCCCCACACCCGACCCGAACCAGAGGGATGTGCCTCTCTCACCCCTGCCAGACCCCACAAAAGGGGGAACATCTAGCAGAAATAAAGGTATTTTCTCCCTCCTTTATCATTTTAGAAGTCCCAGTCCCCTTTTAGGTTTTAGGTTGTGAACTTAGTATATTTTTCAGTCACTGGCCATGGTTCAGTGTTAGAAAGCTTAACAAGTAAAAATTCATCTCCTTAGTTCAGCAGCCCTTGAATCCTTGGCTGGGCCAGGTACCCTTAAGGTACTGAGGATAAAACAAGAGTTTTCTTACAGAGCTCAGATCCTCATAGGAGATCATTTAAAATCACCTCAGTACCTAAGTACAACTTGACATATGTCACACCATAAGAGATACATACACATTGAAGGACTGGAGAGGAGGAAGTTTAATTCTAGGTCAAGATTTAGCAACATTCCCTCTTTGCTTCATTCCTAAAGAACATAAAACACATGGAAATAGAGCCTATATTTTTTTGTCTAATCACTTTTAGCATCTTGACATGTTTTTGTCATTCTTCACTTTCCCCAAAGGGGTATTTTCTGAGATTTCATGCTGAGGGGAGTTGGGGGAATGCATATGTGCTTAAGTAGCAAATGCAGTGCGAGGTTTCTGTTTTTGCATCGCACAAGCTTATGGAAGCAGAGACTAATATGTAGGCATTGGGATTTATTTTATTCCTTTCCCCAGTGATTATGTTGATAGTGAAATATCTTTGTCTGAGTACTTCAGCAATATAGCTGTAGGCGCCATAAAATGCATAGATAGATGGCCACCAGTTCAATTAAGAAGTCCCAACCCAGCCTCCTATATGCAAACCCAGTCTATTTTAGGTTTAAATTTCTGCTCATAAATTTTTTAAAAACCAAAAGAAATATTGCTTTTCAAGGTTACATTGAAGTCTAAGGTTTCTTTAACAAAAAGCAAATCCCTAGATGGGAAAAAAATTGATAACCCTAATGTACTTCCTCACAGTAGCATTTCCAACTCCATCATTTAAACATACTTTAAATAATATTCTCTTCATATACAAATCACCTAGTTTTCAACCAGGTGACCAGAGAAAATCATTGCCAAATGTAACATCTAAGATTTGGAATCCAATTCTATGCAGTCAGGCTTGTTTTTGGGTGGGCCTCTAATTATTTCAGGTGGAAGGAATCAACTAATCACGGGATAATTGTCCAAAAAAGTCAGACATAATGTTACCTTGGCTGCTGATAGGCCGCTACCAAGTGTAAAAAAGAGAAGAGTAAATTAATTGTTAACCTTCATGATAGTGTTTTAATGCAAATGCCCAAGAAAGAGATCTTTCATTTGTATCAATTATGTATGGGTCGGAATTAATTTGTAATTCTGGTCATCTGGTTGGCTCCATAACAGCATTGGTGACCTTTTGCAACAGCAGAGAAAGTGTCCATGTGTGCTCAGCATAGAATAGCACCAGAATAGCACCGGGACTCGGTAATTTTGTCCCTCGGTTCAGAGAGGAATGGTTTTAAATGGTCCATGGTAGGAAATAATTATTGAAGTTTTAAAATCATTTACATTTTCTTATAGATCTTTGACTTTGCTTATCCCTTTTCCAGGATGGCGTATTTTACAATGCAGTCCTCTGTGGATAACAGCATCTCCAGCTTTTGAATAAAACTGGAGAAATTAAATTCCGTTCCCAGTTTGGCAAAGTGCCTTCTCCAGTGTTTGTATCTGAGCTTTCACAGGAGCACTGCCGCCCCTTTCAGACCAACTCTCAGCAGTCTCCTGCCGCTCGGTCCTTTGCTATTTGTTTGCTTCTTTTTCCATGGCTTGGAATTTTAAACTTTCTTTGAACTTATCTTTTGTTGCTGTTCATGTTTTCTGTAATCATGTTGTATTTCTCTGAAGATACAGTGGCAAATCAAATGTAAAGGCAAAGTAAAAAAAGAAAAGTCCACTTGAGATTATTTTAAAAAATTGGGTCTCTCATTACCCTTTTTGCCTTCATATTAATGGATAAATGTCAGGAAATTAATTGGCTATTGTATGTTGAAATTAATTGAGATAGACAATATTTTTTTTCATTTATTCACGAAGAACTGATTAATTATGAAGATATTACACCTAGAAGAACATTGTCTGAGCTATCATATAGAAAGTGAGGTTTGCTAGTATTACTCCAAAGGAAATGTTCTATTTGGCAAGATTTTATGTTTCTATTTTGGGATATGATCAGGAAGGATTTTAACTTTTCCTAAAACAAAATTATATATTTAATTTAATTTTTATTTTGGATATTAATGCCTTAAAATTTTCCAGGACAAAAATAATAAAGGTATTCCTTCCTTCTAAAACATGTTGACTGTCTTTTCAGAATATCTCATTTTTAATTTTTAATGGCAAAATTATAGGATTTTTTTCTTAGAAAAGAATGAAGGCAGCCACACCATATTTTTAAATTGTTTGCTATAAAAATAATATTCATTTATGAAGTTAAAATTTAAATATGGTTCAACATTAATTTTCACTTTCAATTTTTAGTGCAGGCTTTGTATTTCGTTTCATGGTTCACTCTAAAGGATTTCTCTAAAGTTTCTTGACCTATAATACTTTTTACTTTTTTCTTCACTAAGGCGATTGTTATAAGATGATAAAAGCAATCACTTTGCCAGACTTAAATAAAAATTCACATTCCACATATTTTGTTAATTGAACCATTGAATCAACGTAGAATTCTTGCTATGGTCACCAGGTTAAAATCATCTGAAAAATTTTAGATAGACATTTTCTTTATAGTATGTTCCTATAGTTAAAATCTTCATTTGCTTAAAAGCAGGAAGACTTTCTAAGTTATAAATTAGCAGTTCTCAACCCAGAGTCACTAGTCCTGATACTTCTTTTTACACTATCTCCAAGAAAGAGAATGGTACTGCCCTAACTCTGTTGAAATAGAGGCAATATTTCCAGTTTATTCAGTTATGGGTCATGATCTTTTGATCTTGCATTGAACTTCTTGCTGAAAGATGGTCAAATTTCAGACAGTTAAGTCTAATCCTATAAAGTCAAGGTAAAGTTTGGATTCAGGCTTTTCACAGATAATATACATTTTTCTAGAAAAATACTTTCATTTTTAGATAATGTTTTATACCATGTTAAGTCTCAGAAAATGTTTTACATCAAAAAGTTTTCCCCTTGACATATTTTGCCTAATTTTTTTCCACCTAGCTAGTTCTTTCAATTCTGTGAAATTCTTTTGATCTAACTTAATTTTAACCTCGTTTTTAAATCATTTTATTTTACATGATCCCATTTATAAGTTAAATTACTTGAATTAATTTTTTTAGTTTGAAATGATTGTGTGTGTTTTTTTAAAAAAAGGAATTCGATAAAGGGTGTGCAAGAACCTGTCTTTGCTAAAATGTGGGAAATGTACCTTTTAGAAAGACACCACTGATTTATCCTGTTCAAGGAAATGTGCTAGAATATTAGGACGCTGGTATTTAATGGTGTTAGTCTGCATAGTCTGTTGCTGTAATTCAGAGCTAAATATCAACAGAACTTGTTACTGTTATTTGGGCTGCTTTTATATACCAGCTTCAAAACATGTTTTGACACTTTATTATGTTCTGAATCAAGCTTCAGATGTGTGTAATGAAGGATGAAGTCTTGATCAGACTCTAGTGTATAAATCATGGAGAAGAGCAGTTTGGAAATGGTCTGTAAGAGAATGGTCTTTCTGAAGAGTTTCAAGTTATGATCTGGCACAAGCCAAACACACTGGAGGCGTAAACAAAACCGAGGTCCTCTCTAAGGGCACAGGCTGCTGTTGCTGCTCCCCATTCCCCTTTCTTTTCTTTCTTTGTTCATCATGTTATTTCTGTAACATTCTCACTCCTGGTTTATATGCTGAACTTTTTGAGAAAGTCTGGCACCTCTGATCCACTTTCTCTCACAGACCCCATAATTGTTGGCTGTATTTTTATGTTTTTCAGATTCAAGTCAATCTGAAAGTCCCAGCCAGCCAAGTGATGCTGACATTAAGGACCAGCCAGAAAATGGTAAGTTTAGCTTTGAGAGTCTACAGTAGCCAGCAGCTAATCAAGTACAAGGATTTCAGAGTCTGCCCTATGGGTGGCCCACAGTAGGAACAATGGGAGGACTCAAGGAGTACTCTGGACCACTCTCGCAGCCCCCCACCACCTCCACCCCCACACACTATTGGGTACACATGGCACTTTAGTTCCTAAGGAAGTTGATGACTAGACAGGTGGAGTTGACTTCCCAAATTAGAATCTTTTACAGCATAAGTGAGGAATCAAGACTGTTTCATTTCATGTTCGTTCCTTTAAAAGTGGCCTATGCCCCGCGATCTTCTTCAGTAGTAATTTAAGATCATTGACAAGTATTTTTGAGGCCTTTTAAGAGTTCAACACTTTGCTCATGGCTTTAAGAAAATGATCTCTGTCTTTGAAGGGTTTTCGCTTTAAATTGTCTAAAAAAACCCAATAAGGGTATATGACTATTAAATTCCTCAATTACATAACTATATAAACTCTCTGGTACAGAAATTTGAATAGATCCTTTGTATACAAATACAATAGCATCCAATAAAGTACAGAATTTAAGGTATGTACTCCAAGTATGGAAAAGATTATAATAGGTTCGAATTTTCAATTGAGTAAAATCATCAGTTTCAATAAAAACCAATAAGTGAACTAGAAGTACTTATCATATGATAAACATTATATTATGTACTTTCACAGATATCATCTCATAGAGTTCCCAAATGCTCACCTTGGTCATTGAACTGAAGGCTCTAATGGGAGTACTTGACATTAAGGGGCCTGTGAGGGGAATATGGTGCTGTGGTTAAAACTCAGGTTGAGGTGTCAGACCTACATTAAAGTTCTACCTCTTCTGTCCCTTACCTTTGTAATACTGAATAGGTTATTTAACTCTCAGGGTACAGATTTCTTCTTCTTTTAAATAGTATGGTAATATTACCTACCTGTTGAAGAATTAAGTAAGATCATATGTACATATTCATATAGTTTATGTTTTAAAAATTGTTGGCTGTTGTTTAGTATAATATATTATTTTCTAGTCAGTATAATCCAACAATTTTTATTCCATCTTTGCAGAATGAGCTCATTCCTTGAGTCTCTCTTCCTTTTGTTGTTCTATACATGTTTCCATTTTGAATTTCCATCTGATCTGTTGGAATAGATAGGTAAACTGAATTATTGTAGGATGGAGGATTGAGCTTACCACATTAGATATCCTATTGCTAATTTTCCAGGGTTAGTTTAATTTCCCAAGCCTGCGAAATTTTTTGTAACATTGTTGGGCTCTAATATTAAATATGGACTGTCTGGTGATTCATCTTCTCTTCCTGGTATGTTGGTGGCATTTTCTGTCAAAGTTGTCTTTTCAAAGCAGGCATTAAAGAGAGAGAGAGAGAGAGAGAGAGAGAGAGAGAGAGAGAGAGAGAGAGAGACTGCTGAAGCTTATTTATAGAGGCATAAACAGCTACATCTTATTTTTTGTTAATATTTATAAGAGTGATTTATAGATTAGTTTCATTCTTTATATCCTTCTTGACTTACAGGTGATGCCTTAAATGTGTGTTTTTTTTTTCATATATTATGTTTATCTACAATCTGCCTGAAGTTGTGTTCAGAGATAATTTTTTTTTTCATTTTTAAAATGTTATGGGCTGTAGGAGTATGTGGTTCACGTACTTAGGTCGGACGGCCCCTCCTGCAGGCCTGCGATTCATCTGTCTTCATAAAATGGCCGACAAGCTGTTCACATGCAAATATAAATTGAGAGCATGAGAGGCCTGGCATGCTTTTCTGGAGCTGCCTGCAATACCGATATTGTGTGCTTTCCATTCCAAAAAGCAACCAGGACTGAGCCTAGATTTTTCGGCCAAAGGCACAGTGATAACTAGCCAAGTTCATTTTAACCCCAAATTACTTAGTGCTACCTCAAGGATTCACGGTACCATTTTGGGGGACTGTATGAGTTCAAAGAAAGAAAGTATTAATATCTCGGAGAGAAAGTTATAAATTTCCATGTTTCCAATTTCTATTTATTTCAAGAAAAAGAAGTAGAAGTTCCTTTGTCTGAGACAACTCGAACTGAAGCTGAGACCAGGGAAACATCAGCCTATTCAGTTTCCTTTATCTGTCTTTTGTCAATCTCAGATGCAGTTATTGGAGAAAAATGATTTTATCTCTTCCCTAAAGACATAATCCCCAAAGGAAAATAATTGAAGATTTCAGGACTAGGTATTTACATGCATTAGATAACTTCCTGGGACTGCTTTGATCGAGTGTTCTTTTGTTTTCCATAACCTCAGGTTATAGAATATGAGCTCGTGAAAGGTTTTTGTTTGTTTGTTTGTTTCATTTTTGTTTTTAAAGAGGGAACTGTCATAAATGTGTCAACAAAACTCTAAGAAGTTTTGGAATCCTGGTGGATAAAGAAGTGACAGACTCTGGTCTTCAAATAAAGTGGGAACTCATTACTCCTTCTTTATGTATAGAAGCAAGGGGAAATAATCTTCTTTTATCCTAGCTCTTGAGGAGAAAGGTAATGGGAAACGAATGGTATTTTCCTAGTAAACCACGGAGAATGAATAGACAAATGGTAACATGCTGTTTCATCCAAAACCATAAACTAGGCTATGTAACTTTACCTAAAGTGGATGCAGCTGTTTCTTCCTTGTCCAACCAGTCTGGTTTTTTCTTTTTTTTTCTCTCTGTGGAATTTTTGCTTTCTTTTTTTGTACTCCCTTAAGACTCAACTGTAAAAGAAAACAAATCTTTGTCCAATTAGAGTATTAGATGGGAATTTTAAGGAATTATCCAAAGCGCAAAGATAAAATATCGGAATCTTCAAAATTCCAAATTGGTCTAATAATTGAAACTCTACCTGCAGAATCAAACAGATCTGAGTTCAAAGGAAATAATGCCTGGATGACTTTGAATAAGCTATGACCCCAATCTCAGTTTTCTTATCATATCAGTAAAACAGGAATACTAAAAGAGCCCACCTCATGTGTATTAAAATGAGAATATGCATATGAAACAGCATAATGCCTGGTTCATAGTAAAGACTCAAAGGTAACCATTGCTACTATCCAGTTAAAGCTTGCCATATGTGTAATGAATACACATACTCGAGAGGTCAAAAGCTGGGAGCCTGAGATTGAAAGCATGATAGTGTGAGAATAAACCAAGACTTAGAGACAACTTCTGTACTAGTAGGTACTTACTCTGTTCTGAAATGTCAGCCATAAATCTCCTTAAGTCTGTCTGTAATCCTCACAGTGCCATATCTATCTCACTGTTCAGTTCTAGTCCTCACATTCTGTTCTGTCTTCATCCTCCAGGAGTTGAGAACTACCAAGGCAATTCAGAGTTGATAGAAACTTCAGAATTAGTACTCAAGAAAAGGTGGTTCTGGAAAAAAGGGATTCCTCCTAGATGTCTTCAGTTTTAGCCAAGGTTTTGCTCGGCTCAAAGCAAATAGAATGTGGCTCATTAAAAACTACAAGCTGATTAAGGGTAGGATTCATGACAAATTCCTTTTCAAAACATCTTGCATAACACATAGCTCTGTGCCTTGAACTTAGTAGGTACCTGATACTTATTTACTTAATGAATTAAGTTAATTAATAGAGGAATATGTTGTCATTATCCCCAAATCTTTTTTGAGTGTGTGCTCACTGTTGATTTATTAAAGGTTTTAAAGGGAAAAAAGTACAATAAAACCCTGGAGAAGATGAAAATCTAATTTGGGTGTGGGAAAGCTGTATGCAGACGCATGGACATACATAGACAGAAATGATTAACGGTGCTAGGGAGCCAAGGTTAGGGACTAGGTAATAATGGACTTAGTAGATCAAGTCGTGCCTCAGCTTCCACCCCACCCCAATGAGCAGGTGTGATCAAATGCAGTTGACCTTGAGCAATACAGGTTGGAAGTTCGTGAGCCCACTTATATGTGGATTTTCCCACCAATAAGTACCTGTATTGTTTTTGATCAGTGGTTGAGAGTGTGCAGATGTGGAGGGCCGCCTGTAGGCATTGTTCTATGCCATTTTATATTGGGGATGTGAGCATTTGTAGACTTTGGTATCCACAGGGATCCTGAAACCAATCCCCCTCTGATACTGAGGGGCATCTAAGTGTTGGGGGAATTAAAAGTTATATGTGGAATTTTAAAAAAATATATTGATTTTTTTACAGAGAGGAAGGGAGAGGGATAGAGAATTAGAAACATCGATGAGAGAGAAACATCGATCAGCTGCCTCCTGCACACCCCCTACTGGGGATGTGCCCACAACCGAGGTACATGTCCTTGACCGGAATCGAACCCAGGACCCCTCCGTCCGCAGGCGGATGCTCTATCCACTGAGCCAAACCGGTCAGGGCTATATGTGGAATTTTGACTGCACAAGGAGTTGGCATCCCTAACCTCCAAGTTATTCAAAGGTTGCTTGTATATGAAATACCATCATGTTAGCGTATGCTACAGTACCATAGGAAATGTAATCCTGACAAAGTTCTCAGCTCTGACTGGTATCATTTGTTTAATCCTTTTGCTTATGCTGAAACCCCCTTTCTGGCTTTTCAAGAGCTCCTGAAGGTTTTAGGTCTTGTTAGACTTTGACTTGCAACACCTACTCAAACCACCTTGGAGAATTTCCATGATGTGCTTTGGCTACTGTTAAAAGTATTTATGGGACCGAACATTTGAAGTCTGTGCTGGATATTTACAGGGCCTGTGAACAGTCCTCCTAAGCTTGCAGTCTGTGGTGCATCAGGTCAGTCATTAATGAAGGAACAGCTCATGCGATAGTCCCTACTTAATTCAAGGCACGCTTCTTCAGGGCTACACTGAGTCAGTGTCCGAGGGAATAGCATATTCCAACATTGACACTCTGAAAGCATGTTTCCCACTGGGACTCACTGTGAAAGCAGCCTTAACCAAAAATAAACAAATAAAGAAAATGTGGGATTCCCTTGCCAGAGAAAGAAAAGCTGGGTTCACGTGTTTTGTTTTGTTTTCTATTTACTAACTCTCATCACCTGGACAGCCTACTACTAATAACCCAGTCTAAGTGGTTTTTAAAATAAGATGTTTATAACAGGAAATCAGAGTTGGGATTTAGGTTATTTTTTTAGGTTTCCTCATTCAATCAGTAGTTGCACATATGTTGGTGGCATAAACACTCTGCAATCAGTGGAAGACCATTAATCATGATGCTTGCCCCAGATTTTGAAAATTTCCAGCTCTACCTGCCAATTTGAAAATCACCTGGAGTATTAGCTGAATCTAGATTTCATGTTCACCATGTTCACTTGTGTCATTCCCATCTTACATTATTAAATGGGTATCATAGCTAAATGTTGCTAGCTGAACAAGGACTGTACTTTTCTTTAACCACAGTTGTTAGTATCTCCTTCGTTATCATTTGACTCATTTCTGTGAGTATTTTTGAGTATTTAAATATTTATGAAATAACTTCCAGGCTACTGACTTCCTGATTTAAAATTTATATGTAGGATTCACTTTGTAATTTGGGGGTTAGATAAAAGAACTGTAAATTTCTGTTTCTCTTTTGGATAAACATTCTTTTATCTGAAATTATTCTCTTTAAAAATTGCAGGCCTTCTTTCACTTTAACTTTTTTCACTACCTCCTCAAATATGTAGTGTATTGTAATATTATATTGCAATATTAATATATAGTGGAAAGGCAAAGTAAAATTTATAATTCCAAACTCTAAGAATTATCTCTTACTACTGGGTGGACTGCTTGTTATAGGAACTGTTTTGATTAATGTGTCTTTTTAGTTGAATCATTTTTAGGAATTTTGCAGGCAACGCAGCCTTACAGTGGCATCTTATTGAGAAAGCAGGAGAATTCTAGCACCATTGACTTGTAAATACAATTTATCAATATTTCATGATTTGCATGACTTTCTTTTACAATTACCTAGCAACAGTTATTCTCTGCAGTGTTCTTTCAAAAAACCCTGCAGGGGCAGACACAGTAGCGTGACCACCAAAATAGCAGCTATAACAGTAAGGATCAATATTGCAAAATATGAAGGTCCCATCTCAAGGAGACATTAAAACCTAAATGCTTTCTGGTTTCCAGATCTGTCTAATTAAATTCTGACTGATGAATTTTTAGCAATGCGATGAAGCTAGTCTCTCTTCCTTAAACTAGGGAACTAGAGTTTGGTTTTATCTAAAAATTTCAGTCTGAGACCAGGTGAATTGTGCTTTCTAAATATTGTTAGCAGATGTGATCCGTTGTTGTTTGGAGAGGCTCTTTAGGAATGCCTCCAGACAAAGGAAATTCTTAGATCTTGCTTGTGAAAGATGAGGTACCAGGTGCGGCTGGGGGCTTCCCCCACTTGGATCCCACAGAGCAGTGTGCCGAGCTTGCACTGGACCCACCGTAGGTAAGGAGCCTTTTCAACTGAAAAATAGGGAGGCAGTTCATAGTCATTTTAAAGAAGTAGTTTTACCTCACACATTATGGATATTTTATTATCTACGTACAGAGGATAACTAGCTGAATAGACTTTAAGTGGTTGGCTAGTAGCCAAAGTTGGGAATGTTTTAGACTCTGTTCCCCTGATTTCCAAATTCTGAAATGGACTGGCTGGGTGGTCTATTTCAGGCATCCTCCCTAGCATCCCTCCCCGCCCCCACCCCCCACACATCCCCACACACACCTTTAACCCCTCACACACAAATAGTTACAGAGGAAAGAAGAAAAAAGGGGTTTCTTTCTGGTCCTAAAATTTGTTTGTACCCATGACTCTTGTCCCAGGAGTGACAGCCATTGAGTGTTCATTGGATGTAACATTGCAAATAGAAAAGCATTGTTACATGTTTATTTATAATTTATTTGGGATTGTGCAGATTTATCCATAGATCTCTATTCTAAAAATACAAAGCAATACAATTCATGTAGTATTTGAATTGGGCTCAGAAAAGAGATCAGATGAGAAGCCGCCATCAAATCACAGTACAGTAGGAAGCGCACCTGGTGTAGGGCTGCAGCTCCACCTGCTATGACTCTGCTTGCCCTGTGATCTAAGCCTGCACCAACTCTGATGGGACCCTTTGACAGAAACATCCTTAGAAGGACTCCCATCTACTCCAATGGTTACTTTCACAATCCTCTCCTTCAATCAAAAATCAGCATGGTAAGAAGTCCTTTTTTTACCGCAGCATAGTATTCCATTGTGTAGCTGTACCACAGTTTTCTGATCCACTCATCTGCTGATGGGCACTTAGGCTGTTTCCAAATCTTAGCTATTGCAAATTGTGCTGCTATGAACATAGGGGTGCGTATATGCTTTCTGATTGGTGTTTCTGTTTTTGGGGGGATATATTCCTAGAAGTGGGATTACTGGGTCAAATGGAAGTTCCATTTTTAATTTTTTGAGAAAACGCCATACTGTTTTCCACAGTGGCTGCACCAGTCTGCAAGAGGGTTCCTTTTTCTCTGCATCTCCAACACTTGTCGTTTGTTGACTTGTGGATGATAGCCATTCTGACAGGTGTGAGATGGTACCGCATTGTTGTTTTTATTTGCACTGTTGTTTTGATTTGCAACAGCATGGATGGAACTGGAGAGCATTATGCTAAGCAAAATAAGCCAGTCAGAGAAAAAGAAATATCACACGATCTCACTCATTTGTGGAATATAATGAACAACATAAACTGATGAACAAAAATAGAACCAGAGTTATAGAAGCATCAAACAGACTGTCCAACCTATGAGGGAAGGTGGGAAGTGAGGGGGTAAGAGATCAAGCAAAAGACTTGTATGCATGCAATGAGCATAACCAATGGACACAGACCGGGGCAGGGGGGGGCGGGGTAAGAGGGTGAGGGTATGTGCTAGGGGTGGGGGCAGTCGGGGAGAGGTCAATGGGAGAAAAGGGAGACTTATGTAATACTTTAAACAATAAAGAATTTAATAAATAAATAAATAAGAAATCAGCATGGTGAACTATTAGGCAGGCTAGTTTGGGTCAGGAATAGTGTATGAGCTTTCCTTGCCACAAATAATAGGGTTTGATTTGACACTTGAGTGTGAATTTGTCATTTTAAAGTCTGTGTATTATTTTTTGGAAGGAATTATCCATTTGCAGATAATATTAGAAAACTAGATGTAATATAAATAATTTATTTGGGGATTTGGAGTCACTAATCCAGATTGATTAGTTGTCTGCTAGGAAAAAATCATGCGGCCACAAGGTTTTTGGCATGTTTTCCCCCTACAGCTTCCTCATTTTTTTTCTTTTTTCTCTTCTCTTCTTTGGGTTTTACTCAGCTTCAGGCAACTCTGTTCCCTTGGCATTAGCTTGTTTTTCAAAAAATCCGTTGGGATATCTCAAAATAGAGGTGGGGGAAGGGTAATATTTACTGCAGATTACTCTGCCCCATATCAGTTGTTCATTTCTTTACTGGTTGACTTTAACCCAAAGGGAACAAGGGAGTCTCATATGCCTGATCCACAGGCATCATATGGTGAATATCCAAAGAGAGAAGTGTAAAGGATGTTGTGGAGAGGCCCAGCAAAATAGAAATAGGCTTCCCAAGTCTCTCATGGAGGAAAGTTTGTGTTTTGTTAGATTACTGTATATATTTTGCAACCAGAGAGCTTCTCAGCAAGCAGCATTTGTAAACTCAAGAGATGAACGAGGAGAAGCCAAATCACTGCTTCTGAGCAGGTTACATTAGCAAAGGGCAATTGCCACCACAAGCCTGACACTGAGCATTTGTTAAGGGAAAATCAGTTGTCCAAGTCACTTAAAGATTTGTACCTCAGTTTTCTCACAAGTAATTCAACAGTTGGTTATTAAGAACCTGCTGGGTACATTTGGACTATGTACTAGATGCATTGAAGGAATACAACGATGGATCAGGCATCCTCTTCTTGAGGACCTCATAGGGGGAAAAAGCTTGCTTCATTTATTCATTCAATTATTCACTCATTCAACAAATATTTAGTGTATTTTAAGAACCAGGCACTGCACTGAACAAAACAGACAAAATCTCTCTTCTTATGGTACTTACCTTCTGGTGGGAGCAGACAATGAAGGAATATATGTGTCAGATGCCAAATGGTATTAAATAAATCAAGATAAGGGGATAAACAGAAGGATATGGATGCTATTTTACATAGAGTGGTCAGGGAAGGCCTTCCCAGTACATTGACATTTGAGCTATGACCTGAGAAGATGAAGAAGAGAACTGTAGCTATTAGGGACTTTTATGCTAGGAGGAGGGAACGGTAAATGGAGAGGCCTTGAGACATGTTAGAGGAACAGTAAGGGGGTTAGTGTGGATTAAGGGGCATAAATGAAGGAGAGGGCAATTGGAGATGCGGGAGCAGGAAACGAAAATATGCTGGACCTTGTAGGCCAAGGAAAGGACTAGGCAAATCCTTGATAAACCATGATATGCTCTACGGAGAAGTGAATGCTCATACCAATCCATTCATTTCTTGATGGAGTAGATATGTCCTGGGCCCCTGCGATTTGTTAGATTCTGAATGTTCAGTGGTGAGCAAAGTGAAAAGGCCTAATTCATAATACTGTCAAGAAAGGAGGCTTGTCTGCCATGGCAATTCTTTTAGTATCCCCAAACGTTTCCCCTTATGCATGTATACTAAAAGCAGAGTCACTTGCATTAGATATTTGACTTCATACCTACTCTTACAAACAATTCCTTTTCATTTAATGGAAGTCTAAATCTGTCAGGTTTCAGCTGAACCCTTATCCCACACCACCATTTTGATTGGAAGCCCCCTTTACATTTACTGTGAAGTTTGATTTTTTCCCCTCATGTTGTCAGACTTAGCAAATAAAAAATATAAGGCACCAAATTAAATTTATTTTAGATAAACAATGAATCATTTTTTAGTGTTACATGGAGCTAGTTAAACAAAGAAAGTATTTCTTGTTTATCTAAACCAATTCCTGTATTTTATCTGGTGGCCCATCCTAATTCTCCACACACTCCCATGGAGGTTACGTGGGCCAGAGTAACAGCAGCATATGAAGGGTCAAACCACTGGAATTTAACCCACTGAAAATGAAACCTGGGAAGAGTACCACAAAGTTCAAATGAGTAGACTGCTTAAATTCCATTCCTGCTGCATCTGCTGGTACCTAGCCCAGTAGTTACCTTAGAACAATGAGCCGCTTGTAAGGTACAGTCAATAGGTACAATACGGTTGTTGAGAGCCACTCAACCTATGCAAGTAAGTGTATAAATTTAATTAGTGAAACATTAATTGAGTAAGCCATTGGGACAGTAGGTGAGTCACTTCTTCAAAAAATGCAAAGGAACCATACCTTGTCACAAGATCCAGTTATTGGCAGACTGCTTGCCTCATGAAAGATGATGAAAATAGAAAATCAGTCAAATAATAAAGGCCTGGGAAATTCCACATTCAAAGTTGAAGTAGAGAAAAAAACATTTCAGATAGACTTGAATATGGAAGGTGCCATAGTTATGTGCTGTATGGGAAACTGAATATATATGTTTTCATTTGTAATTGAGGACTATTTTGCTACGTATGACAAAACTTGTCTGAATCTGTTATGAAAACATGGTGTGGTCTTTGAATTCTGCTACTTTAAAAAAGATTCAAGGAAAGCAGTTTGGGAAAGTAGGATTAAATTCTTTTGGGCTTCAGAATCAAACAGTGACAAAAAGAATGATGTTAGTGATAATCATGATAATAGCTCATATTTATTGTGGACTTTCTGTATGCTGGTATGTTAGTTTGGGTCCTCCAAGAAGAATATGCACTGATGTGATTAGGTGTATGGGGATCTATTGGGGTAAAACCTATGAACTATAGGGAGGGAGCAACCGTAGGCTAGGAAAGGCTTCAGACCTCAAGTCAGATGCCCCTCAGCTGACAGTGGGGTTATGACCCAATGAAACCATTGTAAGTTGAAAATATCTTAAGTTGAAAATGCATTTAAGAAACCTAACCTACTGAACATAGCTTAGCCTAGCCTACCTTAAATGTTTTCAGAATACTTACATTAGCCTACAGTTGGGCGAAATCATTACCATGAATCATCTACATGGTGATTACAGTGTAGAGTATCGGTTGTTAACTCTGGTGATCATGTGGCTGGCTAGGAGCTGCTGCCCAGCATCCTGAGAGTACCATCCCACATATTGATGGTCCAGGACAAGATCAAAATTCAGAATTTGGAGTATGGTTTCTTCAGCGTGTGTATTGCTTATGCCTCATCATGAGTCCAAAACTCGTTAAGTTGAACCATCATGAATCAGGACTTTCTGTACTAATTAGATGCCTGTGAAAGGAGAAGGGGAAGGAAGGAGGATTGGGTAGAAAGAATCCTAGATATCAGTAAGCTTCTAAGAAAGTTTCATACAGGCCAATGGAGGCTCTTTGAGCCAAAGTCACCTGTTATAAATGTTCTTGATCCCATAGGAAGGGGCCCGCATTAGTATATTCCCCCTTAGTCATTGGCTGGGAACCTGGAAGAAATGTGGACTTGGAACAAGTGTGATGGCAGCACCAGAGGGGTGGCAGCTGGGATTGTCAGGCAGTTATGCTCCTATAGCAAGTGCTCTGAGGGATTCATTTTTATGGCCACCCAGCAAGGCGCTGTGCTAAGAGTCTTGTATTTATGATCTTATTTAATCCTAATACAACCTTGTGGAGATAGTCACTATTAGTGTGTCCATTTTACAGACGAGGAAACTAAGACAAAGAATTTAAATAGCTTGCCCACCGTCAAGAAGGCAAAGTACTCAAAGAAGGCAGAACGAGTATTCATACTTAAACTCCAGAATCTAAATGTTTTAGCCATTACATTGTATTATAGAAAGAACAGTGTTCAAATTTTGGTTCTGTAACTTATTGCTTATGTAAATTTGGGCAAGCAATTTAAATTCTTGGACTTGTGTTTCCTTATTTATAAGGTGGGATGTCATCACCTTTCCAGGAAATGTGTTTCTGTTGCTGTTTTGTATTGAGCTTAAACAATGTTAGTCCCTTTTCCTTCCTCATGTTCTCTCATCTAGGATCTTCATCTCTTCCTTTATTCCTTATCGCATCCTCCCAGGTACTTGTGTCAACCTTGTTCAGGTATCCACAGGCTTAATTTTGTCTTCAGAACTAAAGGACCATTTCCATGTGGGTTATATGTATGAATATATGAATGTGTGTGGATGTGTGTCCAGAACTTGTAACAACCCATATTAAATACTAAATAAAGTGTAGCTCACCTCTTTTATCCACCCCATTGCCCATAGACAGGAACCATATGCTAGAGGGCAATATAGAATATATATTTTTCTCATATTAAATCTTTTGGAAAAAATTACATTCTTATGGCAAAAGTACATTCTTATTTTTCTTATGAACAGTCTTTATTCTATTTCTGTAGTCTCAAGTATTGTGAGTATATGGCTCTACAATGGATACTTTTTAACAATGGATGACATTTTCATTTTTTTCTGCTGAAGGTGGATAGTATAAAATAAGATTAGATACAAGGTATTTATACCAGGTGCCATTATGTTTGTTGGACAGCATAAAATAATTATGATAACCATTAAATTTGAAAGTATTTCAGTTGGAAAAGATACAGGAATGTAGTTTTATTGGAAACACAAAATGTTTTATTTCCATTCCCTATTTTTTGTGCAGTATAATAGAAATTTGCACCTCATCCCTTTGATTTTAGATTTCTGAATTATTTAGAAGAATCCGTTAATTCTCCATTTCAAGTGAGCAAGACAAAGTTCATTAGGATATCTGATTCCGAGCAGGTCCCACATTCACAGATCATGTTAACTCCACAGAGAGGTTTATCTTTTAAAACTGCAAATGCTGTCCAAACTGAAAGCTTTTCAATTTAATGCATTCTTGCAGCCTTGGATCCTTAATGGTAGAAAGGGGTCAATGAGGCACCTTGTTTTCAGAGCATCAGTCAGTTCTAAAAGTAGCAATGCCCAGAGCATGCATGTTCCTTGAATCATAGTGGATTTGCAAATCGATGTTATGAACCACATATAAGTAAAACTTAGCACATGTTAACACACACTCTCGTCCACTGGTTGCTAACTAGTGGTCCTTGAAGGGGCCAAAGGAAAACTCCTAAAAGAAATTATGCATTTTTTCCTAGACAGAACTACACAAGCTAATGACTTGCCTTTCAGTCTGTATTTATGAACTCACTGGTTACACTTGTAGAGACTCTGTATGGCAGTTATAGTTTGGATTTGCTTAATAAAAGGTGCAGGAGAGATTAGGTATTCATTACGTAATAGAGATGGCAAATTAAATACTTTGAGAAATAGGATCCATGCAAGGAAAATATTACAAGATGTCCTTGCTGGTGAATAGACACACAGCCTCTGCTGTAGACCGGTGATTAATAACGGCCTTTAACTTTCTCTTAGGGAAGGAGAGGGAGAAGAGAAAAGCAGGTGCCAGTAAAAGCCAGGAAAGACCGGTTGTGCCCAGAAGCTGCCCATCATCTCCATAATGCATCCCTTCATTCATTCTTTCAAGCAATATTGTTGAATTCAATTCTCTCTGAGCAGAATTGATAGTGAGGATCAGTGGGGGAAAGTAGCTCAAAGTAGGAGACTCAGACAGCCCTTCTCTACGTAAATTGACCAGAAAAGCATACTTTTAGAAAACAAGATCTTAACAAAGTTTGGGTAGCCTAATCATTCAGAGTTGTGTAGAATATTTGAGCTGTGGGTTCATATCTCTTTCTTTGTGGATTCTTTCTGTGCAGCAATAGGAGACGCAAGGGAACTGACCTTGGTTGAATAGTACTATGTACTAGATCAGTGATGGCGAACCTTTTGAGCTTGGCGTGTCAGCATTTTGAAAAACCCTAACTTAACTCTGGTGCCATGTCACATATAGAAATTTTTTGATATTTGCAACCATAGTAAAACAAAGATTTATATTTTTGATATTTATTTTATATATTTAAATGCCATTTAACAAAGAAAAATCAACCAAAAAAATGAGTTCGCATGTCACCTCTGACACGCGTGTCATAGATTCGCCATTACTGTACTAGATGCTTTAAGTCATTTGGGTATGTTACCTTAATTTGGCATAATAATTCTAAGAGGTAGAAGATGAGGAAAACGATGTTCAGGGGTTGGAGGCACATGTCCATGGTCAACAGGGAGTGAGTGGCAGAGCAAGTACTACCACTGTTCTAGACTGTATACTCCTTCAGGCAGAAACTGATATTTGTGTTGTATTTCAAACATAGTGTCTGCACTCAATAAATATATTTTGGAATAAATGAATGACTAAATGAATGAATGCATAGACATTGTCCTCAGTAGTTTAAGGTATTTTTGTTTAATTGAGATATATTTGACATATAACACTGTATAAGTTTGAGGTGCATAATATATTGATTTGATACATTTATATTGCAATACGATTGCCCTTGTAGTGTTAGCTAACACTTCCATATCCTCACGTAATTATCATTTCTTCTGGTGTTGGGGACAGTTAATATCTAGTCTCTTAGCACATTTAATGTTTATGATACAGTTTGTTTATAATCACTGTACCGTGTGTTATGTCTCCAGGACTTATTTATATACTAGTTGCAGGTTTACACCCTTAAATGACATGTTTCCCATTTCCCCACACCCTTAACCCCTGGTATCCACCATTTGAAGAGTGTAAAGTATTTTAAGGGGGAAATAATATAATTCTATAACATGATATAAGTATATTACCTATGAGACATAAATATATATTTATATATAAAAGACAGTTACCTCTAACATGTGATTATACATAATTCCTCTTCCTCCCAACTTAACCTTTCTTAATACATGTATTTATTGATATATGCACTAATCCCTGTGCTAGGCAATGGAGATATAAAGATAAATAAGATGTTGACTTGATGCTCATCAGCTGCATATGTCTAGCAAGGAAGACAGATATGTAAACAGATATTTACCATAAACTATGACTGTGATCTCCTGAAGGTATTTGGATAGCATTTGGGGGCACATGATGGAAGTAGGCGCAAGTGATAAAAACTATGCAAAGGGCAATAATAGTTGAGTAATAGGTGTTCATAGAAGAGCTTCATTTGATATTTGATCTAAATATTGAAGTGTGTGTATGTTCTTAGATGTTACTTAGGGCCTCTATGCCCCTGGAAATTAGCTCAAAACCCCTACTTCACACTCTGAGGAAATCCAAACTCTACCCCAGGATTTCTGCAGATTTCTGGAAAGGCTTTTAGGCTACAGTTTCCTACAGAACCTAGCTCTTGGTTCCTGCACCTGCTGAACTAATTTAATTAATAGATCTCCTCCCAAGCCATACAGTGCTCTCTTCTATGTCCTGTGCCTAGATGTTGGGTTCAGCCGCTTCTCTGTATTTCTGTATTATGTGCACATAGAAATTATGTAAGTAGCTGATTTTGATGAAATTGTAGGGTTACAGGATTGGGGAGGGAGTCTCAGAACATACAAACTACTTCACATTGATTTTAAAGAGCTATGTTCTTAAAATCTCTCAGGCCTCGGTGCCATGTCACCATTGCCCTCTCCTCTCTCTCTTACCCTCTTCTCTCTGAGTCTCTTCTCATTCTGGTTTAGTTTTAAGTGCAGAGGAATTTTCACTATTGCTTTTTTCCTTAAGTTTTGCAAATTTATGTTCTTGGGGGTCTCCTTTATTCATAAGAAATGTTCCATCAGTGTATTTTCCTAATCAGTGAATTCTGGTACTTTTGATAAAATAGTAAATGAGATTTGTAGTTTCTGTATGTGTGAGAGAGAAGATGCAAGGTCCTTGTTCAGCAAGAAGAACCTTCAACACACCACGCTTGGCTAAGCAGTGTGTTTCTAAACAGTTTCTAATGCTCCAGTCCTATCATATTTAATTCTTGGCCGGCCAATCATCCAACATGTTTTCCTTGGAAGGAAGCTTGCTGACTGACTGGCTGACAGATAGAAAGCATCCATAAATGAGAGATGGCATCTACCTTGCGAACCCAGGCCTTCCCTACTTTACTCTAATTCAATTTAGTAGATGTTGGATGGAAACTAATACAGTTAAAAGAACTTCATGTAATCTCACTAACATTTTTAGAACATGGTGTTCAAGGTTTTCTGGTCAAGGATATTTGCATTTATGGAATAGAGACAGAATTCTGTGCACGTGAGAAGTCCTTGCTCTGAGAATGACATTTCCAAGCTGTGAAAATATGATGTGCTCAAAACCGAAGCTGAAATTTCCTTTTATTCTGTAAATATTGAAGAAAAGGCTTAGCCTGGCACTGGTGAATTTGCTAGCCAAGGTACTAGCCATACTGGGTTGGAATCAGAGAAAGTCCATTTGTTGAGTTTACATGATAATATTCGAGCCTAAGGGATGCAATGAAAAAGTGTGACAAGCCGTCCCAGTCCCACATTTTCCTGCTGCTGTGCCAATCAGCCACTTGGACACTATTTCCTAGGACAATGTCATTTGGTGCCTAAGCATGCTACACGAATCTATGTTACTTGACTCTTATTTCAACTTCTCAATGTGTATTGTGAACTACAAATTTTCACATATTACATTTACTCATTCAACCAATATTTATTTCTAAATCTTTGCTGTATGCCAGACTATTGCAGGCAGTAGCTACAGGACTGCTAAAGCCCAGAGAAGCTGAGTGTGGGGTCTTGAAGAACATGTGCATTAATGGCAGCGCTGGACCCTGATATCCAGTCCCAATGTCCAGCATTCTTCCAGCTGTTATTTCTCTGCTTTGCTTAGTCTTACTGCTTCTCCCCAAAACTAAACTGAAATAGAAAAGTTTCTTGAAAGCCTATATTTTTTTTCTCCAGATATGGTAAGGATTCACCCTGAGCACTCAGGGGGGAAAAGGATAACAGAGATATAATGTTAAAACAAAGTTCCTGCCCTCATGCAGCTTATGTTCTACTTGGCAGACAGACAATATTGGTAATTTATATTAAAAGTAATATAAAGAGCTGTGCTTGCGTGGCTCAGTGGTTGAGCACCAACCTATGAACCAGGAGTTCACGGTTTGATTCTTCGTCAGGGCACATGTTGGGGTTTTGGGCTTGATCCCCAGTGTTGGGCATGCAGGAGTCAGCCAATGACTTTCATCATTGGTGTTTCTATCTCTCCCTCTCCTTTCATGTCTCTGAAATCAATAAAATATGTACATATTAAAAAAGAGCCCTAACCGGTTTGGCTCAGTGGTAGAGCGTCAGCCTGCAGACTCAAGGGTCCCAGGTTCTATTCCAGTCAAGGGCATGTACCTTGGTTGCGGGCACATCCCCAGTAGGGAGTGTGCAAGAGGCAGCTAATCGATGTTTCTCTCACATTGATGTTTCTAAATCTCTATCCCTCTCCCTTCCTCTCTGTAAAAAACCAATAAAATATATTTTTTTTAAAAAGTGATACTTTAAAAATATATAATTAAAAATTTTTTTAAATTATGTAAAGTAATTTTAGCGAATGGTCAGTACTACCTAGGGTGGAATATTAAAAATATTTGACACTAAAAAAAAAGAAAGCCTATTGAAATCATTCTTTTAATTTTCCAACAAATTATACAACTTATTTGAAAGTTATTTGTTTAGAATTTTTAGTCAAATTATCCCAGTTTTAATATTTCATTGATTTGTGTGATTCTCTGAATAATGTCTGCAAAGGCCAATGTTATTACAACGTGGACTGTAAACTCCACAAAGGCAAGGACTGTTTGTCCTTTTTCACTCACCATTTCCTCCTCAGCACAGGACCCCCACGTAGTGTGTGTGATTGATATCTATTGCAAATGTGGAGCTGAATGACTGTCTTATGCCTCACAATATCCCTGTTGTCCGGTGTCCTGTGCATGCCGCAGGAGCTCTCTAGAGAAGTCCGCTGTTGGCAAGGTTGCAAATGACATTGTCCATGTCCAGTGGACCTCCGCTTAGCATGTGTTGTCCCCAGCGCATCTCCTCCTGTGTCCAGTGCTTAGATGGCCGGGAGGACGGTTTGCAGCTTGTGGTGGGTGCCTGGGATACCTGGAGGCCGGCAGGCTGCAGACACAGCAAGGTGGTTTGTGGTAAGGCATGCAAAGTGAGCTGTCAGTCAGGGGGCAAGGCTTTCCCAGGACTTGACTGGGGCTAGCAGGATTTCCGGTTCCACTTCAGACAGTCTTCCCTTTCTCCACCACCTCCATCATCATCTGCCCACAGCCATCAGCTTTCCTAAGTGCAGCACTCCGACAGGAAATTTTATAGGAGGCACAGCTGGGTGGGTGTCACTAGTCAAAGTGGGACGCACATTACATGGCAAAGCTGCCTGACATAAAGGACCTTTGTGCTGTGAGAGGTGGACAGAGCAAATGAAAACAAGAATAAAATAGAAGCAGGGTCTGTGTTAGCATTTAAGCCAGTATATGTCTGAAAAGAAAGGCCAGCCCATGTGATTTTAACAAGTACATTAAACTATACTTCCTAAAAAGCATAAATATGAGACATGGTATCTGTCTTGCTCACTTTTCTTTTTTTTCATGATCTCATAGGGTAAAAAACATGAGTAAAATTTGAAAAAGTGATGAGTTCGATAGTTTTCATATTGGAGGAAACAGTTTTTTGGGAGTGTAGTCCTCTAATTTGAGCTTTAACAGGTGCATGCGTGTGAGAAGGTTGGGACACCTGGGACAGAGCCTTGACTTTGTCATTTACCTGGCTGTGAAATGCTTTCAAAACATGCAGACTTCCCTACTTACTAACTTATAACTGACCTCTGTGCCTCAGCTTCCCCATCTATGAAATGGGTCTTCACTCCCTAAGACATAGTAAGGTTATAAAGAGATAATGTATCTGAGAATACTTTATATATTGGCAATCAAGCCATATATAAAAGAAACATTGTAATAATTTCAGGCTATCAGGAAGCCCTTTATTTCCATCCCTGGTCCCCTAAAAAATGGTAGAAGACCAATGAGTAACACTCCATATTTTTTTTCTTTCAACTCAGCAGTGCTCATTTTCAAGTGGATATGGTTAGAGAGCTCTTGCATGGGGAATGAGTGCTCCACTCGTATGGGCAGCACGTTTTACCATTTTCCACCCAAGTTTACCCCCATGCCCACAGAATCCTAAGGATCCTGAAAGGAATTCTTTCTGTGTTTACCGTGGCACCACTTTCACTCTCTATTCTGAACTAAGCTGCAATTCAAAATTTTCCAAGATAATTTGTTTTAGATACTTGATTTTTATTTTGAAATGTCTACAAAATTTTAGTTTTTCATTATACAAATAATTTTTTTTCAAAATTCAGATATTATAGCCCAAACAAATAAATAAATGAGATCCACAATTTCTAAAAATGCTGTTCCAGCAGGAATATTTAGACTATGTGAGTATATCAATGTTTGACTTAAATTGACTCAGGTTTATTTATTCTTAAATTCCCTGAATCCCCAGACTTTTTTCTTATTTGCTCTGAGTATATTTACTACATAACATTTAGATCCACTTTTAGTTGGCTTTTCTTTTTTTTTTTTTTTGGTATAATCAGCTCAGACACAAAATAGGCTCTAATCCTGTGTTTGTTGTTTTTGCAAGTAGATAGATTTCACTAGATGGTGAGTGCTATAGGGATGCAGTTATTTCCAGTAATTCTTATGTGTATTTAGTGGTCTTAAAAGGAAATATTAGTGTCCTCTTTCTTAAGCCACAGTTTGGAAAAATGTCAAATATATAATTTAAATTCCCTGACAAATTATCTTTAAGGTTTTGGAAGGAACTTTTGAGCACCTTTTGGTTCCAACTTTTATCTCTGCTTTTGAGCTTTCTACCCACTCAGAATCTTCACTCACCAAAAACTTTGATATCTTGTCTTCAAGATATCAAAGCTCATTTGAAAAAAGAAAATAAGAATGTTTCATGTAAAGAAAACATCCAGTATACATTGGGAGGGCTGTGATGCACTTGCCTTTGCATGCATTTTTTCATGCATTTGTTGATCCCAATTCTTTTATCCCACCCCCCTTTCAGAAAAGTCTTTGACTGTGTCCATGTGGAAGTTCTGCAGAACAAGTAAGGTTCATTCATCCCCAAAACCATGTTTCTGTTCAGTGGTACCTACCAAGGAGGTTCCTACTTAATAATCTGACACATGACATAAATGGGTGAAGAAGAGCCTCCTTGGTTAACTGGTTCATTTCACTGGCCTGATAAAAGTTATACGAACCACAGTGACGCACAACAATTACTAGTCTAATTCTTTTTTTTTCACCCATTTAAAAAATTTGCTCTATACATGTAGTACCTGTAGATAAAAGGTTTCTGTAAAAGTCATGCTTTTTTCAAGATGTTTGCATTAGTTGGTATTCATAAGTGAGTTCTCCTCTGCATACCATTAAAGGTGTGTGTAAATGTTTTTATTGGTTTCTTCTCTATCTCCCACTTTTATCTTTCCTCTAGAAGAGACAATGCCATTAACCTTAGCAATGCTGAGTGTGATTGTCTTTCGATCAGCCCCACCATTGCAAGCCCGCTGATCCATAGCTTACTTACTTAAATCACTGGTTCCTACACAAAAAAAATAGCCCCATTACCTTCTTAGAATAGCGGTAGGCGTCTGAAAAATCCTCTTAAAGAAAGAATAAGCAAAAGTACTCCCTAGTTCCTTTGGGAATAGTCCTTTCTTTGATACAAATGCTCTAGTAGTAGCATCTGAGTTTTCTATTTTAACTATACGTGAAACATTTATTGAGTGCCTGCTGTGTTCAAGGCACTGTTTAAGGTACATGGTTGACGCAAAGATGTTTTGGGTGCAGTCCTTTAAGAGACGACCGTTTTCTGCAAGTGATAGAGGTGGATGCTCCTGATAGTAGCACAAGGTAAAAGTGCTCAGTGCTCTACAAGTGAGACAGAGTGCTCTAGAATGAGGAGAGGGGATGCTTCAATGCAGACTTAACAATAGCCACCAACGGCACTGTGTAGTGTGAAAGTTTATGGTGAGCTTGGGAAACAGCCAAATCGCCTGGGATGACCTGCACGAGGTAAAATGAGGGGTGACAGGAAGGCATAGCATTTATAAGTGTTTCATTCATGTCTTAACCTTCCCTTCTCTCCTTGCAGCGAAAATCAAAGCACTTCACACATGTTGGTAGACTCAGTGTCATCAGAATTTAAAGCTGAACCCCACCCCATTCTTCAACTAGTCATGGTGCTCAGTGTGCAATTGAATCAGGAACCCAGAAAACTGGTGCCATGCTCAGCTTAGCCATTAACTAGCTATGATCTCGGATAAGTAACTGTTTGCCTCTGAGCCTTGATTTACTTTTCTGCAGATTGGAGATAATAATAGTACCTACTTAATGGCTGTTAGGAGTCTTAAATGAGGCAATGCATAGTGCTCAAAAAATGGAAACGACTAATTTTAAACGATATTTTGATGCCTCACTGCTCATCTTAAATGAACTAGACTTTATTTTAGTTATTGATAACTTACAACACACTGGGGGGAAAGTTGCTCTGTTCAAAGTGGTTGGTTTATTTGCAAATAAGATCCTGTCTATTTCCGTCACAATAAAAATCACTCCAAAAGACTGCTCACTTGTAGTTGGGTATTTTGAAAAAAATAGAGACCGGAAGCTTTCGAAATTGCACTTTCATGCATTTCTAAATAACTGTGTAATATAGTTCTTTTCCATTGCTTGACACTTGTTCCTGAGAGTTCCAGTGAATTTATAGAAGTGAAGAAAATATGTACAAAGGCTCTAAAGATCTCTCAAACCACTGTCAGCATTTATTGCCCTTACAGCAATTTTGAATCTTGATCTTTTCATTGATTAGTATTTCACCTTCCTTGTTGATCTTTTGAACTCTCCTCTGAACTTTGAAAAGACGCAAGTTGTTTAGAAGCCTGTTCTGGGTCTACCTTAGGCTACAGAGAAAAGTTTTAATTTAGATTCCCGAGTGGGGCCACTGCCTCTTTAATGTTTCTTTTTCATTTAATCTGTAGCTCTGTAGAAGAAAAGTTTTCACTGAAAGCTCAACTTTTAAAAAAAGCATTCTCGTTAAAGGGAAATCTTAATGGGGAGAACTATAGATAACGAATTTGAAGCAAATGTCTGGCAACACAGATTTCTGCAAGTCTGAAGCTCTTGGTGAAATCTCAGACAGTCCCAATGGAAAATTACCCAGCCTGTTTCCTCAAGATAGACTTGTTTGTACAGCTACTCCAAGTTTAAATGGTAGAACAGTAGGTGCACACGCTGTCCTCATAAGCTGCGTTTGTATTACAATGCTGTGTTTTTAACCTCCTTTGAATCTGGAACACAAGCTGGGTAATATCTCAGTTCTGTGCTTCCTAGATTATTAGTGAATACTTTGGTTGTGTTTAATAACCAGAAAGAAAGGAACAAAAAAGCAAATAACTTCACTAAGAATATTTCTCATCTCTCTGTTTTTTAGTTCTGTTTCATACAAAGAGTATTTTAAAATTAGATAGTGAGTCCCATTCTCACAAGATCAGAGAGTTTTCAAATATCTGAGTGTTCTCGAGTATGTCTTTATTTTGTAGAGCACCAGTAAATATCTGGAAAGCTATGAGCAGGCCCGGTCCTCTCAATGTGTTCATGAACTAAGGATGACTTTATAAAGTGTTTTCTTATTTGTTAAGGCTATCTCCACAGTTATTACCATGCATTGCAGTAAAATACAGTTCATCTCTGATGATCATATTTTATATGCTATGGACAATAGCAATAATAGCTAGCATTTGTATTATACCCTTGAGTTTTGTAAAGCATTTTCCTATGCATTATCTCACAGGGTATCTTGCAGCTCTTCTTCTAAGTATAATTACAAGATACTCAAACAGATCTATACTCTGGAGTCTGAATAATAAGCATATTGAATTTTTAAAAATTGACACCTGTCTGAAATTTTTTATGGTAAGTCCTTTTAGAAATTAGAGACCAGAACTCTCAATTCATTTGTATTAGGTAGAATAATATTACAGGAAATGCCATTAAGTGTGATACAAGGTCTTTCTGAATCTTGGTAGTTAGCTCACAAAGATTTGTTGAACCATTAAAATAATTCTCTACAATGAATAATCAGCATGACCAATTTTATTCTGTTTAATGTAACAGTTCTTTCTCATTAATATATACCTCAAAAATTGCAATCATTCTGATTACCAAGCTTACATATGTGTGTGTATAGTTTGTATATATATAACTTGTATACACTTAAACTTCAATTTCATAAAGATCAGATGGCTTACAAAGAATAAGTACAGTAAAATGGAAAATATAAACAAGTAGAAAATGAGAACTGGGAAATATATAAATTAAAATAGAAAGGTAATATCAGAGAAAAATTTGAAAATTTGAACAAAGATTCTATCATATTGTTCAACATAGTTAATAACATTGATATACAATTTGGTTCTGAATTTCCTGACAGCCAAAGGAAAAAGAGAAATATGCATGATGAATTATATGAGTCTCATTACCTATGAGATGATACTACCAGTTTCCCAAGGGAAGGAATCTTTTCCTGGGCGCTTAGTTCTGATATTTTTTTATGTAGACACCAGGTGGACACCGAAGGACAGAGTGGCAATTCAGTGTTATTGAAGGAGATGCAATAGAGGAGTTGGTAAGATAGCTTCTTTCCAGTTCTCCCACCAACTAGCAGTTGAGAACCTATATGTACAAATGTGCAACTCAATGAAAATAATCCTAACTGGTCCATGGCAGTAACTTGCTTCTAATCTACCAGGAAATTTATAAAATTTATGTCATGACCTTTACAAAATCTATAGAAGTAGGTAGATCTCATTGTCTTCATCTGATTTTTAAATATTTCTCATAGCCAGACTTTTGTTTAAAGCTGGGGCATAGATATTTGCCATTGATTTGTTGTATTTGCTTGCAGACCAGATCTGTATATTTTACAGAGTGAACCAGTAGATTAGCCTCACAAGGTAAAAACTGAGGCTTCATAAGAATATACTTTCCAGGGAGAACAGGTATTTGTCCTAGAGGCTAATGTATTTTTTAAAATTCTCTCTCAAGTATCAACCCAATTGCTTGAAGATTTCTTTAGCAATGGATAAAGTGTATTGTTGGTTAAAGAGAAATGAGATTTAGAATGCAGTCTTGAGAAAGAGAGCGAGAGAACACTGATTTAATTCCCCTCCAAATAGAAATGGTTGCTATTAGGTTCTTGTCTGAAAGCACTTTCTCTCTCTCTGAGTAGAAAGAACATGGGGTTTTTAAGGGGAGTGAGACGGTAGGTTCTGGCATAGCCACGTCATGTACAAAAGCAAGCACACCAAAGCTACTTCCTAAGGTGCTTGTTGGCAGGACTCACTCATGGCTGTTGACCTTTTCTTCGAGTTTCATCCCTAGCACTCCTCTGAGAGAGAGAGATTTCCCATTTACAATATTATGTGGACACTCCACTGTTGCTTTTAGGACCAAAAGGGTTATTTGCACATGAGATGAAGTGGTAGGTGTGAAGGTATGTGTTTTTGATAACTGCAGTGTTCAGAGTTTCTCTTTGACCTTGTTCATTTATTGCAGTGAGGGGTGGGCTGGTACCTGTGTCCACACCTAGTCCTACATACTCAAGATGGGAACTCTAGAAAAGTCTTTGCTCATAGTAGAAACCATATGGAATGTGGTAATGTCAACAAATTGTTGAACTGTGTGTCTTGATGTTATATTGTTAAGCATAACAGTAAGAAAGATGATTCTGTTTTCCAAATACCTAATTCCTAGCCACAGTTATTTTTTAGTGTGTTACTTCAGATTTATTTCATCAGAGAGCAACTTGGAGGTCCCAGGACAGTGACTAAGTGGGAATATGCAGCAATGACGGGTGAAAGCTTAGTTTCTAAGAATCTTGTTGTTTTTGTGGAAATCCCCCTTAGACTAATGATGGAAGAGAAAACATGTGGTGTGTGTTGGGTAGATCATTCCTCAACAGGATGTTTTATTTTTTGTGTTTAGTCTTCGTCCATAGTAACAATTATAATGAATGCATCAAAAATAAAGCGTGCAGACCTTGTGACCTATCTTGTAATCAGCACAAATTAGTTTGGATGCAGGAAAATCCAGCTGCATATTAGTTTTATTAGATGTTCAAAAACATTTTATTGCATTATTTTGGAAAAAAACATCCACAGACAAACCTAGGTTTTCAAAGTGTTTTCTATTCAATATGTATTTTGTTTTTGAAGGGTAATTAAATTATGTGTTTATAATTCCTTTGTTCTTAAGTCATCAAAATGCTGTCTTTTGGGAAAACAATTTCAGCACAGGAAGATGATTCCTTTACCCTACAACAGTGGTCCAGGATGAGGCCCAGAAATCAGGATTTTAAAAAGATTCCCAGGTGATTCTAATGTGCAGCCAAGGTTGAGAACCACTGCCCTACAAACCTCTTCCTAGAAAGGGGAATGTATCTTGAGTATCTTTAATGCCACCTCTGCAGCCCTCTCAGATGTTCCCCAAACTTTACAAATGCTTTTAAAAGTTCAAACCATTACTTTTCATTTGGTTCTAATGATATTGAAATAACTTTTTTTTCTATTCTGATGATTACAGTTGCTACTGTTAATTGAGTGATTAGAATGAGCTGAACTCTAGGTGGGGTTTTTTTTTCTTACTTAACCCTCTTTTTTAATCCTCTTTTTATTGATGAGGAAACTGAGGCCCAGAGAGGTTGAATATATTGTACAAGATTCATGGTACTAAGTGGCAGAACATAATTCCTTCAACATTCAACAAATATTTACTGAGCACCTCCTTTGTGCCAGACACCTTTCTAGTTGCACAGCATACATCAGCGAATAAAGCCCCTAAAACCCTGGCCCCAAGGAGGTTACATGGTAGTTGATGGAGTCAGAGAATTAAAATGTAAATCAGAAAAATCTAAACAGATGGAGAAAAAAATTAAGAAAGAAAGCAGAATAGGGAGTCAGGAATAGTTTGAGTTTTGAAGAAGATTGCTGCAGACACATTACTGAGAAGTTGGCGTTTAAACCAAGACCTGAAGGAGGTGAGGGAGTGGGATATACATATATCTGGGGAAGACCAGTGTTGATGGAAGAAGTGAATGAGGAGAGTAGCAGGAGAGGGACTCAGGTAAAGAACAGAGGAGGAGGGGCAGCACATGCAGGACAGCAAAGGTCAAACTTGGGTAGCATCAAAATCATTTGAAAGACCTTAAAACATACATTGTGCCAAAGTTGCAGGTTTGATCCCTGGTCAGGGCACATACAAGAAGCAACCAGTGAATGCATAAATAAGTGGAACAACAAATTGATGTGTATCTGTCTCTCCCTCCCTCCCTCCCTTCCTCTACTTCTCTAAAATCAATAATTTTTTAAAAAAAAATTAAAAATATATATTGCTGGGAACTCCCCCTAGAGTTTCTGATTCAGAAGTTTGCATTTCTAACAAGGTCACAGGTGATCACACTTGAAGATCCACTGAGGCTATCGTACAACTCTGGCTCTCACACTCAATAGCATGGCAGCCATTGGTAGGATTTGAGCATAGGAGAGTCAGGTTCTCATGCTTTTGAGAGCAGACTGTAGGGGACAAGGGCAGAAGAACGGAAAGCAATTCGGGCACTACTGCAGAAATCCAGATAAAAAATCATGGTGACATCATTAAGCTATGTTATCTCTACCCTGAGTTTATTTGAGGTTGGCCTTTAAAAGTAAAAGCATGCTAAGCGTTGGTTATGTTTAAACAAAATTCCTTTGGTTAAATCTTCAGCTTGAATAAGTGTACGAATTATTTTTCAAAGAGCTACTGGTCTACAAGGTTGTGAAAACGATGGAAAATATTAGAAATTGAGAGTTGAGATATTTTTCCTATAGGACTGCAAGGATCTATGTAGGAACATAGGGCTTTGTGGAGTGATCCTTGGGGGAGGCAGTGAGTTTGCCAGTGAGGATGGTCTGTTGGAGAGAAGCCACAGTTGACCTTCAAATTCCTGCCACTCTGTCTCTGAGCTGGTCTTCATTGGAATTGGAAGGTGAAAGTTTCCAGCCTCCCCAAAAATATTGTTTGTAATACAAATGTTCCCCGAGATACTCAAATCTATGATGAATGAATAAGGAAAAAGAGAACAGAAATGTGACACTGCCTTTGTGTCCTTCCTGGTATGCAGAATAGGGGCAGCAGTGAGGGGAAAGACACTGGGACCTGGAGTCTCCAGTCCCCAATGAATAACTGTGCAGCTTTGCCCAGGTCTCTCAATCTCATCTGAAAAAGGGAGTCATATTAATCCTTGTCTCACGGGAGGGGTTGCATTGAATGTGAGGATATGAATCGAATGCTAGTTGTGCCTCTCCTTATTACCGCAATGAAATTTAAGTAGATTTCTACGGGTTTCTCAAGCCTGACTTCATGGTTTTTTACCAAAATTTTTGTACACAAAAATAGCATAGTGCACAGTTAGGGGGAAAGAGTGCAAATGCTATGGAGGTTAAATTGTATTGGTTGGGGGGGGGGGGAGGGCATGCTGGAGAGTGAGGAGCAGTAACCCTTTGAAAGAGAGGGTGAGGGGGGGAGAAGTCAGGTGGACAATGGGACTATGATGGAGAATGGGAAGGAGAGATATTAAGATGGAGAGCCAGAGGCAACATAAAAAGGAGGGAATGGGAAAGAGTGGCAGGGTGGGAAGAACCAGAAGTTCTTGGGACTGGTTAGCAGAGGATAATCTTGAGGTAACTCACTACTATGACCAACAGGCATCAGGGCATTGTACCTTGAGATGCCTCCATGACACACAGATGGCAATTGGATGGCCCTGCAGCAATCTCCGCATTTTTGAGGGGAAGCAGAAAACGGCAAGACAAGGATCAGAGAGGCAGCAAGTTAAACCTTGCAGACTCTACTCCACTGTGTTGTCTGTGACATGTAGACTCATGAAATCTGATATCCATGGAGACTTTTCAGGCAGATAATCTGAGAGCACAGGCAGTTTTTATGAGTCCCTGTGTAAGCACATGAGGACCAGGATTCCTTCCCTTGCTTATCCTAGGGCCAAGCCCTGGGAGACCTGCTCCTCCAGTGCAATGGAGATGAAGGACAACCATCATCTCTTCAGGGCCGCTGTCCTGTTGAATCCTCGATGGGCAGTATTAGTTCCATTGAGCTGTTGAAGATTCCAAGGCTCGATTTGTGAAGGGTGAGCTGGATTCAAACCCAGAGCTTGGCCCCAAGGACTCCCTTTATATTAGCAAGACCCTATCTTCTGATTGCTTTCAGGGACTCATTGTTCAGCCTTTTTGCTTCTCTCACTTCTCTGTATTTTGCCTGCTTGCCTTTTGGCCATTTCACCTGACACCCTCAATCCCTGGAATTGTCCCTGGATAGAAACTGTAGGATTTGGTGTGGAATGTCCCTTTCCCCTCAGCTGTTGTTTCTAGAATGCTTCTCTCACCCACCTCTTCTTTACCACTTACCATTATTGATTACTGGGTTACCCACAAAATGATGTTAGCCCCTGGATCTCCTAGTTCGTGGAGGTTCTTCATTGCACCACTCACCCTCACAGACAGGTAGGCCCACACCTTGGCCTGGGAGTCCTGGAGGAGTTACTGGTACTCCATAGATCAGCAGGCCCATGCACTGACAGGGCACTGTCTGTCCCACCACATCGAGGTACGCAAAGCTCAGAGGGTGTAAGAGGAATCGTCTTATGCCAAAGTGTGGGCCCCACTCTGCCCTAGTGTGTCTCTCTGAGGGCCCTCCTTTTCTAATTCATCTTGCCTTTGTCTGCCACATCTAAACAAGTGCGATACACATGGGAGTCCAGAAAGGATTGAGTTGATTAATAGAGAATAGATTAACCATTTTAGAATAAAGCAGTGTCTTTAGAAAAGGGAAAAAAAAGGAAAAAACTCTGGCAGGGTGGCATGAGCTTGGAGGGATTTATGCATTCTACAATAACCACATCATAATCTAACACCAGAAAAGTGATTTTTTAAAACCGTAAGGAAAATTGGTCACCTGGATTAGTGTGTTGAATGATCAAGTGAATCAGCTATTAGATCAAATGAATCAGCTATTAAACCATAAAGAATCACTTCCAGTACCCAAGTGTGATCATGTTTCCTTTCTGTGTTTTTATTAAGTTGATCTAAAGTGTTATCACTGGGAGTATTTCCCCAGCACAGCGAGGTTGGCAATTGAGTCACCTGTTTGTGATAGCTAAACTTTTATGAACCTCTAGCAGATCTATTTGCAGACATCTTTTAAAGACTCCAGATTTTCTGGGGCCTTTTGTAGTAATAACTGATGCCTCTGAAGTAGAACTGGGAGCTGTTCTTTGTCAAGAGCTGGAAAATATAGGTGGGCTTGTCTTTCCTATAAATGTAAGTTGTTGTTGTTATTATTATGTCAGCAGTAAACTGCTCCCTGGAGAACTGAGATACCACATCACAGAGAGAGTGTGCCTTGCTGTGAAAATGGGCCATAGGAGTATGATGATATTATCTTGTGGTAATGAATTTACCTTTAGGACAGATTATTGTCGCTTTTTGTAGCTGAACCAGTTGAAGGACAAGTCTAGCAGAATAACCTTGTGGTACTTGGAAATTATTGGCTGTAAGTTTTCCGGTGGAAAATATCTCTATATGAATGTTGCAGACGGGACAGAGATGAGGGAAGTTACGTTTTCTTTCTGGTAATGGTAAAAAGCAGGTGGTAGTAACAATCTTTAACAAAACAATGAATGCAGTTTCACATGCTTTACCATTTTTGAGGCAAAGGATTAGATGCATGGAAACAATCCATAGGGCATTATTGTCACCATCACAGATAATAAAAATTATTTGAGGTCTCATTGAATGTTACACTATAGGAAAAAGCAAAGATTGATTTTTAAAATGAAGAAAATGAGATTTCTCCCAGGTGTGTATAATCCAAGTTCTGAGGCTATATGTAAAATAGAACGGTTTTTATAGCAGTGAGCTGTTGGGGGTGGTAGGTTGTAGTTTTTCATAGAGGCAATCTGTGGCATAATGAAGAAGGCGTCCCTGTGGGAAGAAGATGGGCTTGGAATCATTCAAGTTTCTGTCCTGGCTTTGTTCTTTACTTATGATGTGACCTCAAGCAAATCACTTAAACTTTCTTAGTTTCCCCAGGAAGCAAAGAAGCCAATACCTGACTCTCAGATTTTTGTGTCTTCTTTAGTGTCAAGTACCTAGTAAGTTTTCATTAAATGGTCATTGTTGGTGCCCCTGATATTGTTACTGTGCAGTTATTGTTTGGAATCAGGAGCCCTGGTGTAACATAATGCTGCTATATTCCAGGTAGGACCCAGACCCAATTATTTGGAATGATTGAAAATCCATGTTGATGGTAAAACTCCTCACATCTAGCATTTCTACAGGAGCCATAAGAAATCCATCCCATTGGTTACTCATCCATACTAAATCTCAAACCATTTTCCATTCCCACGATCATCAGAAGAGATAGAAACCAAGTGTTCCTTTACTTTCTGTGAATAGTCTATAGAGTTTTCCCCATATCCTTCGTCTTTCATGTAATTTTCCTTAAAGGACTTAACTGTTCTCATCTGAGCTCAAATACCCTGCACATCAAGTACCTATGTGAAGCCCAGTGCCAAACAGTCTGTGTAGAGAGGCTGTGTCGGGATTGAATACTAAGGCACCCGTAGTTTATGTTCCCTACATGTTATTCCTATGACTCTTGGCACCTTGATCTCTTCTTCAATATCAGTCCCCAGTATCTTTTATTTGGGGGAAATTTTAAGCTCTCCCCTCCCCTGCTATGCCCACCACCAAAAAAGCTCCCTGACCCACAAATCTATCTGTGATTCTTTAAAACATTTCACATTTCTAGGCATGTACTCTTTCTCTTCTTCCTCCATTTTTCCCCCTCTTGTTTTCAACTGTGAGAGAGAAAAACAGGAAAATTTACACACAGGTTTATATATGCTAAAGACTTAGTAACAAGGGCTCGGTTCAAGGAGTGAAAGAAGACCTCAAGGGATTTAGGTAGATATTTCCTTCCTTTCTATTTTATAGAATGATTGCATGAATTGCTTCCCTTAAACTTTTTAATAAAATGGAAGTCAGTTTTTAAACCCATTTGCTTTGAATGCCTGGAGAGCCTTACAGTGACAGGGATGTTTTATAAAGTAAGACCCAGTTGGAGTTGCTCAGTCAAGATGTGTTTCAGGTGAAATGTTAATCAATTCAGTGCTGCGTTGTGTTTTGGAAACCTCTTTAGTGCGCTGGGCTGGCGGCCACATTTTCTGGTTGTATAGATGTGGTATCAGACCTTAACAAGTCTATTGCAGCAAGGATAAGACATGGTGCAACAGTAGGAAAAGAACACTGAAAATGGAGGGCTCAAGCTCCTTCCACTCAGCTGCCATTTTCACCTTCTCTCTGATCACATTACTGCAGACTTCCTACTCTTCAGGAGCTCTGCAATACTTTAACCAAGCTAAAAGGAGGAGGTAGTCCTGGTGCTTTGGGGATTGAAAACAAACAAGTAGAGGCTTCCCCCATAGTCAGAATGCCTGGGAGGAAGCATCTTCCTGCCCTTTGGTATATGAGCAACAAGGAAGGGGGTGTTAGGGAGGCTAAATATCTTGTGATGCCCTAGATCAGTGGTTCTCAACCTTGGCTGCACATTAGAATCACCTGGGAATCTTTTAAAAATCCTGATTTCTGGGCCTCATCCTCCGGAAATTCTGTTTCTTTGTTATAGGGTGGGGCCACAACATTAGTAACAAAGAAACAGAATTTCTGGAGGATGAGGCCCAGAAATCAGGATTTTAAAAAGATTCCCAGGTGATTCTAATGTGCAGCCAAGGTTGAGAACCACTGCTCTAGATAGTCCTGCCTAGTAAAGACTTATTCAAAATGCCAGTAGTGTCCTCATTAAGAAAGGGCACGTCAGATTCTTCCATTTCATCAGCATTCCCAGCTCCTAGTCCAGCCCTCACAAGCCAGACGCACCATCTGCTTTCTTTCCTTTCTATTTCTTTTCTTCCTTCCCTCCATCTCTTCTCCTCCTGCACACCATCCTTCCCTCTCCTCCCCTGAATATCCATTATTTCATTGAATCCTCATGCCAGCAATAGAATGAAAAGTCAGGGCCCAGAGTGGTCACATAGCTTGCCTGCAGTTCTCAGCCACTTAGTAGAGAAGAGTTTGGATCTGAGTGCATGTCTGTCTGGCAGCAAGGCCTTTAGGACAGTGGTTCTCAACCTGTGGGATGCGACCCCTTTGGGGGTCAAATGACCCTTTCACAGAGGTCGCCTAAGACCATCGGAAAACACATATATAATTACATATTGTTTTTGTGATTAATCACTATGCTTTAATTATGTTCAATTTGTAACAATGAAATTGGGGGTCACCACAACATGAGGAACTGTATTAAAGGGTCACGGCATTAGGAAGGTTGAGAACCACTGGTCTAGAGGTTGACTGCCATTAAGGTGTGAAGAGCCATATGTTACCTATTCTATGCAGTAACACCTGCACTCTTTGCATCACTGGCAACCTAAAAAATTAATGATAAGTATCTAATAATGATAAGCTTGGCTACATACCCTTGTGGGTACATAGGTGCAGCACAGCTGTGGGTATACAATTGGCCTGTACTTTGGTTGTTGAGAAGTAGAGTTCATGGAGGTGAACCAGGGTGAAGCAAGAGATTTGTAGTCTCTTTCATCTGTTGTCTACACAAGACCTTTGTAAATGCAATGTCCATGTCTCTTAATGGGCTCTCAGGTGAAAACATAGATATCAGCTATGCTCCAAGGTTGTTCTTTATTAAAACTCTTTATTACCTAACTTGATTGGCAAAGCTATATGAGTTCTCAAATCATGGTTCTTAGTGGCATTCTGTAATTTACTCCTGACCCGCTCCCCAGCATTCTGACTTAAAAAAATATATCAAATCGGGACTTTTTTTGCAATAAGATTTATGCTACACAGAGTCTCACTGGATAAACAAAAAAATAAGTAAATTAATTTTTACTAATTCTGTCACCCAAGTGTTCAGTCACAGCTTCTACTACTAAGGTGGTACAGCTTTAAGCTTGCACATAAGAACAAAAGTATGGTGAAGTAAGTAGTAGGCAAGGCTGAATCAAAACCATGTGTATGGGGAAGATATCAAAGGGTACAAATTGTCTTAAGAGATCATGGTTTTAGTGGTTCTGATATGGAGGAAGAAATTACCTTCTCCCAGAGTTGTTCTGTGAGGGACATGTCCCTTTGATGCTGGAGTTTCAACTTGGGTAGAATCATCTGGGTCCATCACCTGGTGAGGAAAAAAAATCTATAGTTACACCTGTAGGTCAATGATTTATATTACTACATTAATGATATTCATGTCATCATCTACTGAGCCCTTTCTCAGTATGTGGGCCTCTGGGGTAGGTATTCTTATCCATGAAGTTAGGGATGGTGCCATGGCTAAGAACCTGAGTTCTCCTTGAGTTGAAATTCCAATTCTACCAGTTCCTATCTGTGTCATCTTAACTTAGTGGCTTAAACTCCCTGTGCCTCAGTTGCTTCATCTTTAAAATGGGGGCATAATATCTACCTTGTAGCACTTTGAAGATTATTTAAAAATAACACATGAAAAGGCTGAGAAGAATAGTTAGCACAGAGTGAGCACTCAGTAAATATTAGCTATGTCACTTGATTGTTATTCCTGTACCCACAAAGACACTGTGTCATTTTTTCTGCTTCATAGTGCTAATCCTTCTGGTTACTGGGGACTGCACAGGGGTGGGCAAACTTTTTGACTCGAGGGCCACAATGGGTTCTTAAACTGGACTGGAGGGCCGGAACAAAAGCATGGAGGGCCGGAACAAAAGCATGGATGGAGTGTTTGTGTGAACTAATATAAATTCAAAGTAAACATCATTACATAAAAGGATACGGTCTTTTTTTTTTTAGTTTTATTAATTTCAAACTGGCCGGATCCGGCCCGCGGGCCGTAGTTTGCCCATAGGCCATCTCCGCTCTTCCAGGAAGCCTTGCCTAACCCAGCCAGACTAGCCTAGTGTGCTCTTCTGCTCTCAGAGCCCTTATCTTGTTGTATTGTAATTGTCTCTGCATCGGCCTGCTTCCCTTACTAGACCTGAAGGTCAAAGACATGTACCCCAATGCCTATCATAGTGCCTGGAATAGAATAAGTACTTAACAGAGTTTTTTTGGATAAATGAATGAAAGTTTAATTAATGTACTCAAGGTCACAAAGCTAGTAATTTAATGAGAGCCATGTCTGCCTTAAAAAAGTAAGTAATAAGCTATGGAAAATATTTCCCTAATATTAATAATACATTTAATTATGATTCAAGACTTACCATTACTTATGGTCAGAATGCTGTCCAGATTTGTCGAAGCTCTCTAAATTTTGGCCCTATCACCTTTTCAAACCTTTATCTAGCAATAGTACTTGCCATCTCTCCTGACCCCAGCATAAACAGTTGGTTCCTGAGCCATAGAGTTAGCCTTGTTGATCCCCTACATTTGACTTATACTTTCATCTTCTTCTCTCAGGCAGTCATCAATATTTATTGAGCCTACATTGTAGAGGCCTGTGAGCTCCAAGGATACAGAATGAAATCAAAGGTGGTGACATTTGAATTGAGTCTTGCAGGAGTGAATCAAGCCTTTTCACTGGTTCTTCTTTGGAAGATGTTTTTGCTAGACTGTGAGCCCTTAAGAACAGGGAATTGATATTTGCTCCAAGTTTATTATAGGTTGGAATCAACAGATGTTTGTTGAATGAAATAATCAAGCTGTAGAGAAAACTTTAGGTTTATAATTAAAACACCTTTAAAAAATAATACTACATTTAGCTTTTCCCTCACCTGTTTGATGATAGTTGGAACCTGAGAAATTGGCCACTGAGTTTACTGACTTTTTCATTCAATTTACTGTGTAATAGAGCAGAATGCTATTGGCTTCACCAGCTGTGTCCAGAAGAGCTCTATGTTCAAATTAGTCACAAATCATGTCCCTCATGGCATTGTTACTAATGACAACACTGAAGATCAGAAATGCCTTTATTAGTGAAAAATATTTTATTTCAAGTGCCTTGACATTTTACAACTGACAAGAAAGCGCTTTTTTCTGTGTGGGTTTTTGAGGGAGTGCACCAGATTAAACACACACATATGTACCCGTAATCTAGCATGCACACAGGGTTCCCACCTGGTTGGTGACTATCAAACAACCTGGGAAGATTTCATGTATTTCCTCGTGTTAGGGGTAGGAATTGAGTGTAGGGAGTGCACCCTGGTGATCACAAAGCAGAAGGGCATCTGTGCAGCTGGGCCCTGAGTAGTTGCCCTCGGCTCTTACTTTTGGAAAAATGACAGTTAATCAATAAAATATTGGAATGATTAGAGGAAAAATATTAGAGCTGGGGGAGCTGTCCTCTTGAGCAAGGAGACAAAGGCCCTCATTGGAATTCCTGTTGGGTTGATAGCATGTAGCTCTATTGCTTAGTTTTGTTTCCTGCCTATTTTGAGAATGTTGCTATTTTGGTTTTAGTCATAGCGACTTGAGTCATTTTGGCCCTGTGTCTTCTTATTTCACCTACATCCTTTCAGCAGAGAACAGAATGCATATTTATCTTCCAGTTTTACATGTTATTTCTATCCTATCTAATAAAAGACAAAAAGGGTAATTGACCGTACCTTCGCTACGCTTCCCATTGGCTAATCAGGGTGATATGCAAATTAACTGCCAACAAAGATGGCGGCTAATTTGCATACTGTAGGCAGGGCGGGACAGTGCCAACGACCAGCGTGCCACCATCCAGGGCAGGCTGGCGCCAGGAAGGCACGCCCGCCCCAGAAGCCCCAGCAGCTGGCCTTGCCCTGCCGCCCCAGGACCCGAGGTTCAATTCCAGTCAAGGGCATGTCCCTCAGTTGCTGGCTTGATCCCTAGTCCCTATCAAAGCATGTGCAGGAGGCAACCAATCAATGTGTCTCTCCCTTTCCCTTCACTCTCTCTAAAATTCAATGGAAAAATATCCTTGGGTGAGGATTAACAAAAACAAAGTAAATGGATTAAGTAACATTAAAGAGATGATAAGAAAAATATAATCCAAATTTTGTTAGTTGTATAATGGTTATGTTTAAATTATTAACACCTAAGAAATTGGATAAAGGGTACATATAATATGCTGTAGTATTTTATAGTTTTTTTTACATGTATGAGATTATTTCAAATTAAAATATTAAAAAATTAAAAATTAATAAAATATTAATTGAAATGTACATGCATTACATGAAAAATCTCCTAATTGCTTCTAGCATAATTTATTAAATTGTGCTAAAATTTACAAGGGTTCAATTAAAAAATACCTTAATTCTAAATGATATAATAGAAAACATATAATAGTGCAGTTATAAGCACTTATCTGAAAATAAAAATTTAAAGAAGTGAATTTAAAGAAGGGATTAGCCCAGGGGTCCTCAAACTACGGCCCACGGGCCACATGCGGCCTGCCGAAAACATTTATCTGGCCCACCAGGTGTTTTTGCCGCCGTTGTGTGCATAGGAATTTGTTCATAGTTTTTTTTTAAACTATAGTCCGGCCCTCCAACGGTCTGAGGGACAGTGAACTGGCCCCCTGTTTAAAAAGTTTGAGGACCCCTGGATTAGCCAAAGAAAATATATGCACAATCCATGGACACAGACAACAGTATGGTGATGGCCAGAGAGAAGTGGGGGGCAAGAGCTGGGTAGAGGGGGCAAAAGGGGGGAAATAGGGACATTCTATATAATAATAATAAAAGGCTAATATGCATATTAACTGAATGGCAGAATGACCGGTTGCTATGATGCGTACTGGCCACCAGGGGGCAGACACTCAATGCAGGAGCTGCCCCCTGGTGGTCAGTGCACTTCCATATGGGGAGTGCCACTCAGCCAGAAGCTGGCTCATGGCTGGCCAGCACAGTGGTGGTGGCAGGAGCCTCTCCCACCTCCGCAGCAGCACTGAGAATGTCCAACTAATGGTTTAGACCCGATCCCTTGGGGGCCTAAGCCTTTAGTTGGACATCCCCCAAGGGCTCCCTGGCTGCCAGAAGGATGTCTGACTGCAAGGTTAGGCCTGATACCCCGGGGAGTGGGCCTAAGTTGACAGGTGGACATCCCCCAAGGGGTCCTGGACTGTGAATGGGCGCAGGCCGGGCTGAGGGACCCCCCCCTCCCCCGCCCCAGTGCACAAATTTTTGTGCACTGGGCCTCTAGTATTCTATAAAGTCCATGGACCTTTAGGAACAATGATGCTATCATGGATAAACAATGTGCTGTATGTGCTTCCTGGGAGTTTATTGACTGTGGGCATTATCTTCTCGGCAATGAGGAAATCAGAGAGGCTTGGCCAACACATTCCCATACACATACAGACCATAAGCCAGTATTAGAAATCAAGACTCTTCCAAAAAGTCCTAAATGTATGCTTTATATGTATGGACCATATGAATGAGAGCCCTGCCTCCAAACAAAACAGGCAGTAGTTCAAATATAATCAGTTTTTAAAAATCAAGTTCTAATAATAACACCTGAACTAGACACTTGGGTAAGGGTAAGGAGTAGAAGACATGATTGAAAATGAAGGGGAATTTCAAAAGAATTGTAATAATCAACGTCTGGCTTATAAGAGTTTGCATTCTAATTATAGAGACAATAACCAGTTCAGAAGTGAGCAGAATTACATAGTATTAAATACCTAATTAGATCGGTAAGAGAGTGTTCATATACTGTATAGAGAGTTTGGTCCACCAAGGGACAATATGGTCCTCCTTGAGGGATGTTCAATATGTGTGAGGGCATTTTTGGTTTGTCACACAGGGGGAATGTTGCTGGCATTCAGGTATGCTAACTGTTATATAGAACACAAGGTAGTTCTAAACATTGGCAGGAAGGAGTCCCTGTCAAAGTGCTGATCACCCTGATGAGGAACACTGCAGAAATTCCGAGAACTCGGGACTCTGACTGAGCTACAGCTGAGTCTAAGATATATGTACTCCATCCATTCTGTGAGTCAAACAAAGGTTCTGTTCCCTAAAATCAAGGATATGGCCTGTATTAAAGTGCTTCAGTGATCAAAGTCAGTAAAGTGAAACATGTCGATCATCCTTCGGCCTAAAAGGGCAGATTCGTTTAGCATTGATTTAAAGCTATAAGGAATCAAGACCCTTTCTTTAATGATGCTTTCTGATGGCTCTCCATTTAAATTGAAGTAAGGAGCTGAAGCTTGACTAGAGGGCAGTTCGTCTCTAAAAGGATGTCCACATTTAAAAGTTACTATTGCTTATTTTGAATGTATTTTTATACTATCCGAACATATTTTCACATTTTAAAAAGTTTCATTTTCATTTGAAAAATACTGAAAAACAAAATTAGACTTCTAAATACCTATTTTCTAGAAGAGGCAGCATGAATTTAGTTACCAACAAGAATTTCAACCAACCAAATTCTTTTAAAAAGTGTAACTGGCAAAAAAAAAGTGTCATTTTCTCTTTCTTTTTCTAAATACTCTTATATATTACTTATTGAAAAATATTAGAAAAAACTTGATCTAAAAAATGTTCTATGGTCCATATCTTATCACCCCCAAAATATAAGTCCAAAATATGTATTCCCATAGTTAGGATAATGCGTAGCCCATGTAGATGGTCAATGTGCATTTGAAGAATAGAAGAGATATTTTAAGTTATTTTAGGCATTATAAATAACATTTTATAAATATTTAAATAAATAAGATTATACTTAGGAATTTGAATCCTAAAATTTATACCTAATTTATTTAAAATAATTTGGAAATGAAGTACTGTTATATATCATTTTAGAAAAACCAAAAAATGTGAGAGGATTAATTTTTAATAGGTTTTGTGTTTTTTCTTTAGAAAATAATTTCAATTTTACTAAAAAAATCCACTCAAAATTATACTATCAATGTTTTTATTTATATACACAACTTTTATATGAACACCCACATTATTTACACATCACATTATTCCACATCAAAATAATTTAATAATTTCTGTTTTTTTCTTTTAAATATTTCCTATATGGTTCAAGATCTAAAATACAAAGTATATATTTCTTGTTTATAATAGTAGCTATCATTTTTTTTTGGTGTAGGTTCTTTGCTAAGCATTTTAAGTGCATTTTCTCATTATTTCTAACAATAAACTTAGGAGGTGGACACAACCTTAGTGCCATTTTACATATGAGGAAACTGAGGCTTAGGATATTTAGGATTCTAATTTACATAATACTATACCTCCTACTATATGATATGTAAGTAATCCTTTGCAGATATAATTTTTAAAGGACAACATGAATGAACACATTGCCATATTGATCCCTTTGCAAGAGAAAAAGACAAATACATGGCAGGTTTGCCTCGATTTATATTTAGCCTAGAGTGTTTTGTTTTTCTGATCACAGTGACTAAAAACTATGAAGCTTATTATGTTTGATAATTACTTATTTTTAATTAGATAACACATTTAAGTTCAAAAGTAAGTCTGGAGAAGCTTGGCTGGGGAAGCAGAATTAACTGCATTTCAAGAGAGCTTTCATAAGCAAAGATAATAACCGCTGAAGAGAATGGACACTGGCTTGTTTGAATCCTTGGTTGCAAGCTAACACTCTGAGGGAATGTCCTTAGCAAAACACTCACTTCAGCGGAAATTAGGTCAGCCTTCTGGAACATTTATCATGTATACCTGTCACCAGAAGACCCAGTCCTTAAAGTGAACTGAGATCACAGGCATCGGGGTTCCTCTTGCTCTGAGCTGCAAAGGACGCTCTAAACCAATCGTTCTACAAATATGCGAGCTTGGCAGAAACTCCCATAAAACCGAAGCCAACGCCCATATAGTTGCTGTGGGAATTGAATTCCTTAATACTCTGTTTATAGAATTTTGAAATGGCAAATGGATTCGGTCTGTTCTGAAAAACAATCTGTCCCATGGCTTGTTTGGAATAACATCTCTAGTTGCTATAGAAGGATGTAGACAGACAACCCATGTCTGATTTGGAAGTCAATTTCACCAGCCTCTGCTTGTTTCATACTGTGCAGCCAGGTTGGTTTTTGTTCAACTGGAGGGTATTATTTGCATAAAGGAAAGGTCAATTTCTATTGAAGCTAGGGAGCTGCTAATTCGATATAGAAACTAGAGTCGTTAGCAAAATCCAGAGCTAGAGTAGTTAGCAAAATTCGGAGCAATGCAAGGTAAGATAAGACTGTATGATAAAACCAAAACAACATAAATGAGTCATAACCCGATGGCCTTTCAGTAATCATGTGGCAATTTTCTGGTGGTTTCAGAGCAATGTCAGCAAGTGTGGGGATCCTACATGGGAACTTGAGAGTGCATCTGTGTCAGTTTATGTGCATTTCAGCTCAATGAATGTCATTCATTGACAGTCTCATGGGTTGAAATGACCACATTCAACAAGCAGTCAAATCACCAAATCTACTAGGTTAAGTTAACTTCTCTTTGAAAGGGAGTAATTATCTGTTTCATCTGTTCTTGTTGGGCAAACATGCCTAAAGACTTCACAAAAAACATTGCTATTCTATATGTGAAATTGGTTGAAGAAAACAATGAAATTATCAAATATTGTGTAAGAATCTACCTTTATATCTCAAGAAGAACAAAAAGAATATGTGGGTAAGAAGAAATACTTTATTTCTTTGTTCATTTGTCACACATATACTAAGGACCCACCATATGTTATACATTGTACAAATGGTAGAATTAAAAGGATGAGAGAGACATGGTTCCCACTTCCATTATGCTCTCATTTAAGTTGTGTGCCTGTGGGTGTATCTGTACGTGACAGATCTTAAACAAAAAATAATGATACTGTATGTGAAATGCCACAATCTTAAAACTCAGGAGAGGAACTCAAGAATTTAAAGAAATTTTGTCTATGAAAGTAGCTTGTAAAACAAAGTTTTGTTTGTAACCATATCCTTAAGAAAGATGGGCTGTTTCATATGAAAAGTCCAGATTTGAGGAGCTGAAGGCAAGAGTGGGACTGGCAGACATCAACAATGATTTCTTGCTTAAAGAATTAAAAAAAAAAACACAACTTTCATTATCACACTCTATTAAGCCAGGACCAGGAAATAATTTCTAATCAGCACTCTGATCTGGGCAGAGATTGTGCAGTCTTTTGTACCAGGCCTCAGATCTGTGTTCTCTATTCACACATGCTCACTTCCAGCTGTTGTCATTGAAATCCCACATAATCTTTCAAGGTCAAAGGGCAGTCACCCATGGCTGCTGCAGTTAAAAGGTTATGCTGATTTCTGTTGTCAAATATTGGCCCTTTTCTCTTCCGAGCACTCCCATTCTACTTTTTTTAACAAGAAAAATCCAGCCTAGAATTGTATTACATGACTTTAAAGTCTTAAAAGTGTTGCTCCATTGTACGAACACGACATGGCCTGAACAGTCTAATTCCTTCTGTTATATCTCACAAAGAATTTCCTGGTACTTCTAAAATACTTTGTGTTTGTGCTAAGCCAGCAAACTTCAAAGTATAGTGGCCCATACGATTTGTGGCATGCCACAGTATCAGCAGAAATATATAATATGGAGTCTATAATTTAATAAGCGTTGTGAATTATGGCATCTGTAAGTAATCGCCGGTTAAGTGAACAAGAATTGCACCAAGCAAATGACTTGTAAAAACATGAAAATTCTTTGTATCTTGTGGTTCTAAACATTAACTGATTTTATTATATATTTTGAAAGCTACATCTACCTATTTGCAATTCCTCCCCCCCCTCCCCCTCCCTTAATAGTCTTAAGAAAAGTAATTGCAAGGACTCTTTTTAAATACACTGCTTGGTTCGTGAATGACTTTTTTTCCCATGCTTGGTGAATCAAAATTGGTGTTGAGTTCTTAAAATTAGCACATGGCCCCTGGTCATCTTCTTTCCTTGTCATTGCCTGTATCCTCAGGTGGGTTAGCAAGCAGGGCTCCCTGTAAGTGGTTTCACAGCCATGTGAATTAAACCTAAAAAGGAAGAACAGGACAATGGGCATTAAGGTTTTTTGCTGTTTTATATCCATAAACCAGGGTAGCCCTCGGGTGATCCAGTCTCATGTCTCTTTCATTTAAGGTAATCATTTTCTGATGTATTCAGAGAATAAATTTCCTTACTTTTCCCTAATATATGTAAGAGTTCATAAGCAGAAATTGAAGCTATAACAAATAATTTGATCCATTTGCAGATTCAGTTACTGTCCAAGTTTAGAGAAAAACTTTTATTCAGAACATAAAAACAATAAAGTTGTTTATTACCCCTTTTAGTTCAAATTAGATTAAATTAAAAATACTTTTAAGTTTATGGTGCATTAAAAATAAAATCATTTTTAAATATTTATAAAATACAGATCTTATGCTAATTATAGTTGAACTTACTTTTTCTAGCATGAAGCAAAATTTTATTTTTTTATTTTAAAAACACATTTTTTATGGTGCTTGAATTTTTTTTTCCCTAAAGCAAGTGTTCCTCTGTTCTTGCACAGAACTAATTTGTAGTTGCGTCCACTTGCAAAGCACCTATTTCTGTTTATTATAGGCTTAATAAGTGCCTGATTCTAAATGTGTAAGGGAAATTAGTTTGTTGGCATGACAAAACAATGAAAGAAATGATATTTATTCAGGAGGAGAGAAAATTAGGGATTGAGGGACTATCTTCAAATACTCAACAAGTAGCAAAATGGAAGAGAGAGCGATTTATTCTGCCTGTTCCAAAGGACAAAATTAAGGTAAATGAGAAGTTTCAGGAAAGTAAACATATGGAAAGAATTTTTAAAAACTAAACCTTTTAATTTTATTAGTCTAAAATGTTTATGACACAGTGATGATTGCTCCATATCTAGGTAATCTTTAAGATCTCTTTATTTCCAGTTCATTTCATAATGTGATACATCTGATATTTACAGAAAAATAAAGATATTTTTCACTTTTTAGTTAGATATTTTGATATCTATTAGACATAGTCCTTTAATTAATTGCCTAATAATTCAAACTTATAAACCCTTTTATGTAAAATCATTGAGCAATCAAATTTAATTAATTAAAATACTATTTTTCCTTATTAACTGCAGGAATTGGTGAAGATGTGATAAGGCCTTTGAATTAGACTAGATAATCAAGTCTCTGGTATAATATATGATGGATTCAAGTGCAATAAAATTTATTATATAAAAGAACTAAACAAACCTGTAAACCTGTTTAGTTCTAATCCTAATTCTGCCACTAGCTGTGTGACCATAGGCAAATCACTTAACCTCTCTGAACTTAATATTGCCAACTACACAAAGTTGTACAAAAAATTAGAGCTAATGTGTCTAAAGTATTTAGCAGAGTACCAAACATATAGTAACTATTGGATAAATGAAAGCTATACTTTTGATGAAAATTAATACTACCAAGAGAGGTTTCATGTATAATTTTTTAAAATAGGTTGCCTAACTTTATAATACCTGTTACCAGCTTGATACATTTTTCTAATGTAGATATGTTTAAATGATTGCAAGTGAGGATATAGTGTCCTTAGCCTTGCATAAAATTGTTAATTAGCTCAAAGAGTTCAGATTTTATTTCCCCTCAGTACATTGGTACATACAGCAAAGGAGGAATAGGAAAAGGAGCCAAACAATGTACCTGCAGAATAGCATTTGCCAAAACCCAATGATATCCTTGTCAAATTCTTTGGGAAATAGGGAGTTAAATAATGTTGGAATTCTCAGGAGCTTTAACATGTAAATGTTTCTTGTCATCCTCCAAGGGTTTTCCAAACTCATTTTACTATAGACACCTTTATTTTGCATATATTTGGATTGTGTTAGAAGATAACACTGAGAAGATATACTAGAAGCCAGATTTCAAAGGGCTTTAAATACCTAACTAAAGAGTCTAACCTTTCTCAAGGAACTCATGAAATACTTACGGCTTTTTTATCAGATGAAAAAATACCAACCATCCACCTATCTATCCTCTACCTACTATCCTAGTGGATTAAAGTAGAGAAAAGATACCTAGTAGGCATCACAAATTTATGTACCCACAGGGGCCTTATAAATCATTTAAATAAGTGAAATACAATGAGGAGTTTTGAGGTATGTTATATATTTGTAAGCTCATGCCCAGTTTAAAAACATTCATATGCAAAAAAAAATTACTGTGCTAAGTAGCCAAGCAAACTATATCTGCAGACTGGAATTGGCCTGTGGACTTCTAATTTGTGACACTTTACATCGTATAGGGAGAGTTTGACAACTTAAGAGGTTTAGGGTAAGTACTATGCTGCTATAACAAAGAGACCGAAAAAGTAGAGTGGTTATAGTATACCCAAATCTTTTTTTTTTTGTAACTCTTCTAAATGATAAGGGTGGTGATTCTCCACACTGTCATTCAGGGTCTCAGTTTCCCTCTCTCTCATTGCTCTGCTACTCCATGGACACTCTTTGTCTGCATGGCTGAAACTGTTGTAGCTCATAAAAAGAGGAAGAGAGAGTGTCTGTGGGGCAGGAATTTCCTTTAGGCGTGTGGGGTAGAAGCTGATTGTATAACTTCCATTCACTTTCCGGTAGTGACCACTGCTAACTGTAAGGGAGGCTGGGAAGTGTGGTCTGTGGCTGTCAACCATGGACATGTCTGGACAGCCAGCAGACTCGGGACAGGAGGACATTGCTAGTCTTTGCTAGTTGTTAAAGTTTTCCTAGAAAGGTCTTATAAAAAGACCCAATTTTAGATTAAATTCATTACTGCAAATCTTGGCATAAACATTTTCCTTAACTGGGAATACAAGCCCCAGAGAATAAAGAACTTTTGTTATTTCTAGTTGTATCTATAGGGCCTAGGATTGTGCTTGCCATATAATAAGCATTTAATATTTGTTGAATGAAAACAATAAACCAGATATTGACTTTATCTTAATGGATATGGCAGAACAAACAAGCAAGCAAAAACACAGATTAGGTTTTTGTATTGAATACCTGCACCTGAGCAGGGCAGGAAAATTGGGAGCAACAAAAGAAGGAACTCAACAGTACATCAGTCCTATGACACATACTTCTAAAACCTCTTTTTGATTCATCCTTCTTTTAAGCTAAGACATTATTTCCATACTAATGACAATTCCTTGATGTGTTATGATAAACAGAACGACAATCATAACCATATTACAAATGCATTTATAACAATCCTTTTCATCTGAAAATCTCAAAACACCTCATCCATATCATTAGTTGGCAACTGTCATTTCTTTGTTTTATATATTCTCAGACACAACTTTCTAGATATAGAAATATTTCAGTCTTACTGTCAGTCCACACCGTATGTCAGTCTTTTAATGTTTATCATAAACAGACGACCAAATGAAATTTCCTCCACCATCATGAAAATGAATCACACAAACAGCATGCATGTGTATTTTTATGGCTTCTATGTTCTTTCTTAGTGATGTCTGAATTTTTAGCATTTGTTTTAAATAAGGAATTACTCATAAAATAAATAATATTTCAAATGTCATCATTGAATGGTAGAATAATTTAAATAGTCAGTGTGTAATAAAAAATCAGATTAAAATTTTAGAATTTGGGCTTAATGGATCAGCAGGAATAAACCCCCAGCCCATTTCCCCCAAAATCCGTTTTCTGAGATATTCCAAATTACAAGTACAGAAACAACATATTGGAGATAAACTAATAATAATTTATATTTTGCTTTAGAGGGCTACCAAATAAGGGTATCTCAAATCGCTCATCTGAATCACTGAGTAAATATTTATTACACAACTAGAACAGGGTTTGTGCACGGCCCTGTGAGCAGTGTAAGATAACGAGACACAACCCTGCCCTTGCCCAGTTTATGGTGGGAGTGCAGAGCTAAGGCAGGTAAAGAAATACTTGTCTGATAAAGCAGAAAAAGGCTATGCCAGAAAACAAGTAGAGAAAAAGTTCAGCTTAACTTAGCGGTATTGACTGAGCACACCAGAAATGCACTGACAGGGTCCAGAGGGCAGAAGATGGAGGGGCATCCGATTCCCTAGGTGGCTTATACACAGGTATGGAGTTCACACAGGAGAAATAGAAATTCCAGGAGAGCAGTGTTGCTGAGGGGAACTCTTCTTTAGAAGGACGAGTATGTAAGTTCTGTGAGAGCAGCATCATCAGGAGTTAGCTCATCATGGGCAATCCCAAATACTTGGGGAATATAAATAGTGTGAGAGTGAGGGAGGTCTTTTCCCTTTGAGGAGCCCAGACATACACACAAGAAAGGCCCAGCCACTGGCCTGTCTTTGCCTCGAGATGGAACAGTATTTACATAGGGACAATAGAATGGAGATCCCTTCTTTTCGCTGCAATGACCTGTGTGTTGTAGTTGCCCTGAATCCATTAGCCAGATGAGACTTGATCATTTAGAGCTGGGAGTCTTTTGCTATCCCAACAGGACAACCCAAACACCACGGGTGTGTAAACTTTCCTCCTCAGTACATTCCTTCTACTCCATGGACATTCGGAAGGTCTTTGAAGGCCAACCCCTCTGGACGGTTTTTTCCCAGCTGTTTCTTCGCCCGACCTCTGAACAGTTCTGCAAGGTTACCTGTCTCTCTACAAATCGAACTCCCACCCCCCCTCCTTTCCTGCCTGTTTAAAGGTAGATAGATGTTCAGTCCCTTAATGAGATGAAATTCGGTTCCCATATAATGGCATTTTCCATAATTGCTGATATCATCGAGGTAAAGAGAGCTGCTTTTCTTAACCACCCGTAAAAGAATTCAGCTTTTCATATCCCTGCCTCTCTTCAAAAGCCTAATCTCTCCCTACTGTGAGGAGGTCTGACTCCAAAGTATTGAAATCTCCACTCTAATTGGGAATTCACTGAACAAGACCTCAGTGAATGAACTTTTTTAGTCATTTTATATAAAACGAAAAAGGATGTACTCCTTACTTTAGTCTCCTCTGAATTGCTCCTGAACACTAGTTCAGAATTGGAGAGTCAGATCATTACGCAGCCCGGCTTTCCATCTAAGATGTGCTTAACAAAAGTATATGTTTTGCACTCATTTCTGAGAGACCCTATTCAAAATGTAAATCTTGGGACCTTTGGGGAATGTTTAATCAGCTCTCCAACTGAAGATCTTTTCATGCTAACACCTCAATTCAGAATTACTTAAATTTACCTTTTCATATATTTTCCCATTTTCCTCTCATTTTGCCATAAAGCAGAACTCCCAGATTAGTGTTATTTCCCCGAAAGTCATTTTTATGACTTGGTTTGTGTTAGTGAGAACAAAATATTAATCTGCTCAGGTTCGCTTAGTAATTACATTAGCCGTGTCATTTTTTCCATCATTTCTTAGGTTTCATTTTTCGTGGCTGTCTTCCACTGGATCAGTGGGTTTCTAAATAATTGGTGAAGGAACAAAACCAGTTTCATAGTCATTCAAAGTTACATGGCGTGTTTACACAGACCTTTCCCTGTGGACACATTGTGAAGTTAAAGTAGTCAAGGCCCTCTGATAATCTCATAATACTGTGCAGAGATGATTCTATCAGGACTTGTGAAATAATTCTCTTTATTTTTATTTTTCCTGTTATTGTACATTCACATATATTTCACCTTCTAAATTACACACATTCTCCTAAAATAAGCCTTTGAGGAAGGTTGCTAGGAGGGAAATGAGGATCAAATTATTATTTTGGCAGCGACTTTCTCAGGATCACACAAGATCCTACTTTAAGCTTCAGACTAAATTGTTTTGTAGTTGGGGTTTTTTTCTCTCTTATGTTTATTAAATAATGCTGCCCTTCAACTCTGTTTTTCCTTGGTTTCCCAAAATTTGAACCATAACCACAATAATAGGACAACCCCAGACATTTCTCCTCAGAGAACCTGATGGCACCTTCTTGATCAGGAGCTTCGTCTAAAGGGTTTGTGTATCCTGTCCTTGTCCTATTTAGTTTGGAGGGACTCTTTGGATGGTTCATTTTAATAGTTTTCAGATGCATACTGGCTTGCTGGAAATGAGAGAGAGAGAGAGAGAGAGAGAGAGAGAGAGAGAGAGAGAATATATGAGAATTCTGCTTACACTTTTATAAAGAGGAAAACGCACATACTTGAGCCCCATCTGAGTTGTTTTTATTCAGAGGCATCTCTGGAGTGCTCACTGGATACCAGACACTATGTTAGGACCTGGAGTGCTGGAGATACAGACGATGCTCTTTCTCAAAGGGCTCACAGACGAATATGAGAAAAAGACAAAACTGCAATTTAGTGTCCTAAGTCCTAGATTAGAACCACACATAGTACATCAGGTCCGTATCCCAGAAAGAGAAAAGGAGTCTTCTCCAGTGAGGTAACCAGGGAAGTCTTTTGATAGAGGTGACAACAAAGCTGAGTCCTAAAGACAAGTAGGAGGTGGCCAAACAAAGAGTCAGAAGGACAGAAAGTCCAGAAAGAAGGAGCAGGGTGAGGGCAGGGGCTGAACCAGGGCCCTGGAGGTACGTGTGTTCACTTAGGCCAAGGAGTAGGGCTGGAAGCAAGAAACAAAATATAAAATTGAGCCCAGAGAGGAAAGCAGAGGCTACATGGAGGTCGTAGGTCATGTGAAGGAGTTTGTTACTATACCCTGAACTCTTTGTGGGGCTCTTGCAAGATTTCTGACAGGGTAGTGATCACTGAACACTTTGGATTATTCTTGGATCCTCCAACACAAGCATGTCAAACTCATGTAGTGTGGCCAGCCGTGAGTTTGACTTGCTTGCTCCAACATCCCATTCTTTCCTACCTCAGGGCCTTGGTACATGCTAATCCCTCTGCCTGAAGAGCTCTCACCCCCTTTTTTTCCTGGCTGTCTCCTTAGCATCTTTCAGATGTCAGCTCTTAAGAGAGACCTTCTTTAACCACTCTTTCTAAAGAGTTTCCTGCTTGTTTCCTTTATATCATTTATGCCATTTATAATTTTTAAAATAATTTGTTTCTTTTACATTGTCAGCTGTCTGTAATCATAGACTGTAATTTCCTGAAGGTAGGACTGTATCTCAAACCCCTGGGCAAACACCTGGCCCACAGTAGGGGCTCGATACATATTCGTTGAATAAATGAATGAATCATCAGATTTGCCTGTTGGTGAGACAACTCTGAGTGGAGAATAGACTAGAAGAGAAGCCAAGACTGATGATGAACATAGTTAGAAGGCTGATGAGAATTGGCAAAAGCCTTAGCCACAATCATACGAGGGAGACAGACTTGTACATGGAGTCAAGAAATAGTAAGAAATTGAATCCATGGGGATTAGGTGGATGTGGGTGTTTGTAAGAAGTAGGAGTCAGGGATGACACCAAAACAGAAAAGCAGATGAACGGTGGATGGTTCATTGACATAGGAAAGTCAAAAGAGTAAAAACAGGTTTTAGGGGAGAAGAAAATAAACTCAGCTTTGGACATGTTGGATCTGAGGCTACCCGCGAGCTATATAGATAGAAATATGCAATAAACATTTTGATTCATGTGTTAGGAATCTAGGGGAGCAGTCAAGGCAAAAGATAAAGATTTGAGAGTCATTGGCTAATAGATTCATTCATCCACTCATTCAGTAAATATTCACTTACTAGCTGCTTTGTCTCAGGCATTAAATACAGAGGAGAAGGAAACAAATATTATTCTAGCTTTCACAAATATCACAGTCAAGCCTGGTAGCTGATATCATGGAAATAGAGAAGATAAACTGAGGGCAAAAAATATATGGAGGGATGAGCACAAACCCTGGAGAACACTAGCGTTTAAGAGGTAGACAGAAGAAAAAGGGCATTGAAAACAGGGTGAGTTTGAAAGGATGAACACAGGGGTTACCCCCTCCCAAGCCCTTGTGACAAACTAAACTTAGTTTTCAGTTATATTGCTTGCTTTATTTTATTTTATTTTTTTGGTAGCAGGATTAATGTATGTGTGTGCACATTCTGTCTATATAGAAATTCATGTTAAGTTGCCCTTAAAGTAAGGAATTAAAAAGGTTGTAACTGAAACAAGTATCAGCTCGCAGGCAGGTGACACAGACAGAGATGAGCAAGAGCTGGAGCTCAACCCAGCTTTTCCTATTCCACTATGAGTTTCCTTGCCATTGATGTATGTGTTTTAAGTTAAACTTAATGTACATTGTGGTTGGATTTCATTTGTTATGGTCTGGAGGATCAATGTGATCTGAATATTATCACAATAGAAAAAGGTGTCAGAGTCTGTTTTGCCAAGACCATGTTAGAGAACTTTTCTTGATTTATCTATTTTTACTTCTCAGTTCTCTTAATCCAAGAGACAACACCTTAGGCCCATCTCAAATAACAGTCAACTAAATACCTGGGTGTGGGTACCTTGGGAGCTGAAATTTCTTAACCAACTCTTCAAATGAAATTTTGCCATTTTTTAAGTTGTGGTGTATATATGTTTTTTCTTTTGTAAATTGAGATATTGACATATAACATTACATTAGTTTCAAGTGTACAACATGATTCACTATATAGATATATTGTGAAATGACCCCCCCACAGTAATTCTAGTTAACATCCATCACCATACATGGTGCTATTTTATTTTACCAAGAAGTTTATGATTATCAGATATCCTAAAAATTAGAGCTATTTACCTATAAAATCAGAGATTGTGTATTTGATCTTAAAAACTGAAAATGTTCTTTTAAATCTAAGTTTAAAAAATATCTTTCTTATGCAGAAGTCAAATGTTAACCAAAGGAAAAAGAATAATTTGTAGGTGCATTTATAATCCAAAACATGACAATTTTTGCATGTATTTATGTCTATGACACTTAACAATTTTTTGTTGTGTAAAATGTGCAAGTAAACTTGCCTCCCCTACATAGTGATCATATTCAGGTTGGTCTTTTTTCCTATGTTGTATTTTTTAAAGGTGTTTTCCTTATTTCAAAGAACAGTTATTTTTGAAAATTCCCCTCAGCCATCAACTTCTCCTTTGGCCCTAATTTTAAAGCAGGTGGTTACATTAACTCAATAGACCAGCGGTTCTCAACCTGTGGGTCGCGACCTCTTTGGGGGTCGAACAACCCTTTCACAGGGGTTGCCTAAATACATCCTGCATATCAGATATTTACATTACAGTTCATAACAGTAGCAAAATTACAGTTATGAAGTAGCAACGAAAATAATTTTATGGTTGGGGGTTACCACAACATGAGGAACTGTATTAAAGGGTTGCGGCATTAGGAAGGTTGAGAACCACTGCAATAGACAGATCTCTCAATTAGGTTTACCTATGTGAGGCTCACAGAATGAGAAGACTTTAGAGGCAGAGAGGGAAATGACATATCATCAATTATCTACTAGTATTCCTTGCCATTTATGTTTTATGTTCCTAAACATACTATAAAAATGAATACACATATCATAAAGGAAACTAATCATCCAGAAAAAAATGAAACAGATACAAAATTCAAAGGTTAATTTTGTACCATTAATTTATCTTTTCTTTAAAAAAAAAAGTAAAGAATCAACCCTACAACAAAAAAACTCTTGTTCTTGAAACAAATCTAAATTTTATCTGTGCTCCAAGAATTTATTTTTATGTTTCAATGGTTTTTAAGGGATTTGCTTCTGCTAGTCTGGCTTTTTAAAGATTTACATTGTGGTTCCTCTAGAAATGAAGGGAACATCTTTAAATCTTGTTTGGTTTGAATGAATAGATAGTTAATCCCCATCAAACGTTTCTTTAGAAAATCGTGTTTAAAACTGTTGTGGAATTTAGCTATCCGGGCTGACTCTTAGGGTAGGGTGTTTTCATCCCAGTTGTTACAGCCTCAGAGGTCAGCCAAGGTAACCATTTATTTTAAATCGTCTTTTGTTTCAGATTTCCTGTTGAGTTTTTTTTTTTAACCATTTCAGAAAGCACCCAGTTGTTGTGTCATAGCTTTCCATAACCTCTAGATTCAAACCAAAAAAAAACACCAAAAACTACATAACTAAATGACTATACCCTCCCACGGAAACTCTAACCAGAGCAGAATATGAAAGTAGACATCATATTTTTTAATCACAATGAAACTCATGTTTAGACTTCTGTTACCAAATACCTTCTATTTATGACACTTTGCTTTTTTTGTTTTTGTTTCCTCAGGACATTTGGGCTTCCAGGACAGTTTTGTCACATCAGGTGTTTTTAGTGTGACTGAGCTAGTAAGAGTGTCACAGAGTAAGTATAAATTTGCTTTGATTTGGTACAGATTTGCTTTTGGTTTGTGCTTACTTTCTGCCTCGGCCTCCTGGAGACATAAATAGCTTTCAGAATCCCCTTTTCACTCACCCATTGGAAGACTTTTGCCACGCAGTTTATTTAAGAGCCAAGAATTTAAATCAGGAAAATTTGATGTCATTTTAATGTGAAACATATGGAAAGAACTGAAATCCTGAGTGTTTCACATATTCCTTAGTTTATAGTGTGAACCTGGTTTTAAAAAATCCTGAGGCTTCCCTGATTTCTAAAAATTCTGCAATTAAAAAAATACTGGGTTTGACCTTTAAAGAATGCTAATGCCCTCAGCAGGAGTGACACAGGACAGCATGATCATTACCAGCTTGTCAATAATCACCAACAACAGTGAATTAAGAGTACCTGTCACCACCCTGTTCCATTGATCAAAAGGTCATTGATTGTATTTTTGCTATGAAATAATCCAGACAGTCCAAGGAGAAGGTATAGGATTCTCTCTCTCTCTCTCTCTCTCTCTCTCTCTCACACACACACACACACAGTTGCCTTCCCCTAAAAACGTATTTTTGTTTTTATTTAAAAGCATACCTATAATGACTATGATGTTTGAGCACCTAGTAACAGAAAGAAAAAACATATATCAAATATTACAATTTTTATCCCCCTCCTACTTCAAAATATCACTTGTAGGTAAAATATACATTGTCAAAATTGGTTTCAAGTCGAAATAAATCATTTTTGGGATCAGGTGAAGTAAAAGAAAAATCTTTTATTTTCAAGTTCATGCCCCCCCCTCGCCCCCATTCCCTGTGTTACTATCTGAGAACATTGACCGAGCAAACCAGTCAATCTCATGACAAGATGCCCGGTCAAGCAGGCCAAGCCATCCTGATCTTACAATTTGGATTCTGTCTGTTCTTATTTCTTAAGGCTAGAAGACTCTTAAGAATCCAAAAATGGGGAGACAAGGTGGGGGCAGGAGAGCAGGGGTAGAGGGTTAGACAGAGAGTGACTTTTGAGTATTCACTATCTGCCAGGCACTGTGCTAGGTCTTCACGTAGGTAGCATAAGTTAATCCTTGCAATAAACATGTCAGATAAGAAATCACTCTCATTTTTACAAATGAGTTAAATTACAGGTCTACTGAAGTCATTTACCCAAAGTCAAACAGTAGGTAAATGGTTAAGCTAAGTCTGTGTAATGCTAGAATCTAGACTGGCCCAAGGGAACTTGAACTCTACAATGTGAGGCTACATGGAAAATAGCAGAAAAGTAACTATGGATGTTAGAATTCTGGTAGTCAGGGACCCTTGGTTGATGCAGGGCTGTCCAGGGGGGAGAGGGGGGTGGAAACCTAAGGAATAAGTCATTAGGAGCAGCAGGTTGTGAGGTAGAAGGGAGAAGTTTCTGTCATAGTATGAAGTATGCTTAAAGTAGCACCCAGTGAAGTAGAGACTAGGTTGCTTTATTAATTTGGAGGATATATGCTGTCCTAGCATAGCTAACTAGCCAGTTATTTGACATAGACAAATAAGGATGCATAGACAAATAGACACACACACACACACACACACACACACACACACACACACAACCACTAGCTCACATTTTTCTTGTAATTTTAATAATAAAAGTAATAAAGACTGACATATCAGAGTATAACTGTCATAGTGACATTATAGAGAAATATATTGACTGAGCCCTTACTACAGTCCAAACAGCCTCAAGTGAAAATCCTTTGAACTCTAAGATCGGAGCACTAGACCTTTTTAATCTACCCTGGCTGCTGTAATGCTTACATTTAATCTTCATTATCATCAGTGTCTGAGGCCTGGGGTTGTATGAGAAGGCTCACGCTGCTCAGAACCATCATCAGAATCTTGTCCTTCTTCCTGTATATCCCTTTAAGGTCTTATATCCCAGGGCTTATCAGTTCCAAGCTTGATTGGACCTCCATGCAGTGTGTGATGGTGTGGTTGCCAAATGAATTCTAAAACTGCCTTCATGAGTGCCAGAGGGTATGGCTGGACCTCAGATTGAATTTGCAGAGGGACCTGGTTTTGTTTCCTGTCGCTGCTTAGGGGCTTGTGTTGCTGATGCCTGGCATCGTGAGCGGCCTTCAGCTCTCCAGTGCTTTCTGATTCTGCACACTGCTGTGTAATCGCTCTAGGACTCACTCACACATGGCCTCATGCTGACTGAATCTGTTTGGCAAGAGTGGGACTGGGCTGTGTCAGCTAAACTGTGGCTTCAGGCCAAACTGCCATCCAGAGCCCCCTCCCTCTTACAGATCTTTAATCCAGGTTTGTCAGGGTGTATGTCTCAAGGTTGCCTTGGTGGTTGGAGTAAGGATCCCCCAGCTCAGGTTTCATCACCCACACACCTTTCTGAAAGACTTAACACTCAAGCCACACGAAGGAGTCAAAATCTTTAACTACTCCTCACAATGCTGACCCCTTGCCCAGGCTGGAAGAACTAAGCATCTGCATTAGAGGTGCAGCAGACACTTTTTACAGATGAGTGGGGCTGGGTGCATTCTGCAACCTTGAAATAGAAATAAGCTAACTGGCACATAAGTTGATTAATGCATAATGTTAGTGCTGTTAAGAGCATGATTCAACACTAATATGAACAATTATAGTAGCTAGAATTCCCAAGCATGCACCTTGTACTGGGAATTGTGCTAGGCACTTTGTAAACATTATCTCATTCATTCCTCCCATGGTCACTGTTATTGTCCCTTTTTACAGATGCAGGAGACCATGATACTCTAAGACAGTGGTTCTCAACCTTCTGGCCCTTTATATACAGTTCCTCATGTTGTGACCCAACCATAAAATTATTTTCGTTGCTACTTCATAACTGTAATGTTGCTACTGTTATGAATTATAATGTAAATATCTGATATGCAGGATGGTCTTAGGCGATCCCTGTGAAAGGGTCGTTCGACCACCAAAGGGGTCGCGACCCACAGGTTGAGAACTGCTGCTCTAAGAGGTTAAGAAACTTGCTCTTTTTACCTTGCTACACTCAGCTAACTGAATGCAGATATTTTGTCATGACTTCTCCTATACCTGCATTATAGAACTAAACAGAATCCAAAGATTCTGTGTTTTTATTAAATAACTAGAGGCCCAATGCATGAAAATTCGTGCAAGAGTAGGCCTTCCTTCCCCTGGCTGCCAGCACTGGCTTCCCTCCGGCACCTGGGACCTGGGCTGCTTCCCTCCTCCGGCCGCCTGCAGGCACCTGGGACATGGGCTGCTTCCCTTGGGCCACCCGCAGGCACCCAGAACCCGGGCTGGCTTCCCTCCAGCCCTGGCTTCGTCAGGAAGGACATCCGGAATGATGTCCGGTCTAATTAGCATATTACCCTTTCATTATTATAGATCATTTCTTGTTAGAGTTGATAAACTTTTAGATTACTGTTGTGTGCATTAAAAAAGGTTAAAACTATTTTCAGGTAGAACAAAACAAGTAAGACACTTAGATTTCCCCCATGGGTTTGTTTTAAAAAAATGAATAGTATTTTAAAGCAGCTTTAGTTTTATGGTTTTAGATTAACAAAGTACGGAATTTCAATATACCTGCTAAATAGTTTTCCCTATTAACATCTTTTGTTAGTGTGGTACATTTGTTACAACTGGTGAGCTTATATTGACACATTATATTAACTAAAGTCCATAGTTTACATTAGGATTCACTCTTTGTGTTATACATTTATGTGTTTTGACAAATGTATAATGACATGTCTGCCTTATTATAGTATTATACAGAACACTTCCCTAAAAATCACCTGTACTCCATCTGTTTATTTCCCACTCCCCTAATCAGTGATCTTCTAAGTCTTTCTGTAGTTTTCACTTTTACCTGGATGTTTTCCATGGCCTCAGTGTCTTAGAATTTCTTCACTGTGTTGCAGATGTTTTCTCAACACCTTCTTATCTGTCCCAGCCCCACCCAGTCCCCCAACCACACCTAACTATGACCAAATATATAGTCTGGAAATTTCTCACTAATGGTGGCCTTGGCTTGAAAGTTTTCCCTTATCCTGGCCTCTTTAGCATTCAATTTTTGAATTTGCTAATATAAATATTTACTTTCCCCACCGGTTCCAGTTAGTTTCTGTTTTTAGTTTTCCTCCTTTTCAATTTAATAGAGGAGGGAGGTGCTATTTCAGTATTTCCACATGAGGATTCACTGAAATAACGATGTGCTAAGTTTGTTGTTTATAATCGTGTTACTACAGGGTGGCAATGGCAGAGAAAGTCAAGAGAAAGCTGCTGGCTTAGCCTCACACATTCAGAGGTGAGAGTCGGCAACAAGGTTATTGTATTGATTAGATGCATAGAGCTGTTGGAGTCTCCCACTAATTCCCTTCTCACCCTTAACCTCCTGCCTTTTCTTTTTTTCTTTTCTGTTTTTGCATTATCTAGAGTTCATGAAAGGCAAGAAAGGAGAGTCCTGTTTGTCTTAGCAGCAAAGCAAGTGCTATAGCATAAGAGTAAATGTATGTTTGTTTTCCCCCAGGTGATAGGACCATCTGAAAGTTGTCTTAGTTTTTTATTACTTTCTTCCCTGGGAGAGAGGAGCACTGCTCAGACTATCAGACTACTAGACACTGTGCCGGAGGAGAGAAGAGACGGCCTCTCTGCTTTGGGGGAGTGGCTGACCAATGCTAACACTGTGGTTCGCAGTCGCCAACCTTGTTTGAGTGTGGTACTGTGAGGAAAGAGACAGGAACCATCTGTTGAAATGGCTCTTACATGATGCTGCGCTTTCAAACAAAGCCTTCCAGCAGCATTTCAGATGGGTCTCTCTCTCATAAAGTTGCCACAAAGAGAGCCCACTCTACGAGCTGCTAAATGGTGCTCTTCAGTAGCTCTCTGGGTCAGCACCCACTCTTGTTTATTTTGCACCAGTGTTTCCCTCCAGGTGTGTGCCTTGAGGCTGTCAAATACCCTTCCTGGTATGAACCCAGAAAATCCTCCCCAAAATCCACTTCTTCTGCCCATTTCCTCCTAAAGTGCTGACTATTTTACTTGAAGCTGGTGGAGCGACTCTGAAACCCTAAATACTTCGCTGGGAAAGAGGAAAACCGCAAATACACACAAGCCATTGTGACTCTGGCCTGGCGGGTTCTAGTTTTCCAGGCAGCGGTTTGTACACCCGAGCCGGCTGCAAGGGTTAAGTAAACTTGGTGGCTGGGGATGACTTCATGGCCCTGGAATTTTGAAAAGCCAGGGTTCTCAGTACACTGTGGCCAGCCTTAGAGTCTTTGGGTGTGAAAACCGCTCTCAGTTACCCAGACTGATTTTTGGTTCCTGTTGCACTGCTGCAGAATCTATTAAAATCCAGCAGCTGAATTGTCCTGGCTCTGCCACAAAGCTGGGCTGCTGGGTGGCTCCAGGATTCCCAAGCTGTTTGTCAATGGAGAGTGGGAGTGAATGGAGCCAGGCATATGCCTCAGCCTGGCATGAGGTGGCACCCTAGTGGCTGTTTTCTGCCTTAGAAATGCGTACTATTTCTATCTGTATTCTCAGATAGGAATTGTAGTTAAGACCCAGATTGTAGTTCATTTTTAAACTGCTTTTTTTAAGCCTCGAGGTCCTCTGTGTGTGTTTGAGCACCCACAGCCACACCCTTGGGATTTTCTGGCTTATTTAGTATGAACTATTGGCAATATTCTAAATATTTTAACCTGACATAATGGAGCTACTACAGCAGAAATAACTCAGCTACAAGGTACAATAAGAAAATGAAGCTCTTTGATAGGAACAAACCCAAACTTGAATATTAAAAAATGTTTATGCAGGAAAGGTCTCATCAGGAAATTGAGGATGTAGGATAGAGATTCCAGGCGCCCAGTCCTGTAGGGTGCCTTTTACATAGTTGCAGTGCTTTAGATCTTGAGTAAAGTGAAATAGATTAGACACTTTCTTTTCTGAACAAGGGGCCTGTTCTCCTCTGTTAAGTAACATGATAGCTATGATCATTGCATGGAAATTAATTTTAAAAGTCGGTTAGATTCTTAAGCAAGCTCTTCTTTTGAAAGAAATCATATGGGCTTGAGCATTAAAGGAAGAAACAAAAAGATTATAATAAAAAATGGACTGCAGCCCTAGCACAAGCAGTGGCTGTGACCTTGCCTTTGTTTGCCATTACACAATCCAATGGCAGTACACTCAAACTATGCTCTCGATCAATATCCTATTAAAGCAGCACAAAAAGTCTCCATAAACTTAGTGGTTAGCTATGTTTATAAATGGAACTCGGCATAATTAGATGGTCAATAGCAGGCTCTACTAGTAATTTTAAAATGAACATCACACACTTTCCATCTGTAGAAGTCAATGGCTCCTCTTCCAGAGTTTTTAAAGAAAATCTGTTAAGTTATAGAACAGAAAGTACTGATCAGCTCTATATATATTTTTTTCACTTTAGCTGTCTAAACCACCTTATCCTGAATATATTATGACATTGTAAATGTTTAATTTTCTAGTTTTAATCAACCTCTCTGAGAGAGAGAAAATTTTAAATACTCTTAGGGAGACAAATGCCAGTCTGGCTGGCTTAATTTAGTGGGTTTCCCCTACTATATTCCAATAAATTTTCAAAGTAAATGCTGAAGTTGAATTAGTTCAAAAATATATTTTGTTGTATAATTTATTTTTTAAAAAAATGTTGGACATATTTGGGGCAAATATTGGGACAGTAAAGCTGGCAGTAAATGGAAAGGGCTGGTAGAAATTTTTGTCCCACTGATCTTTCTTCTGAATCCCAGCTCACAGTATGGGCTGCCAAATCTGATGTTTCCTATCCTCACCTAAGAGAGGAAGAGCCACGTAAAGTGAGAGGTGTCCCACCTTACCTGTACATTGAAATGTGCATATACCTTTTGTTTGATTGTCCCAGCAGTGGTGGTGTGACCACCATGACAGCTGAAATTAGAACTTTGGCAAGAACAAGCTCGTGACATCAGCAGATTCATCAGTCAGTGTCACGCACCAAGCCCAGGCCTTCCTGTTGCACTCATGTTCCCACAGCCTTCCTGGTCAGAGCTGGCAGTGAGACTTCTCATGGCAGGACTTAGGGGGCCTTTTGTTCTGTTCTTAGCTAAAGCTGCTGCTAAATTTACCAAACTATGAACATTTTTATTGTAAAAATTTGACTCAGGCAGAAGCAGAAAACGTAACACCTTGATGTAAATACTGATTTGTTATCATGATCAGTATTTGTGTGTTCATCTCTTTCTAATCTTTCCTAGGTAACTGGTTGGTTATGCTGCCTATGTATAATATATTATATATATTATATAAAATCTATATACAAGATGGCAGCATGGGATCATAAAACAGTCCAGGATATAGGGTTGGTAATTTAGCCCCACCACTTATTAACTATATGACTTTGGGCAATATGTATCCCTTGTAGCTATGTCCTCCTCATAGGTAACAATCATTCATTCGATCAACAAATATTTATTAAGTGCTAACTGTGTTCTGGGTCTAAGTCTGAACGCTAGAAATAGGAACACCTCTCAGGTGTTTTCAGGATTAAAGCAAGAGAATGTCAAGTGTCTAGCATATAGTAGGTACTCAATGGTGAATTGTTATGATTACTATTGAGCAGAGCCTCTGTCCCTGATCTCTCACTGTGTGCTCAGAGCTGATTCTTGAGCTAACCACACTATCAGAAAATCTATTAAAAATGTGTGTGTCTATATGCATTTTGTGTGTCTATAAATTAAGAAGGGCCAATTTTAGAATTTATGTTCCAAAAATCAATTTATTAGAAGAACTATCATAGTGACCCCTTCAGAATTAATAACTCTGGTAGAATAAGAGCATGCCAATACTAGATCTAATTCATCTGCTTTAGGAAGCCAGAAAATTCTTACTCCTCAAGTTTTCAGCCAAAGCCTATGCTTCTGCTTTATTCTGGAATTTTTCTCTTCATGGGTATCTAATGGATAACAAGATGTTTAAAATTTTCAATCTAACACTGACATAAATAATTTTTGAAGTGACTAACCACATCGTGGTCTCTTAAATTATGAACATCAGAATTCCCTGTGGTCCAGCCAGTGTGACTCAGTGGTTGAATGTCAACCCATGAACCAGGAGGTCATGGTTCAATTCCAGTTCAGGACACATGCCAGGATTGTGGGCTCAATCCCCAGTAGGGGGGATGGAGGAGGCAGTCAGTTGATGATTCTCTTTCATCATTGATGTTTCTATCTTTCTCACCCTCTCCCTTCCTTTCTCTGAAATCAATTAAAAAAAATTCCCCATGAGTAACTAGAGTTCATTACTGACAAAGTCATTTTTAGTTACCCTTTATTTATGCACTCATAACGCTCAATATTTTAAGAACAGATATTCATATCTAATATGTAATAATAGAGAACTAAAAGACATTTTTTTAAGATTTCTAAAAGCCTGACAGAGTCTTAATTACCTCACAACAAGACCACAACTGTTACTGAGATTTGGGCTAGACTATATTATTGTAGCTACCTCGACTCCAAAGATTGTGGTAGGTGACTTTGTAGGCATCTCTGGGATTAAGTTGGTAGAGTCCACGCTCAGCAAAGCCACTCATTACGTCACATGCTGGAACTGACTTAATCTAGTACAGTTATGGCGAACCTTTTGAGCTCGGCGTGTCAGCATTTTGAAAAACCCTAACTTAACTCTGGTGTCGTGTCACATATAGAAATTTTTTGATATTTGCAATCATAGTAAAACAAAGATTTATATTTTTGATATTTATTTTATATATTTAAATGCCATTTAACAAAGAAAAATCAACCAAAAAAATGAGTTCGCGTGTCATAGGTTCGCCATCACTGATCTAGTATATGATTAATGTGAGTACATATTAGGATTTTTCAATAGATGGAAGAGAAAAAAATTAAACAGTTAAGGGTGAAAATTTTGAGAATTATTATTGTAGACAGTTGGATGTGTAGATTGTTGGGGTAGGGCTCTGTTGGTGTAGTTTGGTTTCCTGATAGCTAATGGTCAGATAGTCCCAGTGCACTCTTGGTTAAGGAGCTTATGTTTAGAAGCCCTTCCCTGGTTTATAGATCATTGTGGTGAAAAGACCTCTTAGGCCATCAAATCCATCCCCTGTCAGGGAAGACTTAATCCCATGGCCGAGGCTGCATCAGATACTAAGCGGGTACCACATTTGACCTCAACCAAAAGCTAAGATGAGAGGATACTCTAAAATGCAGAAAATCAATTTCAGTCCCAAAGGCAGAAGCCACTAATGCAGGAGATCCGTCAGCATTGCTCACCCCCCGTGGATGGCTCTGCTAGACCCAGCGCCAGGCCCTTTATCCAGGGAAGCATTGGCGGACATTTGTATCTCCAAAGACCTATAAAAGGAGGAGGACGAGACCCAGCTTTGCCAGCTAAGTGGTAGGTGACAATATTCTTCTATTTAAATCTTGTTGAATTCCTCTCCCCAGTAATTGGTGACAAAGGAAGAATGGAGAGACCGGAAATGTAGGGGTTTTTTTTTACCTTTGTTTCTTTGGGCAGATAGAGTTATCTGGGTTCAAATCCCTGCTCTGCCACTTATTTAGCTGTGTGATCTTGATCATGTTAAATGATCACAGCTAATTTTCTCATTTGTCAATGAGAATAATCAAGATAGATATTTCATATAGAGATGTAGCAAGGAAGAAATTCAGGTAAAACACCCCGCACATTGTCTGGACATAATAAGTGCTCAATAAATATTACTTGTTAGCTGTTTTTCATTGGCAAGCTCATATAATTTTAGTTCTGAAAGTTCAGTAAATATTTGTTGCATGTAAATATATGAAGCATCCTGCACTGGGTGCTGAGGAGAATACAGAAATGAGTAGGAAATAGTCCTTTCTTTTAGAGCAAAGATCTAAGTTTCTTAATATCTAAGACTGAGCTTTCTTTAAAGTGCCTGGACACATTTATTTTACAAACTGAACTCACAGTAATTATCTATCAAAGATAAACAATCTTCAAGGTTCAGAGTGGGAAGAAGATAGTATCAGTGATCTGATCCTATTTTAGTAAAAGGAAACTTTTTTTTAAGAAGCTCCTGCCACCACACACACACACACACACACACACACACACACACGCGCATTTTGTAAGTTGTGTCCTCAAAACATGGATGTGTAAAAACGGTGATCTCTCTGTGTTAGCAGATACCTTTGATAGGGTTAAACCATTCTACTGGCTTTTGGCACCTGATGCCACATTTCAAAAAAGCATTGCTCGAATCTGATAATAGCAGGGAAGTTCATTTTCACATAGAGGGGAATCCTGGTTTTAGTTCAGTGCCTTTTATGTTTTCAGTCTGGAAAACCATCCCCCTAGCCTGCATTTGGTCAGACCTTTCAGAAAGCAAGGGTTGAAAAAGGAGATCAGCACATGGTTTGCAGGCCAGAAATCTGCTTGGCAAAGGAGTTGCTGAAGACTGTGGCGTACGAGCTGCAGAGAATGTACCTTTATGATTGATTTCCATTGAAGTCAGACTGACTGCAGTGTGGTCATTTTTCTAACCCGTAACTGCTCACACTGCAGCAGTCTGCTATCTGCAGGATGTCTGAATTATAACAGTCTATGTCCGTGTTACCTCTTACACAAATTACTTACCCTGCTTTCTTTTTCCATACAAATTCATCAGTTTTACAGCCCCTCGTAGGCACAGTCAGGAAACTCTGGCCAAAGCACAAATTGATAAAATGAGTTAATTTGACTACACTTATTATTTTTTTCTTTCTGAAAGCCCCCTCTCACAGGCAGTATTGAGGAAGTATATTATGGTAAAAGGAAGATAACAAAGGAGTTGAATTTTTTGCCATAAATTACTTTCCAAGATAATTCCTTTTAACGACGATTCCAGATTTGCTTGAGTTTTCATTACATTGTGCATTTTACAACTGTGCCTTTGATGGTAAGAAGAACAAGTATTTTCCCATGTTCTCTCCTTTTGTGCAGTGACATGGACTTTCTTACAAAGTCTTTGCCACTAGAATGCAAAACAACACGAAATTGTGCTGGGCCCATGGAACTGTGTGCTATTGTTGGACCTTAAACTACCCCCACAAACTCCCACTGTAATAAAGTACAAGTTCCCAAAGCCTCCGTGAGTACATAAATTATGTAATCTGGAGATAAAATAGCCCTCTTTATTTTTTGATAGTTATTTTATAAGTTGGAAATTGAGTGCTAAATCCTGATAGTCTTTTTTGGGGGGAGGGGGTACCTATAGGCCATTCTTTCTTAATCTTTAGTTGCCATGAAAATTTGAAAGAAGTGGCAACTATGATTGTTAATCTATAAAATGTAAACCTCACAAGGGCAGGGTTTTTATATACTTTGCCCACCAATGGATCTCAAGCATCTGGAACAGTGCCCAGCCTATTAAAAGTGCCCCATAAATATCTGTTGCATGTCATTGAACGCAGCCTCACAGAGGATATGTGCCATCAGCAATCAGCTGGCCACACCGGTCATTTAGCCAGTGCTGTCCGCCTATTCCTGTTGAACAAGTTGTAAACTCATTGCGCTCTCATCTCCCAGGGAAGAGCAGTTTGAAAATTTGGATAGAATTTTTTTTTCCATCATCCTCTCTTTCCAACAATACAAGCCTGAGCAGATTGTCTCTGGTGGATGGCAGAAGTTCAATAACCACAACCTTGTCCAACTACTAATGTGTACAGAAGAGCAGGTCATTAAGAGGGTTGGCTACTAAAGTAACCCCTTTCTTCCAATAGCCCGCATTACTATAATGATTCCTTAATAGCAAGCCATTTATTAAGAAATTACACAAAGACTACATTCTACTCATGACAGGGAAGGGGGGTGGGGATGACTTAGAAATAACATTGGAAGAAACAAAAGTTAACCTTTGGAGAAAAATTCCACAGTGGAACCAAATCCACACAAAGTTCAGGTTAGAGTAATTGCAATATTACTTAAGAAAGTTGAACAGTCAGTCCTCCTATGTGTATTTATGGATTTCTAAGTTTCATTGCGTTATTAAAGTTTGGGGGTGTCAGTGGAGAGAGGGTAATTATCTACTCTTCTTAATTCAGAGCATATTTATTGATCATCAGCAGTGTATACAGAACTGTAGTGAACTGTTTAGGAACACAAAAGAGGCTGTGGGATCTGTGGGATTAGTCATCTGGTATAACCCTCTGACTTTGTGAACTATGAAAGTTACTTAACCTCTTCCTGCTACAGTTCCTGCCTAGTGGTTGTTGTGAGGATTACATGGAATGATATGCTTAAAGCTCTTTGCCTAGTGTCTGGCCCACAAAGGACACTAAATAAATGTCAGCCTGTTATTGGGGTGGTATTGGCCATAACCAGTGGGTGGTGGTGGAAGTGGTGAGTTTTAATCTTTATCACTATTATTAGAATTATGAAGTCCAAAGAGTTTGATGACTTAACCAAATCACATAGATTATTGGCAGGGCTGGGACTCTAGACAGTCGCTCCCAGGCCCAGGCCAGCACCTTTTTTATGCCCTAGGGCAGCGGTCGCCAACCGGTGGTCCACGGACCACTGGTGGTCCATGAGGTCCAAAAGATTGGTGACTGCTGCCGTAGGGTGTCTATCTTTATAGCCCTCAAAATGCACTCAGTCTAGTTGGGGAGAAAATATTATGTATGAGATCATTAAAGAATGATAAGGCCTATGGTCAAGTACAGATGGAGCAAAATCAGGCTTCACATTATATACAGCAGGCGGAAAGCATTGTGAGTGGTCCAGTCCTGCCTTCACATCCCCATGTTTGACTTGCAGTGGCCCTGTGTAATCTCTCTAACACACCAGAAGGCAGTTAGTCATGAGCTTCGGAGCTCAGCATGGAATCCTAGGCAGACACTGGACAAGTCATCTCACCCTTGAAAACTTTTCGTTTCCTAATTTGCAGGATTTGTTACCAATATTAGCTAAGAAACACATTATATGAGTTATATTTATTTAATGGGTATTTTACATTTGTTAAAATAATATGATCATTTGCTTATTGATACCCTTTCATAGTGCACAACTGGAAACAGTCTTTTATACATGTGCACTCTCCTGGAAGAGGTGAAATATCCATTATAACAATTCTATTTCCTTGCTTGACAGCATTGTTTAGGCCTCTGTTCCCTCTTGCCAGGACCTAAATCAACCTACCAACTGATTTCTCCACCTCCAGAGTCTCAGTCCTCTTTCTTGTATATGGAATACTGTCGTCATATTGCCCTTCTTCAGATGCAACAGTTATCCTTTCCCTACTCACAAACTGTCATGGATCCCACAACTCACTTTATATCCTGTCTCCAAACTTACCCACATGCTTTGTCATTTGCCCAGAGACCCTCTCCTATCTCCTTCTCTGCATCTTTAAACCCTAACCATCCTTGAAGGCTTAGTTGAATTGCTAACTCTTTCTGAAACCAACCCTTGTTCTGATCCCACAGCCAGTGTGAGCCATTACTCCTTTGAACTTTCCTAACACAGTCCTTTTGTTTCCCCTTTGAGATGGGACCCATTCAGCATTGCATTAGATAGCCAGGTATTATTTTCATTCTACTAGGTTGTAAACCTTGCAGGGACAAAGACGTTATACGCCTTTTTATCATCCTAAGTTTAAGGCAAATATTGTATGTGAAAATCAAGGTGGTTGGGAGGAAGAGCGGAGTTTCCAGGGTCTGACATCCTTGAATCTTACTGCTGGTTCTCCTTCATTCCTCGTTACAGGGCTTAGTTCTTATCATCCAAAAAAATATACTTTCCAGAAGAGGTTGTTTTCAGGATTAAGTTAGATGTAATAAAGTACTTATCAAAACATGGCCCCACCAGTACTCAGAAAAGCCTGCCGAAAGCCCACCTTTTGGGTTCTTAGTTCAAAGTCTCTTCCTGTGCAGTTCACAGCACTGAGAATAGCTACCACTTTTGCAGGGATATGTGGTCAGTGCCCCCTGTCCTTAGATATGAGGCTTTCTCTTTGGCTGTCCCAGGATCACTGAATAAAAATCCATTCTGATAAACTGCCCTTCCATATGATACATACACACAGATGGACCAGGGGACGTTCCTCATAAGCCTGCTTTGAAGAAGGCAGAGTTTGGGTCTCTGTGTTATTAGGATTATTTAACCCAGGTTGTGAAACCCATTCTCATTTCAGAAATTCAGTGAGGTTTTAAAATTCAAGACACACATAATCAGTTTGCCAAGCTCTGAAGTTACTCACCAGAAGTCCAACAGACACTATGGGAAGTGTCACAATGCTGCCAGGCCACCTGCTGCTCTTGGCTAGGTGACAGCTACAGTGTACTGAGTGGTTCACAGGAAGTAAACATACGGGCAAGTTAGGGAACATTTCTGTGGGCTTAATTATCTTTTAAGCTTTCCAAGAGGTAGAACACTATATTTACATGTGTATTTTTCTTCCTTCACCTGTTCTGTCTCCCTTGACATTTTAAAAAGATAACCAGGGTAAAAGATACTTTTCCAGGGAAGAACATGATAGATAAAGTGTTAGATACAAGTGCAGCTGGATGTTCATGGTGAGGGAGAGGGCCTCAGACTCTGCCTCTCAGTGCCCTCCGGCCTGTTCCACCCGCATCTTGCTCTGTCTTTTCTTCCAAGAGTGAGAGCGTGGGCTCCTGAGGTTCCCTCCATGCTCAGGAGTGAAGCAGCTGCTCCGTCCAACTGAGGCATCAGCCCCATCCTGAAATTTGTGAAGGAGATTTAAGTTCAGACCTTGACACCGATCAGCCTTTCCCATCTTCTTTAGTTAATGAGAAATGTGGGTCTCAGAGCTCCATAAAGGCACAGCCATTAGTAAGTACCTATTATATACCAAGCTGCTAGTATATGAGATGATGGGTGATCCAGACCCGTGAAGGAATTATTGGCTCCCATAAAATATTATGAAATAAAATGGGGAAACATGCAGACAAATTTAATATAAAAAGCAAATTAGGGAGTGACTAGCAGAATTATTAATCAGAACTCCGTTTACACGTACAATCAAGCCTAACCATTTGTTTTTTAACTAAAGGCCCTTCCTCCATGAGAGCCTGTCATTGAAAGATGTGTTTGAATTTCAGAAAGCATATGTGGATTTCAGAGCTTTCCATCTCTTAGCAGTGACTGTTTTTACATAATGACAGTTATTATTAAGGTTTATCCATTGCTATTAATCAAACAACTAAGTGTTTCTTCTTAGAAATTGCTGTATCCCCTCACAGCCTTCTCTGATTCTGTCATTTTATGAATAACCAAAATTTCCCCAAGCAATAGTCCTGGGACTCATCTCATACTCCCCCTTTTCCATCATTACCAAACTTTAGAAGTCAACACATTTTCTTGATTCTAACTTCTAAATACTTACACCAGACTCGTCCTTCCCATCCCTTGAATTTATCTTATTTTAATGACTCCACTGGCCTCTGTGGTTTTACTGATTGTAATTCTTTAACTGCCACCCTACTCCCCCCTATACCTATGCTCATGGCACGGTGATGTTTCTAGATTACAAATGCAAATTTTATGGTAACCTTCTCCTACTTTATTGGTTCTCCTTTGACGAGGAATCAGTTCCATTTTACCAGTAGTTACTGATTGCCTCCTGTTGTCAGGGTTTATATTAGATGACAATATAACCCCAGTAGTCCCAAATTATGTTCAAGTGTGATAAATTTATGTATTGTTTTTGCTTTTTATAATCTTTCAAAAGAAGAGATTATTTGTACTAATATAGTTGCACCACTAATTTGACACAGAGTTGTGTTACAAGATTGATATATGTTCTTTATTTATTTTAAAATGTATTATGCTACTACTGAAAACAAGGTATCTAGAGGCTCTAGGACAAAAAGAATTACAGGGTATCACATCTCATACAAGAATCTACTCTGAAAATCACATACAGTCAAAATTATCCTTAACAATCCCTTAAATCAAAGGTCGGAAAACTCTTCTACATAAATAGTTTCTGCTTTGTGAACCATATGTTTCCTGTTACAGCTGCTGGTCTCTGCTCTCATGGAGGGAAGCAGAGACAATACCTAGATGAATGTGTGTGTGTGCGTGTGCGCGCGCGCGCGCGCGCGTGTGTGTGTGTGTGTGTGTGTGTGTTTTCCAATAAAACTTTATCTACAAAAACTGTGGTACAGGGACCATAGTTTGAAGGCCCTGCCTAGTGAGAGGAATATTAAAGTAAGGGTGTTTGCAGGGTGCTGAGGTGTCAGAGTTAGAGAGAAGTCACAGATTTCTCATCACAAGAAATTAGAAAGATTAATTTTCAGTTCAGACCTAATTCCAAAATACAGATGAGCGAAAGCTGTCAGAATCAGACAAAATTAGAAAAGCCATGGAATGTTTTGGCTGGTCATTGAAGAAAAGTTTCAACCCAAAGCATGGAGGAATTTTTGTTAAAAGCATCCAGAAACATTACAACCCTACTGATGATTTACTATTTTAAAAAGAGGAAAGATGAAAGGTACATTAGGAAAAAAAAATATGTCTTTCTGGTGGAGACTATTTTTATTGTCAACATTCTTTTGAGGTCAGAGTTTATTACTGATTTTTTTGGATAAGCTTACCCTATAAATTCAAAAATAAAATGTGTTAAATGCAATACTGAAATATACTCTCACTGATGTTTTATCCACAGAATTTAACTTACGTGAGTTTTCTTTTTCTTGTTTGTTTTATTCTAGCACCAATAGCTGCAGGAACTGGCCCCAATTTTTCTCTCTCAGATTTGGAAAGTTCTTCATACTACAGCATGAGTCCGGGAGCCATGAGGAGGTCTTTACCCAGCACATCCTCTACCAGGTAAGGTGGTTGATGGCTCTTAAAAAGGTCATGCTTCATAGTTACACACCTTGATTTTAATTCTAGGCCTGCTAGGTGCTTAGCAGTGTGCCTAAAGCAGTAGAAGGTACTAGAAGGTGGGTTCAGCCCCAACAGACTTTCAGTCTCATTAGGAAGGGAAAGCAAATGCACATGCAGCAGAAACAGATAAAACAGACAGACAGATAAATCATATGCACATGCGTACACACACACACACACACACACACACACGCACACACACACCAGAGAGTAAAAAACAATGAGCTAAATTATGTAACAAAGGATAAAAATAGATAAAGAAGGCTTTATCCAAAAAGAGTGACTCATGCTCAGCGATAATGTTGGTTAAGGTTGGTGAATGGAAATGGAAAGGAATGCTGTTCCGTGTGGGGTGAAAACACTAGCAAAGGCATGGAGGAAGGATGGATGATGAATGTAGCATGTTCTCAGGAAATTAGGACGAGGCTTGACTAGGGAAACGGATGTATGTTTCGGCATATTTAGCACAAATTTGACCCTGGTGACACCAGTCCCAGTCCCCATGCCCACAGCACCCACAGAAGAGCTCAGTCCCAGCTCTTCTCCTGCTGAGCCTGCAAAGGGCTCAGAATCCAGTCTGTTGGAGCTGCCCTAAGAGATAAACCAATTTGATAGCCTGGTGAGAGGTTATGAAAGTGAATGTGGTCCCACAGGGTGAGGCTGGATCACAAACCCCAGTGCACCTGGAGACCTCAAAAGAGTAAAGATGGAGGAGCACCACCAGATAATGATTACAGGGTGCTTGATTCCCTTGAAGTCACAAAGCAAAAATAAAAATGGAGCGTTTTTGCAAGATCCTGTTGTCTCTAGATAACCTGGACCAGAGGGAGAGGGATTAGGCATTAAACCCACAGTATTCTTTTACAAATTGGCTTTAGCATTGGACTGTGACAACAAAGAAAAGAATGGCACAGAATGATCTTTAATGTTTGTCTACTTTGCAGAAAAACATTGGACAAAGGCATATTCTTCCACAAGCGAGTACCAGTTTTATTGTTTGAAACAATGTCCCAATTATAGACGTTTTCTTTGGTAGAGACTCATGCTTACCTTGACCTTATATTTTAATCATCATTACTTACAAAAAAAATCAAGTTAGTCATTACAAATACCTTGAAAATAGTTAAAGAAACAGTTATTCTCTCTATATAAGCGCCAAATCCTGCCATCATCTTGCATGTTGCTTAAATATTCCTACAGTTCGCTGTGGTATCAGCTCATCAGGAGAAAACAAGTCTCAGATCCAAAGTCCATTTATAATAAAAGAATGAGATTGTGAACACATTCAGGTGCTAATGCATTTTGAGGATTTTGAATGTTTGCTGATGGAAGAGACATTGTGTGTAACTGCACTCAGTCAACATGAAAAAGCTTTGCAAACACTTGTGGGCAGCGATTAATTTAAAAGTTGACGGGCTGTTTGTTTTTCATATGTGTTCTGGGCATGTACCATGGATGTCCCAAACAGTGCTCCTCACCCCATCCCTTTGACTTCCAGCTGTTTTGTTGCCTTTTGTTGTGACTCGCTGAGGGGAAACCTGGTCATTAATGTCATTCTCATATCCTGCAAATAACTAACCCTGATAAGGAGCTAATTATGAACAGCATCAGTAGTTAATAACTCAGTAATATGTTTGTTTTACTCTCATTAGATTCTCCTCAGATGATTTTTTAAAATTATTCTTTAAACATATAGACTCAGCAGAATTATCTTTGTACAGGCTAGAATATGTACCCAGAAGACTACCCCAGATCTACATATAGAAAAGTTCACCAATCAATCATCTGTTTATGATGTGCAAAATATCCATTGGTCACCTGCTCTGTGAACAGCAGTGTATTAGGTGCTTTACATACCTGATACAATTAATCTTCATAATAAATTTATAATATAGACAGTGTGGCCATTTAACAGTGGATGAACCCAAAGTCCAGGGAAGTTAAGTAACTTGCCAAGGTCACAGACCTAGTAAATGGCAGAGTCTACTTTCAAACGCAGGTCTGTTGAATTTAACATGCTATTTTACACTGAATCCTCTTAAGAATGGGACTGACTCTTTCAGTTAGAAGTAGTAGAGCATGAGGCCCCCCCAAAAGGAACATGTAGCAGCTCTACTTTTCCTGGACACTTAGCCTTTGCTGTCTTGAATTATTATTACCATCTTTGAGGTATGTACAGGTCCTGTCTGCCCACCTGGACTATCCATCCCTTAGAGGACAGTAACTAACTCTTTAATTCAGCAACAGACATTAAGTACCAGGGATATTGTCCTTGTCACTGTAGATATAAAGTCAAGTAATAGGAGCTTTGCAATCTAGTGGTTAGAGACTCACAAGTAAATGGAAATTTTTAGTTCGGGGTACTATGAGGCATTTTGCAGTTTTGTGAGTCGAAGGTAAGGCTTCTTGGCTTTGCACAGAGTAGGGTTTAAGCAAATATTTGGAATAAAGATAATAGTCTTACCTTAATTTCTAGGTAGAATTGCTAAGAACACAAGAACAAATTTCACACACAAGTAGAGATGGTCCATCACTCCTTAGAAGAGAGGACAAGATCTTATTGCTACCTTCCTGTTTCCTTAAATGTTTCTGAGAGAAGAGAATTGGTGTGCTAGAAAGTCAAGAGCAAGAAATAAAAATTAATGACTGATTCATTTCTAAATTTAAAAAGATAAAGGAGATTGATAGGCATTAATTGTTGTTTCTGTACCCCTTCCTAGTAAACATCTCCAAAATCATAGAAGAGGTAGTATAAAAAGTATACTTTTTTATCCCAAAAACCTTGTCCAGATAAACCAACTGTCTAGTTTATGAAGTTGATAAGCTTGGTCTGGGAGGCCCTCCACCTGTCTCCCCTGGCACTTCCAGCATCTCCACTCCTGGATCTTTTTCTCTCCATCATCCTGTACCTTCATTCTCTCAATATTTATCCTGTGTCCCTGAAGGTCTTGATTCTAAACTAAGGTGTCAGCTAATGACTACAGACTCTTCACCTTTAGGATTTAATAACTGCACAGTGTATTTGCATTTTATTAATGGATACCAAGGAAACCAAATCTTGGCAAACTCAGAAAAATATTAATAATGAGGAAATGATGGGCAGTGGAATTGGTCTTTTGAGCTAGATATCATTGAATCATGATACCTGGGCGAATCCTTGTCACAAGTACTCATGGCTATTTCTAAGTCACTAGCCCAAATTAGCAGTTTCTGTACATATGCTATTTGCCAGACACTGTGGCAGGCACTAGAGATTAAAAGATATATACATATTTCTTTGATATGTATATCTAAGGTATATATATATATATATATATATATATAGAGAGAGAGAGAGAGAGAGAGAGAGAGAGAGAGAGAATCTCTTTCATCACAGACCTCACAGTCCCATCAGAATATACAGATCTTGTCTTTGTTTATTTGCCAGGGAACATAAGGGAAATATTTATTTCTTTCCAATTTTTACTCTTCCAACTTCTAAAATTATTTCAAATAGCTTCAATTTTAAAACACAACAGCTAATTTTAAATATGGAAAGAGAGGCTAGAAACATATGGAAAGATAGGAGAGATTGTTATATTAGGAACCTGAACTAAGAGTTATTCTCTAAATTTACCCCCCTGAGTTTCCTGGTTGCCAAGGCAAGAAAGGGAAGAAATAGTCTATTCAACCTGTATTTTCTAATAGAGGGGGAACAATGGAAATTCATTCAAAGAAGCCATATTTTTTTCTGGCTTTATGTATTAGGAATTTTTTATGTATATCCTTTTATAAAGGACTTCTTATAAGATGCAGTTTTCTATAAAATATAGGAAAGTTTTTTAAAGTCTCTATTTTTCATTGAACTTCAAGGAAAGCCAAGCAAAGAACATTAAATAAGCTATTAAAGTTATTTCCTTTGGGTACCAAGCTAGCATGCAACAGACATGTTACTTTCCTGTGGTCTGGCTTTGATGAGAATAGAACTTAAAGTCAAAGAACACTGGCATGCCAACTTCAATAACTAGAATTTCATGCCTTAAATTGGACCCTCCACATTTTTTTATTTGGATTGTTTCAGTAGCCTCTTAATTATCTCCCTGCCTCTCAATTCCATCCCTTCTTCTCCCTTTGCTTTTCTAAATCTATCACGTGCACAGCTACCAGAGTGACCTTTCCTAAAAGGTGACTGATGTCACTCCCTGTTTAGACTTTTTCAGGGGGGGTCTCCATGGCTTGTAGGTGAAGCCCAGACATACAGTACCTTCTTTACCCTCCACCTCCTCTTTTGCTGTGCCATGCTTTTAACTTTAGTCCTCTGGGCATGTCATACTTTACTCAGGACGTTGTTTCTGCTTGGGGTTTACCTCCCTCCAGGGAGCGATGCTCAGAGTACCCGCTAACCTGAGTGATGTGAGTTTACCCATTAGAGTGATGCCACCCTGCCCAGTGCTCGGCTAGTCCTGAAGTGCCCAGGTCTGCCAGACATTAACCCTTTAAGTTTTGGATCAGGAGGCTCTCCCAGGGCAAAGATAGGGTGGCAAGGTTGGAGGAAGCTGATGGGGCTTCAGACATCAGCACTTTGCCAGTTGGTAAAGCAGTATTTCAATATTTCAAAATCCAAAATAGCTGCCTGGGTGGTGTGTCAGGTGAATAGCAGCCTATCTCGGCCCTCCTTTCTGCTCTGGCTCCTTGACACTCATGCTCACAGACAGCTCAAGAGCCATCACCTCTGGGAAGTCGTTCCCCACCTCCCAGGCCTATCACTGTTTCCTTCCCCCATCGAAGAACCCATTATATCCTATGTGTGGTTCCACCATAATTCCTACATTCCTCTTATGCACAATTTTGTTTACCTCTCTGTCTCCATCCCCTGGAGCCAGGGGCCATGTCTGATTCATCTCTGCACCCCAGCATTTTGCCTAGTACCTGGCATGTAGGAGGTACCCAGTAAGTGTTTGATGAATGAAAACATTAAACATTCTGTACCCTGACAATAAGACTCCCACTAGATATGAAACATCCCCATTCTGATATGATAGTGACATAATCAGTTGAGACAATTCCAACCACATGAGCAGCATGTAGCATTTCACTACCTTTTACCTTCTCTTCCTCAAGCCTCAGATTGAGAGGGGAAAAATTCAGTCCTTTAACTGGAGGAAATTTGTCAACCATACTGCTCCAAAAATAAAATAAAAAATCCCTACCCCGAGGGAACAAAGCTTCATTTTGGTAATCTCTTTGTAGAGGAAGACATAAAAGTCATCAGGTCCCACATTTTCCATGTCCCTCGTCATATAGGAGGAAGGAAATGCAGTTCCCCCTCCTATGTTTGTCTCTTTTGTTCACTTATCTCTAGTGTCTAGATCAGTGCCTGGAATATTGTAACTGCAGAAAATATTTTTTGAGTGAAAATATTCAAGTGGAAGATGAGAAAACATGGCCAAAAAATAATAATCTAAGCTTTCCTTGAAGGGTCATGCACTCTGATTTTTATCTTTTCTGGGGTGCCAGAAATTATCCAACTGATGTTTAGGGGAATTGCTGATGGCTGTGTCCCAGCCACAGCCCGAGGAATATGAAATGTGGGCTTCCTCCTGATACTTCCAGGTGGAGCCAGGAGTGGGAGTCAGCTACCAGTTCCTCAAAGAAAAAAAGAAACAGGATGTGGCAGCAGCAGCAACTTGAGTGACAATAAAAATCAAGCCCAGACATTTGGAACAAGACAGACCAAGACTTTGTTCCACATCCAGTGACTCACTAAACTGAACGAGAGCCTGGAAGAGTCCTAGAACTACACTGAGTTGCCCAATTGCTTCCTCCCTTGGCTTTCTTTCAGCCAGACGTGCCATGTCCAATTGAAAGGTGGTTTGGATTGCCTTTAAACATGCACCCTTGTGTTATTCCAGCTCCACCAAGCGCCTCAAGTCTGTGGAGGATGAAATGGACAGTCCTGGTGAAGAGCCATTTTACACAGGCCAAGGGCGCTCCCCGGGAAGCGGCAGCCAGTCCAGTGGATGGCATGAAGTGGAGCCAGGTAAGCAGGCAGGTGGCAGCATGTGCCCAACTGAGAGCGACGGCCCATGGGGGCCCACAGTGTGCGTAGAGTGAAGAGAGCAAGCTCAGAGCAGTTGACTTTTTGGCTTTTCACCATGAGCACTGGTTTGAATCTCACTGATTCATTAAAGAGAGGGTAGCAGTGAGAGGTAGCAATTCAACTGAAAGGGAAGACTGGTAAGAATGGTGGATGATTTTCTACCCGGACATATTTTTACCTGCACGACAACCCAGCATTCCATTCACTTTTGTTTTTATACTAATTGCCTTTGGGGTTTGGTTTTTTGAATGATCTTTTAATAATCAAAATAAAACTCTATCAACTTAGCTGGATGGATAACATTGGAAAGAAGAATGTGTTTCCTGTGCTACGATGTTTATACAGTACTTGGATTTTTATAAAATGAGAATACTTTAAAATATTGTTTCCTATGACTGAGCACCATCATGATTGTTTTCCTATTTAAATGGAACAGTAGTCTTTATGTCCATTTTCATGAACTAAGTAAATGATGACTTCTAGTCTAACCTCCTGGGATGGTCTAATCTTGATTCTGGGGTATTGAGAGTAATGTGAATAATTATTACAGCAGAACTGTTTTGAAGTCTTTTTCCATGTCTGACCTCCACCTGGGCCAAGGGGAATCTTCTTCAGTACCTTCCCCAAGATGCAAAGTCAAGTGGGTATAGAGGATAGAGTGTAATCCTGGCTCCTGCTCCTGCTGCCTGTGTGATTACGGGCAAATTCCCTTACCTATCTGAGCCTGTGTCCCCATTTTCATCATCTGTCAATAACAACATTTGTTTCATTGCTCTTGAGAATTAAAGGAGGTGACATATACAAACCATCTGAGATTTATATAAAGATGTTTTGTGACCATTCTCCCTCACCCATGCCTCAGAGTAATTTCCTGCAAGAACAGACAAGCATCAAGAAAATGTCTGAACTAACCTCTTCATCTTCAAACCTTAACTCCTTTCTCTCTTCCCTAACACGTCAAAAGACAGTTCTCAGAGGGTGTGACTGTAAAAGAATAGCAGGAGGGAGGTTTGGGGGATGGTGGAACTGTTCTGGATCCTGGTTGTGGTGGTGGTTATAGGAATCTGTACATGTGTTAATATTCATAGAAATATATACCTTCCCCCCACACACACACAACCCCACAGTCCCTCCTCACAACCCCACAGCCCCCAGGCAGTTTTACTGTATGAGAGCAAGGAAAACCAAACCTTGGGCCCCACTGGCTGAGTCTTTTATCCTCTTTCCTTTACTAAAATGCAGAAATTTCACTTTTTCTTGCTTCTACTTTATCTTCTTTCTCAACTTATTCATTTACTCATTCAACTCATTCAATAATCATCATTGGGAACTTTCTCTGGATGGAACACTGTGCCTAATTCTGGGAATTCAAGGATGAATGGAAGGCCATGGCTCCAGCTTTCAGGGAATTCACAATTGGGGGTGGGAAACACATCTAAGAAGCTCATCATAAAGTGAGATGGAAAGTACAAGGGATATTAGCCTGTGGTGCACCTTTTTCTATTTTTTTAATCCTCACCCAAAGATATATTTATTGATTTTAGAGAGGGCGGGGCAGGGAGAGAGGGAAAGAGATACAGAGAGGGAGAAACATCTATCGGTTGCCTCCTGTATGTGCCTCAACCTAGGCCTGAACCCACAACCTAGATATGTGCTCTGACCAGGAATGGAAAGTGTATGGGATGGTGCTCCAATCAGCTGAGCCACCGGGCCAAGACAACCTCTTTCTGCTTTTACAAACACAGCACCCAGAACGTAAAGGGGCTTCTATAAAGGCCACAATAGCATCACTCCACACGTTACATCATGCCAGTTCACCTAAAGTTGCTAAGAAATAACCCGGCCTGAATGAAGATGAAAATGCTGACTCCTCCTTGCCACTAACTGCATCATCAGCAGGCCTCAGCAGAGTGCCAAAGAAAAGTTTATGTGCTGTTAGAAAATTAAAAGATGTGAAACTTTTTTAAACCCTTCCTAAAAGGCTAATTAGAGTCCTTGCCAGTTTACCTGCTTCAGTGAAAATCAGAGTTGATATCTATAGGTTTGGTACATTGGTGTGGAGTAGTGTACTGATGCCGTTTTAGGCATCTCAACACTGCTTTTTTGTGCTGATGGACAGGAAGCTCCTTTACCATGAGACTGTTCTTTGGGTCCTTAAGTGGATGGCTTTGGGACATATTTGGGGACAGTGGGGTTAGTGGAATATTGAGTACTTTGATCCAGTAACGTTTTTATTCAGAGTAACTCTTCTCTATCTGCATATTCTGGATCAAATAATCATGAATTTTAACATCTGAATACCTGTTTATTTATAGTCATTAAATAACTAAAGTTTAATGGCTAAATCCTTTTGGGAGGATGGATAGATAGATAGATAGATAGATAGATAGATAGATAGATAGATAGATAGATGATAGAACTATACACACACACACACACACATATGTAATGTATAATTGTGAGGGATTTCTCTAAACATATATATATGTGTATATATATTTTTACACATATATAATTTCTTAGAGAAATTTCCCACAATTATATTCCTAGGCTGATTCTTGGTTCTCTATCCCTAAGTTATTATAGAAAAATGCAGTTTCATAGTATATGTGTGTGAGAGGCCCGGGGGGAGGGAGGGAGACAGTGGTTGAATTTACATTTGGCCACATTCTGCATAGAGAGTCATAATTGAAACAGGGCCTGAGGGGACATTAAAACTCAACTGGAGGATGTTGTACATGTTCATAGTGACTTTGGTGTCATTAACTCACACCAGCCATTTTAAATGGATAATTTATGCTGCCAGATGGTCCTTTTTGGGGATTTTTCATCCAGCCCAATCCCCTTTTTGGCACAGAGAACACCCTTATGTTGTTCCCACACTGATCCGGGCCTGCACGGATTTCCCCCGGGCTACAGTTCATTGAGTAGGAGGCTTTCTGGTGGTTCACTCATGTAAATTACCTTCAGCGCATGTGGGGAGTTCTGTATATCTGAATGCACCAGCAGCCTCTTGGTTGCCTGCACTTGGGATCATTCTCTCAAACAAGTACTAAAGGATACTTTGTTTATGCCTCAGATGTGAACAAGGCCTGTGCTTACTCCTCTCTCAGAGAGCTTTGCATCTGTTTACCTGCCCTGAGATGTTTTGTCAGGACTCCCAGCCCAAAGAGGGCCGAAGGTTGCAGGGAGAGACAAATTTCCTTAAGCAACAGGAAGGCTTCGGAAAGTAAAACAAACCAGACATACAGTAAATTACATAGGCTCTTTCAAATATCTTTTGTAGTATCCTGTTCCCCATTAGTTTATCTCAGCACTTTTGTGCACAGCTCTTATTATCTGGGAAGAAGGGCATAGGAGATTAAAGATGATGTTAGTTTAAAAACATCAGACAACCTCAAGCTGACTTTCGCTTCTCTTACAATGCTGCATTTGTTCCCTCCACTTAGTTCCGTCTCCCAGTTATCTCGGAACTGAGTTAGATTCGAAGCTTTGAAGCTAATCACACGCTGATGAAATGAGTCCTATGAAATTCTATCAAGCAAAAATGCACATGCCATCAACTCGTGTTTATCTGCACAAATGAAAAATTGCAGAGAAACTGATAATACAAATAAATAGGAAGGAAATCAACAGACAGGCGCCTGCATTGCATGATGCTTTCATACAGATGGTAAAAATTATAGCTACAATTCTTTTTAAGAAAAATTACCCTTCTCTAAAATGTGTAATATAGAATGATCCTGTCTTATTAAAGAGGAAAACTGAGAATTATAATCCAGAATCCAGACTTCAACTCAATTTGATTTCAGAGTGTAAGTTTTGTCTTCTACATTTAATAACCACTTTGACCATAAATGTTTATACTTTTTTTAAGGTCTCTTGCCCTGGACTTGTATGGAAATTAAAAACATAATAATAAAAAACAAAAAACGAACTGATCAAAAGACCTGGAAAATCTCCCACTTTCCTTATCCCAAATCTCTTTTATATATCTGAGGCCAGGAAAGGAGTGTGGGTTATTAACTACACATAGGATACAATATACAAGCAAATTGTATTAACTGTTAACAAAGTGAAATATCTATCATTTTTGCCCATAAAATCAAATAATCCTCAGCATTCAGATCTGGGTTCAAATATTAGCTCATCAAAGAGGGTCCCAGTGATCTGAAATAGCTGGTGACTCTCTTCCACCCTCCTGTAATTCATAGTGTTGCTTTCCTTTCTTCACACCACTATCTACTGCTATTGTTTGCTTTCTCCCTCTACAATATACATTTCATGAGCAGTGGGACTTTGTCTTTTCTACTGCTGTATGCCCAACACATACAAGAGTACTTGGTACATAATAGGCACTGAATAAATAATGATTGATTGAAATATATAAAGCCAAGAAATTTGGGTGCTTTCAATAAATCTGAAGCAGAATTTGCTACCAATAATTCTCTCAGAATTGATGTTTCTGATAATCTCAACATATTGGCTGTTATTCAATCAAATCTAGTTATTAACAAGTAGAAAGTAAAATGATTAGTAAGGCTCAGCCAACGGCTCCATTGACAAGTAGTAGTATATGAAACTTTATTAAAATGATTTTTGGCCTTAAGCAGCGGTTCTCAACCTGTGGGTCACAACCCCTTTGGCAGTCGAACGACCCTTTCACAGGGGTTGCCTAAGACCATCCTGCATATCAGATATTTACATTATGATTCATAACAGTAGCAACATTACAGTTATGAAGTAGCAACAAAAATAATTTTATGGTTGGGTCACAACATGAGGAACTGTATATAAAGGGCCAGAAGGTTGAGAACCACTGCCTTAAAGGGTTTTGCTTTAAGTTAATCAAGCTTCATGGGTTACTGAGTTGCATAACTTCCTGCATTTGAGACTACACCTGCAGTGATCCCAGACATATCAGTTTCAGCAGAAGTAAAGGTAATTACTTACTGTGAAAAAAACATGAAATTATGGGCCTTTTCAGAGAAATTTAGTATTGTATTTGAAACAGGAGTAAGGGCTACTTAAATTTTCTCCTATAGAAACATATTCAGAGTTCAAGTGTGCCTTTAATTATATTTGACTAGAGACCCGGTACATGAAAATTCATGCACTGTAGTGGGGGTCCCTCAGCCCGGCCTGCCCCCTCTGACAGTCCAGGAGCCCTCAGGGGTGGGAAGCGACCCGGCGATCAGGGGAAGGCGATTCCCCATCACACCTTTGCTGCTGCCACTGCCGGCAGCGCAAGCCTCGACCGGCCCTGGTTACCTGAGCCTCGGGTGGTCCTGGGCAGCTGGGCAGCCACCATCTGAGGCTTGCCTGCGCCTTGGGCCAGCCCTGGACAGCTGGGGGCTGAGGGGTCTAGGGGATTCCAGAGGCAGGCGCACGGCAAAGCCGAGCCCACCTGGGGGCAGGCCCAGCCTTGCCATGCGCCTGCCGCCCTGGTGGGGCTGAGGGGACTAGGCGCCGCCATCTTGTGGCTGTGGGTGCTGCCGTCTTTGACAGCATGAGGGTCAATTAGCATATTCCCTCTTCATTATATAGGAATTGTAAAATTTTATTAATAGACATAATTTCATTAGTGAAAATGCTGGAAGTTCTAAATATTTCAACAAAAGCTTTTTAAGTCATGTTTGATAAATAGTGACATTCTCTGTAGTTTATTTTCTTTAAAACTTTTAGAGATGAACTTCTTCCCAAAGATCTAGTAGTCCTCATTTCTGAAGGTCAAAATTAAGCACTATAATGTCAAGCTATCTGTTCTTATCACAATTATTTTTTTAATATGTTCTTATTGACTTTATTAAAGAGACAGGAAGGGAAAGGGACAGAGAGATAGAAACATTAGTGAGAGAACATTGATAGTCTGTGTCCTGCATGCCCTGGATTGGGGTTGAGCTCGAAAACTGGGCATGTGCCCTGACCTGGAATCCAATGGACCATCTCTTGGTTCATGGGTCAACACTTAACCACTGAATCACACTGTCAGGGCATATCACAATTATTAAATAAAGAAATATGTTTCTTTTAAAGGCATAGAAGAATATTTCAGTAAGCTTATGGTCAATCAGCTGCCCAGGACATTTAACCAGAGTTCAGTGTCATAACTACTAGGAGCACAGTTGGATTTTTGCAGACTTATATTACTTCATTGTAATTTTAAATACCCCATCTCAGATTCACTTGGGTTCCCAACTCTGCTGGTTCTAATTTGACTTTCAACAGTCATTCATCTATTGTAGGAGTGGGGGAAATTTACCAACTTAAACTTGTAGCTGAGACGCATAGGAGGAGGCCCATTATCAATGCCAATAAAAAGGCAGCAGACTGGTAACAATAGTACATTGATCACCAACACTCTGCTGCACTGGCATATATTAGGGAGCATTATTAAATCTCCCACCATCTCCTGCTGCAATAGCAATAGTCACTGTTACAGAACACTGCCCTAGGATCAATGGCTTGGCTTTCCTTCTGCATTTCTGGAGCAGTGGGAGAGCATCATCATATGACAACACTGTCTTACATCATCTCTTTAGTATTGACACCTACTTTAGAGACTGGTGGACCAACAAGCACCAGTACTGGTCTTTAGTGATGCTCCTATATGAGAGAAATTTCATCCAAATAAGAGGTTGTGACAAGAAAGCTAAATTACAAAATTAGCACTCTAACTACCCTTCAAAAATGGCTATTTCTTAATGCCAAAAAAGGGGGCCTAAAACAACCTATTGTAATTGAAGTCTGAAACCTTACCTTTTATAAGAAAGAAATAATTTTCTCACATACATGCATACACACTGTGTGTGTGTATTTGTCACATACACATATATGATAAAGCATGGTAAAAAAAAATTGCTGTTGTATCTCTGAAGCCTGCTTTAGTAGCTGGCATGTGGTATTCAATCAATATTTGTTGAATAAATAAATAACTAGTAGGGTGGGGACCACACGCGTCTTGTCCTTTGAGCAGAGTGCTGCGTGCATTGTTGAGAAATGAACGGAGCTCCACCGGCATCAGGGAGCCCAGGTGCACAATTCTGTGATTACAGAAGCTCCCAGGAAAACCTGCTACATTTCAGCTGCTCTTGTCCGAATAAGTAAATTACCCAAATCTCCACAGTTTTCATTTCATGTTTGCAAATGAGGCTGAGTGGAAGAAAAAAATGTAGCTTAGGTTTCTATGTGAAACCTTCCTACCTAAACTGTCCCTGTCACCGTCTTCAGCACAGCCCCCGTGGCTCAGGCAGCAAAGGGCTGGCTATTGTGTGGCCTTGCTGGGCATATCTACAGAGGGATTTTGAAGCAGATTTCATTCCATCCACAACAATCTTCATGGCTTTCTGGGGAGGGAGAAAATAAAAGAGAAATAGAATGTATTATAAAGAAGGAAAAGTACAAATTGAGAATCACAATTTTACAATTCTTGTCACCTGTCCTGAACAAGCCTGGGATTTTTTAGCAAGCTACTTCCCTGAATTTTCATTTCCTCATATGTAAACATTGGGAACAATGAAACAGCCCAGCCATCCTACCTCATAACTTTCAAAAGATCAAATAAGATGATAAAAACAGGAGCTACCATTTATTAAGCCCCAGCGGTGTGCAATGTTCTGGCACTGGACATAGAGTATTTTTAATATATGCAAAGTATAGTATACTTAATAAGCCATAAAGCTTTATACAGATACCGTGTATCTTGTTTTTGGTAAAGACTTTGAAAACTCTGAAATGCTATGTGAGTTTAAGACACTAAAAAATTCAGTTGAAAACATATTGTACATATCTGCATCTGTTATATGCAAAGCACTGTGCAAGATGCTAGAGGGAAAATAATTAAACCAACGCAGACCTTGCCCTCAAAGTGCTTCCAGTCCAGTGAAGGAAAGAAGGGTGACTGGTTAAACATGTACCCAGTGGCTTGTAATACAAGGGAGAGAGAGTATGCTGAGAATCACGTATCTTAAGAGTTTATTTGTGGACTTAGACCACAATCCTCCACTGTGACTGTTTAAAAAGTGCTGGTACAGCCCTAGCTGGTTTGGCTCAGTGGATAGAGCGTCGGCCTGTGGACTGGAAGGTCCCAGGTTCAATTCCAGTCAAGGGCACATGCCCGGAGTGCAGGCTCGATCCCCAGTAGGGGGCATCCAGGAAGCAGCCAATCAATGATTCTCTCTCATCATTGATGTTTCTATCTCTCTCTCCCTCTCCCTTCCTCTCTGAAATCAATAAAAATATATATATTTTTTAAAAAGTACTGGTATAAAATCTATTCCATTATTTTTTAAATAAATTTTGTTTGTTTGTTTTTTTTGGTATATTTTTATTATTGATTTTTTACAGAGAGGAAGGGACAGGGGACAGGGATAGAGAGTTAGAAACATCGATGAGAGAGAAACATCGATCAGCTGCCTCCTGCACACTCCCTACTGGGTATGTGCCCACAACCAAAGTACATGCCCTTGACCGGAATCGAACCCGGGACCCTTCAGTCCGCAGACCGACGCTCTATCCACTGAGCCAAACCGGCTAGGGCAACTATTCCATTATTAAAGGAGCACCAGTGAATGCCAGTGCATGTTTCCTCCCCTTCATCATGTCTTACCTTTCTTTATCTCTAAGAAGTGTGTAGAAAGCTGAAAAGCCAGGAAACTGCTGAAGCGCACAGGGCAGTGCCATCCTACTCCAGCAAGAGGTGTATCTTTCTGCACCCTGGATGCAAACATCCTCAGTGTTCTGACCTGTGGGTCAGGAAATTGGGCAGAATCTGAGCAAATATTTACTGAGAGGAAACACAATGATTCTGAATGGAGGTTAAATAACCAGAAAGTATAGTTGGAAGAAGAGAAACAAGACTAGATAGATAGATAGATAGATAGATAGATAGATAGATAGATAGATAGATCAGACTTACCTAAGAGTTTGCTGTGTTGATTTTCCTTTAGCTAATAAATTTTATTTATCTAATAAATATTGTTAAATATTTGTAGAACTCAGATGGTAGTTTTAACCTCTGATATAAAGAGAAAACATACTTATTTAGTATTCTTATGTCCTCTGTTTAGTCTATGAACATAATGTAGATAGTTTATAGACTTGAGTAATACCACAATTTGACTAACAATAAAAAATAAATTTACTTGTATTTTGTCATTGGAGTGCTGCTGAAATTTTAAATATGTGTTTTATAATTAATACCTAATGTTTATTGAGAACTTATTAAGTTTATACATTATTCTAAGCTTTATATATGTATATACAACTATGTATTGTATATGTATCTATAGTTTTAAATATTTTTATATTTCCATATATGTATACATAGAAATGTGTGTATATATGTGTATATGTACATATATTTGTTTAATTTGCAAAAAATATTATACAGGTCACTAATAATACTATTTGCAGACTTATTTCCTTCTCTTGTATGTTTTTATATTTTTCCTACATACTCATGATTCTGTTTAAATATTAAATAATCAAGTATAATGCCATCAGTTTATGTGGGAACAAAGTTCTCTCTTTTTTTTTGGCCATCAAAGTTTTTAATAAAATGGCTTTTTAATACTTGAGAATAAGGGGCTTTATATGGAGCATGGCAGGGAGGGAAGAAAGATTTCCACAGACCCACGCAGCTCTCAGGAGTTAGTAGCTTTTCCGTGCTGCCGTTTCTGATGTAGCTGCGCACATCCCAGTTGCTCTTTGCTCGACAGAGACTTACAGTAATGCCTATTTATCCAGTTCTGTCCATCTAAGGATTTCAGATACATCACACACTTATCAATTAATCAGAGACATGGCACCTATTTCAGGATGATGGGTGAATTACATCCTAGATTACGAGAAATGCTCACATCGACCTAGTAAATCAAGGACTGTCTCCGGACGCGCTCCTGAACAACACACCCAATACTCACATGGAGAGGACTCTCTCCAGCACTGAGTCGAAAAGCATGTCTCCCAAATAGGAGCAAACTGTGGGAATAAAAAAAGTCACTGATTTCAAAGCATCTCTTCAACTCAATGAAAAATTAAACTGCGATAGAATGAGTGAACCCATTGAAACAGAGTTATAGGCTTGCCTCTTTGGAGTAAAGTATTACTGACCTCCCTTTCTCAACAGCTACCCCTGTGAAACTTTCGGATTTTTAAATGCTGGGTTGCTTGGTTCCTGGTTCTCTGGGCTGTTGGAGTGAGGAGCTCTGCTTGTGGTCCAGCCGTCAGCCCACTGAGAACAGGCTTTCTAGACAGCTGTGAATGTCTGGTATCCATTCTGATGACATGCCAGCTCTCCCAGATTTTAACATGGGCCAAACCCCTTATTGTCCTCCATGTTAAAGGAGCATTCCACTCTCCAGGGATTTTCCCACTTTGTGTGTAATGAGTGGTAGTTCAGATTTTCATGTGCGTCATTGGGAATGCACTCAAGCCACTAGAAATTCAAGGAATGGCAACCCAATAGCCATCTCTAATCTGGAGTGTCCTCTGTCATTCCAGATTATTCTGCTGTGTTAGCCATCCCAACCCAGAAATCACTTCACTGTGGTTCGCTTCCAGGATTCATAAATTCTGGGATGTCACGATCACTTACCATTTAATGCCGGTCAAATTTGCCATCTGCCTTCCAGCCATTTCATGGGTCTGACTGAAGAGGGGGTTTATCAAAATGGCCATGCACCATCTCTCGTGTCTTAACTTTCTTCAGGGACTTACAGAAGCAGGGCTTCATGTTCGAATGTCAAAATACACGTGTAAGGATTAAAAGCAGTCTGGGATGCATAAGAACATGTTTCAGGCCGGTTATTCTTTGATATTTATCACTTCGTAGTGGTGACACCTGCTTCTAATTTTAAGAGTTCTTTTTTTCCAGTGGGTGATTTTTTTTTCTTCAGAAAAGAAATCTTATCCTCAAAAGACTCAACTGGTAATTTTTCTTCTTTTGATGTGCTTGATATTTTTATGAGTTTGTCCATCAGCATTGAAGTCTTAACATGCCTTCTGTTTTTTAAAAAAATATTTATAACACATAATGATAATATTGGGTCACATAAATTTATGTCCTAGCCACACATTTGGAGACTTTTGCAGAGATGAATTTCTTATAAATGTCATTGTCTGCTACTTGGACTACTTGATAGTTGTCTTAACTTGACTAAAGCCAGAGAAATAAACTGCCTTATGGGAGTGGTTTAGTAACTTACATTCAATACCCATATTTGTAATTTTTTTTTCACATTTAAGGACTGAGTTGGTGACAGTTGTCATTTGGGGGTTAGTAAGTGGAAGAAGAAAAAGAGAGGGACTTTGTTTTGTCTCTTTAGACACATATGGAAACAGTCCTTTGGATTAGGGGTAGCCAGGCTATTATGTAAAGCCCAAAGTGTTTGCTTTTTTAAATTTTTTATTTAGTATAACGACCTTTTCCTAATGGTTTCTGGGTAAAGTTAATTATATGAATAGAAAAAGCTGCAAAAGATGGTATATTGCTAGCAACCAGTTCTGATTGGCCTGCGGGGTGTTGTCTGTATAAAATTGGATCCTTGTGTTGGGTTCCAAAAAAAGGTGTGAATGTGAAGAAGTGCTAAATCATGACTCCAGAGAAAATGTCGGGCATGAGCAGTTTTTAGTTTAAGTGAAAACCAAACTTTTGCATTTGGACAAAGAAGACAAGGAGAGAAAAGGGTGAATCACTAACTGATATAAAAGCATTATGGTGATCAAGTTTCAGCACACTTGAATCAGACCCTCCACAAAGGCTGTGACTGAAGGGAACTCACTCACTTACTTAATAGATATGAAAAACTTCGCTGGGCATTTACCCTCAGTGTCAGATAAGTAATTTTTAATATATAATATATCCAAGATATGGAGACAGTTAAGAAAACAGTGCGGGTTTTAACAATTGCACTCATACGTAAACGGATCTATCATTATGTTGTGGCAAAGAATGACAGTGAGCAGAGACATCCTGCTAATCCCTCTCAGATAAGTGTTCAGCGTAATTAGACAGACGCTGTCTCTTCTGTTCAGTGCAGCATTAATCAGGAGAAGTGCAGCTTTACGCAGGAATTTTTTCTGATATGTCATTGTTAAAAAAATACAAGACCTTTTTTGTCAGATACTGTGCTTCAGAAAATTACTCATATAGTTGTGTACAAGTATTTCCTTTTTAATTTATTTTTTGTTGTAATAATGTTTGCTAATAACGCGCTCCTTTTGCATCCAAAAAAGAAAGCTGCATTTGAAGTTAGTGGTTCATTTTGTTTTGCGAAATATCAGAATGATGAACTACGTGAAGTATCTGTAAGCTTTGCAGTGACCTATTGGCTCATATATCTAAGACAGTGGTTCTCAACCTTCCTAATGCCCCGACCCTTTAATACAGTTCCTCATGTTGTGGTGACCCCCAATTTCATTGTTAAAAATTGAACATAATCAAAGCATAGTGATTAATCACAAAAACAATATGTAATTATATGTGTGTTTCCCGATGGTCTTAGGCGACCCCTGTGAAAGGGTCGTTCGACCCCCAAAGGGGTCGCAACCCACAGGTTGAGAACCGCTGATCTAAGCTGATGGCATGACTCTGTTAGAGAGAGGTTTTCTTATAAGGCAAGGGCCGGAAGTTTTGGGCATTAAATAGGAGCTTGAGAGACAACCTCTTTGTCTGAAAAATTTCATGTGAAAATGATGAAACGTGTTGCCCCTTTCCAACCTCTACAGGCATTGCCTTTAAAAAAGAAAATCAATTTCCTTTTACCATGTAGCTTCTAGCTGTGACTCCAAACTACTGCATACTTATAAAGTGGTATCAGTTCATTGCACAACTCTATCTTCCCTCCTTCTCAGCGAGTCAAAGGCCTTTGGAGGCAAAGAATAGGGTTCTTGAAGGATGGCAGGCAGATTTCACTAAGTAACAGGTGGAGGTCAAAGTAGTTTATTTGTGGGGACAGAGTACAGAGATGAAAAATCAAATGCTTTGCCATAATAAGATTTAGGGAGAAAATGCTGACTACACTAGCTCAGATTCTAGCTGACAGAACTCTTTCTAGTGTTTGCTACTTGACTTTACAGTTCAAGCAATTTGAAGAGGCCTAAAATTATATTTCTCTTTTCCCCTATGAAATGTCTCAATCAGTTTCAAATTTTACTTTAAATAAAGTGATCAATGCTCCACATATACCCAAGGAATATTGGAACTGATAGGTTCCCACTGCAGGTGTATGCAGAACAGGGAACAACAGAGACCACACACCGCTGAAATTAAATTTTACCGGGAGCACCCTTACGCTCCACGCTTTCAATCATGTTTGAACAGACAGATGTGAACTTAATTTAATCAGCACTTAACTTCTCATCATTGAAATTGGTATTGTAGTTGGAGAACAGTATCTATAAGGATATTGACTAAGCATAAGCATTGGGTTTCCCCAGCTTGTTGGAGAAAGGGCTTTTTTTTTTTTTCCTCGTTGTATAATTATGTATTCGTATAGTGCATATGTTTTGCTTTTGTAGCTTACAAAGAGGCCAACATGCTGGGAAAAGATATGAACGTAAGGTTTGCCTGCTGTTCTACAGCAGGACCAAAAATGTAAAAAAATAAAAAACAAAACCCCACAAACTTACAGAATGGGGCAAAAGTGAAACACAGAGTTTTTACTTGTATTAATATTTATTAATTATTGTATTATTTTCCATACAAGCAACTATAAACCTATTTTTGCCCCACCCTGTATTTGGTGGCATATAAGACTAGAGCTGTCTAATAGAACTTATTGCAACGATGCAAACGTTCTCTATCTACACTGGCCAATACTGTAGCAACTAGTCAAATGTGGCTATGGAACGCTTGAAATGTGGTTGTGCTGAGCAACTGAAGTTTTCAATTCATTTAATTTTAATTAAGTTAAATTTAAGTAGCCACCTATGGCTAGTAGCTACTGTATTGGACAGGGCAGATATAAACTACACATATGTATGATTGAGTTTTTAACTTTTCAGCTGGATATCTAAGCAGAATGAATAAAACATTTATGCTATGTTATACCATATTTATTTTTCAAGCAAAGGAAGTAATTTGGTTTTCTCAGAAATTTTTTCTTTATTTCCTGTCCTCTGTGAAGGGGTGTGCTTGCTGTGTTGAGCCAAAATCAGTCGTTCTCTGAACACAAGCGGGGATAGGATGGCTTGGGGGAAGATGGTTGGGTGGGGACTCTCCAACTTGTAAGTATATGGAGCATGAAATACAGTTTTTAAATTTCAGTCCTGACACTGGAGCGTCTGTATTTATCCTGAAAGGAGAGGAAATCCCCTTAGAAAAAAAAATCAAGACTTTCTTGTTGGCCCAGGAACCCAATTTCTCTATGACATTTTTCTTGTGTCTGTTCTTTACTCTCTCTGGTTGTAAATTGTCACTCACAAATGAACACTTGGAATACATTAGAGAATTCATTATTTCTTTTCTCCTGAATAATCCATATCATTTTCATTCCATTCTCTCATTTTTAAAAATGTAAGAACTCACTTGTATCCAGGCCCTTTAAATTACCTGAACTTCTTTATGATGTGGTAATTCTTTGGGGGGTCCTTTTAGCTCATTTTAAATGGTTGTCTATAGTATAAGAAGGATAAACCTCAGAAGCGGTATTAGCTCTCATTTTATTCTCTCCATCATAAAAATGATTTTAAAACATTTTAATTCACTGGAAGGGTTAAAAGTCAAACTAGTCTGAATGTTTTACCTTTTTTATTGTGGAGTGTGCTCATCATCATAAATTACACTAGAATGAACCCTAATGTATTTTATCATTAGGACACAAATCCAAGTTGAGTGCAGTATCTTCAGCTGCCTCCTCATGTCACACAGCATGCGTTTATACCCACAGGAAGGGAACAGTTCTTTAACTGTGGGATTAATCTGTCCATTCACAGTCTTTATTTAGCATCCCAGTTGGAGATGATCTCATCACAAGGTGCAGCTGAAATGGGCCTAGGAAGGGCCTGTTCTTGCCTGTGGGGCAGCTGCAGAGCTCTGCATCTGGAACAGATGAGTCTGGGCATAAATGCGCCGGTGGTGGATGACTTGGAAAAGTGGTACTGGTACTCAGCTTTCATCCTGTGCATGAGAAATGGCACTGAAATGTATGCTTCACTGTTAGTCTGACTGACAGGCCTGGGGCACTCATTCCTCACACTTAGACAGGGAGGTAGAGAGGAATCTGAGTGCCCGAATATAAGGATAACAGTTACAGTAGCAGTTAGCATGCCATTTAGGCTGAAGAAAAATATTTAAGTATCGTTATTTTTAAAAAATATTTTTTATTGATTTTTAGAGAAGAAGGGAGAGGACTAGAGAGCTAGAAACATCGATGAAAGGGAAACATCACTGATAGGCTGCCTCCTGTGTGCCTCTCACTGGGGATCCAATCTGGGGCATGTGCCCTGACTGGGAACCGAACCAGCAACCTCAGAGGTCGACACTCAACCTCTGAACCATACCGGCTGGGCTTAAGTATCATTATTAAGCTCTATTTTAAATCAGCTCATGATTAGTTTGTATCAGTAGAATAGTTAAATAATCGTAACTTTTTTCAGAAATAGGCATCTTGGAGGGGTACACCGAAAGGAGGAAGAGCTTTGTCTTGCTGGGTTCAAATCCTGGCTTCTCTGCACACTAACTGTATGGCCACTCAGCTTCAGGACTTCTCTCCCCCAGTTATCCTCTCTGAGTCACTGTGTCTGTCCATCTGCTGGGCCACTCCTGCAGGTGAGCTTTACTGTCTCCCATCTTCAGAAAGCTCCACCTTGCTTCCCTCCATCTTTCTGTAGCTACTACCCTATGTTTCTGCTTCCCTCTGCAGACTAACTTCATCAAAGAGGTGACTGCACTGTTTCCCAGCTTCTTCACTTCCCATTGATTCTGTAAATCTCTCTACCCTATCTTCCATGTATATTCTCATCCTCGACCTCTCAATAGCATTCAACTCCCTCAATCACAACTTTATTCTTGAAATACTTTCTTAGTTTCTGTAAAACTACACTTTTCTATGAGTTAAATACCTCAATTTAGTTGCCTATTTTGACACTGATTTTGGTAGCTCAGGGGCTTCCCTTGATGTCAAGACTTACTTAATTCTAAATTAAGGTGTTAGACTTTACCTCTGATCAAGTGAGGCATTGCTGCATTACAACGTACACTAGACTTGTAAGATATCAATGACACTTAAAAGAAGAATTTTGATCCTTTCTGCTTATGTCTTCAGGAGGCTTTATAGAGAAAGCAACTGGTTGAATAGGCAAGAGGCCTGTTGTAAATATTAAATGTATGTATTTTCTGTTTTACAATTTAACATCTCTCAGTCATGATCTTCTAGGCCTGTGTGATATTTATTGGAGGTTCTGTGCTAGAATTACTGGTGATACATTCAGTATGTTTAATAAAATCCTAAGTGATCCATACTAAGGCCAAGAAAAACTTTTGATATGTAAGATAAGGTGATTTTTAGTATACTTCAGAGGTTTTCTTTTTGCATATTCTTTTGCAAGTAATATACCATTTATTTGATTTTTTCCCTTTGGATAGCCAAATTGGAAACTTCAACCCTAAATACACTTAACTAGAGGAGTGGTGCACGAATTCATGCACAGGTAGGGTCCAGCCTGCCCTGATATGGCCAGGCTGGCCACAGGGAGAGGACCCAGGAGGTTGGCCAGCTAGCCCCACCCCCTGGTGGAACTCCTGGCTGAGGGGACAATTTGCATATTAGCCTTTTATTATATGAGATTGGCTTAAATGGGACACTTTCTATAGTATACAAAGGGAACTACATGAGGGAGTGTGAAGTTTCATACAATGTACAAGCTTTAGAAATGAGAGACCTGGGTCTCGAATATCAGTTAGGAGCTGAATGATCTTGAGCATGCTGTTTGACATCTCTTGATACCTAGTTTCTGTAACGTTAAGTTATAGGTAGACAGTACAATAATACCCATCTATCTGAAATGAAGATGTTAAGGATCTGAGATATTCATGATTATAGTAGTCCTCCCTTAACCACAGAGGGTAAGTTCCAAAACCCCCAATGGATGCCTGAAACCACAGATAGTACCAAATCCTATATATACATGCCTGTGATAAAATTTAATTTATGAATTAGGCACAGTAAGAGACCAACAACAACAGCTAATAATAAAATAGAAAAATTATAACAATATATTGTATTAAAAGTTATGTGAATGTTCTCTCCCTCTCACATAATATCTCAATGTACTGTACTCACCTTTTCACTTAAAGGAAGCTGTTTACGGCTTCTCTTTGGCATATCTGAATTGCCAGCATCACTACTCTTGCACTTTGGGGCCATTGTTAAGTAAAATAAGGGTCACCTGAACACAAACACCGCAACTACTAAAATCAGTCTGATAACCCAGACAGCTACTAACTGACTAGCAGGGTGGGTAGCATATACAGTGTTGGGTACATTGGACAAAGGGATGATTCACATCCAGAGTGAGATGGAGCAGGAAGACATGAGATTTCATCGTGCTCCTCAGACCACGCAATTTAAAACTTATAAATTGTTTATTTCTGGAATTTTCCATTTAATATTTTTATACCACAGTTGACTACAGATAACTGAAATCATAGAAAGCAAACTACAGATAAGGGAGGACTACTATCCATGGCACATAGTAGGTACTCCATAATCTATAGCTCTTATTATTTTCAGTCTGATTTTTGAAAATGATCAAAATGCAGAAGTTTGATGATCAAACTTCTGGCTCTCTTGAGGTCCCTAGATGGATGAAAGTATCCCTAGATGAAAGAGCTCCCTAGATGGATGAAGGTTTGGTATGATAGTTGTATTAGTAAAGCAGTAGTAAAAGTAGGTCATGGGGAATTAGATGATGACAGTGGTCAGGAGAATATCTAAAGTCAAACATGAACAGCCAAACTTACAGCATTCTGTGGTCCTCTCTAACCTGCTTAGCTATTGGATATTTAAAACTAAAGTGCAGAGTTTGCTTGTTTCCAGAGTTTCTCTCAGATTGTGACTATAAATGAACACTATTGAAAGTAAACATTTTTTTAATTTTGGAGAAAGACACATATACCAGTTAAGTCTTCTCTGGCAACTTGAATTACATCACCCAAACTCCAACAACATACAAGATAAAGTCCTGCTGTCCTGAACAGCATTTACCAGGGATAATTTTCACAAGACAATGAATCTTTGAATAAGTCCTCTGACAATTGAGCAGTAACACCGACCTGTTATAGTTTTTTCTAGCAAAAAACAGCATTGTACTATCTTGTTATTCCTGTAGGATTTGCTTCACAATTGTCACTGTAAAGTTCTTGGTTAAAGTGTTGGGTAAATCTCATAATTTGGAAGAGTGGGGGAGTTGAAATTAATTATGTTTCCCCTGTCCCCTGTATCTTTTTTAAAAAAAAATTCTTTAACATCAGGTTGCAGCAAAAACTTACCAAAAACAAACCTTGATTTGTTATAGGAGACCCCAAGAATTATATTTGAGTTTTCCCATGTTGTTTGATCTTATTTTGCTATTGATGTTTCTTGAAAGAATAAGGGGGAAATAGAAAATTTCATAAATGTTTACACCATTGGAAATAACCATTTGTTGACCTACCCCTCACCCCCGCCCCCAAGAAGCTGTCTTAACCATTTTCTCTAGGCAAGTGTAGGCTAATACAAAACCTCACAACCTAAGATAGATTTGCTAAAAATAATGGAAACTTGTGGAATTCTATAATCAGTGCACAGTGGGCATCTTTAATGCACACATTTCTAGCACTGACAATCTTATATGTGAATATCATGTTAGTTTTCTACTGCTGTATAAAAAATCACCACAAACTAGCTTACAACAACATGCAAATCTTATCTCACAGTTTCCATGGGTGAGGAGTCTGGGTACAGCAAAGCAGGTCACTCTGTGTATGACCTGTCTCACAAGGCTGCAATCAAAATTTTGTCCAGCCTACATTAGCTCGGAGTCCTCTTGCAAACTCGCCTGATTGTTGACAGAATTGTTTATTTTATTTTAGTTAATTTCAGAGAGGAAGGGAGAGGGAGAGAGAGATACAAACAGCAATGATGAGAGAGAACAGTCAATCGACTGCCTCCTGCACTCCCCACACTGGGGATGGAACCTGCAACCCAGGCACATGCCCTGACCGGGAATCCAACCATGACCTCCTGGTTCAGAGGTCAATGCTCTACCACTGAGCCATGCCAGCTGGGCAGAATTCAGTTTCTTGTAGCTTTAACACTAAGGCCTAACTTTCTTAAAGCTGGATATCCAATAGGGTACCACTTAGTCCCTAGAGGTCCCTGCAGTTCCTTGACATGTGGCCCTCTCACAGGCCCTTTCATAATATGGTAGCTTACTTCTTCAAAACCATCAGGAGAATCTCTCTGACTTCTAATCACTCTTTAAAAGGGTTCACCTGATTAGGTCAGGCCCACCCAGGATAATAACTCTTTTAACTTAACTAAAAGTAATCTGATTAGGGACCTTAATTACATCTGCAAAATTCCTTTCACCTTTGCCTTATAACCACCTAATCACAAGAATGGCATCCATCATACTCATTGGTCCCACCCACATTCAAGAGGAGTGGGTTATACAAAACGTTGTACCCCAAGGGCCAAGAACCTTGGGCCATCTTAGAATTCTGATGACTACAAATGCTAATGATGAAATCTAACAGAATCTTGGTGGATACTGTATTTGACCTATACTTTCAAGAATTTCCTGGTGGGCATCTTGCTCACAACTGCTTCCAGGGATAAGAGTCACTACATAGCTAGAACTTCATGTATGTTTTCCTTTGTCCACTGTACACTAGTTGAAATGGCTGAGGTAGCTTAGAAAAATGGCAAAGTGGAGAAAATTCAAAATGTCTGATGGTTAGAAAAACAATGACAAGCCAACGTGCTTCTTGAAATTCATCTCCTACTCTATTTGCCACCGTTGGGATTTTTCTACTTCTCAATAGGACGAAATGTCCCATTGAATCAAAACAGCATGCTAAATTTCTGCTTCCCATTCTATAAAAGTCTTCATTTTTACATATTGAAGAGAACTTTGGAGTGATAGTTTTTCTGTTCCAAAAAAGGGGTAGCATTAATTTATCTAAATCTTTTTTAAAAATCTGATACTTCTAAAAAATACATTGAAATTAAGGTTTTGATTCATTAAGAGAAAGCCAATTAATCATTAATCTATACAATAATTGTGTCTAACAGTTGTATATAACTAATTGGCAACAGATTTTAACAAGGAGTTGTTGTTTTTTAATAACATACAGAAACCAAAGTTGATCTCAAAAACAAAAGTCAAGATTAATGTTCTCTTGTTTATTAATATAAAGCAGTTTACTAACATTAAGTATATGAAGCAAATTAACCAAAACTTACATTATGCATATGGAGAAAATATTAAAGTATATAATAAGGAAGTGTGCTCAATATGGGTCTTTAAAAATTGAAAACACAAAGTAATTTTGAGATTCATGACAGCCTTAGGGTTCATGTTACTTGACTGTGATAAATTTAGAAAATTATATACAGTTTGGCTTGTTCTTCTTGCACACAGACAATATTTCTTCTCTCTTTAACCCTTTTCAAGAGGATCTGAATTTTGTTGTTGAACCCATTTACCCACTTGATCGTTCTTGATGCTTGTTATTACTTAAATTTTACTTATACCTCACCTTTTATAGGGTAAATAGTGGACTTAATCATTTAAATATTTCTGCAGCATTTAGAATAACATGGGCTGGAGCACATGAAGTTTTCAAAGGAATGATAACTTTTTTCTTGAATCCAACTGCTTGCTTTCTTTAACAGAGTTAATTTAGATATTGCGTTCATCAGTGATTCCACTATCTGAAAAAAATTTCTGCCATTTAAAATTTTTGACATTTTCATTTTTCTATTCTATTTCTGTTTCATAACACATAATTCAGGCATTTGACTGAGTTTAAATCAGTGGGCTGGCTGGCAGCCTAAAAATTTGTTTGCACAGAAGAGATTTGAATGAATTGGGAGATTTGTTTAAGTATTGGTAGCTCTTTATTTCTCTCCTATAATTTTTTAATTTGAAATCTCCTCTCTGATGTAATTATGTGATTAGACCTTAGGTTAGTTTACTTGAAATGAATTTTAATCCAAAACCGCAATCTGTCCTAATGATATTAGGACTGGTGTGACTTTGGTTACTGATTCAATGAGCAAAGAAATGTAGCTAAAGTCACATAATGACTTTGTTTTTAATTGAAATCGCAGAGATATTGATTAGAATGGATCTGATCTAGATCTGTCAAATTAGTGGAAATCACACATAACTTCATATTGTCCTTATGTCTGGCTATGGAAATGTGCTTACCAATTTGCAATTTGTTTTTTTCCCCCCTTGGGACCTAAACCCCAAGTTTTGCTATATCCAAGCATCTATTAGTAAAGCTACAGATAAAGCTGAGGCCTATGCAATTAGTTTAAATATCTTTTCAGGCCACATGCTATGTTCCAGGCCCTTTGTTAGATTCTGAAAATAGAGGGGGCAAAGCAGAAAGGTCTCCTCCTTATAGAAAATGTAATCACACTAGAAGTTTATGTTGTAGAGTCTCATTAAGGAAATCTATGATCAGATATAGCAGGGACATAGGCCAGACTGACTAGATTTCAGAACAGACTACACCTATAACATGCTTGGCACAGTGAGTGGTAATTAGCATCTATTCAATAACAGCTACATGTTAATACCATTATTATCTTTATTATTTATTTTTTCCAGTTCACCCAAATAATTCTCTGGTCATAGGCAGAACACAGCACATGTAGACATGCATAAGTAAAATGAGATTAGGTTCTTTTTACAAAAGTGCAGGCCAACTTTGTGCTGCAGACTTAAGAGAGCCCAAATTGGTCCTGTAATGTGGATACTAGGAATCATTTTCTTTATTTTTATATCCAAGGTTTCATTGTTTTAATTGGCACCCTACCAAACTGATAGATGCCTCCAGTTGTGTATGTTAGCGTGGTTGCTGAGAACATTACAAATCCAGTAATTATGAGGGACTATTTTCCCATTATTGTCTTCTCAAAACATTCCCTATGCTGGAAATGCTATGAAAAACCTTAGAAATTGTAGTAAAAATACTATTTTTAAAAACAAGCTTTTATTGTATTTTCTTAACATAAAAGTAATATATGTTCATCATAGAAAAGACAAGTAAGCAAAAAGAGGCAATGAAAATCACCCAAATCCAACACTCTGAGAGAACCACAGTTAAGTTTAGGCCTGTTTTCCTTCTCTATACAGAGAATGATATTTTTAAGTGGCATCATAGTGTAACACCCTATTTTGTAATTGCTTTCTATATCTTTATTCTATGTCACTGAACAAATACCTTTCCGTGTCATTATTCTTTTACAGTATTATTTGCCTTTGGTTCTATCAAATGACAATTGTTGGGCATTTAAGGTATTTTTTACTTTTATCTTTCTTTGTTTCTATTATAAATAATTTATTGAATGAGCAACCGAGTTGCCATTGTTGGAGGTTTTTAAATGTTAAAATAGCTAAATTACTTAGAAGCATTTAAAGTGCCTTTGGTGCCCGGTACCTGGGAAGATGAAATGATGGCAAAGAGGTCTTCTTGTGCTTCCATAGCCTCCTTATTGAAGGGTCCCAGAGGCCGCAGGGGACTTGCAACTTTCAGGAAGCACTGGGAAAGTGGCACCTGTAATTAGAGAAGATCAGTGATGCCAAGATGGACTGTGATTTAGTAGAAGGTGAAATCATTACCTAAAGACTTATCAGGAGACCATTTTGTCACCTGTTTGTCCCTGTGACAAATTCAAAGCAACTGAAAACAAATTTTTCATCCGCCAGTAGATTTATTTTTTTAATTCTTTAAGTTTTATCTTTTAGGTTGCACAAGCTGTTGTTCCATGAATTACAGTGTGCTTATCATTCCATCCTTCTTGCCAGGAATGCCATCTCCAACAACACTGAAGAAGTCGGAGAAGTCTGGTTTCAGCAGCCCCTCCCCTTCGCAGACCTCCTCCCTGGGAACAGCTTTCACACAGCACCACAGGCCTGTCATTACAGGACCCAGAGGTGAGCCACTCCACAGGCGCCCTGGGTTTTGCTTAGATCATGGCCTTGGGGCCAGAGTAGCCAAATGAGAGACACAATGAGACTCCCCCAGAATGCTGCTGAAGGCAGTGAGTGTTCCACTTTCTTATCATTGGAGTGTTAGGGACCAAAGAGATTTGGCATCAGTCCCTTGATCATTAACCTAAGGCAAACAGGGACCAAACCACTTTCTTTGCCAGTGTGATGTTGCAAAGTGGTGGGAGATCGTTTTAATTGAACCAAAATCAAATTCGTTCTGTAAATTACACGAGTGGGTGTGTGTGTGTGTGTGTGTGTGTGTGTGTGTGTGTGTGTGTGTGTGATGAGCAAGTATAGTTGACCCTTGAGCAATGCAAGACTTTAAAAAATCCGCATATAAGCAGACTCATAGGGTTAAAACCCAAGTTGTTCAGAGGTCAACTGTATTTTCAATAAGCAATTGGGAATGGGCACACGTGGAGGGCAGACTTAAGTTATATGTGGGTTTTCGACTGTGTGGTGGGTTGGTGCCCCCTAACCCCGACTTTGTTCAAGGGTCAACTGTAATAGCTTCTTTTTCATTCTAGCATCCCTGATGCTCCCCTTTCCTTGAAACATTTTGCATTGAGGTTGTCTACATCACGGTGTTGACTGTTGACGAGCAGTCTTCATTCACTCCTTTTGAAGTGGTAGATAGTTGGTCTGGTTTTCATTGCAATGTTTTCATTATTTTTGTCTTGTGTGCTTTTAAGTTTATTATTAAAATGTGTCCACAAGAAATATGATTTGTATTTCACATTAAAGACAAGCTTTAAACCTCAAGAGAATGTCAGCAAGTCACTTAACTTGATCTTATTGCAAGATGAAAATATTTATTAGTTTGTTTATGAAACTCCCACAGTAGGAGTATGAATAATTGTAACCACATTTGCTTTCTTCCGTCAGATTTTCGTTTAGGTAGGTCTGTGATCTACCAGCTGGTATCATAAAACATCCTAGAAAGTAACGGTCTCTCGTCTACTTTGACATATGCCTGGAAAAACTGATATTTCTTGTAATAATCTTACTGTTAGTCCCACAAATCTGAATTCCTTATAAATACTCCGTGTGCATATCAGGGAAAGATGGCAGTGAGAGGTCTGTCTCATGCACTCACAGAAATCACACTGAAGGAAATAAGTATTCTGGCTATTGTGCGAAGCAATTTCTAAATACACAGTTATGAAACTAACTTGCTCCATCTGTAAACATCTTGTGATCATTGAGAGAACTTTCTTAACTTATTATGCCACTTGTCTGTATGTGCGATATAATCAGAGAGGGAATATCTGTGTGTTTTCTAATTTTAAAATCTTGTACCTGAATTGGATTATACAGTCCCCAAATTCAGAATGAGTCTCTTGAAATGGGGCAGTATTATATTATCCTCATATTAAGTATTCATTAAGCATCTAAACTGTGGTGGAAAATAAGAGATGTGAAGGAAGCTCTTTTAGTCAGAAAGAAGATTTTTGGTCTCAAGGAGATAAGGCATGTGATGTTTCTCATCTTTTTATCGTCAGGTTCACATATTCTAAATGCTAAATGAATGTTCAAAGTAGAAATTTCTGCAGGAGCTCAGAGGAGGGGACTCTGGAGGTTCACCTGAGAGCCTGTTACTGGGAATTCAGTGGTTCCTGTCCTCATAGAGCAGACAGTTGAGTTCAGGAGACAGACACAAGAAAATAAACATGTAGAAGATGATATGAAATGTGCTGTTACTTAACACTTTGTATCTAATAAAGAGACTTCAAAGTGTGATAACTCAAAGTCAAATCTTAAAGGTTGCTTACGTGAATGGAGGGAATTCCAGGCAAAGAAAAGATTCATGATGTAGCCATGTACTAAGGATTGGGAAGAACAATATGCTAGCAGCCTGGATAGCTGGATATGCTGCCTCTTGCTTTCCACTTACCTCCTGGATTTTTAATGTCCTCCCCAATAACATGGGGTCAATACTACTGCTGAATAAACTTTTCCTCCCAACCTCATATTCTCATGCAGAAATTACCATAAAATAATATTTCTAGAGACTTTTTGAGGAACATAAAGCAAGGTGCATATATATCATCATTTATACAATAAATATTAAGAACGCCATCTGTGAGTCTCGCTTTAAAACCACAATTCTAGAAATTCTTATAATAATTCTAGCATTTACCCCTGGGTGCCATGATTGGGAGCTTCTTCATGCTAGGCAGTCAAGCACATTTTCTCAAATGATCCACACCGTGTTGAACCAGAGTAGACTTTTTTCGCCTACAAAACAATGAGTTTGGATCTCCTGTCATATTCATGAAATTGTTTTTGAGGAAAAGAAAAATGCCTAGTTTAAGAATTATGGAATACCAAAGATTCTTTGTTTTCACCAGAATTCAAGATGGTTCCCAGCATCCTCGGTTCTCCTTTCTGGAATATCTGCTCAGGTACCCATTCTTATTGCACCCTGCCCCCCTTAGTGGTCTGGTGAAGGGAATTGGAGTAGTTGAGATGAAACTCTTCAGTGGTATCTTTGTGGGTAAGAATCATTGAGTCAAGATAGGCTAACATGAGACATTCTTGTGCTAAGATATTTTTAAAGGGTTGGTATTTAGCCTCTCATTATTTAAGAGCTATTTGCTGCAAGTACTGTATTCCCTTCTATTCTTTTGAGCCAGTTGGAAAGCTAATGCTAGGGATAACATCACAACCAGGACTAAGAGTTGATGTTTCAGCAACGTGAGGACAGATTTAAGGAGGGAGAGTCTGACCAAGGAAACCAGGGTGGAATAAATGTGACATGTACATTAAGAAGAATTCAACCTTACAAACTTACTTCCAGAGGGCCTGGAAGAAGAGAAAGGTGTATCCTTTATCAGGGTCCTGAGGCAAGAGGTGGGGTGGAGTGGGGGACAGGTCTTTACTGCACTTTTGCTCAGAGCCACATGGTACATTCACCTTTGGATTGCACACAGGTTGCAAGACCTCCACTGCCTTCCTTAAAATTAAGAAATTAAAATTTCTCAAGGGACTACCTTGACTAGACCAGTTTGGAAGCAATAACTATGTAACATATCTCAATGATATTTTAACAGTGGCCCTATTTTTCACTGCAAACCTAAGCTGTATGTGGAAATCTGGTGGCCACCCTTTACAAAAGAAACCTATCTTTGAAGATTGCAAAGCAAAGGCAGAAAAGTAGGGCCTTGAAGGGAGGCAGCATAGCATAGTGGTCAAGCACAGAAGCTCAGGGGTCAGATGGGCCCGCGTTTGAATCCTGTGTCCACAACTTTTACCAACTGTATGAACCTGCCACCTTGCTCCTCTGAGCCAGAGGTTCCTCATCTACCCATTGGAGATTACAATCTCTACTTCAGGATAATTCTGTTATCTGAGGAGTAGATGAAATCATGCATTTGTAGTCATTCACACTGTGCCTGGAAATAGAGTATGTACAGAAGTCATGTAAACAATTTCATCACTCGTTTTCATTCAGGCTTTGAAAATCTCATGCTGCCCATCCTGCCCTCGCCTGTCAACATTTTAGCCATCCCAAGACCAGCTCAAGTACTACTTTCCACATGAAACCTCCTCAGCTCCACCCAGGCTGCGATCATCTCACACTCCTTAAACTCCTGGGGCCTTTTGTGCCTGGCATTTCCTCCACTGGCATTGTGTCTCACACAGTGGGTTTTATGCACAATATTTGTTGAATAAGTAAAAAGAAATGAAATGGCACACAAGTGGACACAGAAGCCATTCATCCCCTCCCTGAAACTGATAGGTTCTCATTGCTTCAGAGGAGCTAAGGGTGACACATGTCTAGTTTATGGAGTACTTCTTTACAAGGAATGTCCAAGATGGGGAGGAAGAACAATGGCCTTTCATCCAAAGAAGACTTTTACAAGATTATTTAAGTAAAGCTTTGATATGCTATGAATAAGCTATGCTTTAAAAATATTTTGCTGTTCTAATCACTTTCCTGTTTTCATTGTTGTGAAGGTAGAGATGTGTGGTTTCTTAAAATGAATCTCTTCTCTGATAATGGATTTCTTTGTGGCTTCAATAAATCACTTAACCTGTGGCCTCAGTTTGGCCATCTGGATCATGGGGATAATACTTTGCAAGCTATGTAGTTAAAAGTAGGTAAAGGGAATAAAGTATTTTGGAATGTCTTGGGGAGTAGGGAAGCTATTAACTTTCCATAAAGGCATTTGTATGTCATTTTACATTATTACAATTACTGTGCACTTTAAGCTGAAAGTTTGGGCTTTTAAAGACTCTCTTTTACAAGTGCTTAAAATTTCAAACATAATAAAATATTTTATCATGAAAATTTATCTTATTCATGATAACTGGGGAAAAAATCTTTGTTCTTCCCTTTGCCTTTTCAAGAATTTAAAGTTTGCCTGGTGATTTAAAGGATCTAACTCCTTTTGAGAATTATTTGGAGTAAACATCAGTGATATTTTAGTTTCTTGGAAGTATTTCTTCTTGAAAGTTATGTTTTTTCCTGTCTTTGCTCTTTTGAAAAACAACAAGATAATGAATGATCCTTAACTTAAATGCCCTGCGCTGAGTAGAACAACTCTGTGCTTTAGGGATTTATACGTGGGGAGGAGCCTGCACTGTGCACAAGGTAAAGCAGAGGTTGAAAGTAATTGGCAAATAAGCACTTACTGAGCTTCATCTACAACCATAGAATTTAAGAGTAGTGCTCTGGGAATCTTCTGGTTTAATTTATCCCCTATATCAGCCAAGAATGTGTTTGGCTGCAAGTAAAAGATAATATAAATAAACAGGTCATATTTTTCTTATATAAAAACAAGTATGTGATTCAGGATTATGTTACAGTGGCAGTATAATGCCATCAAGGATTGAGATTTCTTCTCTTAGCCATCCATGCTTTAGTGGGTTGTTTTTATCCTTATGCTGTGAACTCATGGTTACAACATAGCCACTGGGCTCCTGCCTTACACCTATATTTCAAGCAGAAAGATGGAAAACAGCGAGAGCAAAAAAGTGCCTACCAACTCATTCTGCCACCTTGTACAGAATCTAATGCAGCATGGTCAGAACTGTGCCACGTGATCACCTCTAGCTGCAAGGGAGGCAGGGAATCTAGTTTTTTGTTTTTTTTTCCCGTGAGCATATTGCCACTCTGTATGAAATTTGGGCTTTATAAGTAGATAAATAGAAGAGCAGTATGATGGCTAGTAGTTAGCAAGTATTCTACATTGCTCTTATAGGTGAGAAATCTCAGCTGGCCAGAGTCACAACTAGAAATACGTCTCCAGTGCAGTGCCTTTTCTACCATATCAGTAGTTTCTATCTTTTTCTACCCTATTGGGAGAAATGACATGCACTTATTTAAACAATTAGTTTGTTTTTACATTTTTTATTAGTCAAAGACAAAACATAGCCACTTAGATCATTTGAAAAGCATGACATAACCATGTTATTATACTGTTGTTGTTTTTTAAGTAGCAGCCATAAACAAATTACTTGACCTCTTTTTATTAGCCCCATGAACCCTTGCTATTTGTAATGTGGGATTTCTGTTAGGTGCAAGTCACTTCAGAAAACAATTTTTGAGGTCAGTTTGGCTTTTTTAAATATTGAAATTAGCTTACAGACTCCAGTTGCTATCTAGGGACCCATTAATGTTTTCCACAAACATTTGTCCAGCACTTACAGTATACAAGTTCTGTATTTCCTGCTAAATAGAGTGAACAGAGGAGCTTGGATTCTGGCCTCAGAGTGCTTACCTCCTGGTGAATGACAGGACAAGAAAACCAGCAGTTGTATTGTTGTGATAGGAGAGCACAGGTTGCTGTCAGGGACAAGGGCATTCTGATAGAGAATGACTGTGTCATTTGACACTGTGGGAGTCCAAGCATGCATAAGAATTAACCCCTATTCCAAAACAGAGTACTTTCTAATTGTAAGCATGCAAAACAAAGCCACAGCAAACAAGTCATACTTTTAGATAACTAAGTACTGAGGAATTAAAACATACAGAATGTAAGCATGAAGCTAAACCCCCACTTCTCTACACACACACACACACACACACACACACACACACGGGAAGTTCAGAAGTAAAATTGCCCTGATTCTGAAAATATGAGTAAGATATACTAAGACAATAGCCATATAAACCAAAGATTTATTGTGCAGCCTTCGAAGGATCATGCCAGGTTTTGTTTGGAGGGTAGTCATAAGTTTATATGCTCTGTAAACCTCTCTAAGTCCATGATTCTCGTGGCCCAAACAAGGATTCTGCTCTTAGTGGTGACACATCTGAGGGTCTGCAGCTAACAGTATCTCCCAGCTGGGCCAAGAAAAACAAACTGCAGAGAATTATGAGATTGAAGATCACCTTCCAGGAAGTTGAGGTCACCAGGAAAGTTGGAGGAGTGTAGATTCATAGACAATAACAGAGGAGTAAGGAAGGAGAGGAAAAATGGTTATCATTGGATGACAGGGCCCATTAGAGCAGGAACCACGTCTTTATTCTTTTCGTATCCCTCAGCCTCTTGCTGGGCATAAGGAGAGCACTCAATAAATATTTGTTGAATAAATGAATGAGTGCATGGATTTGACTGAAAGCAAATGGAGAAAAAGTTGGGAAATAATAGGGAAATCTTTTCATCCCCTGTGTGTAATCCTATATAATAAAGAGGTAATATGCAAATTGACCCTCATGCCCTCACAAGATGGCTGCCTACAACCAGGCCGGCAGAGCGGTTAGTGAGGGACAACCAAATGACTGAACAAGCAGGCTGCATGGGGTGACCAGGCCCACAGGGGGGCCCATGAGGGGCAACCAGGCCAGCAGGGGGTGGGTGAGGCAGTTGGGGGCGTCCAGGCTGGCAGGGGGCACCAGTTAGGGGCAACCAGGCCAGCAGAGGGAGGCAGTTGGGGCGACCAGGCTGGCAGGGGGTGCAGTTAGGGGTGACGAGGCCAGCAGAGGGGGGCAGTTGGGGGCAACCAGGCTGACAGAGGGGGGCAATAAGGGGTGACCAGGCTGGCATGGGGGCGCAGTTAGAAGCGACCAACCCGGCAGGGAAGGGGCAGTTGGGGGTGACCTGGCCAGCAGTGGAGGGCAGTTAGGGGCGACCAGGCTGGCACACAGAGGCAGTGAGGGGCAATCAGGCCAGCAAGGGGGGTCAGTTAGAGGCAACCAGGCAGGCAGGCAGGCAGGTGAGATATTAGGAGCCAGCAGTCCAGGATTGTGAGATGCATCCCCCGAGGGGTCCCAGGTTGGAGAGGGTGCAGGCTGGGCTGAGGGGACCCCCTCCCCATGCACGAATTTCATGCACTGGGCCTCTAGTAATAATATAATATTCAAGTGCATGTATTTTTAGCATCATTGAGGGAGGTACAAAGCATGTTGGATAAGTACCTGATATATATTTGCTTGGTTTTAATTAAGAATTTCTATCTTGATAGGTATTAAGAGAAATGCTAAGTTCAAAATGATTTGTTCCCTTTTTTGTAGAGTATTTGCTGGGTATTATACATTTTTCTGTCCAAACTAAGGACCCTTCAGAAGAAATATTCCCTGGCACTTCATTGCTGCCATAACCACAGTACCTCTCCCTTGGCATAGGCTCCCATACCCAAGTGGTAAATTTGTTTAGCTTTCTTGTGCCCTATTGCAAACTTCTTTGCCTTTTAGGAGAGCCTTTACCTTAGTTGTAGAGCCTGCTGGTGCTCCTTTCAGTAGAGCTGAGTCTAATATGTCTCTCCTGGTTTAATGCAATTGAATCATCTCTGGAAAACGAGAAGCAATTAAGTACCTGTTGCTAACAAGGTGCTGAAATAATCTGCCAATGGACGCAAGGTGTTTGTTTATTATTGGAGTACATCATTTGAGAAAACACCACATTGTCTTTCTACACAAAGTTGATAGAATTGATTTTTAAGTGCAGGCATCATAGTCCTAACAAGTACCACCTTTGAGGAGCATTGGAAAGAGAAGCAACGGGGCCTGTGAAATTGGTCAAGGTTAGCACAAGTCCCAGTGCCCAGCCTAATGGGAAACACTGTCCATGGGATTTGAAGGAACTGGATAGTAAAGAGGAAAAGCAGCTTTTCAGCAAAGGCCCTTTAAGTCCCCATTCAGGAAATTATTAAATTTATTAGCCAGATACTTACAACCAACTATTACTGGCCAGCCAAATAAAAAAAATACACAACAAAACACACACACACACACACACACACACACACACAATACCAGCAAATGTTTTACAACTAAACAAAAGTCAGGAAGCGTGTAATTAAAACTGTACCTTTATTGTATTGTAAAGAGTTTCACTGTGACATGGAAAATATTTAAAGGAGAAGGCTGTTTAGCTAATTTGTCTGCAAGTGAACTGCTTCGTGGAGAACTAGCCTAAATTAACTGGAAGGCCACCCACCGAGCGAACCTCATAAAGGGCCATGGCTGCTCAGCTTGGTTTTGTGTAACCGTTCAATAATTACTAGATAAATGCATAACTAAAAGCTCTATTACGCTAATAATTTGTACTGAGATAGACGTGGAGGACACCCTGCTGGGTTAATTTGTCATCCCCACAGCAAACTTCTAAAGAGGGCTCTTCTGCAGTGGTATCATGTTAATATGTTGTCCCAAAGAAGACAGGTTAGAGCAGTAAAACCAATTGGCTTCTTAATCCCTTAAAGAGGCACAATGCCCCCAGGATGAGAGCCAGAGAGAATAGGGTGATTAACCATGTGGACCTACATTTAAACTCTTCTTGACAAAAGAAGCTGCTGTCCCTTGTAATCCCCCCCTTCTCTCTTTCTCTCTCTCTCTCTCTCTCTCTCTCTCTCTCTCTCTCTCTCTCTCTCTCTCTCACACACACACACACACACACACACACACCATAGACCCAACTATGCATACGCTATGAAGGTAGTGGTTCTGTACAAGGTACTTAAAAGTCCTCTTATTGATGAGACTTTTGGATATCACTTGTACTATAAATCACATAATCAGATAAATCTCTAGAAGTTCCTTTTTTCTGATTTAGCTTCATATAATGTTGAGTCCATGTTTAGACTCAGTCTTTGTTTTCCTTTTTTGGGGGTAGAAAAAATCCATCATAGACTTGTATTCTTCTCTTTATGTGGAATGTTTTCTTCTATCACACACAGACACAGAGACACACAAAATTGCTGTTTTAAATATGAAGCTCACATTTAAGCTTCAGTGCAGGGTTTTCAACCTTTCCTATTGACAGAACCATAAATCACGTTAAAGTTAAGTGAATTATTGTAGCATGGAACTGTAGCTCTAACAATGTTTATGTAGTATCAGCTTATCATCCATGTAGACAAAGGGGGGTAAGCACTGATACCCAAAACGGGAATGTGCACTCCTATTAATGTGGTTGCAATAGCATGAGAGTCACCCATTTCCTGCTGTGTCCTTTGTATTGTTGAAACTGGTGCATTTAACCACGTGCATGGAGTGTTTTTAAAATGTCTATTTCTGCAGTAAATTTACATTTGTCATTTGCTATTTCTTCATATTCAGTGGTGGTTACTCACCCTGCCCCAGACAATTCCTTTTTCTTATGTGCAGACATCTGTGAGGAACATCAACATTGCCAGGTTGTATGACAGTACGAAGGGACCTAGGCACAGAAAATTCTGAAAGGAAATAAACCATTTGACTCTGAAAAATAATTCAGATGGGTGCCACAGAGTGTGGTGAAGGAGCATAGGCTGAATACAACGCAAAGGCTGGCCAGCCACTTGGGATCTGTGGAAGCTTGTGTACGTCACCCTCTCTTAACCTTTGTTTTCCCACCTGTACAAACGAAGGCTTTACTTGGAGAAGGCAGTGAACTGACATGTGGAAAGGGCTTGGTACATAGTAGGTATGTTACTAAATGTCAATTACCTATCAAATTGCATACCCTGTGTTACTAAATGTTCACTATCAGATTCCCCTGTCCACATATCGTTACTTGCTTTTTTGCATGTGGTTTTCTTGAAAGGATGCTCACTTCCTTTATTCCTCACTCCCCATCCCCAGTTCTCTCTTTCCACTTGCACTTGTGGGTCCAGAAGGAGTGTGTGCTTTTCCTCTCCTGGGGGAGCCACATATACCTACAGAAGGAGATGTGAGCCAGATGGGTTACCTTATCCCATCACTCTTGTTTGGCTAAGAGAACAGGGGGATCTCCCCAGTGGGGCAAGTGGCCTGTCTCCCATGACAGGTAGCCCTTTGGCCGTGGTGGAGACTTCTCTTTGGCACTTGCTAAAGGGATAAGCACCTTTGTCATGTACGAGGGTCTGCTGTTTATAAGAATCAATTCAGCAAATAATTCTTGAGCACTTACCATCTGCCAAGCACAGTGCTGGGTCCTAATGAACAAACCAGATGAGGCAGTCCTGCCCCTCCAATCTAGCAGAACAGACAGACATTAAATAATTATCACTGTGATGAGATTAATTATTGGAGTGTGCAAGAAAGGGATAATAAAACATAGGTATATAAAGGATTTGTGGAGATTTTGATTTATTTGGGTCAGTTTGTGTGGGTCCCTTCTATTGGCATGCAGTATGAACTTAGAAAACCTTGTCATCCTTGAGGGATTTTTCTAGGTCTTCTTGAATATGAGTTGTTGAGTAACTACATACCCAGTAATGAACACACACTGTTAATAAGGACTCTTTCAAGTGAAATATTCTTACAGGTGAAAGAAACCAAACCAAATTGCTGAATCATTCCTCCATTCCCTCAAAAGAACATCATAGATTGGTGCACGTAACTGAAAAGTCTAGGGGGTATGGCATCAGGTAGAGCTGAATCCAGATGCTCCAGTGATGCCTTCAGAAATCTGTGTATCTCTTTCTCTCTCACAGCTCTCCTGCCTCTGTGTGAGCTCCCCAATTACGTCAAGCCTCCTGAGATTGTGACACTAATGATGTGATCAGCTCCAGGTGCAATTCCTACCAATTTAACAATCCCAGGGAAAGAAAACAGCTTTCACAATAGATGGAGGAAAGATCCTACTCCTGATTCTTATGGCTCTGGTCAGCTGGTTTGGGTCATTTGCTCACTTGAAAAACAATCCTTATACTTAGAAGGTAATGGGGCTTATTGGTGTAGCCTCGATTACATGCCCATATGTCAGCCAGGAGGTAGGGTTAAGTCTATCACAACCGCACAGACTGAGGATGAGGGAAGGATAGTTACCCAAAGAAACATCAGAGCTCTATTTCCAGGAAAATGAGCGAAGGACTGCTGGGCAGGCAAAACTAATAGCTGTCCACAGCAGGAGGTCAGAGCAAAGCTGTCCTGAGTGCTTGACAATGGGCTCAGCTCACACACTAGCCAGGTGATGGATTTTGAAGAGCACAGGTAAAATCCAGGCTGAGTCCACACCATCGACCTCCATTGTCTTACATCATCACATTGCATTGTATGACTCTGGTTACTTTTCATATATCTTCATTTATTCTAAAAAACCATTCTAAGAATGAAAAATAAACCAGGGTCTAACATACTGTCTGGAACATAGTAAATTCTCAACATATTCTGTTTAAGTGAGTGAGCCCACTATGTACTTGGCACCTACATACACTACTTCTAATCCTTAGAAGACAATTTTTAATTTGTGCTGTTTTACCCAGTTTACCACAAGCAATTGCAGGCTTGGAAATGTTAAGTCACTTTGCCAGATGAACATAGGGAATGATTGATTTCAAACCCAGAATAACTGAGCTCTAAACCCATTCAAGACATAATTTTCATTTTGTAGTAGAGAATGCTAAGGAGCATACGAGGCTGACACAGTTAGTTGATACTCAGCCTGAGATAAAAACTTGATCCCCTGTGTAAAATACAGCATGGAGAATATAATCAGTAATCTATATATGTAAAAGGCTAATATGCTAAGTGTCCATCTGGGTAATGACATCATGTAGCAATACCTGGCTTAGTCTCCCTAGCGACTAGCCTCTTGCAGTTTCTTCAGCCCAGGAACATGACTTGCTTTATAGCCAGGTGGAAACATTTTACACTGTAACAAAATATCTGTGAAACATTTTTCTGTGCCTCATCTCATTTGATCCTCACAGAAGTCCTGGAGTAGGTAGGTAGGAGACTCGGTGGAATCCTATTTTCTTTTCATTAGCCAGAAAACAGAGATTTAGAAAGCTTAGAAACTTGACCCGACTGAAAAGAAGTAAGAAATGGTGGACCTTGAAAATGACTTCACGTTTTCTCACTGCACAGAATATAGTCAAACACTGCTGCAGTTAAATATTTTACCGTTTGTTCTCCCTGCATGATCTACAATAATAATCTGCTTTGTGTTGATATTTATTGCTGTGTTGCTGACAATTACCTGAAAGAGAAGTTGGGGTGCTTTACTGGGCTGGAAAAAGTTTAGCTAAAAGTTTAGCAAGTTTATTCTATATATATATAAAAGGCTAAGTTGACTTGTGCTTGCGTGATACATATAAAGCTTTCGCTGGCGCCAATCACACATGTGTGTTTAGATCTGTTATTGTCGATCATGAATTTGGTTGACACTTCTATTACAGAGAAAGGGTGAATAGCGATATTAAAATATTTCTTCTAATTAATTTCCTTTCAATGTGCATGAATTCATACACCAGGCCACTAGTATTGTAATAACTGTGTGGTGCCAGGTGGGTACTATAACTTACATAGTGATATAAATGTCTAATCACTATGTTGTACACCTGAAACTAATATAATATTGTATGTCAAATGTAATTGGAAATTTAAATAAATTAAATTAAATTTGTTAAAAGGCAACTTGATCCCCTAATTTCAAACACTGGACTGATTTTTCTCATCCTTCCTCCCCTCATGAGAAATCTACCAACAGAGGGAACAAACCCTTAAATCCTATGAGTTGAATCCAGGAAGCTATTTCTAATTCAGGGGGATACTTTGAAAGTAACCTATGCATTAGCAATCTCATGGTGCAGAAAGGGGGCGTACAGGACAGTGTGAGCCTGAGGATTTGGTTGCGGCGGGGGAGGGGGGGGGCGGCTGCTGCAAGTCAGCCTGGCTTTGTGTGTTTGTCCCAGGGTTTTTGTTTGTTTATTTGCTTGTTTTTTCCTTTTTGGTTTTTAATGTCAGCAAAGTATGCAGAGATCTCAGGTTCCAGCACTTGGCAATCCTCCAAGAGGCTGCAGTGCCTCCTCAGGCTTCACTTGTGAAATTCCTCTGCAGGACTGCAGTCTGTGATCCAGTGCACTTCCCACAGGATTCCCTGCCTGGTTCTGCTGACCCCTGTGATCACCCAGTCTATGGGGGTTGGGGTTTTTAATGTTTTGGTTTGTTTTTTATTCTTCATCGCTTACTCATAGTATAGCTTGCATATTGTGTAAACGCTCAGGTTCCCTCCATGGAACTGGAGGCTTGTCAACTTTCCTATTAAACAGTCACTCTTCGTGTCTCCAGGAATCGCAGCTGCTGTGTGGTATGTGAACGCCTTTCGCGTCAGCCACCACGGTGGCTTGGGCAGTTAGTGCCCGAACATGGTCAATTCAGAGAGGAGGTCCTGTCAGGATCCAGAAGCTGGGGTTCTCTCCCACACCTTGAACAAGCACCTGTGGCATTTTTTAAACTCTAAATATTACAGCCCTCCTGAAACCAAGGTATCTTAGAGACTGAGTCTCATATATACCCTAGAACTTAATATATCAGAAACAGTTTAAAAATAATTTCTTTTCAAAGACACATGCTCCCTTGCTTCAGATTTTTTTGGATTTTAGTGCTATTCCTATGCATCAGTTGTACTGAATTATTGGCAGGTGTCATGCCAGAGACTGAGTTCTCTATGCCACTGGAATGTGAAGCCAGGTAAGTTGAGCTTCAGTGGTGCAGCTCAGACTCCTCATTTTGTAGGTGAGAGAACTGGAGGAGAGAGAATTTGCCAACATTTATAAGCCAGATTGTGGCAGAAACAAAACTAAACCCAAGTCCTTTTGTCTAAGTAGAAAATGTTCCTAAAAAGTACCCCAGATCTTCCAAAAAACTTTTTTTAGGGTTCAGTATGTATTATATCTCTGATAAGTAACTCCCAATAACTAACATGGTGGGCCTTTCAAGGGAAATGATGGAGATTTCCATTCTATCTGGATTTGGGGGAGCCATGGGAGGCCATGCTCAGAAATGGGTTAGGTTGGAAGTATGCCAGGTAGCAGGGGTCTACGTGGTGAGAGAGTTAGTGTGGATGCTCAAGGATTAGAGATTTATGTGAAAAATAGAGTCTATAAAGGGAGACAACCCCGTAGTTCTACTCTTCTACATTAAATGTCAGAGTCTAATATTTAAGCAAAGGTAGGGATTCAAAATGTATTTGGTCAAAAATAACCTATATTGTTCTGTGACTGTTAGATCAAGGTTATTGCTATTGTTGCTTTGGTTACACATTTTGTTGTTTATGGTATTTTCTTTTCAAGATCCTCATGTCATAGCTGTACCAATAGTACATACTCTAATCAATATGTATGTTTTCATTTATCTAAAACACAGGTAGGCAACAGCTACCTCCTACTCCTACTTACCATTTCTTTCCTCCTGTGTGTTCTGCAACCAGAACAGGTCCTAGCATGTAAAAGCAAATTCCAATTTATTCATTTCCTATCCTCGTCACTATCTATAATTGTATTGCCAATAAAAGAAGGTATTTATTGATTATTTAACCATATAGTCAGGAACTATACCATATGCTTTACATACATTGTCTCATTTAATCCTCTTAATAAATCTGAGGCATTATTTGCTCTATTATACAAATAGCAAAATTGAGTCATAGAGAAGTTCAGAAACTTGAAGCATAGCTGGTAGGTAAGTGATAGAGCTAGAATTTAGCCAAGTCTATCTGACTGCAAAGCCCATGTCCTCATATTATACCACTCTGCCTTTCTGACTCATATGTTTTACTTGAAATGATACACACACACACACACACACACACACACAGGTATGGGAAACCAGCACAGACCAAGGCATGTTAAATAACCATGAAGAGGGATAATCAAAGAGCTACAGTGATGGGGAAGTAGGTGAAGGTAGTCAAAAGTTACAAACTCCCAATAAAGACAAAAGAAAAGCGACCATGGGTGGTCAGTGGAGATACAGAAGGCAAGCAGATTGCCTTGGGAAGCTTCAAAAGCATGAGGCTGTAGGGACAAGGACACAGAATGGTAGGCAAGAGGGGAAAGGCGCAGTGATTGTCAGTTGCTCAGCTCACAAGAAGCTCACAGCAGGTGTTTGGAAAGAGAACAGGAATTAAATGGGTCTGCACCAGGGGCCAGCAAATCGGCCCACAAATCAAATCTCATTCTCTGCCTGTTTTTGAAAATAAATTTTATTAGAATACAGTCACATTCACTTGCTTATGTAAAATCTATGGCTGCTTCTGCCCTTAAAACCCCTCCTCAGCGAGTTGAGTAATTGCAACAGATACCATGAGGCCTGCAAAGCCTAAACTATTTACTCTCTGGCCTTTACAGAAAATGTTTGCTAACCCTGGTATAGACCATAAGCCAGGTTATTTGAACAAGAAAGTCCTTTAAGTAGCTCAAATTGATCTCAATAAAAATTTTAAAAGACCTTGGGGTCTCTCTCTCTCTCTCTCTGTTTTCTCAAAAGACATTGTAATTTGATCTCCACCCTTAATGCAAATGGAATAGAGTATATCAACCATCTTGGAAATCTATTGTAGCATAAAGTTACTTTGCCTGGTAGCAATAATATAAAAATACTGGTGTTTTCCAAGTCATGGTACAATGTCACATATTTCCCTCATTTGACACAGCCAGGTCCTTTCACATGCATCTCGGTGATGTTAACTGTATGCCCTCTATGCTTTGAAAGCCTTCACTTGCATAGAATCAAAGGTTTGTTATTTAGAAAAGGTTCTGCCTCCTAAGGTTTTGAAACCCATTGCCAATTCCTCTTTCCTTGTCTCTCTGTTAAAATAAATCCCATAACTTCAAACTTCTAGGCTTTCATACATGGCAGGTCTGGCTCATGCATGATTTATAAATGATAGTTATGGACCATTAAGATAGATTTCTCAGCTTTAGGTAGGCTATAATGGAGTTATATATTGTGATTTTGAATTTCTGAAGAAACAAAGTACATAGTAGTTGACAACCCAAACAATTGGAGTTCCATTTGCCCTTATGGAAGGCTTTTTTTAGGTATGGTTTTTTTCTTCCACCTTCTTCTCCTGTTAGAGCTCTGCCCTATTACAGTCTTTACTTCTAAATATAAGTAGTCAGGAGTTCTCACTGCCACCTTTTGTTCTATGGCAATGCTTATTTTTGTCTAAAGAACATCCTCCTGCAGAAGGTAGATGAGTCTTTTTTTGTAACAGTGCTAACAGAGTGAAGCAGTATAGCCACTCACCTGTTGTCTTCATTAATGGTGAGACTGAAGTTTTGCAGTTGCCAAGATGTAGGATTGGTCATTCCTTTCTGGGGCGGGGGGGGGGGGGGGGGGGGGGGAAGAAGGTCTTGCATAGCACTGCCGTAAGAGCACACCGCACCTGAAGGGGGGGGATTAGATTTTATTGTTTGTGCCACTCCCTGGAGAGCTTTTCTCTAGAGCTGCCCATAGCTCGGAGACCAGGATTTAAGGGCCGGTGCCAGGAAGCAAATGCTAACATGAGAAGAATCCGAGTCTCTGTTTAATCTGTGAGAATCTGCAACAGTTCACAGACAAGAAGGAAAGATATTAAGACAATGCCAGGGTTAAATAGAAGAACATATTTCAACCTGTGAAATTTCAGTTTGAGGAAAAATATGGGAGGGTTATTATAATTCTTAGAGGTTGAGTTTGGGCAGAACTGCTGAAAATTGTAAGGAAGGATTGCTTTTTATCTCTTTTTCTTCCCTAAAACATAGAGTGAAATATAAGGTTCCAAACCCATCTGGCCACACCTCCATGACATCATCTTCTTCCAGCTAGAATGTGTCTAAAGGCACCTATAACCTCCATGTAGTGGATTCTCACACTAAGAATCACTTGTTGGATCATAGAAGTCTCTCAGCATAAAATAGTATAGTAATGACCTTGTCCTTCTCCTTCCCCAGTTCTAATTTAAAAGAGGAAGCATTTTTAAGTTAAATAAATATATATATTAAATTATATTACATTTTAAAATTATCTCTTCAAAACTAAAACCCAGAGAGAACTCTAAAGAATTGAATGGTGGGGGTGTGTAAACAAGTAAACTAACCTGCCTGACCTGCTTTCTTTTTGTACTAAGTATCCAGTCATATGATCATTTTGTAATAAATAACTGAGCCCTACACCCTTTGGGAAATTCTGGTTCTCTGTTCTTTAATTGTGGTAACTTTGTTCAGAATATGTAGGCAGTGAAATTCCAGCCAAGAAACCTGATCTAATTTTCTTCCTTCCCATCTTATTTGTATTCTCTGTGAAAAGCCCAAGCAGTTGCTTTAAATAAGTCTGGCCTGTGGTTAAAGTTTAAACCAGGAGTGAGATCCATCCAGAGGGGCGTGTTTCTGACACTCTGCCGCTCCTGGCCTAGGGGACCGAGAGTATTAGGCCCCAGAAGCAGCCAATTTTGTAGTGCCTTTTAATACACAAAATTGTATTAACATCAACATGGATACAGATGGATGCACTGCAATAAACTGTAACCACTTGAGAAAAGCCTTTATTGACTTTCAAGTAAATAATGCACATTTTAAAGGCTCTAAATATGCATTTACATAATGTGCTATAATTTTTTATTGTCAACTGCTCACACGCACACATCCATAAGAGATGTTTTTCTCCATCAAAATTTTGGACTCACACCATTCTTTGTGCATTGCATTATCACCATGCCAGATTCCTAGTGCTAGTTCCTCTTTTATAGGGCCTGGTCTGACAATCTCCAAATACATTTAATGAATTTTACTAATTGACCTATTGGTTGATCCATTCATTTAACCCCATTGATACCTTCTAAAAATAATTTTAGACTATTTAGACAAAAACTTAGGGACACTAAATACATCTAACTCAGTATTAAAGAGAGAAAACAAGAAATGGGAAAGAAGAAAAACCAAATTGACACCATGTTGAAATGTTAAGTCTGCACTTTAGAGCAATGCAGGAACCTTATGGCTCTCATTGTTCAGAAGCGTAGCAGGTTATCCAGAAAAATAGCATATATTCATCACATTTAACATATCTTTGTAATGTCTGCAACACAACTATTTTCTATTTGAAGAAATTAAAGGTCGGGGTCTTGAATGATTTATGTCCAGTCCTACAGTGAACTGTGGCTGAGCCCGAAAGTCTGAGACATGAGAAAGTAGGGGTTGTGAAGGATGATCCTGTGAAATGCACACTCAGCAATTGTCTAATTTGAAACTACAGGCTAAGTGACTTCCTGGTATTAATTAGGAATTAATTGATCCTTATAAGTCAGTCATTGTAGAATTAACTCCAAATAGTACCATGTATTCTCAGGTTTGGGTTCAAATAAATTATATGCCACAAGGAAAAAGTGAATAAATTGTTTTATGTAAAACAAAACCAAGAAGCTAAGGTCTAAATTTAAGTTGATCATGGTTTTCTTTTACATATTTAACAACAACACAAAGAAGGTGAGGAGGTTTATTAACAGGTAAGGGAGGACTTACAAGATCCTGTCAAATTGTTTCCTCTATCAAGTTCCTTTAACGTTGATCTGTCCAGTCTTTGCCCCAGTGAATATTTTCTGCTGGGCATCATTCTCTGTTGGCCACCACGATTTCATGATCTAACAATCATTCGTCACTTTTTATTGAGCACTTGAAGCAGTGCCACTTTATTAGTAAGGTCTGCCCCCCAGGGGCTCTTGACAATGGAGTAGCCACTATTGTCATTGACATGCTACAGAAGTTGAGTATATCATTTTGTTATGCTCAGTACATCCCCAGCCTCCTTGGGGAAATGCCACATTCTATCCCTAACTAAAAACTATTTAGTCAAATGTAGGGCACTGGGTCAAAGTTTCTTGCTACCAGCAAGAAAGAACATACCATATCAGATGGAAAAAGAAAATTCCTTTGGTTCTTTAAAGCCAGTAGCACACTTGGCAGACTAAAAGATGACCAGAACTAATTAACTTTTTAGCTTGTGGGTTTTAATTCAGAAACCATATGGCTCCCAACATTTATCATACATTATGTGAAGACCTAAGTTTGATCAGTTTGTCTATAAGCTCCCTGGATTTTTGGCAGGTGAAAAAAAACACATCAAAGTTTTAAGTCCATATTTACTTACATGGTGATTTTATTCATTTCTGTTCCACTCGTGTATTCAAACATTCATGGTACCTTCAACAGATATTTATTGGGTGCCAGACAGTTTCTGGGGATATGACAGTGAATCATTAAATGGATGGAAAAACTATTTACTAAAATGAAGAAGGGCAAGTCTGAGGGGTGGAAGGTGACAAGAATTCTGGTTTGAATAGGTTATGTTCAAGATGCCCTCCATTGTATGATTGAAGACAAGAATACAAGAATTTTTGTTGGCTCAATGTTGTATCCCAAGTCCAAAGTAGGAGCCCGTGAATTCTCACTGGCTAGATTAAAGGTTGCGTGAATGAAAGGGTCCTATCAAGTCATCTACAAGAGATGAACTGGACTGTTGTCACTACTCCAAACCATCTTTCAACTCTTTGAAAACTACATATGTCATTCTGAATCTCAAAATCCTAACCATCTCAATTATTATTCAGAAAATGCCCCAAATCCTAAAGATATCCCAGTTAGGAGCAAAGAACCCACATCCAGGGGTTCTTAGGGATCCATCCTTTCTTATAGTCCTTGGCTGTGCCAATATGGAGTGGTGGAAGGCATGGCCTATCTTGCTTAGGTTTCACTTCAGTTTTATGAGTTCTTCTCAGTATTAGGAAAATCACATTCTCCAAAAATCTGGGTATTCCTCTGTTTTCTCTTTGCAGGAGCTCCTTGAATTTAAATAAAAATAAGAAAAGATAAAAACTCTTATCTGTGTTTACTTGGGATCTGTTTCTTGGCCCTCATTGAGAAATGTGAGCTGCTGTCCTGGCATTACTTGCTTTGAGTATCTTCAGCCCTCTCCATGGGCTGCCCTTACCTGCAGCAGATTTTATTGATCACCCTTCCAACTGAAGGACAGCAGTGCTCTCAGAAAAATTATTCAGCACCTCACATACGTTTTTTAATCTAATGCAAGCTTCTTTCTGTGCCAGTGAGATTTAGCAGGGTTCTAATATAAGGGATTATAGTTTTCAGAGTCTTTTATCAGTTCTTATGAGCAGAGGGCCAACAGTTTAGCAGGGTCACTGGCTACTCAGCCTGTGGGTCCCCTTGCTCTAACATTATGCATTTTCGAGTTTGGCTTTAGATAGAATAAGAAAAGATGACAAAAAAACCTTCCATGTAAAGTGAGGCACCCAAATTGCACAGGTTCATTAAGTGATCATTTACTACATACTTCAAAAAATTTCATCCTGAATTGGTCCCTAGAAATTTCCTTGAAAGGGGTATAAGAGCTTTAACAATGAATTATTGTCTATGGATAGCTCAGCATGAAAGGGGATCCATATGTGCACACTAGAATTTGTCATATGTAATGTCAGTTAAATCAGGTCTAATCTACCAAATACATTTTTTATTGCTTGCTTCATTAAAAGAGCTCTTAAGGTAATGAATAATCTTCAGCTTCACCAAGGATTATTAATGCCTTTATAACTCATGTCCACTGAAAATAGAAAGACAGGTTGAAACTCTACCCTCATCTAATCTCCATGTTTGTCTTAGAGCCTTAAGGAAGAAAGTCTGTCAGACCTTTCCAGTGTTAAACTCAGTCACATGAGCTATGCCATGAATTGGGTCAGGAGAAGAATTTTTTTAAAAACAAGTTGAATCGGTTTAAAAGCTGTGGCAAAGCATATCTTTTCTCATCTTAACTGTGACGTTTTCTTTCCCACCAGCAAGTCCACATGCAACACCATCGACTCTTCATTTTCCGACATCACCCATTATCCAGCAGCCTGGGCCTTACTTCTCACACCCGGCCATCCGCTATCACCCTCAGGAGACGCTGAAAGAGTTTGTCCAACTTGTCTGCCCTGATGCTGGTCAGCAGGCTGGACAGGTGGGGTTCCTCAATGTAAGGAAACCTCTTTTTTTCTAATTTCTTTAGAAATATTAACCGAATGTAAAAATAACAAGGGGAGACCTTATGGCCATGTGACATTGTGCTCTAATGTTGTGCTGACTGACTGCAGACAAATGTCATATTTATTCTAGATTGTGGGAAAGTTAACTTACCCTCAGAGTGATTGGCCAGGGTTTAAAAACAGTGTTTGTGTTAAGTTCGCAACTGTCAAGTTTACGGATATAAATCATCTCGAGGGTGAACTCTGTAACCTTCCAAGGTCCGTGGGCTGATAGTTCCACCTCATGCATACTAACCCTAGGGCTCACTGAGTTAGCAAAATAGAAAGACCAAATAATTTTAAATAATGGTTTGGGGTGGTAAGGAGAGCTGGGGGGCGGAGGGGACACAGATGTTTCAGATCAACTAAGTTGATATTTTTAAAAATACAGTCTTCTAACACTTTAGATCAAGTTGACCAGTACTTGAACTCAAGATGCTAGAAGTACAGTTTATTATGGTTTGTTATTTCTGCAAGTAGTTATCTTTCCCACTTATCTTTGTATAAAGCTGAACAGGATTCAGTAGTTTCAAATGAATGTTTTTATTTATTTTTTTCTCAAACCAAACAATCACAGTTTGAAATAGTATTCCAAATGTAAAAGTAATTTTTAAAAATCGCGAATTTTATTTCAGCTATGGAACTACATGTTTACAATGGATAGCTGTATCCCAAGGCCGATAATAAGACTAATGACTAGTAAATAATGACCAGCATAAAGCTGAATGTGATTTCCCTTTTCTCCTAGTAACTGCACATGAAGCCACAGATTTGCCGTAATTATTATTGCCTGGTTTAAAGTGTTATATCACACTGCCCTACCACTGATTTTCTTCCCTTGCAGAAACACCTGATTCTGCATATCTGAGACAGAATAGGCAGCTTTGACTAATGTCTGGTGATGTGTTAGCAGATACATTTCTGTCTAGACAACAAATCAATATGGTGCCTTTCTTCTTTTTGCTTGTGTATTCATTTGCTTGGCTCATTCTAAAGAGTTCACTTATGGACTTTTAGCCCACTCAGAAATAACACACAGGCAAGTTTGTTGGCAAGAAAGCATAGCATTCTGATCGTCAGACGAGATAGTCTTTGAGGAGCAATTCTAAATATCTAAGTGAATGTCGATGAGGGAGTGAAACTGCCTCTGCAGAATCATTAAGCTTAAGCTTAAAAGCTAGGACAACAGCATCTCTTTCAACTGAATTTTGATTCGGGTCTGGAGCCTAAATATGAGCTGTTATTGCCAGTCGAAGAGTGTCACTGAAGTCTGGAGTCAGAAAGGCCACCTGGGAAACCATGAAAAAGCTGAAGTGATCACCAGTATCAAGCATCTGACCTTTACATTTCTAACTTTTTTTAATAGTCTTAACACCATCCTATATAACTGTCAAATGCCCAGTGTTGCATTTTGATCCACATTTTATAGGCTATGAGGCAGTTCTCTTCATGGGACCATTTGGAAAAACTTAAAAATAAAATGGATTTTATTGCTTTCTTCAGAGGGAAATGTTCTTTTGTTAAAGAGCTGTTATTTGATTGTTCTAACATCAGGCAGCTAAATAAATATGACTCTTCATGGCATATGCTTATATCATTTAAATCAAAATTAGAAGTGATTTCTTTTTCATAGCAGAATTTTGACAGCTGAATTTTAAAGTTTCTGTGCCTGATGTTATACAATATGTGTAGAAATATTTAATGTTCACTTAACATATTTATTAAATGTTATATAATATCAACTTTGAGGAGTGGAAATAAAATATATTTTATCTCAAATGCACATTTAGGCAACTTTACTATATCTATATAAATAGACATAATAGAATAATTCTGCAATCTATAAACACTTACATATTAAATAAATATTTAATAATCATGAGCATGTTGACAAAGATAGGAGTTAATACAGAATTGAAACATTCCAAGCAAAAGTTGGCAGGTCATTTTACAGAACCGGATGCAAAGAAGGTTAACGTAATTCAAAAAATAAATTTAGGATGCACTGAGCATGTATACCTAAGACTATGCTTTTGTGGAATGCCTTAAGAACAACCCAGCAACCCATATGCTCTTATGGAAGAATTCAAGTAGCTAGAATACTTAGTAATTTACATAAATGCTGCCTAAGGAATCTTTTGTTTTAAGAAGCAGCTAATGGTTCATGTCTGTTTCTTCTCTTTCTTGTGTGTGTTTTGTTTTGTTTCCACCCTTGTAGCCCAATGGGAGTAGCCAAGGCAAAGTGCACAACCCATTCCTTCCCACCCCAATGTTGCCACCGCCACCGCCACCACCAATGGCCAGGCCTGTGCCTCTGCCGGTGCCAGACACAAAGCCTCCAACCACATCAACAGAAGGAGGTGCAGCCTCCCCCACCTCACCAAGTAAGTATGGCTGAGACAAGGCGTCGGTCACTGATGAGGTTCTCTGCACTTGGATCCACACCTAAGCTTAGTCTGTCTCTGCATAGACTCTAGTGATAGTCACAGATCCCCAACAATGGTCAGAGCATGAGTTTGCAGAACCAAGACCAGATCAACGTGAACACCACTCTAGGGTACTACCAACTACTCCAAATGTGGAAATGATTGGGTGTTTGGGTGAATAAAATGGTATAACTACATTCCCAGGACTGAAAGCAAGTTATGAACTATTAAATTTTGCATCTCATTTACGTGGCTTTGAATGCTACCCTCATGATTGCCAAACAGAATCTACTTGAATGAATCTTTATTAGCAAAAAATTTCCTCATACTTCTGTACAGCCCTGCCTTCCAGTGACTTGCAGTCCCAGAGAAATGCACTTGATGAGTGTGAAGGTTAAACACCTCACACATCAAATGGAAAAAAAAGTTTAGACCAAAGTAGCGATGCAAAGATATGTACATTAAACATTCACCAAAAGTAAGAGCCTGGCAGAAGAGATCTGATGAGCTAGTGGTCATGGCAGTTGGTTGGCGAGGCTGGGAAGGGGGAGGAGATAAAAGGTAGAAGTGGATGGAAAGAGAAAAGAACACTTCGTTCTTCTCTGAATCATCTGGGAACGTGTGGTCAGACAATATAGAATTTCAAAACCTTTTTGGATTATATGGATTGTTATTTGAAGAATTAGAAAGAGAACAGTTCTCCTGATATTTTAGAGATCACAAGAGGATAGAACACACAAAGTTGATTTTTATTAGTACCTGGAACAATGACAAAAAATAATGATGGCTGGAAGCATAGTTTCAGATGATGGATGGACTGCCTAATCTTGACAAAGGGTGTGATGAGCACCTTGCCTAAAGCTTTACAGAGGGATTGGAGTGTGTAGGAAAGGTTAGGAACTGTGACAGTGACCCTAAGAAGAGATCTTCAAAGGTGGTGAGACTGGACACAAGGCATCTACTGAGGAAACTATTAGAGTAGACCAGGAAAGAAGTGTTAAGATCAAGAACTTGAGCAGTAGTTATAGAAGCTGAATGGAGGAAAGCTCGAGGGGGGTGTTTAGTAGACATGAGCTTTGGGATTGGGCTACCACTTAGATGAGTGTAGTGAAGGATGAGTCAGGCCTCTCAGCTTCCTTACCTGTCAGTGTTGGTATTGTTTGCAGGTGGGAAAGTGCCAAAGAGGAGAAATGATCCTCTGTTGATACTGTGTTCATTAGATTTAATTCTGGGGACACTGAATCAAAATGTCTAGAGTCCCTCATGGACATGTGTTTGAGAGTAAGGTTTGGGTTATCTAGTACTTATTCAGTTTGACAATACATGCAGAAGTGCATGGCATCGAGCATGGATTCTGGTTTTACAGAAAAAATGTTGAGGGTCCAGGGATAATTTTGGGGAGACTTACTTCTCTTGGTAAAAAGTTGTTCAACACTTTCAGCAAAGGAGAAAGAGGGAGAACAATGACATAGGAAGCAAACTAGGCTTGGTTTTGGTCTATAGATCTCGGAAGCTCAGCTTAGAAAGAAGCTTCTGAGAAGCAGAGGCTCATAGGTGTGTCCTGCTTATTAAATATTAATGTAAAATTTTTAAACAGTTCATAGAAATAACTACCCCAAACTATTAAAATCTAGTCGCTGGGGATATTGGCTTACAGATTGGCAGCCACATGCCTCTGTGTCCCACTTTTCTGTTCCACTTTTCCCTGCCTACACAGGACAATGCACAGTCCTTTAAAACCCTTGTAGTAATATTCTACCTATTCTATATAAACATATCCTCACTTCTACTCTCAATTCAATGTTTCATGCATTCATTGTGTATTATCTAGTAATGGGGCTGGGACTTTTCTGAGTCCCTGCAGAAGAGCAGAAATACCATGTGCAGGTATTGAAGTCCAAAGGATAGGGGCTCAAATCCCCACCTTCCAAATTATTAGTTTCTCCTTGAATCACAGTTTTCTCATCTGTAAGATATGGTTGACAATACCTACCTGGCAGGATTGTATGAAATCAGCCATGATAAGCACCACTGCCGAATCAATTGGAGCATTTTATTATCAGTGGAAGGCTCCAGGCTGGGTAATGGTGAAATATGTCTTTAGAATGTGTAGAAGCTACTCAACACTTAAATCAGGTGCATGCCTTTTTGAGTCCACAGTTCTGGACTCCAGTCCTTGAACTGAATCAAATGCCTTGTATAAGAAGATAACCTGTCATCCTCTCATGCCCAGCCTCAAAATGCCAATCTATAAGCCAATATCCCCAGTGACTAGATTTTAATAGAGTTTGGGGGTAGTTATTTCTCTGACTTGTTTAAAAATTCATTTCATATAGTTACATGTTTATAGGAACAGTGTGTTTAAAAGTTGTGAGAGAAGGGAGACTATCTAGAGAGAGGCCTAAAGTTTGATATAGGTAATTTTATACTTACTTTTTGAATCATAGGCTTCTAGAAATGTAGACAAAACAAAATGTTCTATTGATGACATAGGAAGGTTTTTATCATCATAGATTTAGCTCTTTATTTCTGGGCTTTCTGGGGGTTTGCTGAATTCACAACAAGGTGTGGTTTTGCAGCTACATACCGCTTACTATCTTCTCCCTTATCAATACGACAGTAATAGTCTGGGAGGCCTGTCATTTAGCATAGGAGAAACCTCTCCAATTAAAAATCTCAACACCTACTGGTCCACGTTGAGAAGGGGTTTAAGGACCCCCACAAAACATCCTCTTCTATACCCTGATTTCTGAACCAATTAATAAATAAAATACAAGAAAAAATGAGATGGAAGACCAGGCTGTGACCTCTAGTATTAGAGAATATAGTTTATAATTCTGAGCAAATGTGCTTCCGAATTACACAGACAAATCTACCCATCACTGGAAGTGCTGGACCATTACAGGCCTTGCTACATAGGATCTGCCCTCCATGTAGAGATGATGGCTATGTGCTTCCTGCCAGCACCTGTCTCCCTATGTGAGAGAGGCAAGGAAGGGGGTGGGACAGTCCAGTTTCTACTTCCAATCTATACAATGAGTGAGGGAGTGGAGAGGGACCACGGTGTAAGCAAGGGAAGAAATAGTAGGCATTAAGTAGCCCCCACCTCCTCCTCTAACATTTGTCTTTGATGTCTACCTTCCTTCATTCAGCCTTCAAATAGTGAACACTTGTCATGTGCCAATAACTGAGTTAACTGCTTGGGATACAGAGACAGTTCATCCCACTCTAAAGAAATATGGGATTTATAGAGGGAAACTGCTGGTAAACAGATGGTTCTCATGGGCAACATGGGACAAAGGCAGGCATGGGTGCTACAGGAGGACTTGGGAGAGGGAGTTTGGTCCAGGTGCAGGGCCTGAGGTAAAGGTTTTTTTGGAGGGGGTGACTACTAAGTCATTTAGTAGGGATAACATTCTGGTGTTTTACGTCTGAGAGAGAAGACAGAACTTTTCTTCAGAAACCAGTTTGTGGATTGGGATGTGTCTAAAATTGGATTACTACTGGATAAAAATTGAGGGAAAATATAGTTTCATAAATTATGTACCTTCTTAGAAATTAAAACCACAGGATGGTTGGATCCTGTTTATCTTTATCAGTGTATTAGAGCTCAACTTTAGGCAGAAGAAACATCATGACAGGATATTAAGTACAGATGTTCAATACCAATAGTATGTCTACATTTGATTTTCAAGTAAAAAGAGCTTAAAGGTAAAAGTAGGAAATCATGCCCAGGGTCTCCTGTATTACCAACTTTTCTGGGCCTCGACTCCCTTACCTGTTAATGGGAATAACACTAACTGCTCTAGCCACTCTCCCAGGCTGAGTGTCAGGATGAACTGGGGTGACAGATGTGCTGTGCTGTAGACTGTTAAAAGTCCAAGACATCATTTCAATATCCTCTTATAATGAAATACAGATGGATGCCAGCCTAAAGCAGAATATGTATTTTTAAACGAATCAGTTGCCTCTGGCACCAGTACTCAACTTTGCAACTGTGGCCAGAAAGACAGGGTAAGGCAGATTTGGGGAAAAATCTGCCCATGAAATAAATACATTATAATGGGGGGAAATCCTTACCTGTGCCCTAAAAAAAAGAAGAAGAAGAAGAAGAGTAAGGGTGCCAGTAACAGTTCTGCTCTCTCTCAAGGAAAGCTATTGTACTGTTGATTTGTTTGGAGAAAGATTGATGTACTATGCCGGACCTCTTTAGGATACCATGACAAATAGAAGGGATAACCTGTAGAGTAATTCCCAATGGGTGTGTTTTAATCCTGCTGACTAACTACTTTTGTGGGTTTTAATACCCAGTGAGAGGATGTCAGTGCTTTCACTCATTTAGTAAATAGTTATCATTGACCATCAACTACATGCCAAGCAGTGTTCTAGGTGCTATGATTTAGCAGGAAATGAAAGAGATAAAAATCCCTGATTGTATGGAGCTTTTTATTTTAGAGAGAGAGGACAGAAAACAAAATAGTAAATAAAATAGGTAGGAATGATGTCAGATGGTGATATGTTAGTGCTACATAGGAAAATAAAGCAGAAGGGAGGAGTAGTGAGGGTGGGATACAGCTATAAGCAGGGTGGGAGGAGAAAGCCTGTCTGAGCAGGGAAATTTGAACGGACCTCACAGGAATGAGAGGGTGAGCCAAGAACTATAGGGAGAATTTTCCAAGCAGAAGGAACAGCCAGTGCAGCCTGGGACACCCCAGAGGCCAGAATGGTGAGAACAAAGTGAGGGATGGGTGAAAGAGTAGGAGGAGGAGAGGTCAGAGAGCTCAGCGGATGAGTTTGGGAGCTCGGAGGACAAATAATGTAAGTTCTTATAGGCCATTGTAAGGACTTTGGCAATTGCTGTGAGTTAGATGGGAATAGCAGAGTGAGACTACCTAGGTTTTAATAGAAACACTTTGAAGGCTTTGTTAGAAATTGATTGCAGGGGGGTAAGAATTAAAGCAGGGGGACCAGTTAAGAGGCTGTCTGGGGTTTTTTATCAGTAAATATGAGTGTCTTCTACATGACAGCCACTATTCTAGGCACAGGGGATGCAAAGGTGAACAAAACAGACAGCACCCTTCCTTTGTGGAGCTTGCATTCTTGAGGGATGGGACAACCAATAATTATAAGTAAATACAATAGAGGAAACAAACATGAGGAGTAGGTGGCACCCTGTTGCAATAATCTAGGCAAGAGTTGCTAATGACCTGCACCAATGTAGAGGCTGCAGGGGTGGAGAGAAATATTTTAAAGGTGAAGCTGATAGAATTTACTGGCACATTAGATAGAAGTTGAGAAAAGAAAAGTAGAGAAATCAGCAGTAACTCCTGAGGTTTCTGACCTGAGCAACTGGAAAGATGGAGTTGCCATGAACTGAGATGGGAAAATGGCAGGAAGGCAGTTCTGGGTGAGGGGTGGGAATCAAATTTGGTTTGACCATGATTGAGATGCCTATTAGGTTATCTTCCTGGTGAAACGAATTACATTAACATCCTGCCTGTTGCAGCTCTTTGCAGTTTACTGAGTTTTTCCATATGCATCATCTCATTAATTGGTAAGGGACTCCTTTTCAAACATGTAATACAATGAATGAGAACAACAGCTCAAGAATGGAAGAAATCTCTCATTACATTTGGGTCTATTTGTGGTATGATCATTCAAAATTCACTATTCTTTTTCTTAATTGTATTGTAAGATCCAGTTTTTATATTGGTTGACACCAACATCACATTATAAAAATGGACTTTTCTAGAAAAGAAATTGAAAATTGGCATCATAGCCTGGAATTATAATGGAAAGAAAAAACACTTTTGAATCATGAAGGAAGATATAGCATTAATATTTTCCTTTTTAAAATTAATTAGGAACACAAAAATTCAATTTAAAAATGCATAAACTTTTTAGTCCATGACTTCTTAGCCATGAACTTTTGATTTTTTTAAACTAGAATTTTATTAAAATAGAAACATGTAATAAGTTTCCTTTATCACTTATTTTTATATCTCTGATGAATGAATATGAATCTGTTAACTAAGAATATAACAATAATCTCTGACTGGAATAGAAATTTTCTAGTATAATAATTAACATATTTTCAATGCTTTTTTTGGTTGCAAAGCTCTTTTACACATATACATTCTTTCGTTCGGCTTCCTAAGACTCCTATGAGGTCAGGATTTTATAGATAAGGAAGTTGAGATTACCATAGAAAGTGGAGGTTACTTTCCCAAGATTGTGCTTCCTTGTAGCTTGGAAGGGACTCAAACACAGACCTTGCCAGCTCTTTTTACTTCCTCATACTGTAACTAAACTAAGTACAAAGCAATGTGACAAGATTTCTGGTTACCTAGGAGCCAGAACTACCTGCTTATGTCTGAAGTTAATAACAGTAAAGTATTGAGCTTTTACTAATAGTCAAGCACTTTAAAAATGTTTTCATATGTATTCTCTTGTTTGAAACTTCACAGTAAGTCTATGAAATAAATACTTTAAAATGTAAATACCCTAATTGAGAAAGACAAGAAGAGAGAGAGATAAGATAACTTTCTCAAGATCACTCAGACAGGTGTAGCCACATCATGATTCACACCCAGCCATGATTCATATCTAGCCACCTTGAACCTGTAGTTCATACTCTTGGCTACAGCATCCTATGAGTATGTTTGCTTTAGCCCAAAGTTTCCATTTGTTAGCAGTGAAAACTCTATGAGAGAAATATAGAGGCAGATGTTAGTGGTCATTTATACTTTAGTATGAATTGGTTTCTGTTGCTGAGAGTAATTCTTATTATTAGGGAAAGAAAGAGAGCAGAAAATTTGGAAGGAGATAAAACAGTAACAGCAAAGAGGTGAAAAATAGGAGATGCTAGCGGAGGCAGATTTCCTTTATTCTCCAGGATTGTTGGACTGAAAGTTAGTTCAACCTCTTCAGAGGACAATTTAGTTTTTCATATATATATACGTAAATTTTAAATGTAAGCCATGCATATCGTAGGATATGTAAGCAAAGACATATCTCAAGTATTCATTGCAACATTGATTTTAATAAAAGATTGGTAGTACCTACATATTCACCAATATTACATATATATATATATTAGGAACCTTTTAAAAATAAAGAGATGGTCTATATGAATTCATGGCATAATCTTTGAATTATATTAAGTCAGTGCTAAGAAGTGTGTATAGAATACTGCTGTAGAGTGGGGGATATATATACACACTTGATTGTGTGTCAAAGGACAGAAACTTGTTTGTTGAGGGATAGCTCTTTGGTACTTAGTCAGTGAGGATCAAAGATATTATTAAATTTTAAATCATACATAATGATTTTGTTATTTTTTAAAATATTTGTCTAATCACTACAGTGCCCAAAATTCACACATGTGCTGGTGGGTAAGGGGTGGGTCCATAAAATCCTATAAAAGCCTTGACAATTTTTTATACACCTAGATTTTAACTACACTAACCTGAACTTTGAGTATAATAGCAAGAATGTGTGCTGTTCCTGGTAAAGAGTCTGGAGAGTCTCACAGATAGTCTAGAATTTAGTACAAAGTTAGCATTTTCATTCTCAGTAGCCATTATTTGGTCACAAATGTACTATATTAAATCACAATTTTTCATAAATACTTTTGCAGAGTATTTCTTCCTGTGCACAATCCAAATTTTTAATGTTTAAATTTGCACAGGATAAAGAAAAATAATTATTGAAAATCGGGCACTTTGATAGGTATTTTCTTATGCATTACCTGAGTTGCATTTGATTATTATTTTAAATCTGCAAAATTAGAATTGTCAGCCCTCTTTTAAAAAAGAGGAAACTGTAACTAAACCAGGATTCAGACTCAGGTCTGTTAGACTCCTGAGCCCAGTGGTTTCTACACTCCCAGGGCACATACTGTTTAAGATATGCTATCGTACACCTTTCCTCTGAAAATCCTAAGACACTCTATAAAGAACTTTTATATAAATTCCAAGAATCAAAACTCCTGTGTACATTTAATAGGACGAAAAACAGAGGAACAAAAACAGGAGAAAGGAGAGTAAGAGATGAACATTATAAAGGAGTGAGAAAAAAGAGCAGACAATGGAGGATCGCATCGTTAGGGTATCTTAACCCATTCAAGACTTGATTTGGTCTCAGCGTTTTACTTTTTCAATAACAAATAAGTTTTAAGATTTCCTTTATAAAGGTAATATACAGCAGGGTTGGAAACTTGAAAGACATAGAAAAGCATGAAAAAAATATATTCTCCTATATTCTCCCCCAGTTTTTCAGTGCATGTTACATGTATATTTGTGTATGCATATACACACACATATAAGATGATGGTGACCTACTGAATATAACATTTTTATGCTATTTTTATTAATTACCATTTTATACCTTTTCTTATTCATAAAAGGTTAGGAAATGTGATTCTAAATAATTTTTACTTATTCCTACTATAGGACATTAACTTTTGTATTAGCCTGTGAGGTATGTGCCAGCATGTGCTGGATGCTGCATGTGGAGAAGCTCAGAGAGAGTAACTGGGTGGCCAAGATCACATTTCTAGGGAGAGACCGAATGGATTGAATCCACGATTTTCTGGTTCTAAAACTTATTTTCTATTGACTACATTGCACTACTGCAAAAAGAAAAATATTATTTGGGGTTTTCAGGTTCCACTTGTGTTTATTTTACTTAAGATTAAAAATTACTGGAAGGTATTTAAAAATCACCCATAAGATCACTCTTTAGAGGTAATTATTTTCTGTATACATTTTAAACATAATCATGATAGATATGTGCATATATGTATGTGTGTATACATTTTATTTCATAAACTTGTGATAATCATTATTTTAAAACATTTTTTATTGATTTCAGGGAGGGAGAGAGAGAGAGAAACATCAATGATGAAAGAAAATCATTGACTGTCTGCCTCTTGCACACCCCCCACTAGGGATCAAGCCCACAAACCGGGCATGTGCCCTTACTAGGAATCGAACCATGACCTCCTGGTTCATACGTTCATACTCAACCACTGAGCCACACTAACCGGGTTTAAAACATTTTTAACAGCTGCAAAATATTTCAACGTATGGATGAAGCATTACTTTGTAACTTGGTTCCCATTTGTTGCTCTTATAAGTAATGCTGTAATGAATAGCTTCCAGCACAAATTTTATCTGTACTTTTAAGCATTTATTGAGGATAAAGTCCCAGAAGTGGGTTTCCAGAGTTACACTGCCTTTCCCGAGGCTACAGATTCTTTCAAAAGAGAGCAATCCAATATATTGATCTAATTTTCTCTTTTTTAGTAAACCCCAGCTGAATCCAGGGTTTATTTTCTGTGGCTATTTAATATGACTTTCACCTGTGCTTACCCACACATTGTTGCTTCTGATCAATAAATGTGTTCTATCAATTGAACAAAACACAGTATACATAAAAAAATAAATGAGTTATAGAATTTGGATTAGCCATCAGATATAAATTTAAGTGACCTGAAACAAGACTGTATTCTTAACCTTTAAAATTATTATGTCTAAAAAACCCTTAAACCTTTGAGTAGACTGGTTACAGGAAGAACTCATTGTGAAGTGCCTCTTTATCACACAGATTTTGGTAACAGAAGGTCAAAGTGCCACCAGTTTACAAGTTGCTCAGATCCTCATATCTCCGTCTGCACACATAAATTGTCTTGTGCCTCCCTTTCTGCGTGTGTTACCCCAAATCATGATGTTGCTTGAACCCCTACCTCCCTCTGAGGATCCTTAATATATGTAGAAATTCCAGCAGAGCAAGGCCATCTGGCTGAATTGATTCTCATCATGATTTTTGTGAACTATTGGCACATTAGACATGTCATGTAAATTGTTACTATACATGTTAAGTAATGCTAATATATTAAAGTTAGAATTCAGGAAGATAGCTCATGGGTATGTTGTTCTTTAATAATTTACTGGTGATAAGTAGGCTTTAATTTCTTGCCCTGAGGGCTACCTTTTTGTTGGTGGTGGTGGTAACTTGTTTGTAGAGACAAAAGATTTGCAGGGATTATAGAATGAGGTAACTGACTGCACAGATGTGATCAAAATAATGGAAATTCAGTGTGGTTATCTCCTAGATTTCAAACATCTGGATGTTAACTACATCTATTCCATCACATGGGAATTTCTAAGTCTCTGAGGACTGGGGCATGTGTAACACAGGCTGTGCTCCCTTGGCTGTATAATGATATTAATAATGCTAACTCGGCCCCGTAAACTTGTCAGTACCAATAGGTTTCTCTGAAGGAAGAAACTCCGATATTCTCCAGCGTTTCTTTGGTGACCTTGCAAGAAATAGTGCAGTTGAAGTTCCTCAGTGAGGTCCACGGTAGTAACTTTCATTTAGAAATCAGCCAATTTATTTTCTTACAGTTTCTGCATTTTTTTTAGATAAGGATGTTTTCTCATAGGGCTTTTTTTGTTTGTTTTTTAAAGAACACTATAGTGCATTAAGAGAAGATTCTAGAAATTATTTTTGTTAGGTTTTTAGTCATCTCACTGTTGCAGTTTGCAGCTGAATGCTGCCTCACCCACTCTCAGGTGTCCCTGGTGAACATTTACTGCAATTGCCATTTGAACACAGGGATCTGTCCAAGTCTGCATTCCTAAACTTGGTTTGATTACTTCTGTCTAATAACTAGCACATTCCTGGGAAGGTAGGAGAATCCCAGTAAGTCTATTGGAGTGCAATTGAATGTTTGACTACTTATTTTTATAGGGAAATTCCCCACATGTGAATATGTCTGAATTACTGAAAACAAGGGAACATGTGAGGGCATATTGATATTTGCGATATAAAGGGAAAAGGTTTAGAGTAGTAAGACGACTAGTTGTCTTAGGGTGTTTAGAATGAAAATTTGTGTCTTTGGTTATTCTAGAAATTATTTCTTCTCTTAAAAGAAAAATAAATTCAAAAGACTTTTCCACCCTCCATGTTCAAACAGGTCTCTGATCCTTAAATTGTTATCTTCCCTTACTGCATGGCAAAATGTAATTTGCAACGTCTCCTCTTTTTTCCTTTCCCTCCACGATTGATGCCTCCGATTCCCACCTCTGCTCCTTTGCTTGTGCTGCTTCCTCTGTAACCGCTAATCCATCCAAACCTGTCAGCCAACACATCTTTTCCAGCCTGTCTCTGAAGCCATCTCCGTCTTCTCTGTAAAGCTTTTGCTGTTCTCCTGCCAGGTGTTACTTTTCTGTCCTTTAACATTCCACAGACTTTTATTTATATTACTTTTGGGTCCTCCTATTTTCATTTTCTGTGCTCATCTCTCCCCGTTAGACTCCAACATTTTGAGGAAAGCAGTGTGACTTACTCACCTTCGTATCTGCCATCATGCTCAGTAGAGGGCCTGGCACAGACCGAGTGAAAGAGAGAGAGAGAGAGAGAGAGAGAGAGAGAGAGAGAGAGAGAGAGAGAAGAGAGGGAGAGAGAAAGAGCAATGCTAATGGGTGACCACTGCCACTCTCCCTGCCCTCTTTACAATGCCCTAGAGATAGATTCCAGCACTCTCAGAAGTCCTCTAAAACTATTGCTTATAAAGGAAGAACTGTTCTTGAACCATTCCCCCAGCTGATCATACTAACCAGGACTTGTACTGCCAAGTCAGCGATTTTTAACCTTTTTTATCTCATGGCACACATAAACTAATTACTAAGATTCTGCGGCACACCAGAAAATATATTTTTTGCCAATCTGGCCCAAAAAAAGTTATTATTTTGATTCATTCACAACAGATGGCAATTGTTGTGTTGGCTGTTGTCATTTTTTGTTTGACAGTCTAAGGCAGCGGTTCTCAACCTGGGGGTCGCGACCCCTTTGGGGGTCAAATGACCCTTTCACAGGGGTTGCCTAAGACCATCGGAAAACACATATATAATTACATATTGTTTTTGTGATTAATCACTATGCCAGCGGTTCTCAACCTTCCTAATGCCGCGACCCTTTAATACAGTTCCTCATGTTGTGCTGACCCCCAACCATAAAATTATTTTCGTTGCTACTTCATAACTATGATTTTGCTACTGTTATGAATTGTAATGTAAATATCTGATATGCAGGATGTATTTTCATTATTACAAATTGAACATAATTAAAGCATTGTAATTAATCACAAAAACAATATGTAATTATATATGTGTTTTCCGATGGTCTTAGGCGACCCCTGTGAAAGGGTCGTTCGACCCCCAAAGGGGTCGCAACCCACAGGTTGAGAACCCCTGGTCTAAGGGAAGAGAGGTCAGTGCCCCTGACTAAATAGTCAGGTATTGCATGATTTTAAAATTTTTGTGGCACACCAGTTGAAAATCGCTGGCCTACATGAAGGATTATATATAGAACTAGCAGTACATATAAGTGGGTAACACAGAAGGCTGGGGTTTTCTTCATGTGGATCAAATTCTGGTTTGGAATTTTGATATTTACCATTGTGGTTTAGGCCAAACTAAGACTCTTGGATAATGTGAAGAAATGCATTAGAGAGAGGAAAAATATGCTCAGATCCGTGCAAATAAAAGCTGGTGGGAGATTCTTATAGGAATATTCTTCCATAACGTCAAGAAAATGGTCCATGGTGATATTGCTCCTATAGATAAAATGGCTGCTGAAAAAAACAACAATAAGCACTTTGTTTCAGAAGTAGCCAAGCAATCAATAATTTGATTTCTAATAGGTATGGTTGCCATGAGGACTTTTATAATGAGATTATAGAGGCAAATTGATTTCCCTCTTGACTTTATCAGAAAATCTTCAAATGCCTTGAATCTTTCCTCCAGAATCCTAAAAGAATGCCTGCAGTAATCCTCCCAGAAAATTATTTTCTGGATTTCCTGAAGCTCTTCCTGTAGCATTTGATTATTGCTGTTGTAAATAAGACAAGGATTATAATTAAGAAAGCTATGAATGTGATATAATAGCATAAACACAGTTGTATATAACTAATTACCACACTGCCCCCTTTACTTGACTTTATATTCATGTTGAAAGCTCTTAGCTGTGCATGTACAATTGATTCATGATGGTATAAGTGGTTGTTTTAATAAAAAGTTTCAATTGAGGTTTTTGTTCAGCACTAGAACTTCCCTTATTCCACTGATCCTTTGGGAAACTCAGATGCAACTTATATCATTTATGGAACTACATCCTGTAATAGTGAACACTGCCTGTTGTAGCTACAATAATGGAAGATGAGTCAGAATTTCTTTCTTCCTTCCCTTGTTTTTCCTGTGTCCTTGATTTTCCCCAGAACATAGCTTTCTATAGAATAAATTTCCCTGGGCACCATTTGTTCCATCTGATAACTTGAGTACTCAGTGATTCACAGATTTTTGTCATTGTAATATACTTTTGTAAAAGATGCAATCCCATCACCACTTCTCTCACCAGTGCTCTCTTTTTTAAAAACCAGAATAAACTTTGGAGCAGTTTGAGTAACTATGAGAGCATTAAAAGCCTTCTGAGATGTTTTGAAACAAGACTGCAAGGTTTGTCTCCTGCTTGAAGGAGGGAAAATATACTATTGTCAGCCTCACAGTAATTTTGAGTGGCTAAATTATTTGTATGCTAAACCTTCTTTCAAATGCCAACATTTAGGTCAGACAAAAATAGAGAAAGGACTGCAATACAAACCTTTCCAGTTTTAGTAAATTCACTATGTTCAATAGAGAACTATCTTCACACACACACACAAACAGAGAAAGAGAGAGAGAGAGAAGGAGAGAGAGAGAGAGAGAGGAGAGACCTTTCAGCATGCTTGTTTCTGATGTCACCAATGTGGTAAAAATGTCATAGGAAATCCTGCTACTTGTCTGTGATGACCTGTGCAGGTCTGTGTACCCAGTTCTCCTAGGACAGTGATGGCCAACCTTTTGAGCTCAGCGTGTCAGCATTTTGAAAAACCCTAACTTAACTCTGGTGCTGTGTCACATGTAGAAATTTTTTGATATTTGCAACCATAGTAAAACAAAGACATATTTTTGATATTTATTTTATATATTTCAATGCCATTTAACAAAGAATGATCAACCAAAAAAATGAGTTCGCGTGTCACCTCTGACACGCGTGTCATAGGTTCGCCATCACTGTCCTAGGACCATCAAACTAAGCACTCATGTTTCAGCATCTGTCATTAACCACCTTAGCATTTCTTCACGCCTTTTTGTTTCTTCTCAACCTACCTACCTGTTCACATGTGAAAGAACGCTCCCCCCCCTCCCCAACCACTAACAGGGTTAATAGGTCATTTCATCTACTAACTTTCTCCCTTATCTCTCCCATGTTCTCTTTGTGCCCTAGGAGCAGGTAAATTCACTACTAAGTAATTATAGTCCATCATTTTCAATATAAAATTTTCCATTGAGACTTATTAAAGTGTATCAAGCATATCAAAGCAATAGACTAAATGAAGCAATTAATAAAGAGTATTTTACTGAGCTTTGAGAAATATAAATTTCCCCCATACTAGTGAGTGAGAGGTATTTACTGAATGGCTAAATGTAGAAGTTTTTCCTAAATCTGTTGAAGTTGGTCTGACATAGGATGGGCCAGGGAGGAAATCAATAGATTCACATTGCTAGACAGTACATCATCATGCATTTAGGTCATTGGCTATAAAGCTATTACTGAAGCACTCCTTCTAACACAAACACTACTAGAGCAAACATTTTCTGATTGGAAGGCATCAGAGGAACCTCGTGTTCACCCTCTATTTGGTGCTGGTTTGACACAGCCACACCACATGACCGTCCCAGATCTGAGTGGGTGACTTCGCTCTTCCCAGAAATGACCAACAGGACTTGGGCCAGATTGGTGGGAATTTTATTCCTAGATGTGTTTACCCAGAGAAACAAGGAGTCTACACAGTTTTCAGTAAAATGGAAAATCAAAGTAAGAGAAGCAGATGATGATATCAATAAGGAAAAACAAATCTGGGAAAGGAATTTGGTATTATTCCCTCAATTATCTGTGTTTTTAAATTGTAGATCTTTTTGATCTTTTAGATGGTGTGTGTTTAGAGACAGTCCAAAAAACTTAGGCCTTTTACAAGTAATGTTAAGAAATTTGAAATTAAGCAATGGTCTTTGTGAAAATTCTAGTACAAAGAAAGAGTGTGAATAAATCCTTGGATTTATAAAGAAGGAAGTGTAGGACACCGAAAAAAATGTACATTTGGATTTATGAGCCAATGAAACACCAAAGCCACTGAATTTCTTCCACAGTAAAGTAGAGTGAAGTTCCTAAATATAAAAACCAACAACAAAATTTCCAGACACTTGAAAATAATAGTAAACTGAAGTGTAGGGTCTGGGGTTCCAGTGTGACATCTTAGAGTTAGTGCCAGAATGGAAGGGTTCTAGGACCGGAAGATTGCAAATGTTAATATTTCAAGCACATTTTGGGCATCAGAAAGATTCTAGGTTCTCTTCTGGGCCTATAAAAACAGCTTGTTCTAACATCCTTTCTGGGGACCCATTAATTCATTCTGTAAAGACTCCTCTTCGATATTTAGCTATAGAGGCACGGGAACACTTCATGATTTTTTTTTGGAGTGTATAGTGTGAAAAACAAGATTGTAAAATGAACTGCTTTCCTGCCCTTCCTAATTTCTTTCTCCCTGTGCTCTACAAACTAGAGTATCTCTTTCTGACCTCAGAGCTTGTATTGAACTCAGAAAGTATACTTTTTAAATGTCCTGCATGTTCTAATTTGTATGATGGAAGGAAAAAAAGCTCATCTGAGCACCAATTTGACATCGTTTAATTCCAACAGTCTTTGGAAGCCAACACCCCTTCCCTTTTTGACTGTCTAAAATGCCCTTGCTAGCCAGATCCCTTCGCTAGCTACAGTGTTTGCACATTTCCTCGTTGATCAGCTGCGTCGGCTGGGAGACTGTGTGTTTTGGTGTTGTTTGTGTGCAATCTCGTGCTGCTTCCTGAACGCATGTGTCCCTTCCTTCACAGCCTACTCGACACCCAGCACCTCCCCCGCAAACCGATTCGTCAGTGTTGGACCACGGGATCCAAGCTTTGTAAATATCCCTCAACAGACACAGGTGGGCCGCTCTCATCTTTTCTGTATGTGGTGCAGCTTGTTTTATTCATCAGGTGCATTGTAACTTGTCTTTCCGCACAACAGGCTGCATTTCCCAGCCCCTGTTTGGTCCCCTTTCCTCCCAACCTCCTCTCCGGTCCTGGTCCCTCAGCCACATTTCCATGTGTTCTCAGAAATCGTGGAAAAGTGCCTGCAATTTTTGTTTCTTGTATTGAGGGAGCAGAAGAGGAGGGCTTCTGGACCAGAACTGCTTTGACTATGGCAAGAAAGATTCCCCAGTGCTAGCTAGTGTGTCTCCTCTGCTAGGAGTCTGTCTCTACATGCAAGGAGACAGTAGTTCCCTACCGAACCTGTAATATAAACTCTGGCTGCCAGCGACATTAGAGAGCATGCTAAGAATGGGGGAACCAGCCACTCTTCTGTATTCATTACAGGGTCCCCAGGAACCTGGCAAACTTTCTAAAATAAAGGGTTTGTGAGCCCTATTAAGTTGCTGGTGTTGGTGCAGAAAATAACCGGAGATGTTTGTTCCTGGCTACACTGGTACTGGGAGTAAGGTGCAGAAGGGTGGGAGGGGATGGAGGTGGGTTTGATGTCTTATACTGAGGTAGGTGATTGAGGAAGAGTATGCCAGGACATCTAGAGCTTATTTTTCACTAGAAAGTTGTGTTTTGTGCTAGTTTAGGTCAAGGAGAAGAAATCTCTTAAAGTTTTGAAATGGCTGCTGCTAATTGAGAAACCATGAAAGACTTTTGTAGTACAAGGTAGTGGCTGTAGAGATAGATATTTAGAGGTTTGTGAAATAGAATTAGAGTCAACTTTTGAAAGAAACTCCTCTCTGATTTCCTAATTGGAATGTGACCATATATTATCATAATTGACATAAAGAAAATATTTTCTCTATGAGGTTCTCAGCATGGTGGTTGAAAAATGTTTCTCCAGGATGTTTTGTGCATATATATGCCTGGGTGTGTAATCTCCAGATGCCAGATTTATAACTGCTCATCTTTGTTTGTCAGACTCTGACCAGGTGCTTGTGAATGGGCTACATTTGCTGGGTTCATGTGCTCTCTCCATAAAGGGTTTTACTTTATTGCTGTGTCGACAGCACGGGTTAAACTGCATTGCATCTGAAGCCTTCCCTGCACTGAAGCAGGGTCACAGAAAGTACAGCCTCAGAGGAGGCAGCTGGGAGGAGGGGGGAGCGAGAAGGAGAGAAGGTTAACTCTTGAATTTCTCAATTCTGCTGTTTCTCCTGAAACAGGCCGGTACATGGCATCTGGGATTAACGTTGCCTATTCAGTCCCTCCCATAAAACTGTTCAAGTTTATTGCTTACTTTCCCATACCTTCAAATATTTAACTGGTGAATTTGAATAATTACCTCGAATGCATTAAAATAGAATGTTTCATTTTATACTTTGGGTTCACACGTTCAAGTTCAATGGGAGGGGAGGACTGGGGACAGTGGCTGTAATAATGGATGATTTCTTTTCTCAAAGCCCCAGTGTGCTCAGGTTACTTCATCAAAAACCTCAAAAATGCAGTTTGGAAATGTCCTATGTGTATGTTCCGTAGTGTTTTTTAAAAAGAAGCAGTGATTCACAGCACTGAAATAATACTGTGTTCCATTCACTGTGTTTGTCTAACATCAAAATATGTTACATTGCAACATGGCTTTGTTTCACAGATGCCTTATTTAACCCATAAACTGGGTCTCCATGTTGTTGACCACAAAAATTCAATTCTTAAAAATCCAGATTTTTCACGCATCTGGATGAATGATGTCATGTAGACCCAATATTTGCATCTGGAACTGAACTTCTTGGTTTCTGTTAAATATTTGGCATCATAGGGATAGCAGCTTAAATGCTTGCTCGCTCTCTCTCTCTCTCTCTCTCTCTCTTAATCACAGTGACACCTGCCACATTTGGTTGGAAGAAAGCCATCCCCACTTATCTTATGAGAAACTGTGCTGATGGAAGTTGTATTTTTTCCTATAAATATATAGAGAGATATAGGTATAGAGGTATAGAGATATATGTGTCCTGAAGTAAAAATTATGTGCTCTAAATATTTTAATTTTCTGGAGTATATATTAACTCTTCTTAAAAAAGAAAGAACCACATTCTGGAACCATTTAAAGTGTTAGACATGTATAGATATAGATAGTAAAAATAATGACATACTTTTTTTAAAAGCTGCTTTTTGAGAAGACATTCGTTCAGAAAAGGGATTTTTTTTAAAATAAATATTTTTTATTGATTTCAGAGAAGAAGAGGGAGGAAAAGAGAGATAGAAACATCAATGATGAGAGAGAATCTTTGATTGGCTGCCTCCTGCATACCCCCTACTGGGCATTGAGCCCAAAACCCAGGCATGCGCCATGACCAGGAATTGAACCTTGACCTCTGGTTCATAGGTTGATGCTCAACCACTGAGCAACACCAGCCAGGAGGGTTTTTTGTTTTGTGTTGGTTTTTTTTACAAGAATTTTTAAAGATATAATTTGAACATGGCCTGCAGATTAGTAATTTTCTAGGCAAGCTTGTATTTTTTTTCTGTATTGACCCTTTTGTTAAATAAGGCACGAAATTTGTATTAATTGAATTATAGGAAAAGTTTTCTGGGAAAACAAAATTTTGCTTTCTGTCTTTGGAGAAGTAAAAAGTGAAGAGTCACCAAGCAGATACTTGAGCTTTACAAATGCAGAAGCGACATCCTGCACATAAATCCATAAACAAATGTAAAATAAAATGGCCTTTCTTTCTCCCAAAGACGAGTTCGCAGTAGAAATCTTCCCAAAGTCTGAAGCATCAACCCATAAAAGGTGGATTAGATATGGTCTCTGCTTTTTTTTTAGTGGATAGAACTTGTATGCATAGATATTTTAATTACACAGTTATCAGTTTATTATAAGACCTTTCTTTACAAAAAAAGAATTTATATATAGCTTAAATTTACTAATTTTATTTACTAAGTATGTTAGGTAAATTATCTAACTAACATTTACAAAAGCCACCTGACACGATAGATATAATTATCTCTACTTTATAGAGTTAGAAACTGAGTTCTAAAGAGATTGTTGGTTTTCCCAAGGCCTATGCCCTCTAACCACTGTACTGCACTGCCTCATGAGCTGGTGAGCACCTTGCCCTGATATTCAGAGACTCATGCTCAACTCTCAGGAATACTTCTGGCACATTCCCTGCTTTTAAATTTGAGATTGTATTAAAATTTAATCATTAGTATAAACCCAAAATAACTGAAAGCATGCTCTCAAAAAGATATTTGTACACCAGGTTCTTAGCACCATTATTTACAATAGCCAAAAGGTGGAAACAACCCAAGTGTCCATTGACAGATAAATGGATAAAATCTGGCATATACATTTTATTGTGTAGCTATCATTTCAAAATGGTATAATGCATATTATTCTGCCTTTAAAAGGAAGGAAACTCTGCAAAATGCTACAACATGGATGAACCTTGAAGGCATTATGCCTGTAACAAACCAGTTACAAGAAGACAAATACTGTATGATTCCACTTATGTGAGGTACCAAAAGTCGTCTAATTCAAAGACACAGAAAGTAAAATAGTGGCTGCCAGAGCCAGGGGAAGGGTCGAATGAAGAGTTATTGTTTAATGGTACAAAGTTTCAGGTTTGCAAGATGAAACAATTCAAGAGAGGGGTGGTGGTGATGGTTGCACGACATTGTGAATGTGCTGAATACCATGGAACTGTACACTTGAAAATGGTTAAGATGGTAAATTTTTTAAAACGTAATCATTAAATAAATTCCAGCAGCCCTTTCACCTCTTAAGAGTCTAAAATTCTGTAAAACAGCCTAGAAAAGTGGACTGCTTACCAACAGGATCCACTGTAATAGTGTGCTGACCTCTCTGGGAGCAGTAATTCTCATGCCCGGCACACAGTGGGTAGTCAGCATTTATTGGCTGAATCTAAATGATTCATAAGGAAGCTTTAAAATAATGACTTTTCCTTATTACAGTCATGATACATGTTAATTGTGGGAAAATACAGATGGGAAAAATAATAAAAATCACTTGTAGTCCTACTGTTAACATTGCTGTATAAATTCATCCAGACTGTTTCTATGCAACAAATACATTGCAAAAATGAGATCATATTACATACACTGTTTGGTAACCTGCTGTTTCTTCCCCTTAACAATATATTATGGCCTTCTTTCCATGTAAATTGGAAAAAAATTGAATATTGGCTTTTATTGCACCTATTCATCATCTGTAATGATTGGTAGGGAAAGATAACATGGATAATTGAAAGCCATTTTTCCTCCTCCTTCCCTTCCAGTCTATTTTTTTCTCCAGAGAATTCCTCCCTTCACAGAGACAGAATTGCCTTCTCTTTAGCCTTGCCTTGAGGTAGTTTTCTTTCAAAATGCATTCCAATTGCATTGTGTATCTCACCCCAGCATTCGGCTCTGTTCAAATATCCCTGCCAAGTTATCTATCCCATGCTTCCGCCTCACTCGTCTGCTACCTCGGCTACTATCATTATTTGTCTCTCATTTCCCTCCTCCCTCTCCATTTGGTAACTCATCATTAACATGGGGGGTGGCCACCTCCCCACAGCCTCAAGAACACCCATCAAGTCTGAGAAACCATGACCACTGATCCCACCCCAAATCTCATTTCCCAGTATTGTCCCATGACAGTTGATATTAACAGAGAGAAAGTCTCTGGGGCATCGAGCATTTACTTCGCTTTGGACACTATCCGTGTCCCCTGCACGCCCACTGAATGATATAATAGAGGACATGCCATCATTTCAGACAGCAGAAAGCCAATGACCATTTCAATTGCATCTCATAATTTAATCTGATCCCTGAAAACAAGAGCCATTAAGAGGAGGCATTTATTTAGAGGAAAAAAATGTTAATATTTCATCATCAGGTAATAAATAGGAATACCAATTCCCACACAGAAGGACTGAGCAAAGAACTCATTTTGATTCAGGTTCTAGTTTAATCAAATGCTCAAATAAAATGCTTAACCTGCAGAACTTCAACGAGGACTAATTCTTTAAAATGAAAAATGAGTGCAAACAATATTAAAAACAGGCATTTCTTTCCTGCCACCCAAATCTATCACTGTTCTGCGTCAACAGAATCATGGTATCTGAAATGCTATTTAAAACCAAATTACCATTTGGGTTATTAGAAGAATCGCTTGGCATGGCATGGGCCTGATTTGTTGACAAAAAGGCACAGGTGCTGTAACCTTTACTTAATAAATCATTTAGCTGCCTGACTTGCAAGCAGTGTGACTGCCTTTGCGTCATGAAATTTACAAATGTAGGCACAAGCCACACACTTCACTGTGTGGCAAACCAGCTGACCTAGAGCTCAGTTATGGGTGTGGCACCCATTCTCTGCCTTTGGTGGGGGTGCACAGGGAACACGGGACGGTGGCCTATATGGAGACATTTCAGTGCATTGCCATTCTGTGTGTCGTGTTCCTGAAGCTCTGCCTGAGGGACCAAGACATAGGCAATCTGCAGAGCTCTTCCTAAGTCCCGTTCCTCACTCACTCATCATTTTTCACTATATTCCCAATGCCTACTCAATGCAGGGAAAAACAGTTCTCCTCAAGTTGTTCAAAGTCTAGTAGAGGAAACAGATCAAGAGTAATGGCAATGACAACAATAATAATGAGCATGATACCAGTTACAATAAGGAGAGTTGGGTAGAACTTTCCTGAGAGTAGAAAGGAAAGAAAAGGCTAGATCAGTTTTCTGTCCTTGTCTAACTTTGGTCTCATGATATGGTCTTAGTTCTTATACACTTTACCTTTTTCATTTTTGCCAATTTACCCATGAGCTGGTAGACAAGGCTTTAGCCCATCCTACAAAGAGAGATATATTGAGTCCTGTCTTCTCTGGACCAAGCAGATAAATCAAAATCCTTTCCTGCTGCTGGTGTATCAGCCAGCAGCTCCTTCAGCACTCATTTCCAAGAAACACCCCCTCCTGGTGTAATGTCCTCACCCAGGGCACTGAATAAGCTCACTTGAGGTTGCATTTGAATTTGCTGAAGCCATTCCCTGCCTCCTCCTCACCCTGACCTGAACTGCCTGCCTGTAGGAGGTTAAGTACCACATAGTGGTTCAAGGAGCAGCTGGAAGGTTGCAAAGGCAAGAAACTCAGATTTCCATAGAGGGGGTGCGGGGAAATGTGTCCTCCCCTTCTAGTTAGACCTGCACTTGAGCAATTTAGTTCCAAGCCCATATAGCTGAAAACTCCCAAGACTAGAGGGAAATGGCAAATAAAACTCCATTTACTCCTGACTTTGAAAAAAAGTAAATTGGTCAGACCAGTACTCTGTGTTAAGCACTCATCTATGCCAGGTTCTGTGACTCAGAGCCCTCAAGGTTGGTGGTTTTAACCCTAATTGACAGACGAGGAGAGAGGAGTACATTTGTCCCGTGGTAAAGAGGTGGCCGGGATTTGAACCAGTCTGTCTCTGAAACTTTCCTTTCCCAAATACTATCTGCATCCTTAATTGCTAACAGTGAAAGGTGGATGACCATTTTCTCTTTAAGATGGTCTATGATTAACTCATCCTCTTACATCAAGGAATTAGAAGCCTAGAAATTGGGTCCTGCTTTGCTTGGTTCTTCTGAAGACCTGCCCCAGTTGCCTATTAGTTCATGCATCTGTAAAATCAAGACTGAGCTCATTCTCTCGTCCTGCCTGGGAAAAAGACCTTTACTAATGATGTTAGTCTGCATCTGTGAGAACAGCTAACCTCACCCAGAGACCAGATAGCAGAGCAGCTGAGATTGTGAGCTTTTTTTTTTTTTCAGATCTTGGTCAGAGCTTTATTTCATCACATAGACGAAGTTTCTTTAGTTGTTGTTGTTTTTGTAATTCAGTTTTTCCATAGCCTGGTTTATTATACCTCCTATGGTTGTTTTGAGTCTTAAATTCTGTTAATGTAAAGAAAGGAAATGCTTGACATCTATTAAACACTTAAATGATAGCTTTTATTGTTTGGTTGATAACTAAACTCATATTTAAATAGTATTTTCCTAGATTACAGAGTATTTTCTCATTTGATCTTACGAACAACCCTTTGAGGTAGGAAGAGTCATTATTATTATTTTCCCCATTCTACAGATTTAAAAACTAAGGTTTAAAGAAGGAAGTGATTTCCCCAGTACCACACAGCCAGGAGTCAGTAGAGCCAGGACACAAACCCACAACTGATTCCAGAGCCCACACTACCCTGCATGCACCCTGTCTGGAAGGACTTGGGCGAGCCTCCCAGCATGTCCTATGTGCAGCTGTGTGGATATGGGCAGAACCTACCAGCCAAATGCCAGATCTAAAGCAGTCATCCAGCAAATTAGGTTCACCCTGCCCTGCTGCAAGGTCATAACCTCACGGATTCCTCCATTGAACATCTGCCCTAGAGGTACCCCAAAAGCCTAATTAATTTGTGCATGTCGGTTCTTCCCCATATACCATTCTCCCCTTAAGCTAAATTGTTTCCCCAAGGAAGCAGAGACTTCCCAAAGAGAAACAAAATCTCTGAGGCTCTAAGGACTGGCAGCAAGCAAATGTACCCCCAGAATCTGAAGGGAAAGGCGAGGCCGGGTCATTTTTTCTCTTATGTTCTCAGCTCCAGTCATCAGTGGTGAAGAGTAAGCAACACCTCGTGAGATGAGTTACTCACACAATCTGCTTCCCCTCCCTCCAAACTCCTGTGGGCAGCAGTGCTCCCAGCTCCCACACCAGCCTATAATTTCTTGACACATTCTCTTCACATATACTTGGCAGCTGACTCACTGACAGGCTATGAGACACTCTTAAAATAAATTCTTCAATAAACAGACCTTTGTCTTTCGAGTTTTAATTTGGCAGCATGTTTTAGACGTCCTCAGCCACAAAATTTACTTCTGGACAAAGTTAGAGCATCAGTTATTTTTCTCTCAGTTCTTAATACTTCGGTAATCCTGTCATCTTTAACCACGTTTTAGTTGGGTTTTAGCCTTTTGGTTTGTTTTTTGCCTTGCTCCAAAAAGATTTGGGGAAGTTTCTTAGTTGAAGCAAATTGATGACTGTTGGAAGAATTGAGGTGCCTAGATGGAATCTGGCACACAATAGGTGCTTGGTAAATACTGGTTTCTTCTTGCTGGCTTTCCAGTGCCGTCTTGTGCTAAGTGACGATGTTTCAGTCAACAACGGACTACATATGCAATGGTGATGTACCATATAGCCTAGGTGTGTACGAGGCTATGTCATCCAGGTTTGTGTAAGTGTACTCTGTAATGTTCACACCAGGACAGAATCATCTAATGGTGCATTTATTTCTCCCCATCATTAAGTGGTCCATGACTCTGTTAAAATAAGATCAGTGGCAGTAGAGAAGTGGAAAATAAGGAGATTTCACAGAAAATTTTAGATTTCATGGAGGAAGGAAGGAAAAAAACTAAAAATCTGGTGTCCATGAAATTAGCCCTTGGGATTGTGGGAAAAGTGCGACAGAAAATGAAGTTGGGGGAAAAGTTGAAAAAGAAGTGGTGAATTGGTGTAGAGTTAAAAAGAATTAGATCAGAGTTTGATAATAGCCTTGCAATGTAGTCAGAAAGCCATAGTATCAACTGCAGAATTGCCTTTAGAACTTCCAGTCCTTAGATGGGTCTTGATAATAATGCTCTGATCAGTAGAAGTTTCAGGATACTAAGGGAAATGTACTTGTTATTTATGATCTGATTTCTTTGGGGGAACAAAGAAAATGTCATGCATGAGTCAGAGAGTAGGAAGACCTGTTTTCACATCCTAGCTATGCCATTTATCTGAATGATCTTGGACATGTTACCTTTAAAATTCAGTTTCCTGCCTGGCCGGTGTTGCTCAGTGGTTGAGTGGCAACCTGTGAACCAGAAGGTCAAGGTTCAATTCCCGATCAGGGCACATGCCGGGTTTCAGGCTCGATCTCCAGTAGGGGGCCTGCAGGAGGCAGCCTATCCATAATTCTCTCTCATCATTGATGTTTCTGTCTCTCTCTCCCTCTCCCTTCCTCTCTAATATCAATAAAAATATATTTTAAAAATTAAAAAATTCCATTTCCTCATTTATGAAATGAAGGCAATAATAGTATCTACCTATATAAGAAAAGCCAATTAAGTACGGCTCAAGCCAATCAGGTTACTTTTTCACATAACAAATCTGTCAGTGAGTGGTTATTGGCAGTGTTTCGGCTGCTACATGATGCCAGCAGGAGCCCATGCTCTTTCTCATATTCTGCTCTACCAACCTTTTATCTGCATGCTTGGTACCGCTGATTGACAGATGGCTGCTGCAGCTCCAGGCATCATACCCATTATCATTCCCCATTATTCCTCTTATATTAGGGAATAAAGACCCTGCCATGCTCCTTCCCTGTTTCCTTTTAGCAAACTTCTATTTAGGGTCTCATTGCCTAAAACTGCTCACATTGTCCTCCCTAAACAAAACTGCCCCCAAGAAAGAAGGGGCACTAGACAGTGGGTAGACTGTTTACCATGTGCGCATGTTCCCTTTTTTCCCACTCCCCAATCAGGTCCATGCACTTTCCAATGCCTTTTGTTACACTTGACTCCTTTTGTTATACTTGGCTCCTTTTGTTTTGGCTCCTTTTATCTCTTGCTGCTTGTTTCCTTGCAGATCCTTTCCTCCACACTTGCTCCCTGTGTGTCCAGGAGACACCTGTGCTGTATGTATGAGTGCTGTAGTGATCATCTCATTTCGGCCCTCTGTTTGAGTCCAGGCTTTGGGCAGAAGTGCTGGAGTTTTGTGTGCAGACCAGCTCCCAGGAGGCTGGGTCCACGGCTCTCCTGGAAAACCAGGCCTCCGAGAAGGCTGAGCTGGAGGCCGTAAAGGCCTCTGTAACTGCGGGGAGCCCTGTGAAACGGTGCCCTCTGGGTGCCCTCCCAGGTGCTTATCACACAGTCAGCAATAGGTTCTGGGTTTCTCTTTTATGAGTTGGAACCAGATGCTTCCTTTGCAAAAGAAAAGAGCCTGATATTACTGAGCTTGAGTCAACAGAGTTCAGAGAACAGGAAAATGAGCTGACTGGACCTGCAGTGTGAACTCTGAGGAGAGAAGGCCGTCCAGGTGGTGTCCCCACTCTCCATAAAGCCCCTGCCTGTGAAAGTCCCATACCTGAGGGATTTGCTTCCCCTTCTAACCAAGACCCATCACGTTAGGTAGGAGAGGTCCCTTTCAGACACAGGCTTTCCCAGGCCTCCTAATGAGTCTAAGACCTTGAAGGTTCTACTAACAGTTTCAAGGCCAGAGCCTATTGTTCAATGTGAGGTTTTCATGATTCTTCCCATCCACTTTTCTCACACCCCTTGTTTATCTTTCTGTTTGTTTATTGAGGATAAAGGCACATTCTTTCATCAGTGGCCTCCTTTTTGGGATATAGCCTTTCAATGGGGCCTATTCATTGCGTTAAATTCCACAACACACGCCTCCCTAGAATATTTGCATGAGAATTTTTCCTCAGGCTTCACATTTCTTTCTTTACAGCAGAGATGAAATAACTTAGCACTTCTAATTGGCTTTTCACTTTCCAAATGCTTTACACATTAACTAATGAATCACATGGGCTCCTGATAAGCTGGATCCCTGTGTTAAGAGCTGGGACACTGGGTTCATTGGGTTGGGACAGGCTGTCCTGGCCCTGCATGCCTCACCCTGACACCCGACCTCCCCAGAGTCTGAATGTGTTGGGATAATGGAGCTGCAGCCCAGGCACAAATATCCACAGCACAGGGTGCCCTCGGGCCCCAGAGCACTGCCTCAGCCATGTGGGAAGCACCCAGGACTACCTTCCAAGGCTGGATATGCCAAGCATCTCCACTGCCTTGAGTAGTTGGGGAAACGACAGGCCAGTCCTCATGTCACACGGCTGCCTCTCTCAAGCACAGTCCTCTTTCCATGGATTCCTGGCCATATATGTTAGGGGGGTAAGGTATGTGTGGAAAGACAGTACAAGGTCCAGTAAGGGAACGCACATTAGTAGGGACCTGCGCATCTTGGTAGAGGAAAGGAGCACCGAACTAGTAGTCAGCATACCTTGATTCCTGGCTCATCCCCCTGACTCGTCAGCTCTGTGATTGACCTGAGGGAGGAGAAAGAAACCAGAATTTACTGAGCACCTACTACGTTCCTGGCACCACACTAGGCCAGACGGGGGACTATCGATATATGTATCCAATCCCTATATTGCTTATTACAGACTTCTGGGGAGAAATGTAAACAAATTATAATAAGGTAGGGCAAGTGAAAAAATTGAAATATGTATAATCTGCAAGCAGTACAGAGAGCAGGTAAATGACTCTGGAGAGAAGCAGGGAATCATGGAAGACTTCTTGAGGTGATGACGCATGAGCTGGTTTTGAAGGTGACAAATATACTGGGTAGGTAGAACATTCCATTCCAGGGAAGGAGAACAGAACATGCAGAGGAATAGCAATATGTGTTTAGAGAACTCTACCCTGTTTGGTATGTCTATTAGGACAAGTAAATGACAGAGGATGTTGAATAATGAGGCTAAGTTAGGGTTAGTCATGAATACATTCATACTTTATACAACGTATGGCATTTGGACTTCATTCTGTGGAATGGAGAGCAGGTGGAGGGCATAGTGGGCTGTCTATGTGTGAAGAAACCTTAACCTAGCTTGGTTGGACACTAATTAGGCACAGGATCTTACAGGTGGTAGTAGCATTAAGACCTATTGTCGTGAGATACCCATCTCTCCTGGGCAGTATAATGCAGAAGAGAGAACATAAGCTGGGGCCAGACAGACCTGATTTTGATTTATCTAAGTTCATGACTGCTCTGGACTGAATTCTGCCTCCTCCGTCACCTCTACCAAATCCATATACTGAAATGAAACCCTGACCCTCAAGGCTCCCAATGCAATGGTATTTGGAGATGGAGCCTTGGGAAAGGAATTAAGTCTAGATGAGGGTGGGCCCTCAAAATGGGATGGTGCCTTTAGAAGCAGAGACTTCAGAGAGCTTGCTCACTCTCTGCCTTGTGGAGACTCAGGGAGAAAGCAGCCATCTGTTAGCCAGGAGGAGGACCCTTAGGTACCAAAGCAGCTAGAATCTTGATCTTGGGCTGCCCAGCCTCCAGAACTGTGAGAAAATAAATTTCTGTTGTTTAAGCCTCCCAGTTTATAGTGTTTGTTTTGGCAACCCGAGCAGACTAGTACAGTGACCTTGGGGCAAATTTTAGCTTTTCTGATCTTTGGATGTCACAGTTACAAAATTATAAATTAATTTCTGCATTCCACCTAGAGTGTTATGAAAATTCAACATGGTGAGCATGTAAAGCCCCCAACACCCTACCCTGCCCCATGGAAAGCCGATGTGTCCTGCTGCTTTTCACCCTTTAGAACGGAACCTCTGTAAGCACCAGAGTTAAGGCAGGATGCAGCTCATTCATCGTTAGGACTGTGGACATGTGATTGCCAGTAGAAACAGAAATGTTAATATGGCAAGAACCCCAGAGGTGATCTGGTAATTTTCCCCCTGAGCTGAGTCCCCTCTCCCCACATCCTCCCTCGTCCGTTTTCCATAAATTGTGCCATTAATTCACTCATTAGCTAGTGGAATGATATTTATTTATTAAGAACATACTTAGCATACTCCCAAGGAGCAAGTTAAAGCTCAGTGAACAGCTGCATTTTCTGGTTGTGAGGAAAAATACGCTGAGGAATGCATGCGGAGAGTTTCCCTGTATGTTATAATTTCATATTAAAAAACTATTAAACTTTCTGCTGGATGAGGGAGAAAAGAAAAAAAATCCCAGTGCAAAAACAAGTTAGGAACCTAGGAGCACAGTTTCCAAATGTTTATTTTGTCAGATACACAGCTGACATGATTAGTTCTAATGGGGTGGTGATCCTCATTGAATTGCAGATTGGTGTGAGTGACTGAAATACCGCAGGGACTTCAAATAAGTGATGCATACGGTATTACTTAGGCTGTATCCTTTACCGAGTTGAAGGCTTCTTTATCTCTATCCCTTCCCAACACACCTGCACTCATGCGCGCGTGCACATACACACACACACACACACACACACACGCACGTGTGCATGCCACATATGCATCTATCTTTAAAGGAGCTCCAGGCAAAGCATGGATGACCTATCTAGAGCAACGCAGACTTGCCTTTGCTGACTTCTCCCCTTTGCCCTCTGCCCCCCTCCCCGCCCCGAGTGCACCCCAGCCCCCACCCCCACTCTCCACCGCAGATAATGGTGTATCAGATCAGTCTGCTTTGCTGCTGCATCAAGACCCAGATCGATTTATTGACTCAGAGTGGCTGGTACAGTAATTGTTACAAGAGAAGAATGGAAAGTGAGAACGTGTCCACATGAAAAATAAAAATGACGTTTTGTTCTTTTCTGCCCCCCTTTTCTGCCTCCTAGATCTTTATGTGTTTACACAGCAGAGAGCACTTTACTTAAGTTAATCAGCTCCTGCTACATTATTAATTGTGACAGTTCGGGTGCTGCACAACAGGAAGTGTATTATGGGAAACATTGATCTCACTCAGATGGTGTGGACCTGAGCCGGTTTGATATTCTGTCCCTCATCTCACCGCTTTGGGGTCCCATCAAATCACATTTCCCTGATTGACAACACAGAGCGCCTCCCATCAATACAATTGATTCTGTGAAAAAAGACACAGAACATTTTTTTTAACTGGAGATGGATAAATTGTGGTGATGGCAAAGAGAACATTTCCGAAATCTTTCAGTTGAGAAATCTAAATTGGGGAACTAAGGCACTAGTATCATTCCCAACAAGCCTATTTGTCGACTTAGAAAAACAATACTATTAGAAGAAACTTACTACAGGTGAAAGATAGATTTTGTTGAGGCTAGCAATGAACTTGAGGATATAACAGCTGGGTTTTTTTTTTAATCTTTATTATTGAAAGTACTAGAGGCCCGGTGCACAAAAATTTGTGCACTCGGGGGAGGCGTCCCCTAGCCCGGCCTGTGCCCTCTCACAGTCTGGGACCCCTCGAGAGGTAACGACCTGCTGGCTTAGGCCTGCTCCCAGGTGGCAGAGGGCAGGCCCAATCCCTAAGTGCAGCCCTTGGTCAGGCTCAGAGCAGGGCCGATTGGGGAGTTGGGGCGCCACCCCGTAATGCACAGAGCAGGGCGGATCGGGAGGTTGCAATGCCACCCTCAGTCACTTTCAGGGTAGACTGATTGGGGCGTTGGGGCACCGCCCCGTTACACTCAAGGCAGGGTCGATGGGGAGGTTGCGGCACCACCCCCTGTCACGCACAGAGCAGGGCCGATCAGGGGGTTGGGGCACTGCCCCCTGTCACTCACAGAGCAGGGCCCATCAGGGGGTTGAGGAGCTCCCCCCTGTCACTCACAGAGTAGGGCCGATAGGGGAGCTGGGGCACCGCCTCCTGTCACACACAGAGCAGGGAAGATCAGGGGGTTGGGGTGCTGCACCCTGTCACACTCAGGGCAGGGCCAATGGGGAGGTTATGGCTCTACCCTGTCACACACAGAGCAGGGCCCGTGGGGGCGGGGTTGGGGCCCCGCACCCTGTCACACACAGAGCAGGGCCGATCAGGGGCTTGGTGCGCTGCACCCTGTCAAACACAGAGCCGCAGGGCAATCGGGGGATTGGGGAGCTCCCCCCTATCAGGCACAGAGCAGGGCCCGTGGGGGGGGGCAGTGTTGGGGCGCCGCACCCTGTCACACACAGAGCAGGGCCGATCAGGGGGTTGGTGCGCTGCACCCTGTCAAACACAGAGCTGCAGGCCAATCAGGGGATTGGGGAGCTCCCCCCATCAGGCACAGAGCAGGGCTGATCAGGGGGTTTGGGCGCTGCCCCCTGTCACGCTGATCCCGGTGCCGGGAGGCATATTACCCTTTTACTATATAGGATAGAGGCCTGGTGCATGGGTAGGGGCCGGCTGGTTTGCCCTGAAGGGTGTCCTGGATCAGGGTGGGGGTCCCCACTGGGGTGCCTGGCCAGGCTGGCAGAGGGGCTGAGGGCTGTTTTCCCGCTGGCAGTTGACTAAAAGCTCCGAACTGCTTCTTGTTTTCTTTTTTTTTTTTTTATTCTGGGCCAGCTTTAGCTCTGAGGCCTCGCTGCTGAAAACATGGATACAATGTTGCGGTCCGGGGCTGACTGAAAGCCGGTTTTGTTTAGCTTCTTATTTGCAACATAGTAATAGTTGCTTAGAGTTGCAGTTGAGAGTCCGGCAAGTGAGGCGGGGAACGTTGCAGTCTGCAGTCCCTGGAGGAAGCAAGCCTCCCTGCTCGCTTCCAGCTGCCTGGCTGCCGGCCGCCATCTTGGCTGACAGTTAATTTGCATATACTCACTGATTAGCCAATGGGAAGGGTAGCGGTCATACGCCAATTACCATGTTTCTCTTTTATTAGTGTAGATTACATATGTCCCCTTTTTAAAAGGCCATCCGCTAATTTTTTTGTGGAAAATTTTTGGTTAAATGCACATCTTTGGAAGACATTTCATTAAAGTTCAACTTTCAAGGCTTATACCTGTAGACCCTAACATAAATCCTACGTGAACGGACAAAAGTGAGTGGGTGTCATTTGTGACCTGGAAATAAAAGGTCAGCCATTGGATTTATAGCTTTTTTAGTGAAAAGAACATAAAGATTCCTGCCAACTGGAGTCAATCCATATTTTAATGTTTCCTAGTTAAGATTATAAAATCAAGGGATTAGGATCATGCTGTTCAGTGAAGGTCAAAAATTAAATGTGATGGGCTAAGTGTCATTCCCATGGGGCAGAAGTTAATATTTCAAAAACCATTCCTGCCACTGGCAGTCAAAAAATGAATTGCCATGGTCATTAGCCAAGGTAAGGGGAATCCCACTATCATTACAAAATTTAATGATGATTATTACACTAATCAACTATATTGTTAAATTACTCTGCTGTTCTCCTGTAATGTCCCCAAACTGTGATAGTGGATTGATTGCTATCAAGTAATTCTCATATACAATTGGGAACAAGTCAAGATGGAGAGTCATGGGTAAAAGCTTCTTGTGGGAAAAGGGTTTGTGGCTATTTTATGGATAAGAGCGATAAAATAGAAGCTTACATTGCATACCACATTCTTGACTAAGAATCTATGACACTACAGACCTGTTATTAAGTATGATTCACCAATACAAGTTTTTAAAAACAAACAAAAAAAATGAACATGCATCTCTTTTATTATAGTTTTATTTCACACACACATACACTTTTATATTTTTAGGGGGGGAATTCACTTGCCAGGTCCTTTTCTTCTTCACAGTTTTTGATCTCTGGAGTCCATCTACTTTAGATTTTTATTAAGAGAGAGCTATTTAAATATCTTTATAGGGTGACTCAGACACATATACCCCATGCCATTTTCAAATCCATTTTAAGATGTCAGTATTTTTTCAAAGTTATAAAAATACCAAATACTTGAACTGTTTATTTCTTTAAAGATTATCCACTCCAGCCGAAACTGGTTTGGCTCAGTGGATAGAGCGTCGGCCTGCGGACTGAGGGGTCCCGGGTTCGATTCCGGTCAGGGGCATGTACCTGGGTTGCGGACACATCCCCAGTAGGAGATGTGCAGGAGGCAGCTGATCGATGTTTCTCTCTCATCGATGTTTCTAACTCTCTATCTCTCTCCCTTCTTCTCTGTAAAAAATCAATAAAATATATTAAAAAAAAAAAGATTATCCACTCCAGACCCCATCATTTTTCAGATGAGACTTTGTGTTTTGAGATAAAAAGTGTATCATTTTTATAAAGCAGCATCTCCAAATAAAAGAGCCAAAGCCCAGGGAGGTGAAATGACCTGTGTGGCCACACAGCTAATGAGAGGCAAAGCGGGGATGAGAGGCAGAATGCTGGACACCTAGAAGGGAAGGGCTGAGAGTTTAATATGTGGCTTAGGAAATGGGTGTGTGGTTCCTATTTTACAAGGATATTTTATATAAGGCTAATGTCCATTAGACTGACCCAAATGCATTGGAATCCTGAGGAACAAAAGCATGTCATACAAAAGTGCACCTTGCAGATTTTATCTTCATAGACTGCGTGCGGTATTGTGTGAATGTGGAGGGTGAGGGGGGGGAGGATTAAACCAGGGCTTCTGTCTGTGCTCCGAGGTAACATTAGGCTGCACATTTTTCTAACTTCTGTCCTTCACAATGCAGGCAAAGGTTAAAATTCCCATCTACTTTCACAGGCAAACACTTTAAAGTACTTCTACAGGAGTCAGGGAGAAGGGAGGACCTTTGATTTAAAGTTCAACATTTACATTTGTAATTTTGACTAATCTGTGCTCGCATTAATTAAATTGAAATTGTTTAATTAGAATAAAACTAAAATTGAGCATTAAGATTAATTTAACCTGGTAGGCTTTGTGTGTCTTTCCAGACAAATATTATGAAATATAGTGATAATGAAGCAGTGAGAGGTGTAATTGCACGTCTTGTAATGATTTTACTCTCTGCCAGTTGTTCTCTCTGGTATCTGGATAACTCTGAATGTTGCTATTTGTCACATCATTACCATTCAGCGAGGGCCATGCTGTATCTCTCAGTTGGCCTCTTCCCAAATATTTTTTCCTGTCAAAGTCTAAAGATGTACCAAATTCTCTTCACCCCACCCTGCAAACAACATCATTCTTCCCCTTTCTCCAACCCCCACCATCTTCCAGGAAGAATATTTGCTTGGTTCTTCCCCTGGGCCTTGCATCACAACGACCTTTGTAAACCAAGAACTGCTGAATGACACTCCTTATGGAATTCACTAATGCTGCTCAGCCTTGGGGTCAGCTGTCAAATATGGACAGTCCCTTTGCACCCTTTCCTGGACGCTCGCTTTGAATAAGAACCAGACACAGAATTCAGCTCCATAGTAAAGTGAGGGGTTGCAGCCTCTGAGTAACTAACTCTAACAGGGAGGGGGAGAAAAGGCAGCTAATCCCAGGGCCTAATTTGCTTCTAGGAAATAGCTCACCCTCTTCATCCTGTGCCTCCGTGTAGCTCCATCCAGCCAGTGTGTCTCCAAATTTGATGCCCTCTTAAGAAAAATCGTAGAAGATTCAGCGTAAATTAAATAACATTAGATCTGCATTTATCTACCCACACACTAAGAAATATAAAACTTTTCAACTATCAAGTCAACTATCAAATTATTCAGTCTTTGAAATAATTAAGATCCACAAGTATAAATTAAGTCCTCAGGAAAATCTGCAAACCATTTGAGTTTCAAATTTCTCCCACAACCATTTTGCCAGAGTTGCTTTAAAAAACACACACACCACACAAGTAACATTGGCTATTATGTTTGTTTCCTCTAGCAACCCTTCACAGCAGAGGTCCAAAAGACAGTGGGGAATCGGTCAAAATGAGACATATTTATGAAAAAGAAGGAAGAGAAATAAAAAGTAGACAAAAGAAAAAACACGTGAGTCTTAGTAATTGGGGATTGAGTAACCAATGGTACAGTAGGGACTATCTCATATACAAATTATCATCTTCCTGCAAATTGGCCAATCATTCTTGCCCCAAAAGAAGCTCTTAGACTTGTGAGCCCTGATTCCACTCAATCACCCTAAGTAAACTGCTGCCTAAAAAGAAACTAATTTTACCATCCATTTCTACAGACTATCATCTGAATGAGTTCCACTTTTATTCGTGTCTCTATCCAGTAGAAGAAACTTCCTATTTTCATAGCAAAGGTTTTTATTTGGAAGCATATTCACATTTAATTTGGTTTTAGAAAAACCTTAGTGTTATTCAGCATTTGAGCTAGGCTAAGTACGGAGATTCAAAGACAAGAGTATATAACCGGCATACTCATGCTGTGATTGTTCTTATCCAAGAAAAAATGACTGCCCATTAATGCCCTAAGCCAAGAAGTGACCCTAGTGAGCATATAAAGATGAGGTTTTTGTCTTTCCCATATCAGAAAAAAAAAATTTTTTCAACCATCAGGCCCTGGTCAGGTGGCTTAGTTGGTTGGAGCATCATCCTGTACACCAAAAGGGTGCAGGTTCAATCCCTGGTCAGGGTGCATAAGGGAGGCAATGGATCGATGTTTCTCTCTCACATTAGTGTTTCTCTTTCTCTCTCTCTCTCTCTCTCTCTCTCTCTCTCTCTCTCAAAATCAAAACATATCCTCAGGTGAGGATTAAAAATAAATAGCCCAGCCAGCATGGCTCAATTGTTGAGCGTCGACCTATGAACCAGGAGGTCACAGTTCAATTCCCGGTCAGGGCACATGCCTGGGTTTCGGGCTCAATCCCAGTGTGGGGGGTGCAGGAGGCAGCCAATCAATGATTCTCTCTCATCATTGATGTTTCTATGTCTCTCTCCCTCTCCCTTCCTTTCTGAAATCAATAAAAAATATTTTTAAATAAATCAATAATAAAATGTTAAAGCATCAGCACAGTCTAGTAAAGAGACAAAAAACTTTCCTACATTATTTCATTTCATTCTCAAAACCACCATCCTAGGAAGGTGGTCTTGATCCCTTCTTACCAAAGGCACAAACTGAGACCTAGATTCACATGGACACAGCATCCACCCTGAGCCATATAGTTTCTTCTCTGAACCCTCACAGCAGGGCTTACTTGTGAACTATTTATATGACTCATCACATCTGCCTTGCAGGGATGCAGTAGCCAAACCTGGGTGCTGGGAATGCCACAGCCTGCAGTTCGGCTGGGGGTGCTCAGCTGTCAGGAAAGAACTGCTCCAGTGGAGAGAGATACGAGAAAGTATTCTCAGGTGTCACACCATTGCTTTATTACTGCTGTGGGGAGAGAGAGAGAGAAAGAGAGAGAGAGAGAGAGAGAGAGAGAGAGAGAGAGAGAGAGAGAGAATATGAATGAATGGCATTTCTGTGCACAGACCACTGCTGCTTTCTCCAAGCTCCTAGACTCTTGCTTACAAGGGGATTGAGTCTTAACCAGGAAATCAGCTCTTACCAGACTGGTTCCCTATGAGCAGTGAGGAATCCCTACTTCAACTCTTCCTTGTTCTAAAATAGAGATAGCCATTTCTTCCTCTCTAGTGTACCTTTGTTTGGCTGCACAATCCCTGAGATCTTTCTGACCTCAAAAATCCATTAGGTTTTTTCGCAAACATAATAGGAGATTTCTTTTGAGTTGGGGACACTGATCGTCATCGCACTTTTTAAATGAATTTTCAAGGCAGCAAAACAGTGTGAGCAAACTCTAGTTTTAGTACTTAAAGAGAATGAATACGCAGTGGCCATTTGCACAAAGAGCTGAAAATGATTGCAAAGAAATTTGAAGTCATGGCTGTGGCATTCTAGCATAGACATCTAGAGTCTGTTACTCTCTCTTTCACTGGACTGTTAACTCTCGGGCCTTACAGTTCCCTTGGCCCCTGCCTTGTCTTTCTCTCTCTCTTTCTCTGACTTTATTGTAGATCTGAGGAAACGTTTAGTACTAACTAAAGCTGGGTGCTGCCCAGCCTGAGTCTGAAATGCCTGAGAAAGCAGCGCAGATTCCAACTGTAAGACATTCCTTCAACAAGCCTTGGAAACCAGCACCCTGAGGCCGGCAGAGTTCAGAGGGAGCACTTGTAAGTGAGGCTCAGTTATAAACGCCCAAGGAGTGTTTTATTTAGTTTAAACCTGAACTTGAACTTGTAAATGAGTTCCTGGAGAACAACACGGAAAGGCTGATGCAGTAGAACAGGAAGCTGTATTTTAGCTAAGATAATTAACGTCTTTAAAAGAAAGGAAAACCTTCCTTCAAGTATGTGTTTAACTGAACCGCCTTTGGGATGGCACAAGGGGACAATCTGCAAGATTTTTGTGATTGCAGGATCAGAATGAAAATTAATATGTTTCATTTGACCTCATCACCAGGTTCTTATCCATAGGGTGACTTAACAAGAGAAACGGATATTTAAAGAGCCAGTGAACGTCTAACAGCCATCCAATCTGTAATTGTTTTCATTAAAATATAATACTGAAGGTGTGAACCTGTTCCAGATTAGAGCTCTGTGTATGAGTTATGAGTTTGTTCCTAAGTCTCAATTACCAGGAGAGCACTACCAAGTGGAATTTATCTGAAAACAAAGTAACTGATTTTGTTTGCATGCTCGATTTTACAAAACATAGGCTTTTTTTTTTTTATTAAATCCTCGCCCAAGGATATGCTTATTGATTTTAGAGAGAGGGGAAGAGAGAGAAAGAGAGAGAGAGAGAGAGACAGAAACTGAGAAACATTGATGAGAGAGAACATCAATTGGTTGCCTCCTAGATGTGCCCCCACCAGGGATTGAACCTGAAACCTAGGTATGCGCCCTGACTGGAAATCGAACCCACAACCTTTTGGTATATGGGAACAATGTTCCAACTAACTGAGCCACACTGTCCAGGACTATAAAACACATTCTTAAATCTGTCTTCAGTAATCGTTGCTTTTAAGATCTTTACCATCTCTGACATCATTACTAAAAATGGTAAAAATGAATTACATTTTCTGTGTTAATATGATACTACCTCTGTCCAAGAAGCATAGATTCCTGACAGGGAAACCAAGTAGCTCTGCCGATCACATATATTATGAACATGTCCAAGTCATTGATCAGGCCCTCACACTGACTGTTCGTGCTGCGGGAACTTCCATCACCTTGGTACAGCTCCCCACCCCAGTCCCACCAAGCAGCTTCCCACTCACCTCCCCGGGAAATATTCAGGAAGAATCTCATTGTTTGTAGAGATGAATATTGCTTAGCCGTAAATTTAATCTACAAATTTAGAATGAAATAAATCTGAACATAAAAAGCTCTTGCTGGTTCAGCATTAAAAAAAAAAAAAAAAAGTACTGTCATTTGAAACTGCCAGCTCCCCGATGTGGGTTTGTTTTGCAAGTCACGTCTTAACAAAGACAAGTTTTGTTGCCATAAAACCCTAAATCCTGCCACATTTACAGGAGGAAGAGGAAAGCCTGGTTCACCGATCCCTGGTTTGTCGCCTAGAGTTTGGACAGGGCTCGGGGCAGTTATTCCATTTTTAGCCAGGGTGTGGGCTCACGTGAAACCCTGACCCATCCTGTGCTGCCCAGGCCACATCAGTGCTGCCCCTACTTTAGGCCAGTATTTCAAGGTTTTATCTTTCGACATTTATTTCCTCCCCCAAATGCTGTGGTAACTGGTATACTGGGGCCTGTTTTGAGCCCTGAAGTGACAAGGCTAGAACCCAGGTCTCTGACTTGTTCCACGGTCGAGCTCACTGTAATCTCAGTGAGGGATGTGGACAGTTCAGCCCCTGCCAAGGTCATGTCTGCACTGTTAAAGAGAAAGAGGTGACTCCTGGAACCAGTAAAATCAAAAAGCAGGTGTTCAGGCAGGTAATGGAAACACAGAAAGGGGGTCTCTGTAGAACATATCAGAGCAGCTTTGTGGGTGCTGCAGTCCCCCGGCAGCCAGTGACCGGGCTGGGGCTCGAATCCGGCCCCCAACGCACAGCCCAGTGCTGAGTTGAGAGGCAAGTCCCACTATTCATTCTCATTCTCTCTCTCCCTCTCTCTCTCTCCTTGAGAGGCAAGTCCCACTATTCATTCTCATTCTCTCTCTCTCTCTCTCTCTCTCTCTCTCCTCTCATGAATCTGAAAAGTAAGATGCTACAACTTCTGCACATTCTGTCCACATTTTGCCTCCAGGCCTCGGTTCTTTGGCTCAGGACAGAAGCCTTCGATTCCAGCTGCTAAGCGGGCTGGTCATGGTTGAGGTTGAGTGCGTTCTTCCCTTCCTTTCTTAATCCGGTGAATGGAGGAGGAAGGACTGTTGGTTTGTATGGCCTTTGAGGGAGTAGGAGCCTGCCCTAGCTTCTGTGGGGGCTCACACAGGTGGAAAGGGAGACTGGCTTGAAGGGGGTGGGGATGGGGCAGGAAATGGGATTGGAAAGGACAGGAGGAAGGACCCGGGGCAGGGAACAGAGGAGGATGAAAAGAGTAAGAGGCAAAGACCTGTGCCCAGGGCCCTGCAAGGAGGCGCCAGCTGGGGTAGAAATGTCCTAAGGTGGCAGGTGCCATCCAGTGCCTAAGGGCATCTTGGCTGAATAGATTAGTTTGGGGATTCATTTCTGCCAAAATACCGTATCTCCTGTCATCCTGTTGCAGGATGTCTCTGGGAGAATTTTTTAAAGAACTGGACTTTTCACTTCAGTACTATTTTCCCCCTTACTTGACTTCATCTACCTGCACAATCTGAACATTAAATCTACGTGATAGATTTGCTCTGAACCTGAGTCATGTTTGGAAAGAGCTTTTCAGCGTTGGGGGAGGAGCGGGAGCGGGAACAGTCGGGGAATGATTGTTATAATGTGGCCACGCTTTGCTGAGCTCCAGCCGCCACTCCCACGCCGCTCTTTTTAAACAAGAAAGGTTACCTCCCCGGGCCACCATTGGGCCAGCCCCAAGTGTGACTGTCTGCACTTGTTAGACAACAGGCATTTAATTAAAATTGGAATCTGATGTGTAGAAAACATACTTTTTTTTTTCATTTCATAGCTCCCCAGGAAATCATATTCTTCTTCTTCCCTACTCCCCTCAACTCTCCCTGCTGCCAAAGAAAGAAAAAAAGAAAGAAAGAAAGAAAGAAAGAAAGAAAGAAAGAAAGAAAGAAAGAAAGAAAGAAAGAAAGAAAGAAAGGGAAAAGAAAGAAAGAAAGACTAGGGAAAAGATCATTTTAATGTTGAAAATCAAAACGTACAGAGGGCTAGGCTGCCTTCTTTATTTTTGCCTTTGGGGCACACATTAGCCAATAATAAAGCCTGTATTGTATCTTCAGACCAGAGCCAGCTTTTTTATGGGTAACTTCCCATATGGAAAAGGGTTTGTCCCATTTGAGGGCATTAAAATACAGCACTTAATGAATCTGTAACTAAAATCTTTCATCTTACCTTTTGTGCAATACAAGGGGTTACCTAATACCTTCTGATATCTGGTTGGACTTTGTGGAATCAAAAAAATAGAAAAAGAACAAATAATAAACACAAGGCCCGGGCTGAAAAACAAGCCTCGAAGCCCCTCGTTGCGGCATTTCCGTAGAGGAGCCACCGCGCACTGTCTGGGCTCCGCCCAGGGACCGGCAGGGCCATGGGTCCAAGCCGATAGGCCCTCCAGACGATTCCATCGGTCCTTGTCCCCTTAATCTCCACGCTGCACCTCAGATCTCAAGCAGCGTCCGTGGCGCGGGCTCACTTTAATGGATAGAATCTATTTTTCATGAAAAAGCAGGAAATAAGCTGTCTCTTTCATAAAAAGATTTACAAAATGTAATCATTGTTGAAATATTCCCTTTGAACTGCCGTGTCCACGGGGGTCTCCGGCTCCCAGAGTCCTGCTTCATTAGAACCCCTCACCAGCGGCTCCAGAAGGCAGGTACACTGGTGGTGCCGCTTTGATGTCTTGAATGAATGAAAGAAAAGCACAATAAAAAAGAGCTGTTGATCAAGCATAAAATACTCTTTAAGCTGACAGAATAGCAGCGTTAACACACCCTAAGCTGCTTTTAGTTTTTCCCTTTTTTCCTCACATTTTCCTGTGCTTTGTGTACAGTGGGGGTTTGTATTTTATAAGAAGTCTCTGATCTATGTAGTATGCCATTCACTAACAAAAACCAAAATAGGATTGTTTCTGTCCCACTTGGTTGCCTGACGACTCCCCCCTCCCACCTCCCCGCTCCCTTCTCCCTCTCACCCCGCTTCCAAGGCATGCAGTTTAGCCTTGCAAGGCAAGGACCCAAATGCCTTTCATAAACTTGAGCCAGTTCCTTTTGTGTGGTTGGTTTCACCGCTCTGATTTTAATACCGCAATTAAAGACAGATTTTTATTTTCTCAAGAACTTTCTCTCTTGCAACTGGGGAAATGGAACTGACGCAGCTGCTACTTTTAACTAAGAAATTATATCATTAAGTAAGAGAAAGCCGCCTTGTTGAGCGATGACTTTCTAAAGGCACTGGTCAGACTTGGGTCTCATGTGGACCGTCGGCCCTGTGCACGTGTTTTAGTGAGAGAGCCCATCCACCCTGGCTCTCTGGTTTCCGGTACTTGCCTCTACCCAGGCATTAGCTCAGTGAATCCCCACAAAACCCAGTAAAGTTGTGATCTCCATTTCACTGAGTTTCAAACTGAGACACAGGCATGCTAACTAACTTGCCTAGGATCACTTAACAGCTAGTACATAACAGTGCACTAGTTAAATGATGGGACTCTGTTAACTGGAACTCCGGAGCCCTAGCTTTTACCACTATGCATTCAGCCCTCCAGTAGGTCTGCAGAGCAAGTGTGAGTGGGCCAGCAAGCACTCTTTAATTCAGACGTCTTCCGTTTACATTTGATGAACATAGAAAGGGAGACCAAAAACAACGTACGCTAGGACAAGTTGGAATATGGTGAAGGAGTCAGACTTTGGAACAACAGTCAGAAAATTGGATTGTGTGTGCACTCTCAAGGTTTGGAGGTGCTGGATGGCTTATTGGGGAAAAGATTAGTGTTTTCCTGTCTTGAGGTTTGAACCGAAAGGAGGCCTTGGCCGGGAGCAGCACGGTCACTCTCCAGGGAGCAGTGGTTTGGACAACTCCTCTATGCTTGTAGTAAGCAGGCAGCCGTCCATGTTACAAAACCATCGCACATGCTACCGCCGCAGTTGGCTGCAGTTGGCCCTGTTGCAACAGCTCTTCAGTCAGAACCTCCTGGGGTGCCTCGGGGAAACCTGTGTCTCTCTAGGGAGAGCTCCTGTCACGGGGAGACATGGACGCGTGGCCTGAGCATGGACGTGGCACAGCCATGCTAGAAGTCACCCGTCTGCAGGCCTTCTGGGGCAGCTGGCACCAGGTCGGGAACCCTGGAGACAGGCTGTTTCTTCCTTCCTTTACTCAACAGTATTAAGTGCCTCCTCTGTGGCAGCCACAGGGCAAGACACTGGGGACGCCCCGTGCAAGAAGGTAGTTTTCTTGGGAAGAAAAACAGGTAATTGCAGTTCAGTGACTGTGACAGAGGTACACCTTGGGACGACAGGCCTAGAGCAGTGGTCAGCAAACTGCGGCTCGGCAGACCGCAGCTTGCGAGCCACATGCGGCTCTTTGGCCACTTGAACATGGCTCTTCCACAAAATACCGACTTCTGAGCACGGGCCACAAAGTTTCAATCGCACTGTACGTGCACGCCTGCACGTGGTATTTTGTGGAAGAGCCACGCTCAAGGGGCCAAAGAGTCGCATGTGGCTCGCGAGCCGCAGTTTACCAACCACGGGCCTAGAGAAAGACCCCTTGGAAGAAGGGACTGCTAATCTGAGAGGCGCAGGACTAGCAAGTGTTAACAAAGCCAAGGAGAGGGGCGCAGCTGTGCCAAGGCCCAGCAGGGAGAAGGCATTTGGCTTTGGGGGATCTGAAAGAAGTTTAACAGCCCAAGTGCTGAGTACAAGCGGTGAAAAGATAAGGCCACAAAGGTAAGCCCGGCCAATCACAGCCCATTAATGGTTTAATAGTTTCCTGTACAATAAACAAGTCTTGGTTTAGTGTTATTGAAAACAGGGCTTTCTTTAATTAACAAAATCAGACAAGAAAAATGACCGCAGAGATCAAAGCCTGTGGCTGGCAGTACCAATAACTGACACCTGTGTACAGCATGTCACCTTTTTAAGAAGAAACTAGTGTAAAAAAAACCTCTTTCCTCTCCTGTAGTGCAGACTGGTCCTCACAGCGATCCTCTGAGCCCCAGGACACACAGCTCCTTGAAGTCGCACAACTAGTCCATGGGAAAAGTGGGACTCCGTCCTGGGTCCCTCAGACATTGATGCTCAGCCTCATCAGTTAACATCTATATATATAAAAGCCTAAGCGATTGAACAACCAAACGACCAGTGGCTATTAGGTGCACTGACTACCAGGGGGCAGATGCTCATTGCAGGAGTTGCCAGCCCCAATCAGGGCCGGCCAGAGGGAGGGAGTACAGGAGGTTGGCTGGCTGCAGGAGGTTGGCTGTGGGAGCGCACTGACCACCCAGCCAACTGGGGGGGGGGGGCAGGGCGGGACAGGGACCCCCACCCATGCACGAATTCAGGGGCAGACGCTCCAACCAGTAGGTTAGCTTGTTGCTGGGGTCCGGCTGATCGGGACTGAGCGAGATGGGCTGGACACACCCTGGAGCCCTCCGGTGGTCCCTCTCTGGCTGGCCAACCTCTCACGTTCCTCCCCAGCCCAATCATGCAGCAGTGGGGTCCCTCGGCCTGGCCTGCACCTTCTCAAAATCTGGGACCCCTCGGGGTATGTTGGAGAGCCAGTTTCGCCCAATCCCACAGGCCAGGCCGAGGGACCCCACTGGTGCACGAATTCATGCACTGGGCCTCTAGTAGGTTTATAAAGATCCCAGTGTGAGGCAAGCAGGATACCAGCACATTGAAGGACATAGTCTAAAAGCCAGCACCTTTTTTCTGAACAATGCCTTAAGAGCAGGCACCCTGCTCTTATTGTACTCCTCATTTCCCCGGAGTTCGCCACATGCACAGCACCGAGCACATAGTAGGACTTGTTGAATGAGTGAAGAATAATGCTCCAAACTGGTGTATGCTAATGTGAGAAGCCAGAAGTATACTCTGAGGCCCTGAGCATTCCCATTGTATTGGAAGGGGGCCGGGAGGCTACCAGGCTTTAGGCTGATTTGCCAAGGACAACTCATTTGGACTAAACAGTGGACTTTAGCTCATCCAAACAAGAGCAGGAAGCCAAAAATGACTAACTGGATTAGCGTGACCCAGCGGAGATGGAATCTCCTCAAGAGAGAAGTCAACATGGTGACCACAACTCACGCAGCGCTGGTCGGATGCACACTGCTTGGTGGCTGAGGGAGAGCTAGGCCTGCTGGGGGGGCCTGAGAGTGGAGGGAGTCGGGGCAGAGGCCTCTCGGGTGTGAATGTCCTTAAATAACCCACCTGGCCTGGAGAAGAAAGCGGAGTGTCACACCCAGTTCTGGATTCCACATTAACAACCTCCTTCCGCAGTGTTCAACTTTGCCCTTGAGGTCCTTTGTTTAACTTTTTAATTTGCAAAACAGATTCTGCTGGGTCACAGTCTGTTCCGTCTTCCCCACCCCACACCCCACCCCCACCAGCACCCTCTCTCTTTTTTTGGTTAAAGTAAAATATAGCTATCTCAAACAGACTTGTATTTCCTTCTGTTGCTAAAATATACATCCGGCCCTGTGAGTGAAAAGGGTTCATAACAGACCTTTAAAAAAGTTGTTATTTGAATGTTTGTTGTTACTAAGGAGTCGAGTCTTCCCCCAGCAACCTCATGACCAAAGAAAGGAAAATAGCCTCAGTTTCCTAATTGCTCTCCATGCGGCACAAGAAGGAAAGCGCCGGCCACTGTCGAAGGCACCTACTACCATTTCAGGCTTCCTGTTTCGGATGCAGCCGGATAGATTTTGTTTATGGTTCATAAAACCTGACTACTGTGAATAGTCCAGAATTCTGGCAGAATGGGATCCGAACTTTCATGGAGCTGTAAATTAAGGGGCGGGAAGTGTGACAAAACTCCTTAGAGAATGGTGAAAAAAAAAGTCGCGCTGCAATGGTTAAATGAAATTTTATAAGCACATTCAGTGTGGAGCTGTTTTGCATTACATGAGTTGAATACCTTAGAGACGCCACATCTGCAGGCACTTTATTAAATCCTTAGTCAGCACTTTCCAACCTGATGAGATTACTTCTTCATTTGACTGGAGAAAAGGAAAGCTGAGCTCTGGTCCTGGACTGCAGATTTCTTTTGATGTTTCACCTTGAAAAGGGGGAGAGGACAGTTCCCCCCTATAATCCCCCCAGCACATCCCAAACTGGAGGAACTGTGAATGTCACAGAGCTATTTTACTTACCCGGAGCCTTTGTGGGAGTGTGGATTTATGGACTTCAAAACAACTGTAGCAGAGTGTTCCCCAGGAAAACATAGATCAAAGCCCCGTGTTTACTTCCTTAATGTAAATGTATCCAGATAACATCATCCTATATTGTATTGCAATATTAGGACTCACTGCAGATAAGGGACAGAGATTCCTTTGTAGTTCGTCTGGATACAGTAGGTTAGATGAGGGGCTATAAAAAGTATGAAGGCAGAACCCGTAGGAAACCGAAGCTGATGTCAGTAAACAGCTGAGGACGATTTTTTTACTCTCCATAAATGAATTTTGTTTAATGTGGCAACATTTTCCTAGTGGTTTCCTACTCAACCCCAACAATTTAACAATCTCCAATTTCTTTCATATTTTTCTTGTATGACCCAAGAAGAACATGCTCAGAATTGTTCTTCAAGGAATGTTTTGAACCTTGCAGTGCTTGCATAATGAATTTTACAAGAAAATGTCACAAGAGAAAATGGCTTTTTCCAATCATGGAGGTTTATAGAAATTGGGTGGCTTATAATGAGTGCAACTATTACACTCATTATAACAGAATTGGGGGTATTTTCAGCTACAAACTGATCATGAGGAAATTCGGGAGTATGCATGAATATTTATGATGATGATGATTATCATAACTGTTTATCTGCCATCTCTGCAAACAAAGGATTTAATCGGAATCAGAGACCTATTTCAAAAAAAAAAATTATCTGTATGGTTCCCCTAACCCAGCCCCCTTTCCATTCTGGAAAGCCTTGGTCAAGTAGCGGGTTAATTGTCATGAAGATTAGTGTGATGTTGAAATAAGTACTAATGGTCAAATTACAGGAGTGAAAAAGTTTAAGAATAGGTTTTGGTTCGGGCCTGAAAGGGTTAATTAAGTTTTTTTCACGGCTTATTAAAGACCCCCAACCCAAGCCTTCAGGAGTCATATTGACACCCCACCACAGGGCAACTCGCTCCTCTATTGACATGTTGCTGGTCTGAGCACAATAGCCTTCTGTGTCTGCAAATCATTGCTAAAATCATCTCAAGGAAAAAAAAAGTTTGAAAGCTTTAACGTTAGACAAAAGCCCAAGAGCTGCAGTGCGCAGCTCAAAACCCCAGAGTCAGCAACTTCTATTGATTAAAAACTAACCTTTAAAGTAACTCTGAGAGTGTGTGGTTAGCATTTAAATTTAAACATGTCATGAGTTGATTTGTGTTACTGAATACCAACTCAAAAGGAGTAACATTCACATCGCTTTTTTTTTTCTAATTCCCTTAAGCAGCTAAAGTATTTCATGAAATGTCAATAGGGCAAAAAGAAAAAGGGGAGGGGGGGGGCACTGCGGGGCCTTGTAGTTTTCTTTCCCATGCAAATATTCACCCCCCAAAAGAAAAGTGTGGAGAGCGAAACACAATAATTAGTCCTTTGTCTAACTTTCCCAAGTGCCAGAGAAAGACAGATTAATTAAATATACAACGGTGTTGGTTTTTGGAGTGGGGGTCCTGCTTGCTGTGTAGGTCATAAATTAGGCAGAATAAATACTTCAATGTGTTTGCAGTGGGCCTGCTACGTCAGAGCCACTGGAAGGTTGGTGGGAGGAGAGCAGAGGGTTTCTTGCTAATGATAGTCACGTCTGGGTCTGTCTGGTTGCTCTTAGCAACCAGACATGATGTAACACCAGGATGAACTTGAACTTGGGGGACTTGAAAAGAGAACAATAGACCAGAGCAATCAATAAAGCCTATTTCAGTGAAGGATTACAGAGCTGCTCTGGGGTAACCTTGTCGGCAAGGCACACTGAATAGTAAGATGTGTGAAGAAAACTTTTTCCCCCTGCTTTGCTTTTTAAGAGAAGTGCAGAGGCACTGCAGATTTTTGTAGTGCGCTGAGGTTGCATCCAGAAACTGTGGTGTGGAAAACTGCTCCCCCTGCTGACTCACCGGGTCCCAGGCGTTGGCTTCCAGAACTGCCAACACTGTGTCAAAGTCTGGAATTTCACAACTGACTGAGAAAGTGTGCGAACAGAAATTGTGAGCGTTATTTGTGGCACCCAAAGTTGGACACTGTTTTGTTGAAGAGAGGACTCGGCTCTAAGGTGGCTGGGAGGCAGCTCCTAGGAGAGCCTGCTAAAAAGACAGTTTGGAGTCTGCGTGGCTCTGCTCCCTCTCTCCCTCGCCTTTCTTTTGTCCAGCTAGATTTAGGCCGTGTGCATTTGCCAGGATGATTTCCTTTCAGGACACAAGAGGCCTTATTGTCTTCCTCAAAGCATGTGGTCAGAGAATAACATCTCAAAGTATACAGGATGAGTGGCTTTTCGGTTCGGGTTTAGGTTTTTTCAAGTGCTCTGGAAATCAAAGGTGACTTGTGTGACCAGGAAATCTTATACCAACCTCCACGTAGCTATCATTTTGCCATTTATCCTGGGGTTCAAACGAGTCCTCACTTTACCTAATTGAATCTCTTGGATACAAATGAGCCTCCATCTGACCGGATCAACCCCAATGTAACCCTTTCTTGATCCTGTCAACTCAGAGGTTTTAGAAGCATTCACTTTCGCTAGAAGTTGATGACGTTTCTGTGAATAATGATAAATGTGGTGAATTTGACCAGGGTATCTCTAGAGAAAAGTTGGCAAAAGCCATGTACTTTTTTATTTCACTTGAGAAACTGACTCTGATATTAAACTGTAATTGGTCACTTTGTTGAGCTTACAGAGAAAGACATGCCAGCATATAAAGGGAGGTATAACCAGACTATTGCCCCAAACTAACCACCTAAGATTTATGAGAGAAAATGGTAACTGGGTCCAGCAGGCATAGGGAAGGCTCTAAATAAATGTTGAATGAACAAAATATGAATGCGAGTTATGCATTCCCTTGGCACATCCCAGTAACTAATAGGGTGAAATTTTGATTATTGTATGTCATTTTTGAAGCCATTGTTTTAGACATGCTGAGCAGGAAGGAGTATTTCACATCATCAAATCTACCTCATGCACATAGAAGGAAACTGAGTATAAGAGAGATGCTGTGACTTGTCCAAAACCACCCAGGACTCTCAGTATAGCATTTTTTCCATTTTGCCTCCACTTATTCTTATATCACTATTTTTAAAATTTTTTCAATTACAGTTTACTTTCAGTATTATTTTGTACTAGAGGCCCGGTGCATGAATTCGTGCATGGGTGGGGTCCCTCGGCCTGGCCGGTGACCGGGGCCGATTGGGGCCATCTCGCTGGGGGCGTGGGGGGAATGCGGGAGGTTGGCCGGCCACAGGAGGTTGACTATGGGAGTGTACTGACCACCAGGGGGCAGCTCCTGCATTGAGTGTCTGCCCCCTGATGGTCATTGCACGTCATAGCAACTGGTCGACCGGTTGTTCGGTTGCTTAGGCTTTTATATATAGACTAGAGACCCAGTGCATGAAATTCATGCACGGGGGCGGGGGGGGGGAGTTCCCTCGGCCCAGCCTGCACCCTCTCCAATCTGGGACCCCTTGAGGGATGTCCTACTGCCCGTTTAGGCCCAGGATCGGGCCTAAACGGGCAGTCGGACATTCCTCTCACAATCCAGGACTGCTGGCTCCCAACCACTCGCCTGCCTGCCTGCCTGCCTGATTGACCCTAACCGCTTCTGCCTGCCAGCCTGATCAGTGCCTAACGGCTCCACTGCCAGCCCAATTCCCCCTAACTGCCCTCCCCTGCAGGCCTGGTCCCCCCCAACTGCCCTCCCCTGCAGGCCTGGTTCCCCCTAACTGCCCTCCCCTGCAGGCCTGGTCCCCCCCGACTGCCCTCCCCTGCAGGCCTGGTTGCCCCCTAACTGTCCTCCCCTGCAGGCCTGGGTCCCCCCCAACTGTCCTCCCCTGTAGGCCTGGTCCCCCCCAACTGCCCTCCCCTGTAGGCGGGTCCCCCCCAAACTGCCCTCCCCTGCTGGCCATCTTGTGTCCACATGGGGGCGGCCATCTTGTGTGTTGGAGTGATGGTCAATTTGCATATTACCTCTTTATTATATAGGATATATATAGATAGATAGATAGATTAGTTCCAGGTATACATCAGAGTGGTTAGGCAATCATCTACTTTACAAAGTATTCCCCATCAATATTTCCAGGACCCACCTGCACCATACATAATTATCACAGTATTATCGACTAGATTCCCTTTGCTTTATTTTACATCCCCATGATTGTTTTGTAACTGCCAATTTGTATTTCTTACTCCCTTCACCTTTTTCACCCAGTCCTTCTCCCCTCTGACAATCACCAGTCTGCACTCTGTGTCTGTGAGTCTGTTTTAATTTTGTTTATTTATTTTGTTCTTTAGATTCTACATGTAAGTGAAATCATGTGGTATTTGTCTTTCTCTGACTGACTTATTTCACTGAGTATAATACCCTCTAGGTCCATCCATGCCTCTCAAGTGCTAAGATTTCATTCTTTTTTATGGCTGAGTAGTATTCCATTAAATATATGTAACATAGCTTTTTTTTTATCTATGAGTCTGTTGATAGGCACTTGGGTTGCTTCCATATGTTGGCTGTTGTAGATGCTGCTGCAAAGATAATAGAGTGCATAAAGGAGTTCATTATTCTTATATCACCGTTGATCATCTGTGCCTCTTAAGAGAATGCAGCAATAACATCTTCGGTGCCTATATCTCATTGAATAAATGCTGTGAAAATCATCAGAGGAGACATTCATCACCACATGAAACCTCTCCCCTCACCGATTCTTCATTTGATCAACTTTTCTTTGTTGAAAACCTTCTATTGCAGGCACTGTACTAGGCACTGAGGACCCAATGAAAAACAAGGTGATCCAGTTTCCTGCCCTTGTGTAGCTGTCCTCACCAGACTATAAAACCATATGTGTATTTCAAGTGGACATAAATACTTTATTTTGTAGGACACACTCTGAACGTTAGCAAACCCCAATGGAGACACTGAATTTCAATTTTAGAGGAGTAAGATCAGTTTCAGTGTCTCAAGATTTACTACTGTTTGTGGCTCCTTTACTTTTTCCATGAATCCCCCCTTTATCCCTTACAGATCCTGATTTCACAGTTGGGAGGACAACTTGTAAATATATTATTTTCTACATTGAACCTCTAATTGCTCTTTTCCTTTTCTCTTCCAGTCCTGGTACCTGGGATAAAAGTCGAAGTGTCCCACCATCCACCAGACAGACCACCTGACCCCTTCTCAACTCTGTAACATGGACGCATCCTCAACCCAGCGCGGTTACAACTTCACTGTCAGGGGAAGGGGAGAATCAAATCAACTTGTACATGGAAACAGCGAGCATTATGGTCAAACAGCAAAGGCCATAACCTTTTGGGATTTTTTTTTAACTACTTTTGGGACTGTTGTAATTTTCTCATATGGTGCTGGAAATGGCTGGGCTTTGTAACATATGAAGTGTTTTCATGGTGGCGTGAGCATCAGGTGATGTGGCTAGAGGAGGTCTACCCTTGCTCACTGACTTCCATTGTAACACACTTTCCTTACGGAGCCTGGCCGTTTCACAGTATTCCATGAATTTACCCACACAGGTGTGAGCCTCCGGGAGCAATCAGGAGGCACATGGAAAACTAAATCTTTTGTAGTAGCTGAGATCTGCAATATATAACTTACGGGACAGTCAAAGGGCAATGTTTTTCTGTAACATATTGGAAAAAGAAAATGCAGTTATGTTCCTTTTTTCCTTTTTCTGTTAGCTTGGTTTGGTTCGGCAGTCAGCAGTTCAATCTATAACATGGCCCTCAAGGACAGTGAACCCACTCACATTGCAGAACAATTCCGAAAACGGCAAACTACTACTATTCAGTTTTGTAAAAGTTTTGAAATGCTGCACTTACGTTAAAAAACAACAACATTTTTTCAACAATTTCAACAATGACACACAAATTCACATGGAAATGGGGAAGATGGTCTGTTTTGACAGAAACTGACAGGAATCAATCAAAACAATCGAATTTTGAATTGAGTAAAGTGCAATTTCATTGGATAGCTAAATATCTTTGTAAGATAGAGATTGTTGAAAATTCTATTTTTGTTTTTCAAGTCCTTCCACCCCAGGACTCTAAATTATTGGGGTAAAAAACAGCCTTGCAAGAAAAAGGGGAGCTATTTTTGCTTTTTATGTTTTTTATTGTTAAACTTGTATCCCTTTAAAAACTGAAGGAAAATTTAAAAAAAAAAAAACAAAAAAACAAATCTAATGGTGCTTTTACCACAATATGTTAACTACATTAAATGCTAATTAATTATTTTCTGTTATCAAAGCACATAAGTAAAATGAAATCATGGTATCTGTTAATTTCATAAGCTAGAAGTCACTATAACGGATTATGCCAATTCTGAAAATTTTTACATGTATCCGGCAACATAGGATTTATCAGTTATCAGACACTTCATTGTACCAGAGATTGTCCACAAATTTTAAAGACCTTTGCGCCCCTGAACTGGGCTATGGGAAAAATCATAATAATAATGAAACCAATACTGACACAAATGCTGGTGCCCACTCAGATCAAGGGTACTTGTTAGGGAAAAAAAAAGTTTGCACCCCCAAATGTCCTGTATCTTATGTAAAAAAACACACAAAAAAAGACAAAAAAAATAATAACAAAAAAAAGTGCAAGTGATTTTTCTACCAGACAGTGAAGCACCCCTTTGCTTCCCATGCAACTTCCAGAAGATTTCCTATACTATACATATATATACGTTCTGGTTGGCAAGCCCTGCTGATCAGAGAAAGTCTCTGCATGTTCTAGTGTTAGTAACTAATTTTTATATAGTTAATGTAGGATAAAGTAGAGTGCATTAAGACACAATATTGTAATCCCTACTCTAGGCACTTGCCTTTAAACTATGTTTTCCAGCCCTTCAGAAGGGTTCTACTACTGTCCTATACAATCAAGTAACTGAAATTCTTGGGAAGACACTTTGCTCCTCATCTTTCCCCCCCAAAACAATGTTGTTTTGTTTTGTTTTTTTTCCTTAATTTGCACGAAAACAAAAATTCCATATCAATGTGCCTTGCCCTGGATAGCGATTATTTGTGGAATTGTTGCACATGCTCCTCTATTGAAAGGGGGTTTTCCCTAGTCAAGCATTTGGAGACACTTTTTGTAAATGTGACTTTTATGTCAGCCATTGTCAGTTTCAACATCTAGAACTAAATAGAGAGTTAGTCGTTCCGCAGATAGGAGTAGTCTTTATTGTCCTCTGTGGTCAGTGGCAGTGCTATTCTGAGATCTGTAGATGCTTAGAATATCAGTATTTTGGATGTTGCTGCATTTTACAATTTATTTGGAGTCTTCCTTTATTTCCCCCAACCCCAGATATATGAAAATATGCAATACCTGCTTATATCGTGTAGAAAAGCTTAGCGATGATTAATTTTTCTTTTATTTTTTTTATTTGACCAAAGTCGGTGCTGCACTTGACGCAGTGTGTTTTGGGTGTTTGTCTTTGTACTTTTGTTGTGATTTTTGAATGCACGTGCGCAGGAAGGGCTCCTCTTAGAGAAGCAGTCAAACTGTGAAGCACTAAGCTGACCCTGCTTCAAGCAATTTTGTTTTTACAACTGTTCCTTTCACAAGCAAGCCTTAAAAAAAAAAGACAACTTCCTTTTTCTTCAGCTCCCACACCCCATTTTTCTTAGCAGACTGCAGTCAATCCACATTCAATAAAAAGTATATAATGCCCATTTTTATATGCACGTTTTTAAACTTCCAAGTTCTGAAAATTGTTTACTGGTTATCTCTATTTAAGGAAAAAAAAATAAAATAAAACATTTTGGATTTTCATATGTGTCTGATAAGTGGTTGAATAGTCGTTTGGCGCTGTTGTATGGTGTGGTTGTCAGTATATGGTGTCACTTCCTATAGCCAGCCAGCATACTTTGCCTTCCCCCTATAGCACTTAGCTGGGCATTACTTTATTATGACATATGTGCACTAAAAAAAAGAAAAAAGGAAAAAAAAAAGAAAAAATAGCAGCTTTCAGTGCTTCACAGTGAAGGGAAAAAGCCTAGACAAACATTTTGTCAGAACCTTGCAATAAGCCAAGGTATTACCAGTAAATTGGTTGTATATACAATAAAATTGCACCCTTTTTTTAAAAACAAAACAAACTAAGCAATAGTTTGGGCAGTTTTAGTTGTTTTTAGTGAGCATGTTGTAGTCATGACTGCAAAGAGAGAGAATAAACTGCCCACTCAGAAGATATGTAATTTGTATTGTTGTATAGTTTTATTGATTACACTGATTTATTCTACCCTATTTTATAATGCAGGACTTTTGTAATGTTGTTTAAATGAGGAAAAATTTCTGTCAAATTAGCCTAGTGAAACTTCCAATTGTTCATTATAAAGGCAGCGTTCATAGAATTGCTTTCTTTCTCCCCGGCCCCGCCCCCTTTGGGAACTGGATTTAAGTTTAAAACTTTCCTGTTTCCTTTTTGTTGTAAGTATTTAAATACAGTTATTTTTTTCTCTCAATGGTATGGAATATTCCTATGCTTGAGAAGTATAGGTCTACTGAAAAACCATTGTAAATGGACGTTACAGGTATGCTGTATTTTTTGAAGGTATTTTGTTGTATTAAGTTTGATGAAGCTAAAATTAGGGAACTCTGAACAGATTTGCAGGAAGAAAATGTTTTAAAGGCTTTAAAACATTAGGGAGGCAGTCTAGGGTGAAAATGAACAGGGGTTAAGTATTAAATACACTAAGTTACATTTTTGTTCCTTTCATTGTCCAGAAAGCAGCAGGAAACTGTAGTTCAGTGGTGATCAAGCAGGAAAAGAAGCAACACCCACCGTCCGCGTGTTTACCTTGTTAGAGTAGAAGCCCAGAAAGACCTTTGAGGAAGGCGTGGGGCCCGTGGGACCGGGTGTGTAGACTGACAGACAGACAGACAGACAGACAGACAGACGGAGGGCTATCGGCATTGGAAGGCCTCGCCCTCCATTCAGAGACATATTTCAATGTTTTCTCTTCCGTCACATGGCATTAACAATATTGGCAAAGATAACTTCCTCAAGTCACTCTCCTTTTTTTCCCCCTTTGGGAACTTAAGTCAGAGGCACAAACACTAAATCCAAATAGTTTTCTACCTACTTTTTTTTCTGGCCGCCCCCCCCTGCCACAAAAATGCGCCTCTTCTGATCCCTCCCACCACTCTGCCATCCCCGAGGCTTTTTCTTTCCTTTGAGATCTGAACTCACTTTTCCATTTCTTCACACCCCGGCATGAACAGCTATTTAGTACCAGCTCCTCCCCACCCCCACCCGCCCCTCAGTCAGGCGCGGGCTGCCGGGCATCTGCCCCAACACCTGTGCCCTCCACTCGGACAGTCCAGTGAGCAGGGACCCCGCCTCTCAGAGGCGTGGCACTCAGCCCGCCCTCGGGCATCTGCAAATCCTCTGGGGAAGTTGCTCCTGCCCTTTCAAGCTCATTCCCACAGGCCTTGCACCCTGTAGTCCCTGTCAGAAAGTACTGAGGAAATCTGGATTAAGAAAAGCATTTCTCCCTTGGGATTCTCTGGGGGGAGGGTTTCTGAGAATGTAATTTAATGTACTTCGCATCATGTCTCTGGAAATACTTTGTCGTCCATACTGGTGGTGGTGGTGGTGGTGGTGGTGGTGGTGGTGGTGGTGGTAGTTTCTCTCTCTCTTTCTATGTCTCTGTCTCTTTCCTTCATTTCTCTCTCTTTTTTTTCTGGTAGCAGGCCTCCCATAGAACAAATTGCAAACACACTGACATGGTCACGTAAGGAGAGCTTCAGTGGCACCTCACCCCCCTCCCAGACCCGTCCTTGGCCGGTCTCAGTCTCAGAAAGCGGCCCTGCCCACAGGCAGAGCTTTCATTCCCATTGGCTCCCGAGGCCAAGTTCGTCCTGAAGTCAATGCATGTATTTACCATTTGACAGCCAACCCACTCTGCCTTCTCCACGTCCAAGGCTGTGCATTCGTCTAATTAGTGTCATGTCTGTTTTCCTTTCATTTTTCCCAATAAAAAAAAAAGCAGTGGGATGAAAATTGCTTTGATATATAGCAGGTAACATTGAAGCTATTCCATAGCACTTAACTGTAGTGAATTCTGTGTCACCAATTCTGAAATCAATTTAATGTTTCATGCAAATCCATTACATGGTGCTATTACAGGCTGACAAAATGATTTACACCAATGTGACAACTTGGGCTCAATTCACTCTGCTTTCCAACAGTGTAAATGCATAGCAGTGTTTATCTGCATGACAACTATGCACTAATCTGTCTGAAAAAAAAAAAAAGAACTATATCAACTTTGGTATCTACTTTCCGTTTACTTCAATCCTTGCCTTTTTGGTCATTGTTATAATGCCAGCTTTAGGACAGAAAGAATTATAAGAAAACCAGCATAATACCTGATATATTAAAATGTAGTGCCTGTGAAATCTGTATTATATTGCTCTTCTGAAGTAAGATTTTTCTACACCGGTAGCCTTCGCTGTCAGTCAGTCAGGACCTTCTGGTATAGGTGATGTAAAATACCCGTACAATATTAATGCATGCTACTCCATAATGCTTAGTGAACTGTATGAATATTACTCAAAGTTATGTTAGTCTTTTTTTTCTGACTTGGTTCTTGTCAGCTAGGTTTAAAGGTATTTCACTGAGAACGCAAATTCTGTCTTTTCTTGATTTCGACTGTTTTCAGTATTTTGGAGGTATACATTTACTTAAATTCAGTATTACTTGTGTTTTTGTTTTCGTTTTTTGTTTTCTTTTTCTTTCCTAGGGGACAGGCATGGGTGTTTGATTTCAGAAATCAGGCCCTGGCAAGACTTTTGTCTAAAAACGACGGTTTCTGAATTTCAAGAACTGCTGCAAACACCCTCTTGCGGACATTTCCAGGAGAGGGGCGTTCTGCTTGCCCGCCGCCGAAGCTCCGCTCACCCGAGCGTTTTCTTAGTGGACAGTGCTCAGCCAGGTACCCATGCTTGATCCGTCGTCACACCAGACTTCCTCATATGAAAAGGAAAAAAAAAAAACGAAAAAAAAAATTCTTTAAGAAATCACTTGGCTAGTTTTATGCACAGTTGCAATATTTTCTTCAAAAATAAAACTGTACAAACTTTGGGCCCGATTCATAAGAAAAAGACATTTGCTATTAACACGGGATTTTTAAAATAGACTTTTTTGGTCTCCATTTGAAAGTATTTTCCAAATTAAATAAATTTCATCGCATTTTTTTCCTAAATGAGTACCCACCTGTGTTTTATGCCCCAAAGGGCTATGAGGGGAACAGGAGAGTGGGGAGCAGATACCAGAAACGCCCAGGGAGATGAGGGTGACACCTAGACCCGAGCAGAAGGGGTGGCAGCGTGTGCCAGGCAGCACGGGTTTCACATGTGGACTCCTATGCTGTTTAATTTAAAAAAAAACCTAATTTCCAAAATGTGTCATCACCAAGTCCTACTGTGTGAACTTTTCTATTTTTAATCCCTGAGGACAATAATGTCCAAAAAATCAGGCTGTTTTTCCTGCTGTTTTTATGCTCCACTTCTCAAAATAACAAAAGTTTTTGTTTTCCCTTTGATTCTATTTGTTATTTTTATTATTATTGTAGTAGGAGTCTATAAATTAGCACTTTAAAAAAACACACACACACACAAAAACCATCTCAACCCACGGTCGCAAGGCCACTGGCTCCTTGGGGATGGAGATTTGAGAGCTGCCAGCTTCATGCTTCTGCCCTCCTCTCAGATGGCATCGCTGAGATGCTAACTAGCCCTAGGGCTAGAGCTTCATCAGGTTCTAGGAGGTCCTCAAGGAAGACTTTCAAAGGCAAACACACACTCCCCCTTCCCCTACAGCCATGACCTCTAACCCGGAACAGAGTTCACTGGGGACTTTTCCTACCCCCTTGGAAATCTGTCCATTCAAGATATCTCGGTTTTACATTTCAAATTGGAGGGGAGTGGGGGGATGGAACACTTCCAATGATAAGAGATCCGTTGTGAAACTGAACACTCCCGTGTTAATAACTTGGTTTGACATTTGTTTTTATGAGCCGGGCCCCCTGTGCCTCTAGATTACTTGTATTGACTTTCATAGTTAGCCTTTTAGTTTTACTGTGTTCTGTGAAAATTTGTAATTGGTTGAGAATCACTGTGGGCGTCCATTCTTATTCAACTAAATCTCCACAGGTTTTTGAGCTGGTGTGGATTAGATTAACTCTTGTATTCAACCATTAGTGCTACCACCTTCTCACATTACAATACAATTACTGGAAGCAAGTACTGCATTTCCTATGCAACAAAAAAGGAAAAATAAAAAATTGCTAATGCTATGGAAACTGTGTCATCATTTGCTTTCAGTCATGCCTGGGTGGTGGTATCTGAGTGCCAGTTATGGGTGTGGATCGAGGTTCCCCCGGAAGACTGGTCTTTCTGCACCGTGGAGTTTGTGTCATCCTTGATGGATGTCAGGCACATGACACCCTTCCCAGAGCTCTGATGGGCAATAATGTTGGTTCTTTCACCTACTTGGACAAATACAGGACTTTACACTCGCATAGTGCTTAGTATGTGCCTGATACTGTTCTGAGTGCTAAGATGCCGTGTAAGGAGTCAGGAATGAGTAACTGTAGGATACAGCTGGGGGAACAAAAGAGAAAGGTGGGGTTACCTGGACCTAGGAACTCCAAAGAGGGACCCCACACAGCTGATACTCGGATCTTTACTGAGAGGGGTCCCCATGAGGGTGGGGGCACCACACAGCCGGTACTGAGCCCTGAGGAGGATGTGGGGCAGCTGGTGCTAGGACTGAGGAGTGGGACGCAGCCTCCAAGATTAGTTCTGAGGGGACAGGCGCCTGGGCGCTGGGAGGGCTGAAAAGAGCTGGAAGCTGTTACGTCCACCCTCTGCTGCTGGCATGGGGCAGACAGCAGCTGAAACCAGAAAGGGTTCCCTTCTCTCCCTTCTCTCTCCCCCAGCGCTCCTGCCAGTGCCTCTTACTGGCCAGATCTTACTGTAGCCCCTGGCAAGGAAGTCTGGACAGCACAGTGAGAAAACTACTAGCCCCACAGGACAGGGTATAAAAGGATGGGCTTGGATGCCAGAGATGATGAGTCAACGGCACAAATATCTTAATCCATTTAATCTTCACAACCACCTGATGAGAGGGGCACTATTTTTACTCCCATTTTACAGATGAGGAAACTAAGGCAGAGAGAAATTGAATAATTTATTCAAATAATGAATAAATGACAGTTGGGCTTCTCATCTAAGAAGTCGGGCTCTAAATTCCATCCTACAATCACTATAATATATTGACTGAATTATTTATTTAATAAATATTTTTGAGTATCTATAATGTGCCCAAAACTATGCCAAGGCTAGGGATAGTAGGTAAATAAAGACTGGGAAACTCTTCTTGTGAAGTATACAGTCTAGTGCAGCGGTTGCCGACCTTTTGGACCTCATGGACCACCAGTGATCCACGGACCACCGGGTGGCGACCGCGGGTCTAGTGAGCAATACTATTCAAATAACCACAGCAGCGAAGATCCGCATGGAGTTGTGATGAGTGTAAAGGATGCGCATTGCCGTAAAAGCCCAGGGAGACCAGGAGGCCAGATAGAAATTAACCAGGCAAATGGTCAGAATGGGGTGCTTGGAGGTGGGGAGGAGAATGCTCTGAGCAGAGGGAACAGCCTGCACAAAGAGCCTGTAGCAGAATGGAGCTTGCCAGCTGTGAGGGCCGGGAGGAAGACCTATTTGAATGAAGAGGAGAAAGGAGAGGAAATATGATACAAGATGAAGCTTGACATTTAGGTCAAGGCATTGCAGGACTTTGCAGTATATTAGGGACTTTTGTCTTACCCCTAAGAGCATCATGAACCATGTATCAGTCAGATTAGGCTAGATCAGTGATGGCGAACCTTTTGAGCTCGGCGTGTCAGCATTTTGCAAAACCCTAACTTAACTCTGGTGCCGTGTCACATGTAGAAATTTTTGATATTTGCAACCATAGTAAAACAAAGACTTATATTTTTGATATTTATTTTATATATTTAAATGCCATTTAACAAAGAAAAATCAACCAAGAATATGAGTTCGCGTGTCACCTCTGACATGCTTGTCATAGGTTCGCCATCACTGGGCTAGATCTATGCTGTGACACAAACAAGTCTAAAAAGCTCAGCAGCCTACAGCAATAACAGTCTACATCTCATTTTGCATGTCTGAGGCTTTTACACAGAATCTCCTGATTCTAGGATGCAGGGTGAAAAGCAGCTGCCATCTGGACCAGTGCTGGGTGGAAACACAGGAGCATGGCAAGGCAGGCCCTGGCGTTCTCAATCCCATCGGGCATGGACACACGCCTCTGCTCAGAGCGTGTCTGTGGCTATGCCGCGGCTCAACAGGACCAGGCAGGATAATCCTCCTGGCAGAAGGCTAGAGAACCTATCACAGACTCAGTGGAGGAAAGGAGGCAAAGGTGTGCCGTGTGGAGATGGAGGCCAGCGGGAATGCTACTGCAGCAGAGGCCGTGCGCCTGCGCCAGGGGGCCATGATGGGGCGGGAGAGAAATGGGCAGCTCAGAAGGATTCATAAGGATATTAATAGCTACTGTATATTGAGATCTTCTATGTGCCAAGAGCTATAGGTGATTCATGCCATTAAAAGTAAATATTTTCTCTCTTATTAGTATAGCGCTCAAGGAGGTATATATACAGTCTGTCCTCACACCCATTTCTGACTCATGTACAGAGAGTAATTTCACACAACATGCCTTAAAGCGTAAGTTAGACAGAACCTATTACTACCTTTCAGGCACTGCTCTGGCCAATAGTAGGCACTTTGGTCTTTAGTATTTGCAGTTAAGAATGAAAGTCAGGCAAGACCACTCCTTCGCTGGTGTGTGCCCGGACAGGCTGTATAGAGGGTCAGGGCACGGGGTGAAGGCAATGTCGTCAAAAGCACAGACTCGGGAGCAAGGCTGCCTGGGTTGAAACGGACTTTCATTAGCTCTGTGGTGTTAGCAAGTGCCTCAGTTTCCCCATTGGTAGGATGGGAATAATAAAAACAGCGCCTAACTACCTCGCTCTGGTGGATATTTATGAATTGATATTTGTGAAGTGGTTAGCAGTGGCCTGGCACATCTTACATGCTTTGTAAATGCCGTAACTAAAAAAACAAGCGGTTCCAAGCTGTGGAGATAGGCATTCTTTCAGGGCACTGATGGTGTAGGCCTTCTTACTTGTCATTTCCAGGCTTCTATGTGGGTGAATTCTGAAAAAAAACTTTCATGCAACTAAGTAGGGAATAGTAGAAAAGGAAAAAAAAAAGGTTGAAGTTTTGAGGACAGACCACACTTGGGTTTAAATCTTGGTTTTTCACTTCCTGTCTGTAAAATGGGAATTAAGTTGAGATCTTCCTTATGAGAGCAAGAGGGTTAAATAAATTCATGCATGTAGAACGCCACACAGTATCCATTACTATTATTTGCAACCACATAACAAACGGGAGCTCCTCGGTTCCTCCCGTAACAATGTGGGAGTCCGCCTTCCGAGTGCGTCCACGGGGTGAACTTCCAAGGCCAGGAATTATTATTTGCAATCACGTAACAACGACTATTATTTGCAACCCTGGACTGGCGCCTTCAGTGCGTCTCTAACGAGAGGAACCCTGATGCCTGGGAGGACAATGTTGTTCAGTGGAAAGCAGCCAGGGCTTGAAACCAGAGGACTTGGGTGTGAGTCCCACTTCCACCGTTTATTGGCCATCTGCGATCACAAAAGGTATTCCACCTCTCCGAGTCTCAGCGGAGAGAGAGGCCACACAGCTCAGTGAACACAGATGAGAACGTGCCGGCAGCACAATTCCAAGCACCAATTGAATAGAACCCAGGGAGAGGCCGTGGTTCCTACTTCCCTCAACGGTGTTGACAACCAGGGAAACCCATTCTCATCAGGCAGAGAAAGTAGGCCAACAGAGTGGTAGCAGTCATCGTTTTTAACCCTTCAAGTTCTGACTGCTGGGTAAAAAGACATGGCTAAATTGTAGAGGCCTTACCGGTCTTTAAGGTGAAACAGGGCTTCCCTTGACCTCTGAGGAATGGACTAGCTTCTCTCACCTCTGAACACACCCATTCTATAGTCACTCTCCACCTGGCACATTCAGTTTGGATTTCAAGTTCATTACAGTGAGCCCGGGGGGGGGGGGGGGGGGGGGGGGGGGAACAAAAAATACATGTATTTCTGCTCTCACATACCATGTACATGTAAAATAGAACTGATTATGTATCAATTACAATGAACTCCTTTCCCATTCCCATCCATTTCTTAACCTCTCCCACATTATTTTGAAGCAAATTTCAGCTATCATACATTTTATCCATAGCTATTTCAGATTACATCTCTAAAAGAAAAGATATTCAAAATACCATTTCATGCCCTAAAATATTCTATATAATAAAAGGCTAATATGCAAATAGACTGATCGTTGGAACATCCGGAACAACCAAACAACCAACCAGTCACTATGACATGTGCTGACCACCAGGGGGCATGTGTGGAACATTGACGGTGGTGGGATGGTGGAGCAGGTGGTGGAGGAGGGGCGGGTGCCAGGCCAGACCAAGGCAGGCCGGTCACTGTCATCGGGGTGAGCCTCTGGTGGTTGCCACCAGCTCCATCTCTAGCTGTTTTGTTTTTGTTTTTTTTCTGATAGGAAGAATGGAGGCAAGCGAGGCTCTACCTGAATGACAAAAAAAAAACCACTGTCCTTTGCTACCTACTGCTGACAAAAAAAGTAAATAAATAAATAAATAAATAAGAAAGAAAGAAAAGGAAAAAATCCAGCTTCCACCTTCAAGGGGAACAAGATTAATAAATCTGGTTGAAAATTCACCTAAAAGTGGGTATGGCCTTGCCTCCTTGTTCAGGAGGCATCCTCTTCCCTGGTGACTGTATGTGTCCCCCACCACCCCCATCCCCTCCCCCGCTCACCCCCCCCCCCCCCACCCGCAGGAGGCAGCCCCAGGCAGGGAGGAGGAGCTCTCTGACCAGGCTCCGTGGAGCAGTGGGGCTGGATTCTTAAGGGCCGTGAGTTTACTGCATCTTGCTCATTTGCTACTTCCAGTTTCCCCATCATAAATTCTAAACTCTAGCCTGGGCCACGCTCTTTTCCGTAACACTGCAAAAACTCATGTCAAGTCATTCAAAACAAACCTGACCAACATTATTGAGTGGCTTCCCTGTGCTAGAACTCGGGGCTGGAGAAGGAGATGAATCTGAGATCATCTCAGAAGAGTACAGAGCCTAGCAGAGGAAACATACACAAACAAAATAATTGCACCCTGGTCTTGTAAGAACCAGGAAGGCATCCTGTGCCAGGTAATCTGGGAGACAACTATGCCCAAGGGCAAGGGAGCCACAGGAGGAGATGCACAATCTAGGCCTTCAAGGACGAGGGAGCGTTCAAGAGACTGGCTAGAAGATATTATCATCAGTGACAATAGTGGCAACAGCGAACATGTACTGAGTGAGCCCTTCACACCACACATAGTTCTGAGGGCTTTGCATGCCCTCATACATGTAAGCCAGCCCCATGAAGGAGATACAATTGTTAATCCCATTTTACAGATGAGATTATTGAGTTTCAGTACTTTCCTTACTTATATTCATTACTACCTGTGTGTGACTTAAAGTTCAAACATTCAAGGGCTTAAGAGGTGGGGGACATTTCTAAATCACAGTTAGTTCCAATGTAAGCCCAGTTCACTGCCCTCTTTGTGGTGCCTATAACAGCACTTGGCACATGAAAGGTACTTTGCACAATGATGGGACGAGCAGTGGTTGTGTTAGGCAGCTTTCATTTGTCCTCCAGACCTATTCCCCGCCCTTCTCCAAAGTGCTCCTGCTCAGGAGGCTGACCTGTGTGGGCCACATCAGTGGGCTTCCTTGACCTCCAGCTTTCAGTTGGGATCGGTAGATAGATTGGTCGAGGAAGGACAGTGACATCAGGGTATCTATTTCCCTGACCCTCTCCCCAGGCCCCCTCTGGTTGGTGGCATTCCTCCACAAAAGGTCACAGCTCCTCTCAGGATGACTCTCTACCCCTTACTTTCTCCTTCCCCCCACTGCCTTAAGCATGGGGTTGTAAGACCTTCGGGGTACTTCTGTCCTTTACAATTTCTCTACTAGTACATCTTGCCTACACCTTTGTAAATAGCCTCTGTATAAAACCCTCTCAAATGACCTTGAGTTGAATGTGCCACCTGTTTCCTGCTGGAATCCTGACTGATAGTGGTCAAGCCAGCACGGGTCTCCGGGATCTTCCTCCTCAAACTCCAGCAGAGGCGCAGATGTATTCCCACGATGTGTGTCAAAACCATAAATCTCTCCATCTTCATGTATCTTAGACTCAGAAGGCTGGAGTCAACCTTCAGAGGTCGGAAATCCGTTCCCCTGCCCCCAGCTAAGAACCCCACCCCACCCACCCCGACTGCTCCTGTCATGTCGAGGGAAGTATAATCTTACTTTGAAGCTCTCCAGGTAAGGAGACACCATAACTCACTCCCAGGTCTTCATATTCCCTGCCTGATAAATTTTCCTCCCTTCTCACACAAACCCCTCCTGCTACAGGTGAGGCCCATTTCTTTTGTCTGCTGCCTGGCACGAGGTGAACAGAGCGATCCTTCATCTTTGAAATTAGGCATTAAATCATCTTCACCTGCTCTAGCTCTGAAGTGCAGAGAATCTACCCGTGCTAGTCTCAAGTCGTCAACCCGCACGTTCTAGGAGGACCCTACACTGCAATGATCCCGTACAAGAATGAATTCCACAAGGTTTGTCAGGGGAGGGAGGCAAAGACAGAGCCCAAACCTCCACTGAGAAATGGCTGCCTGGGTTCTGGACAGGAGTGATGGGGATTCTTCTTTTCCGATTTACTTACCAGCTTGCTCTCCTGACCCTGAATTCTGGAGGGTGTTTGTTTGCTGGTAGTTCCAGTCCTGACAAACACAGCTGCTCTGTGGACAGAAGTCCACCTGTGCCTTCCCTTCGTCCATCTCCACCCAATTGGGCTTTCCCTGGAATTGAGCTGAGCCTGCCAGGAACCAGGAACAGCAGCACACTTGGGACCTGATAAGCCTCCAGGCCTCCAGACCATTGCTTTACAATAAATTATACTGAATTTCAGAAGTTTCTTGCCAAACCCTGATGCAAAAAAAAATGTGCATATATATACCAATTATATATTTTAAACCATTTACCTAGATTTCTAAAGTGTTCTTCAACCTGATACATGTTGTTCTCATTCCTAGATTGGCAAATATAGTTACACGGGGCCTTTCCCTCGTTCTTACAAAGGCATAAATGACTCATCTATCCACCCTATTTATTCCTGCGTCAATTACTTGCCCAGCTGAGAAATCAGAAAGTCAGCACAGGAGTAGGTGCGTGGCTGCATCATAGGGTCGCCCATTTAGTCTAGTCATTGAATCCTCCCAGGAGCCCAGCAAAGTAGATGCCATTAGTCCCATTTAGTAAGTGAAGAAACTTTAAGACACAGAAAAATGGAAATTACCCAGCTAGTAAGTGTGAACCACAAGGGTTCACCTCCAAGCCCTGAGCGCTGAGTGAAATCTATTTAGACAAAGAGAAGTGCAGGCAACTAACACTATAGCATATTTATACCCTAAATATGCTCATAATTAGAATTTTTAAGTACGCCACAACTCTTCTTTCAAAATAATCAAAGAGGAACCTGAATAACTTTAGCACCACTTGAGTGGCTACATTTTTGAAAAATTCTTGTCCTTTGAGAGTGGGTGGTCAAACCAGGAACCATCAAGGGAACCACTGGTTTCCTGAGCACCACTTATAGGGGTGTTGGGTCTGCCATGGGCTGAGTGGGGAGCATGACTCCTGAGGACACACAGCCTGTCTATTCCACAGGGGAAGCAGAATTCTAATCCTTTGAGAGCTCCTTAGACATTACGTCAGGGCAAATCCTCGACCATGGCAGAGAGAGCCAGGTGTTTACCGATGGCACCGCGAGGGGAAGTCAGAGATTCACACTCTGTAGCACTGTCCCCTTGAGTGACCTGAGCCTTGTGGTCTTCTGCAATTGAAAATACACAGGATCTGCCTAGCCAGTGTTGCTCAGTGGTTGAACATCCACCTATGAACCAGGAGGTTACGGTTTGATTACCTGTCAGGGCACATGCCCTGGTTGCAGGCTTGATCCCCAGTGTGGGGCATGCAAGAAGCAGCCGATCAATGATTCTCTCTCATCACTGATGTTTCTATCTACCTCCCTCTCCCTTCCTCTCTGAAATATATATGAGAGGCCCAGTGCACGAAATTCATGCACGGGTGGAGTCCCTAGGCCTGGCCAGTGATCAGGGCTGGGCCAGAGAGGAGGTGATGGTCGCTGGGTGCGGAAGGAACAGACACCAAAGCCACCATTGTCAGTGGCCCACCACCGCGCAGTTCCCCGTCTCCCCCCTCCTCCTTCCCTCACCACCACACCGCCACCATGGCGGGAGGGGGAGGGGGGAGGTGGTGGGCTTATCAGGGCCTGCTGACAGGGGGGAGAGACAGAGCACGGGAGGTTGGCCACCAGCCCCAAGGAGGGAGCTAGCCCTCAGCCCTCCTGGGAAAGGGGCCACATCTGCTGCCACCCACCCCCAATTCCCTGTCCCAGCCCAGGGGCCAGCCCCAATCAGACCATCAGGGGCTGCTGGCCAGATGGAAGGAACCGCGGGAGGTTGGCCAGCCGGGGGAGGTTGGCTGTGGGAGCGCACTGACTACTGGGGGCAGCTCCTGCATTAAGTGTCTTCCCCCCTGGTGGTCAGTGAGTGTCATAGTGACCAGTCAGCCCAGTCGCTTAGGCTTTTATATATATAGATATATATTTTAAATACACAGGATCTGGACTTAGGGTCCAGTTTGTATCTAAAAGTTAGCCTGGATTAGTTACCTCTGACACTGTTACATGCTGATTCATCTTAACCACTTTACCTCTGAACCTCAGCATGCCTCATTTGCAAAGTAGGGCTTCTCACAGGTGAGGAAAGTCCTTGGTAAGCAAAGGGAGGCCCTATGAAAGTTGACAACTGGGTTTTAAGGGCTGAGAGAAATGCAGCAAAGAAGTGGCATGCCTAGAGTCTGCCTGGGAGAGCAAGCTGACTCTCAAGTCGTTAGGATCCTCACTCCATCTCTCCACTGTCTCATGACCTAGCTTTGCTCAGTCCAAAAAACATAAGAAAGGGTGTTCTTCCTTTTGGTATGTCTGGCTCACTTCTACTGAAATAGTCATTGACTAAGCCCAGATTGTGCCTTTGTCAGAGTGGGCAGCTCGGTTGCCTCCAGGCCCACCTGGGCCTGGAGCTCTTTAGCCAAGGCTTCCGAGTTGTGAAGCATAGAGTCCAGCCCCTCTGCACCACAGGCAGCATCTGAATGATGCTGTGCAAGAGGCCCAGGTATAATAGAATGTCCCCGACTTCTGCTTTCTCAGGGTCTCCCAAAAGGTCACGTTGGCCTCTTTCATCTCTTCAATTTCCTGCCTTAACCCATCTTATTGAGGCTAGATTCCCAATAAATCAGTTGAGTGGAGGATTTTCTCTGGGCACCTAGCAACTATGTTTCTTGTCCTGGAAACCCAAAAAATGATAATGACTCTCTGAGGCCAGGGAACTCGGATGGTAGAAGCTCTGCTAGCTTCTTGGGATGGGAGATCTGAAAATATCTTCCTTATATCTGGATCTATTATTATCATGAGAGCAAACATCAAATTAATGTCTCTATAAATTGGCATGCACTCCTGAAGACCAAGTCCCAAGCACTGTGCCAAGGGCTTCCGTTGCAACTATCATCTCATTGGAATTAAAGTTAATAAAATAATCTGTGCATCCTAACAGAGATGCCACAAAAATACCTAGTATTAATGACATGTGTTTTCATCTGCTCCTTTGGGGCCACTCATTGCTTCCCCAGAACAAACATCCATAAGCTAAGCTGGAAGTGCATTGATTACTCTGAACAGAGCCCACGCCCAAAGCCAAGACCTGCTCTTTTACACATAAAGCTCAAGGAGACTGCTCTCATTGTCTGACTTCACACATTTGTGCAGACTCTGAAAATATCAGAATGTTCTCCTTTCTTGTCCAGGAAAGAAATGATAAACAGGTTCTGTGAAGGGAGAGGCAGAAGGAGTTTTAGAAGGGAGAGAAATGGTGTTGAGAATTTTATCTCATGTCCCCCTTTTGTCCTGAAAGGTGGGGGAGGAGAGGCTGGGGAGTGGAGGAAGGGACATCAATATAAGAAAGTTCTGAGGGCCAGGCCGCTGTGGCTCAGTGGTTGAGCATCGACCTATGAACCAGGAGGTCATAGTTCGATTCCCAGTCAGGGCACATGCCCAGGTTGTGGGCTCGATCCCCAGTGGGGCGAGTGCCGGAGGCAGCCAATCAATGATTCTCTCTCATCATTGATGTTTCTATTTCTTTCTGTCCCTTTCCCTTCCTCTCTGAAATCAATTATATATCCTATACAATAAAAAAGTAATATGCAAATTGGCCATCACATCCTCACACAAAATGGCCGCCCCCATGTGGTCACAAGATGGCCAGCAGGGAAGGGTAGTTGTGGGCGATCAGGCCAGCAGGGGAGGGCAGTTAGGGGTGACCAGGCCAGCAGAGGAGGGCAGTTAGGGGTGACCAGGCCAGCAGAGGAGTGCAGTTGGCTGGGAAGGGGGGGGTGGGGACCCAGGCCTGCAGGGAAGGACAGTTAGGGGTGAACAGGCCAGCAGAGGAGGGCAGTTGGGGGGGACCCAGGCCTGCAGGGGAGGGAAGTTAGGGGCATCGAGGCCTGCAGGGGAGGGCAATTAGATAGGAATAGTCCTGCAGGGGAGGGCAGTTGTGGGGGACCAGGCTGGCAGGGAAGGGCAGTTGGGGGCAATCGGGCCAGCAGGGGAGCAGTTAGGCATCAATCAGGCTGGCAGGGGAGTTGTTAGGGGGTGATTAGGCTGGCAGGCAGAAGCAGTTAGGGCTCAATCAGGCAGGCAGGCAGGCGAGCGGTTGGGAGCCAGCAGTCCCAAATTGTGAGAGGGATGTCCCCACAGGGATCGGGCCTATAAACCAGCAGTCAGACATCCCCTGAGGGGTCCCAGATTGGAGAGGGTGCAGGCTGGGCTGAGGGACACCCCCACCCCTCCCCAGTGCACGAATTTTGTGCAGCAGGCTTCTAAAATTATATATATATATATATATATATATATATATATATATATATATATATATTCTGGGCAAAGAGGGAGAGCAATATGAGAGTGGCAACCCCATGCTGTCCTGATGGAGAAATGGACATTGGACAGTGGGCCTGTGTGGCCTCCACCAAAGGCCACTTGATGGGGCAAAGGGGTACACGACAGAGATGCTTGTGAGCAAGCCCGAGGGAGTGAGGAAGGAAGTGGTATCCCCCACGTGAATCGCTCATACCAGGGGCTGCCCAGGAGCTGAGGGTGTCCTAGAGAAAGCAACCCCCAGGTATCGTCGGACCACACCAAAGGGACAGCAGTGTCTTTGGCAACGTAAGAACATAACACGGGAGATATTGGCACGTGCACCCCCTTTTCCACTGCTTCCCAGCTCTGGTCACCTCTGTGCCCCTCAAACTGGAACTGACTCCAGAGAGAGGAGAGAAGGAACTGGAAAGGTGGGCCTAATAATTCTTAAGTTTGACAGAAATCACCAATTGTCTGAATTTAACCAAAAGTATCTTGATTGAGTTGCCTACAGGAAGACAGCTTGGAAGCTAAGAATCAGAAATGAAAGTGAGTTACCTTTTTACACACCCAAATGATGACTGTGGAACTGCAGACCCTTCACAGCTGTGAGTAGCCACGAGTCAAAGGAGCCCTGGCCCAGACCACGGAGCTGACTCCCCTCTTGGGATGGGAAAAGGAATAAAACCTCTCATTCTTTTGACTTTCCTGTAGCAGCGAGAACAAACTATGAACATATCTGAGTGAATTTCCCTGAAAAAATAGTAAAGATAACAACAATTACTACCCAAATTGAGAACTGCCTGCTAGGCATTTACCAATGTCATTTTATTTAAACCAATGAAAATACTGCCTGCATCACAACAGAAATGTTATTCTGCCTAGTTTAGGTGGGAGGGAGGACAGTGCCATCCGATCGTCCTTTCCTAGTACTAGTAGCCCCTGTAGCTCAGAGTCCCTATCAACTAAGATGAGGAGAAAGGCCATAACTAGAGATGAGGTGAATGAAGATACAGGATTCCTAACACGGGTACTACCCCACCTCCTTACCCTGCTTTTCTGACAAGGAGGACCCCTGAACTCTGGATACCAACTGAGGTAGAGGATCAAGGGCCAAGGCTTGGGTATAGCCAGTTTGGCACTTGCTAGGATGCAACAGTTAAGAGGATACCCCAAACTCAGTAATCAGGATAAATACTATTTTACTACAAATATATTTAAATAAAATGAGTGCAAAAATATTTGTGATGACTAAAATATCAAAATTTTAAATAAGCACAGTTTTATTATTACTGGTTTTTCCTTCTGTCTTGGGCTCTGATATGGCTCAGCATGTCAATGTCACTGGGAAAGAAGAAAGAAAGAGAAAGAAAGAAAGAAAGAAAGAAAGAAAGAAAGAAAGAAAGAGAGAAAGAAAGAAAGAAAGAAAGAAAGAAAGAAAGAGAAAGAAAGAAAGAAAGAAAGAAAGAAAGAAAGATAGAAAGAAAGAAAGAAAGAAAGAAAGAAAGAAGAAAGAAAGAAAGAAAGAGAGATAAAGAAAGAAAGAAAGAAAGAAAGAAAGAAGAAAGAAGAAAGAAAGAAAGAAAGAAAGAAAGAGAAAGAAAGAAAGAAAGAAAGAAAGAAAGAAAGAAAGAAAGAAGAAAGAAGAAAGAAAGAAAGAAAGAAAGAAAGAAAGAAGAAAGAAAAAGAAAGAAAGAAAGAAAGAAAGAAAGAAAGAAAGAAAGAAAGAAAGAAAGAAAGAAAGAAAAAGAAAGAAAGAAGAAAGAAAACTATTTTTATTTACAGGCCACATGATTTATTATGAAGAAAATTCAAGGAATCTAAAAAAAAAGTTTCTATAAGTAATAAATGACATTAGTAAGTGTATGAATCTGCTTGGGCCACTATAATAAACATCATACACTGTATGTGTGGCTTAAACCACAGAAATTTGTTTCTCAGTCCTGGAGGTTGGAAGTCCCAAGGTGCTAGCAAGGTGGGTTTCATTGTGAGGCCTCTTCTCAAGATGGACTTTAATATTTAAAGCACCATTTATAATAGCAGCCCTCCCCCAAAATATTTAAGTATAAATCTAATGAAATATGTTCAGAATCTATATGCTAAAAACTACAAAACACTGATGAAAGAAATTAAATGAGACTTAAATAAGTGGAGAGATACACAATGCTCTTGAATTGAAAGACTCAATATTGTCGTTTCTCTAAAAATTGAACTGCATTGTCAATGTGATCTCAATGAAAGTGCAGCATAATTTTTTGTAGATCTCAACCATCTGGTTTCAAAATTTTTATGGAAAGGCAAAGTGAATAGAATAGGCAAAATGATTTTGAAATAGAGGATTGAATAAGAGGTTTCACACTGTCTGATTTTCAAAATTTACTGTAAAACGATAGTAATCGCAGTGCAGCATTGGCAGAAGAATAGATAACATAGATCAATGATACAGGATAGAATCCAGACAAAGATTCATATAAATGCAGTGAACTAATTTTTGACAAAGGTGCAAAGGCAACTCAATGGTAAATGTATAGTCTTTTCAATGCATGATGCTAGAAATTGGTTATCTACGTCAAGAAAAAGGAGAAGGAGTGAGAGCAGGGGGGGTGCACCTCAACGTATACTTCACACTTTGTACAAAATTTAACTCAACATGAAACATAGAACTAAAGGTACAACCTAAATTAATAAAAATTCTAGAATACAGTGTACCACAAAATATTTGTGACCTTGAATTTTGCAAACACTTCTTAGATACAGCAGGAAAAGCCTGATCCATTTTCATTCGATTAAAATATTTTGCTTTTCAGAAAACACTGTTCAGAGAAGGAAAAGAAAAGCCACAGTCCAGGGAAAATATTTTCAAAGCATATATCTGGCAAGGAACTTGTTTCTAGAATGCATAAATAACTCTCAAAAATCAACCAAACTCCAGCACCCAACTAAAAACAGGCAAAAGATTTGAACAGATTATTCATCAATGAAGAATGGTAAATTTTACTGTATGTAAATTTAAAATACATTTTTAAAAACTTTTTAAAGACTGGCATATGCACCCTTAAGGGATTTAGCTAAGTCAAACTCACATAACCTTTTAAGGCTTAACATATATGTTAGCAAATAAAAAGGGATGGAATTGATGTACTAAACTCAAGAATTTTTTAAAAACCACTAAATTATGCCCAAAGAAAGTAGAAAGAAGGCAAAGATAAACAGAAAAAAAATAATAAAAGATAAAGCAAACACACAATAGAGGTCAAGAAAGCCCTAAATTGGTACTTTGAAACAAGTAATAAAATTGAATACTCCGTGGAGAATGAGAAGCTTAAATACACAGATAAACAATGTCAGGAATGAAAAAGGAGACATAACTATAAATAAGGTGACCATTAAAATAATATAAGAGAAGTTTATAAAATAATTTTATTCCAACTAACTAGGAAATATCGGCCAGCCCTAGGGGTTTGGCTCAGTGGATAGAGCGTCAGCCTGCAAACTGAAGGGTCCTGGTTAGGGCACATGCCTGGGTTGCAGGCTCGATCCCTAGTAGGGGGCGTGCAGGAGGCAGCCAATCAATGATTCTCATCACTGATGCTTCTATCTCTCTCTTCCTTCCTCTCTGAAATCAATAAAAATATATATTTTTTAAAATAAAATATTGGCCAAATAGATACTGGACAAATTCTGTTAAAATCCTGACATTATACAAAATGGAAAATCTGAACTGTCTTATCAAAATGAAAGAAATAAAGAAAACTCCAGGTTCTATTATCTCCAATGGTGACTTCTACCAAACCCTTAAGGAAAAAAATTACGTTAATAGTTCATAACTCTTGCAGAGAATAGAAAAAGAGGGGCCCCTTAATAGCAAAACTTGACAAGGTTATTATGGGAAAGAAAAAGTACAGACCAATCTCATTGATGAATATAGATGGGAAAAAGACTAAACAAACTGTGGACACTGGGTCCAACTTTATAGTAAAAAGACAGACAGCATAACTGGTCTGTTTTATTGCAATAATTTTATTCCAATCATGCAAGGTTAACTTAGCATTCAAAACTCAAAGTAATTCACCATATCGACAGAATAATGGAGAATGTGTGCTTGTGATAAATCATTGATTTTTATTTTGTGCATTTATCTGTACTTGCAGTCTCTTACAAGAGTACTGGTGAGGCTACCTTGAAATTCACAGATCTTTTACAACTAGAGATACTGGGCCGTGTGCTATTTTGAAAAGGTAACTGTATGGCAGAGCTTGCAAGGAAGAAAGAGAAGTCCTGAGGCTCAGAAGGATGGCGGACACTGAGAACCCAGTGGCAGCCTCATGAACCTGGGACAGCCCGAGTGGGGATGGGGCCCCGGTGCAGGTTCCATCCGTTTCTCCGTAATTGATCTGCAATTGATAGTAAGGAGCTGGTGAGTCTTCCTTGATCCAGGAACACTGTCTGGGAGGGTAAACAGGAGTCATTTTGAGGGCAGTTGGGCCACATGTGTCAAAAACTTTCAAATTGTGCATGTGAATTGACCTAAAAATTCCACTTCAATAAATGTATCCCAATAAATGTATCCTAAGGAAACATATGCCAAGGAAATACTAAGGGGTGTGCACCAGGATCTTGTCATAAGAATGATGAGACAAACAGAACTACAGTGTTGTTCTTAATTTTGAAAAGGGCAGAAATAACCTCCATACTCGAATGTGGAGGACCAGTGAAACAAATCCGGTACATTCTTAAAATGTCGCATACATCTGAGTGGGACCCTGAGAGCGTCTGCAGCCATTAGTTATAGAAGTGTGCTTCTTAAGACGGAATGATGAGACAGTCTAGCCTTACCTGAGAAGAGGAGGGGCAGATAATTATACAAAGAGAAATCATGCTTTTTAAAAGGCGGTGGCTGTATATAAAAGAGAAAAGGGAGCCCCTGTGTGTGGGGGAGGCAAAGGTTAACTGTGGTGATCTCTGGGTGGTGGGATTTAGGGGGCTAATTATTTTCTTTTTCCTTTCCTCTAGTTTCCAATTTTTGCCATAGTGAACATATTATTTAAGCAAGACAGGAAAAAAGCAATTTAAAAAAAAATGTTAATGCACCACCTGGATTTCTTTTCAGGGCTGTTTTCCGCAAAACAATTTTTTCTCGTTGCCTCTGAAAAGCTGTGCAAATGGGGCTGGTGCGTCAAAGACAACAAAGGAGATAGAAACCTCCCTGGAGCCTGGGACAGCATTCAGCACACAGTAGGCCAGCAAATAAATGGTTGAGAAAAATGATGGCTGGATGAGGTGTTGGGGGCAGAGAGGGTTACTAGGTGTCTCCTAACATGAGAAAATCACTCCTATAGCAGCCTCCCTTTGAGTTGCAAAGTCACGCCTTAGTAAAATAAAAAATGACCATATGCCATGAGTCCCCGATGTGGCTCCAGAGTTGTGAAAATCTAGAATAGTCTTCCTATAAAGGTTTGAGCCTGTGAGTATGTGGGCTCCAACTCCTACCCATTGCTCAGGCAGCTGGTCGACTCCCGGCAGAGGTGGGGCATGTGCTTCCCAGAGAGCCTTTGAGGCCAGAAGGCTTTGGCATTGATGACATGTCATCCTACAAATTGCTCCATCTTCTTTATTTTTTAAAAAAAATATATTTTATTCATTTTTTACAGAGAGGAAAGGAGAGGGATAGAGAGTTAGAAACATTGATGAGAGAGAGAAACATCGATCAGCTGTCTCCTGCATACCCACTACTGGGGATGTGCCCACAACCAAGGTGCTTACCCTTGACTAAAATTGAACCCGGGACCCTTCAGTCCACAGGCCGACGCTCTATCCACTGAGCCAAACCGGCCAGGGCCCTCTGTCTTCTTTTCAGGGGTATTGTCTTTACCACTATGTCTTGAAGGCATTACCTGAAACAACAGCCCATATTATGGGCTGGTGTGACTATTTCACCTCATTCTGAAATGTAAATGCTTCTGATGCTATGGAGAGGAAGAGAATGGGCGAAGATTCTTAAAACAGGGCATGAGTCTACTGTCTTTCTTCCACCAGAGACAAGCCAAGACTGGAGATATTTATTGATTCAGTACTTCAGCAACATGGTATTAATTGTCTTTGAGTGTTTTGATAGGTAGTTAGCGCCAGGGTATTAATGAAAACAGCCCCACTTCATTTTAAAATTAACGGCTTGGCCATTGAACAACAGGAGCTGATAAATGATGGCAATAAATTGTGATGGAGATTTATGTCCTCATAACTCAGAGCAGGGCCGTGGGCATGCTCAGTGGGGTGGGGAGATAAGGAATACCGAAAAAGTAGCTTTATCCAGAAGAGAATTGCTCCCAGGTTGTTGGTAAGCCCATTCGTCACCTTTTTCTGGGACACCACAGGTTGGTGTGGACCTGGCCCCCGGCACGGGGGAGGTCCCAGGCCATCCCACTGGAAAGGGCTCCCCGACCTGTGGGAAGGCGTTTTCTGGCTGCCTCTCTGGACCATGCCCCTGTCAGCCTCCCTCACCTGCGCTCCTCCCAGGCCAGCTCTGTGGACACAACTAATATTTCCTCTGAGCTGCCCCCTTGCTAAGACAATGGGAGTGTCTACCCAGATGGACACAGCAATGAGGGAAGGAAAGATCTTTGCACAGTTGTTGTCAGGCTCTGGGCTAGGTGCCTAATTTACATAATTCTATTTCGTCTCTCTGGCAATCTTGAGCGGTAACTCTTCCTAACTCTGTTTTTAGAGAGGAGGAAGCTGGAACTCCTCACACTGAAGTGCTTACCCTGTCAAGCAGTGTGCTTGCCTGGGGACCATGGGACAGGGAGAACGGGGAGCGGGGTGGAGGGTGAGGGCGGGTTTGGAAATCCCAGAAGCCAGAGTGGGAATCCCAGGTTCTCCACACACTAGGCGGGTAATTTTGAGAAAATTATTTAACCTTTCTCTGCCCACAAGGTTTTTCTTATATGTCAACAAAATATGATAACACAGCCATCCTAGGATTCTTGGGCAGGTTAAATTAAATGATAAAATGAAAGCCAACTGAGATGGGATTCCAAGCCAAGCTTTCTATCTTTAGTTTATTAGTGTATTTGTATTGAATTTATTGGAGTGACATTGGTTAATAAAGTTATATAGGTTACAGGTGTACAATTCTATACTACATCATCTATTGTACGTTGTATTGTGTGTTCACCACCCCAAGTCAAGTCTCCTTTTATCACCGTGTATCCCCTTAACCCTCTTCTACCTCCTCCTATCTCCCTCCAGGTTTTTAGACTCCAAAGTCTTGTAACTAAACTACAGAAACTCAGGACCCTGGAGCTCCACAGAGGCCAAATCTAGAGCTTCAGAGGCCAGCAGGGAACCGAGAGTGAGGCCACTCAGGTGCGATGTGGGGCTTGGATTGTAGAGGGCTGAAGCTGGAGCAGCATTATCCACCCTGGGAAAAGGTCACAGCAAGGTCAATAGCCAGGCATACGGATTAATACGGGATGGAGCAAAAGTAGGTTTACAGTTGTGAGTATGCAAAACAGAGTTTATTCTTGTGTTACTATTAATTATTGTATTATTTTCCATATGAACAACTGTAAACCCACTATTGCCCCGCTCTGTATGTACTTGCCATATGGGAATGACAGAAAAATGCTCCCAAAGAAATTGAGAATGAGGGAAGGAAGATTGGCCCCTGAGAGGTAAACTGTATACAGCAGCAGCCCCAGCTTAAACCTAAGCGAGTTCTAAGTTCTAACCCATGTATGTTCAAAGCCTACTGGTCTCAGAGCGGGGGAGCCTCTGAAAGGAGAATAAAGGGATAATAGAGAGTCAACGCTGGTGGCCATGGGACACCCAAACAGAGTTTCCTTGGGGTCAGCCGAAGGACACTGTCTGCTGCCTGAGACGCAGCAGGAAGGCATTAACAGAAGTCATGCTCACTGGACATTTTTCAGAGCTGAAGTCACCTGCTCAGGAAGACTGGTGAGGACTGCCAAGCCCTCAGGAGGAAGTTCACGTTCAGGCTGTGGAGCTAACTGAGGGCTCCCAGCACAAGGGACGCTACTGACAGCAGGGTTAGGGCATCGAGACCATTTTTAAATAATTCAAATGTAACGGGACATCCTGTATTTTTATTTGCTAAGTCAAATAGAAATATTTTTATTTCTCTTGTTAAATTTCTAAAATGCACAAAAGGTTTGAGCAAGTAGCTTCTCATGCTGCTGATGGAAAAAATGTTTAATCTGGTGGGGAATTTGGCAGAACATTTTCTTTTTTTACATATATTTTATTGATTTTTTACAGAGAGGAAGGGAGAGGGATAGAGAGTTAGAAACAGCGATGAGAGAGAAACACCGATTATCTGCCTCCTGCACACTCCCTACTGGGTAGGTCCCCGCAACCAAGGTATACATGCCCTTGACAGGAATCAAACCTGGGACCTTGAGTCCGCAGGCCGACCCTCTAACCAGTTTGCTGTGAGCCAAACCGGTTAGGGCTGGAAGAACATTTTCAAATGTAATTGTATAATTATACAAAGATAATAGGAATGAATTCCAGTATTTGCAGTGGCCCAATGTGGAAAACAACTGAAATGTACATTGGTAGAATGAGATAGAATTTTCTGTGCAATGTAACATTGAGATTAAGAACACAGGATCTAACATCAAAAAGCCTGGGTTCAAATCCTGGCTGTACAAGATACTGGCTACGAGATGCTGAGAAAAATTATTTACCTTTTCCATGCCTCAGTTTCCACATTTATAAAATAAGAATAATGCAAATGTCTACCCCATAGGACTTTGGGCAGGTTAAATGAGCAGCCCTTACAGTAGGGCCTGGCAGATAGTAATGCTCAAGTAAAGATAGTTATTACTATTAACATCATCATCCCTATTGTAGAATACTGTGGTACTATCAAAAAAGACTTTATAGATTTACTAGTGGCCTGGTACACGAAATTCATGCACAATCAAAGGGAATTAATTAGAGAAAATATTTTAATATTGCTATTTGCCCTTTCTCTATAATAGAAGTGTCAGAGATGAAAGAAAATTAGTAAAATGTATATGAAAATCTCTCTCCTGTCAGAGTCTGGGGCACGCCACGGGACCTAGAGTCAAGTCCCTGCCCACCACCTGCATGTGCTTTGAAAACACAGGAGACCCAGACCTGGCTGGCCCCACCCCCGTCAAGCCCCTCTGGACAGGGGGCACAGCCTCAGGTCCCCCGGTGTAAGGGCGGGGAGCACGGCCTAAGGTCCCTGTCAAGCCCCACAGGGCAGGGGACACGGCCTGAGGTCCCTTGCCCCGACCAGGCGCCATGCAGCCTCAGGTCCCTGCTGTTCAGTAGTGACATTACAGCATCCCTGCTAATTTGCATATTCCTCTATTACAAAATATATGTGAAAAGATGCTGCCATTATACAAGGAAGAAAAAGCAATCAAAACAACATACAAACAGCACCCATTTAGCAAATAATTTTTGAGTGCCATGTCTCAGGCTCCCTGTGAGAAGTCAGTATAGCCACAGACACAGCAAGGAACAACGCAGAAATGAACCATTTCTAAAATGAACCATTTCTAAAACCTGAAGGGTCGTGAACAAACGAACATTACAAAATATATGTACAAGTTAACATTCTCATAAGAGCTATAGAGGAAAATAAACAGGAGAATGTAAGAGAAAAGATCTGATCAGGAACTTAAACCACGAGTGAAGTTAGCGGGGCCAGAGCTGGAAGCAGCATGTGTAAAAGCTGGGAGGAGGGGAAATCTGCACAAGTTTAAGGAACTTAAAGCCTAGTGAGTGAGCAGTAGAATAGAGCAAGATAAAATTAGAGGGAAAAGTAAGGGTTTGATCATATTGAGCTTTGTGAAATGTCAAAAGTCATATTAAGTTGGGTTGAGTATTTGGGTCTGAATCCTAAAACAATCTCACCATCTGTCTTTTTATTTCATTTGTTCAAGTTTCTGAATATTGAAGGAGAAGAAAAATTTGAAGAACTGATACTACCTGACTTCAAGAGTTGCTACAACGCTACAGTCATCAAGACAGTGTGGTATTGGCAAAAGAGTAGACAAATAGATCAATGGAACAGAATAGAAAGCCCAGAAATAGACTCATATAAATATAGTCAACTGACCTTTGACAAAAGAGCAAAGGCAATACGATGGAGCAAGATAATCTTTTCAACACATGGAGTTGGAACAACTGGACAGCCATATGCTAAAAAACAAATCTCTACACAGACCTTGAAGCCTCAAGAAAAAAATCTCAAAGTGAATCATAAACCTAAATGTAAAATGCAAAAGCATAAAACTCCTAGAAGATAGCATGAGAGGAAAACTAGATGACCTTAGCATCGGTAATGACTTTTTAGATACAACACCAAAGGCATGATCCATGAAAAAAAATTAATACGTGTACTTCATTAAAATTAAAAACTTCTGCTCTGAAAAAATAAATGTCAAGAGGATGAGAAGGCAAGCCACAGACTGGGAGAAAATATTTGCAAAAGAAAGATCTAATAAAAGATTCAGAGCTCTGGACTGGAAAATCTCATTGGCTGAATTAAAGCCACATGTCTCCAGGGAAGACACAAGGAGGATTCCCCCTTCAGCTTCCACATTTTCCCTAAACACACACACACACACACACACACACACACACACACACACACACACTGTGTGGCCCCTGCTGCCCTGGGTTCCTCTCATCCCCACTGAATCAGGGACCTATGTCAATTGCAGCTCCCATCAGTATCCACAGCCTCCAGATGACAATGGCTGTGGTGAAGCCACTGGTGCTCCTCAAATCAAGGTATTTCTCAAGACTTTGGCAAGAGGTATGTCCTCCCTGCTCTCCTGGGAGACATAGTTAGGGAGTGAGAGGGTAAGTTGCACATGATAAATTCACTCCAGCATTCCTATCTCTCAGAGTCTGTGGATTCTTTCCTTTACTTGATATCAAGGAATTTATGACATCTCAACTCTGTTTAGTGTTGGCCACCATTCAGTCCAGATTTCTGTCAACCAACTGAACAAACAACCATGTCTACTCCCAGCTGTTCAAATTTGCAACAGAATCTGGAGTCTCTGCTAACTGCATCCATATCAATGACTTTAACGTGGTCTAAAATTATGTTCTTCTGTCCTGAGTCAACAGCCTACAGAATTCATTCCCACTCATATTCCCCAGATCTTTGAAGGTGCTAATTAGCAAAAGTTTTGCAAATTACTTGTTATGTATGCCTTCTGTTCCCAGGTTTGACTTATTACTACCCACCTTCCCCATGGGTATTCTAGGTCTGATCCTGAAGACAAGGGAGGGTTGCTGCAACGCAGATCATAAAAATAGGCTCCTTTTTCTGTGTAACACTTTGGGGTGAGGAAGTTATAGTATCTTTGGGCAAAAAACAAAGAGAGTCAATAGTTAGGAGGGCTGCTTTGGCTGGCATGAGAGGGACAGTGAGTTCTATGAGTCGTCCCATATGCTCCCATTTCAAGTCTTATCCTAGCAGTGGCTTAACTTTCTCTTAAGAGGCATGACAAGGCTGACAATTCAACTGATGTAATGGTACAAACTTCAGAGTCTGACTTTGAATTGTTTTCCATTCCCTCAGCTATGTGGCTTTTAGAGGTTGGAAATTCATTTAGCATTGCCATAATAAGTTCCTGGGTGTTAATGTTTGCCTTAAATGGACAATTCTAGTTTTTAAAATTATTATTATTGATTTTTAGAGAGAGGAAGGGAAAGGGGGAGAGAAAGAAACATCGATATGAGAGAGAATGGGCTGCCTCCTGCATATCCCCCTCCCCCGCTCAAATGATGGAGCCTGCAATCTGGGCATGTGCCCTGACCAACTGGAATCGAAATAGCAACCTCTCTGTGCATGAGACAATGCTCAATCAACTGAGCCACACTGGCCAGGGCAAGAAAATGCAGACATTTAAATTTGTTATTCTTTGTTATAAGCTAACCAGGGCCAGTGGAAGCAGCCACACTATCCTACAGTTCTTGAACTCCTCCTGACTTTTATACTGTCTTGGGACAGTAGTTATGGGATCATGAAACCTTGTTTTCCATGAGCACTTCATACAAATGACCACAGGTGATCATCAAGGTGTTTTGCTGTTGTGAACAATGGACTTCCAGATGCCTATCTCTGAATCCTGAAATGAGGATCATTGTCAGCAACTCCCCGCTGACTTCTACCCTAATGCCCCTCTGACTTGAAGAGCCTGTGGCATACTCCCTGGTACAAATTTCTGAACTGGGAAACTGCAAGGAACAGAAACAGATTCTGACCAACTTTTACAAATTGGGGAATTCTTTGGAAGGTATTGGGCAGCTCGCGGGTTTGGATAATTGTCAGGAACCAAGCAAGTCTAAGCAGGAAAATGGCCAGGATGTAGACACAACCCGTAACAAGCAGAACGTCACTGTAAATGCCAGGCTGGTCTCATCATCCCTCTGTCTTTGCTTCACTCATTCAAAAGTAAGCTCTGGGTAGACATGTTGCAAAGTATATAAATGTCAGATCACTACGTTGTATGCCTGGAACTAATAGAATCTTGTATGTCAACTATACTTTCATTTCAGACATGTTTTAAGTTAAAAATAATAAAATTTAGGAATTATTAAAAAATTGGTTGCCTTATGAGACAGTGAGATCTCCATCAGTGGAGGTATTTGAACAGAGGCAGGATGACCAACTGTTAGAAATGCAGTAGTAGGAACTTCTCCATTTGCGGGAGGTGGTATGAGATGATGTCTAAGGTCTCTTCTAAAGTTAATATTTTATCTTTTAATTTTTTATTACATTTTTTTATTTGCTCCACAGATCTTGGCATTTTAATGGGACTATTTTGAGGTCCTTAGTAATTATAAAAATTTTAAATGGCCTCCCTGATTTCTAATAAATCAGTCAATATTTTTAATAGAACTTGTTCTGAATGCCCAAGATTAGCTAGTTTCAATTCTGTTGGCTCTACTGGATTTGGTACAACTCCTTCTATTACAATGGCTTTATTGTCCTTTTCGGTGTCTTTTGGCCTTTTCTCCATAAATCTTCTCTGGAGCGGGTGTGTGATTATTTTTCCCGGGTAAACAGGAAAAATTATTTTTCTGACCCAAGTTTGGAGAAAGCATCTTTTAAAACACTCATGAAGCCCTAGACCTGAAGACAAGGGACATGTGTCTCAGTCCTAGACATGTTCTTCCTAGCTATGGAAACCGGCCAAGTCATTCGGCCTCTCTGAGCCTCAGGTTCTCAGATGCAAAGTGAAGAGAGTCCCTGCTGTATCCCTTCCATCTAAATGAAGCAAAAATGATCTAGAGGTCACAATATCATGGCTCTGTCTCCATTTCTGGGTCATTCTCCCCACTGTACCCTCCTCTGTGAGTCAGGTTCGCCCCCTCCCCAGTGTTTTCAGGCCTCTTCTCCACACACGCCATGCTTCAAGAGAAGAAGATTGGTTTCTTCCAGTAGTTCCTATAGATGAAAGAGGAAACTTCTTTCCTGGAAGTCCCAGCAGCTGTCTCCTCACATGTCACCAGCCAAGCTGAGTGACATGCTCATCCTGACAAATTCTTGTGGCCCAAGCTGAACAATTTAAGCCAACCAGAGCCTCCTCTGGAGATAAGTTGGAGGCCATACTGCCTGGAGAGGAAAGTTAAGTCCAGGAAGGAACTCCCTCCAAAGATCAGAGTGCTGTTCTAGGAGAAGGAGGTGGAGAAATGGCCCCTACTCTAGATTAATATAAACGGCACATAAGATTGTGGGGATGACAGTGCCTTCCATCTATAAAAATGCCAGACTCCAACAAGCAAAGTGGCATCAAGGGATTGATTTGATTTCTGGTCCTACCTTCCACTTTGGACAACATGCACAACTTCTGTGACACTTGGATTCCCTATCTGTAGAATGGGGGTGCCACCTAACAATAGCACAGATATTGATTTATTATAAATTGTGTTTAATTGAAGCCATGCTAGAGTTGAGCCAGCTGTTATAAAACTAGCTGGGGCCAGTAAATTTGGAGGTCTTGTTTGCAACCTTGAGAAAAACACCCCTGGACACACCAGTAAGTTTCATAACAATGGCACTGAGATTTCGGATGGGAAGAAATGATTTGTGAAGCAAATTTTTAGTAACATATAGAAAATCATATTCATGTGTCCATAAGCCATCATGCCCTGAACCCTTAATCTCCATATCTCTAATGTAGAAAGATTAATCTTTGAAGGAATAACTGACACCCCCTTGCTTCAGGCTACAGAGAAAATGGAAATGTCCTCTACAAATGGAATTCATATTACAATACTTATGCATGTTCTGTGCCATCCAGACTTGTTCGAATGAAAGGAACTTAGTCAGTTGGAAGGATATATATTTTTGTCACTCTCAGACCTGTTAGAAGTTAAAAAAGAGGCTTGTTTCTTGCTAAGAATCTTATCTATGAGCCAGGCATTCCTAGAGAGGCAGTATGGCTCAATTTTGTCAGGTTGTACTGTTACCAAATTCGGACTCAACTACTGCCTTACCTCTGCAAGCTTCAGTGATCTCATTAGGGAAGTTGAGGTGATAACAGAACCCGCCTCACTATAAGAAATAACTGATATAATGCATCATGTTAAATGCATTGAAAGAGCCTAACAGATTTAATACATACTAGTCATCACTGTTTTGGGACTTCTGAGAAAAATATTGGAAAAGTATCAGGGTAGGTTGATGCTTAGTCTAATTTTAAACCTCAATCTATCATGGCATGTATGTTCCATATGTGGGGGTTCCTAGAACAAGAGTACAGATAGGGGCTCCTGGCTTCCGGTTAACCCCCTTTTTTTCCTTCCCCCAACTCAGTTCTGCAAATTGAGGAGTCTGTGCACATGCCTGGACATCCCAAACTGAATGTCCAAGCCGTGTCTGCACTCCCACCCAAATGCAAAGAGTATCTCCTAGTATAGCCTCTTCAACTTAGGACTATATACACCTGTGACAAAGTCGGCCATTGCCACTGAAAAACAGGGAAGTGAAGAGACTGTCCGAGCCACAAAAGCACATTGGGGACATCTGGGCAGAAATTCTAGGATGCCTGGTACCAATAGCATGGCCTATAAAAGGCAGTGAGGGATCATAATGGGCATCACCCCTTAGCCCCATGGACATTCAGCCTGTGGGGAGGGTGTAGCTGTAGGAGGCCAAGAAAAGGGAGCTCTAAAGTGTGGGGCCCAGGAGAGTAGCCTGAGCCTAAGGGTTGTACTGATTTCAACTCTTGGAAACTCACTCTTTAGAAATGAGTGCCTATGCTTTTATTTTAATAAGCAGCTTTATGGAGAGATGATGAGTATACCATGCAATTCACCCAGTTAAAGTGTACAAGTCAATGGCTTTTAGTAGATTCACACAGGTAAGCCCACCACCACACTCAGTTGACTTCCATGTCAGTGGTAGAGGAATTCCAGTCTCATTTCTCTCAACATGTCTAGCCCAGACAGGGCTTGGGGGCGGGGGGGGGGGGATACTGGAACTGGCTCTTTCCCAGGGATCTTTTCTCCGTAGCTTCTCATAGAGTATGTCACTGCACTGAGTTAGCTCCTAACACTTAAAGGCAGGAATTTCTGGTACCCTCTGGCTGCAAAGAGCAACCCAGGATCTTCATTAGGGTTCAGTTAAGAAATAGTGACTCCTCCCTAAATTGAAGAAAAAACTGACTGCATTGGACTTACTAAGAGATGCCACTGTAATCTCTGAAATAGGACTTTCCTAAGGGATTTCCTAAGGAATTTTGGCTATATGAAATTTTCACCTTATACACTGATATCAGAACCTAATCCTCAAGAAAACTACCACTTCACTCTATAGGGGAACACAAAAAGGAGCATTTTGCTTCTGCTGTTAGAGATGGCAAGTTCTGTCTGCCTATAACCCAAAATCAGACCTATCAACGTGGTCACCTGCAGCGGAGGTCTCCTAAAGTCTTTCCATAGTGCATCTCAGTTAAAAAATAAAAAATACCTTGGCACCTCCATGATTACACACAACTATCCTTCACTATGCAAATAAATCAGTTCCTGACATGGAGCAGTATACGGTATATGAATAGTGAGCAATAGCAGATTATCAAAACCTACCTAGTCCAGTTTCCCATAGCAAGTAGTCAGGGTTTGGATAGCAAAACATCCATCCTAAAAATTCATCTGAATTGATTCAGCTCTTGCATTCAGATAGCAAGAGTTGGGGTAGTAAAATAGCTATGTGTTTACATTAAATTATATTTGTGTACTTCTGTACTAATATATTGTGGACATAATAAAAAGTACACCAAAAATAGTCATTTTTAGTAGATGAAATGAAAATAAAAGCAAACAGCCCTATCTGGTTTGGCTCAGTGTATAGAGCATTGGCCTGTGGGTTTGAATCTGGTCAAGGGCATATGCCTGGGTTATGGGCTCCATCCCCAGTAGGGGGCATGCAGGAGGCAGCCAATCAATGATTCTCTCTCATCATTGATATTTCTATTTCTCTCTCCCTCTCCCTTCCTCTCTGAAATCAATAAAAATATATTTAAAAAATTAAAAGAAGTTCTAAACATTGTGCTAGTTCCCCCAGGTGTATGTCCCCGCTTTGGACATCACTCCAACTGGTCAAGGACCAGGAGTGTCCTTGATCACCATGCAGTATCCAAAAAACAGTCAGATCTATTTCACCAATACTCAGAATAATTCTCTGTTCTCATATTATTCACAGCTATTAACACACCTCATGCTTGGGATGACTGCCTTTTCTTCATGTAGCTGCATTTTTATCACTTTAGAAGTTTTGATGGTATTAGCAAATTTGTAATAGTTTCTCCCTTCTCTGTTTCACAGTAGATCAAACATTGGCGTTAAATGGGCAGTTTCTGGTTTCTCTTTAAAATAGAATCTTAATTGTGTTTAAAACTACCTTCTCCCTGAGTGGTTTCTCAATAATAGTGGCCAAAATGCTGAAAGGTTTGTGTCCTTCAAGAAGTAGCCATCTCACTCTGGCCTCTTCTTACCACATACTGCATTCCAGAGGAGTGCTGGCCCATGCTGACCCCAATGGCTCACCTGGCAACTCCAGTTGCCAATGTATTTAAGACCTTTTTTCCCCATTTAATAAAAAGCATATATATATATATATATATATATATATATATATATATATATATATAATACATATGTATTTTACATTCAATATTAATTTCAGGTGTACAGCATAATAGATAATCATATACTTTACAAAGCATTTCCCAGTACCCACCTGGTACATACATAGTTATTACAATATTATTGACAATATTCCCTATGCTGTACTTTATATCCCCATGACTATTCTGTAATACCAATCTGTACTTCTCAATCCCTTTACATTTTTCATCCAGTCCTTCAAACCTCCCTCTTCCCTCTGGCAACCATTCATCCTTTCTCTGTATCTTATGAGTCTGCTTCATCCATGAACTATAGTTGCCAATGTATTTGAGACTTTCAATTAAATTTAATCACTATTTCTCAAAGCTTACCATGTACAAGATTCAATAGTCAATTTGAGCCCGATGTTCCAGTTTATGTTAGAATTGGTTAGTGAAATGCATTATTTATATGAAAAAAACACAGCTAATGTATAAGAACCAGGTCTTCAGATAACATTCTCATTTTTCATTTCACCTTCATACCCATTCATCAATAAGAAGAAAATTAGCTTGTCCATTGTAGTGGCCTTCAAAGGTCTTTTCTCTAAGAGTGTATCTGGAACCATCATGTGTGAGAGAGAAGAGAGTATTCTGGATAATTTAGAGGTAGGGGCCCAGATCTCACTTTCTTGACCTTCTCTTCCCCACAGCTTCTGATTCTCTTTGTAGAATTCGGGTGAGGAGATTGAAACACATGTACTAAAGTCTCCACTCTGCGAGAAACATTACAAATGCGTGTTGTTGAGAAGGGTCCACAACCCCTCTTGGGGCCTGTTTGCTTGTTTTAAAGATGGAACCAATAATATTTACTTCCTGGAATGAGTTTGAGCCTCGAATGAAATGCTTGGCTCCTTGTTCTACTTCATTCTGTTCCAAATAGGCCCAAGTTTCCTGAGCAAGAATAAGAGCAGTCATTACAACTGCTCTCAACCCAAGCCAAGGGACAGAGGTGAGAGGAATTTCTGCCCAAGGCTTCTGCTAGGCAGAACACCAGTGGGTAAAAACAGACCCCAAGCTCAGATGTGCAGCCCGAGATTTATGGTCCATACCGACTTCTCCCCCCAGTGAGAGAAGCCACAGGTCTGCACAACCCCAGATGTTCTCCATCAGGTCTTACTGACTAGTCCACTTTCTCCTAAAGCTATTAATAACTTAACTTTGTTTCTAAATTGTATGTTTTTCTCTCCTCCCCTAACAGAACCCTTCTCCAGATTCCTCTCCGCATTAGTATGCCCCACTCAATGAAAAGGATTGTGAATATGCTTTGAAATTATCACAGACTGTTCACATGTTAGTTACTATTATTGTATCTTTTACACAAGTTTCCATTCTACACATTATACCTTCTGATAGCCATTAATCACCAGCTTAGGCAAGCTGGTTTTTTCCTTTGTCTTCTTTCACACATGACTGACCTACACCTCATCCATTTCTCAACCATCCTTGAAACCTAAATCTAAGACAGACCTATAGCCGGTGCCTCTGCTCAGAGAACTTGGCTTTCATTGCTCTGTCCTTTTTTTTTTCTTTTTCTTTCCATACCAGCTAGTTTTGTTTCCCAAGAGTAGAGCCCAAAATTCCACCCAGATAGGCTGCTGCCTAGGATTCACTTTATTAACAGGCCATCGGCTACTTGGAAACGTCAGCTACTGGTGTGGAATGCCACAGCCCTCCCTGGCCATGAGGATGGTGCGCATCCCAGCCTGGGTTCATATCCAGGCCCCTCTCTCCTCTCCATTCCCCCTGGTGGGTTTCAGAATCTGCACTGTTTTGAGAAGGGGATATGGCTCAGGTGCTGGCTGAGATTGTTTCTAGGGACAGCCAAGCGTAGGTAGAACCTGTGAACAGGGAGTGTAGGCAACTAGTAGCCAGAGCTGGGGGGCTCTCTTCAACCTGGAGGAACTGGGCTGTGCAGCTGGGAGGTGTGGGCAAAGGGAAGCAGAGGCTGGCAGCTCAGGGCTCAGGCCTGACTCTTCATCCCCTATGGCATGAGAAGTGTTTGCCAAAGCCCCACCCTTCTTTGGAAAGGCTGAGCTATTGACTGTGAAGGAAACACCAATGAAGGAGGTTATTTCCTTGCAGAGACCGTATGAGACAGAGTTCTCTTTTAGGTAGTAAGTCTTATCAACAATGGCTTCCCTAAGTGCCTCCAAAGTGTCTATCCATTAAGGCCAAAGGAGGTGCTTTGATTCTCCCTCAGAGGGGAGAGCGGTTTAATAAATCAGCAAGTGCATGGAGCATCTAAATTCAATCATTGTGAAGTGCAGATAAATCACTGCTGTCAATGCTGACTTAGACTATTTATTCAAAACAGTTAAATTCAAACAGCATTCCTCCCATCCAGGGTCCAGACACACACGGCTCACAGCCCTGGCCACCGAGCCTGAATGTCTTCCCAGAATCGAGCCTCGTTCCTCGCTGTCTGTGAGGAAGTGGGGAAGGAGGAAGGAGGTTGAATTACAGCCTGAGAGATGACCCATTCTGGTGACAGAGGGATCTTGGAAGCTCCAATGAATAATTCATTGTCCTGCCTGCTGTTTCATGCCTGCAGCTGAGGATGGCAAGGAGATAAGGCTCTGGCATCTTCCCCCAGCTGCACGACTGGGGCTTCCAACACCTTATTTGTGGTTGATTTGCTCACCAGCAACCTGAGGGTGTGAACAGTGGTACGTGATTGTAGCTGGAAGTTTTGTAGATTCAAGTTAAGCCAAGACTGGGAGGATATTTCGATCTCCTCCCCCAGATTCTTTCCCATAAGATGTGGGGTGTTCCTACTCCCTCCATTCAACTCTAAAGAAGTTTCATGTAAAATGCAAGTGTAGCCCTTATATTTATAAACATGCCAACGTGCAAATGGTTGGATAGGCATTTGAATTATTGATTGTTAAATATTTGAGCTGAATTCCTCATCCATCAGTTCTCGTGAGAAGCCAGGGGACAGATTTACGATGCTGGAGTTTTTCTGGTTAGTTGGCAGTTGGCATCTCCATCAATTAGGGCTCACACGGTGCTCCGAAGCGCTCATTGCTGCACTTGGAAGTGGTATCTCTATTATCCCTTTTAAAGAGGGCTGTGCAACAAGAGCTGCTGAGATGAAAAGCAAAAGTCACAGGCCATCTCTGAATTATTGCCGCTGTAGGAGGTTTGGGTGGGTCTAATTGTATATCTGGCTTTAGCATACTTGACAGAGCAAGATTTTTAGAAGCAGACAGACCTGGATTTCATTTCTAGCTCCTTTACTTTCTGATTCTATGAACCTGAACAATTTATCTCATTCCTCTAAATCTTGATTTCTTTATCTCAGTAAAAGGGAATACTAACTAACTGGATATAAATGTAAGAAGATTCATACATATACACACATATATGTGTATAGACAGATAGTAGATAAAGGGTAGCATAGCCCTATCAAATAATATTAAATAGCCATAATTCTGAGGCAATAAAAGATAACTCCGTCAGGGGAGAAGTTTTAGTCTGTTTTATTCGCCGTTAATTCCCATTGCCCAGAACAGAGCCAGATACAGAGATGAAACTCAATAAATAGTTGTTAAATTAATAAATGAGCACATAATTCATTCCAGACACTGTGCCTTGTGTCATTTAAACTTAGAACAACCCTGTAAGCCAGGTATTGCCATTTTTTTCTGATAAGACCACTAAGGCTCCAAGAAGTTAAGTAATTTTCCCAATCTCACCCAGCCAGTAGGTTCTCAATAAATGTCAGTTTCTATCCCCTGTTCTCCTGTTCCCACTAGAAGTTGCCAAGAACTGTCCCTCCCTGTGTGGCCCACGTGTAGGAAGGCAAGCCCTGTCTCAAGAAGGCCCTCGGTTATCCCCACAAGAAGGTAAGTCTGAAGCTCCTTTCTGCTGTGAGTTTCACAAATGAAGGCTCAAAATTGAGCAACTCCCTCAAACCGGCAGAGACTGCAGGATAGAAGATGAGTGCCAATTGTCATGCTCATGGGAACTCTGACGACGGGACAGAGGTGAGAGCATAGGAGGAAAGTCTTCCCTCCTTCCCTAGGCTAAATCTGTGGCCAAAATACCAATATTGTCCTCTCTTTTCTGAAGAAGAACACTCAGCCGCCAGGGTGAGCTGAGGTGCTGCTCTTAGAAGATCCTGTTTGCCAACTGGATCCATGAGAAGGATCTGTGAGGGGCTGTTGTTCTTCCTGATAGATACTGAGATAGTGTGCATATATGAGAGGGGGTGTTTGGCATGGGGAACCAAAAAGGCAAAGACTGCACTTCATTTGCCATGGTATCTCATGCTGGGCACAATGTCCAGCACATAGCAGGCACACAACAATTCTTCATTGAATAAATGAATTCTGGTCCTGCCCTCAAGTGATGCAGTTACTCTGAATGAAGTGCTCACTGCGAGCCAGGCCTGTGAGATAGTACCAGCCCCATTTATAGATGAGCAAACTGAGGCCCTAGAAATGGAAGTAATATTCCAGTGGTTATGTGGCTGGTGAGTAGCATCAGCCAGGATTCAAACATTGACTCAGACTCCAGCTCACGTTCTTGGCTACAACTATGCTGCCTCAAAACACGGCCGCCTCCTACTGCTCCAGCTTCTCCTAATCCAGGGTTTCTTGACCTCAGCACCACTGACACTTTGCGCCAAATGATCTTTACTGTCCTGTATGTAGGGGATTTAGTAGCATTCCTGATCTCTACTCACTGGAGTCACTGAATCCTACTCACAACAAAAATGTCTCCACCCTAGCCAGTTTTGCTCAGTGAATAGAGCATTAGCCTGCAGACTGAAAGGTCCTGGGTTCAAATCCTGTCAAGAAAATGTACTTTGGTTGCAAATTTGATCCTGGTCCTGGTAAGGGAACATGCAAGAGGCAACCAATCAATGTGTCTCTCTTTTACACATAGATGTTTCTTACTCTCTGTCTTATCCCTCCCCCTTCCACTCTCTCTAAAAATCAATGGGAAAATATCCTTGGGTGAGGATTAACAACAACAAAAAGTAATTGTCATGTTCCAAGGGGGCACAATATCTCCCCCAATTGAGAACCTCTGTAACCCTTTGACTTTCCCCACCCTCCATGTATCCAGTTGCCCCCAGGGCACATCCATTTGAATGTCTTACACACCCTCAGTCCTAAAACTGAGATCATCATCTCTCCTGGGTCACACACTCCTCCTTCTATATTCCCAGCCTCTGTGAATGTCACCACCATCTACCAGTTGCCCAAGATGGAAATCTGAGTCATATTTATTCTTTCACTTCTTTGCCATCAACAACCAATCAGTCCCAAGTCTTATCCGTTTTATCTCTTTTGTGGATCTTGAATCTGTCACTTTCTCCCTGATTCCACTGCCACCCACCATTATTTCTCACCCAACCTCCTGCGGGGAGTTCCTGGGTCCTGATTTTACAGATTTCCCAGAACCTCTCAATCTATTCTCCACAGCATAGCCCAAGCGTGTTCCTTCTCAAATGTAGATCTACTCACACAGCATGCAGCTGACACCCTTCAGGGACACCCCAGCTCCTCGGGATGAGCCTCAGTTTCCTAGAGTGGCTTGGAAGATCCTTCTAAGCTCACCCCCTCCCCTTTGTCCTTGGTCCCTCATGTTCTGGCCACAAGGAAGTCTTCCAATGTGCCAGGCTTCTCATAGCCTAAAGGAGCAGGGTATGTGGCAGGATGTTCTGCTTTCTTCTCCACCACTGTCTCCTATCTCATTTAGGATAAGAGAAGGCAGTCATTCAAGTAAAGATTAAGAAAGGACAGACTCTTTTAGCATAATACAGCACAGGAGACAGGCTAAGAGGAGCTCAGTTCCATGAAGTGAATAGTATTATACAGATAAAGGGTTCCAAGTAAAATTCAGTTTAAGAACATAAGTTCAACAGACTATAATAATGAGCACCCTTTATTGAGGGCTTGCTATGTGCCAGACACTACTTGAGGTGCTTTACATATATTAACTTGTTTAATCCTCACAACAACCTTGTAAAGTATGAACCATTTATTAAGTTTGTTTTATAGATGAGGAAACTAAGGCACCAGGAGTTTACGGAACTTGTGTGAGTTCACAGAGCTAGTGATAGGGCTGGGATTTGAAGCCCTGCATCTGGGACCAATAGAACTTTCTGTGCTGCAAGAAATATGCTAAACCTGCACTGGCCAAATGGGAAACACTGGCATATGGTCACTGAATACTTGGAATATGACTACTATGACTGAGGAACTGAATTTTTAATTGTATGTAAATTTAATTATTTAAATTTAAATACCCACTTGTGGTTAGTGGCAACCATATCAGACTGCACAGGTCTAGACCCTGTGCTCCTAACCACTACACCAACTTAAGAGAGTTGAGTAGTTACTTTTCTGTAGGACTTCTCAGAGCCTTTATGCATTAATGAATATTGTGAAGCTCAAAGAGGAATATAACCACAGAAAAGTTTTTCCACGGGACATCTTGAGGGACAAGAGTTCCACAGAATGTGTCAGTTGGTGTTTGTTCTCTGGAGATGACAGATGACCTCTGCCCTCTCAGGGGAATGTCTGGGGGACTGATATCTGCAGCCAGAACAGATGCTTGCCCATGCTGTGTCACAGAGGTTGCTGGGTCCCCAGGTGCTTTCCTGAAACTTCTACCATGGGAATCAGTCTTCTTGCATGGAAACAAAAGCATTTCCTCCCAAAAGCACAGAAGTGGTAAGAGATAAACCTTATCCCATGGACACATCATTATTTTAACACAGAATGGATGAATTCATTTAAATTAATTAAGACGTATAGCTTACAAGTTACAAAGCACTTTAACTTACACCCATGCCACTCCAAGTGTGGTCCCCACCAGCAGCGGCAGTCTGACCTGGACACTGGTCAGAAGTGTGACTTCATCAGCCTATCCCAGACCTACTGCATCAGCCCCTCCAGCGGGGCCCAGCACGCTGTGTTTTACCAAGTCCTCCAGGTGGCTCGGGTGCACATTCAAGTTTGAGATTATTTACTGTGTTTGTCTAATTAAATCTTTAGAACTGAAGAAAGAGAGGCCCAGAGAATTCAAATAACATGCTCAAAGTTACACAGCTGGAAAATTACCGAGCTGGAACCAAAACCCAGATCTCAATGAGCAGATTAAAATCTGCGCAGAGGTCTTCCAGATATCCTGGGGAGAGTTCCAGCAGCTGGCTGGCCCTCTTCTCGGCACTTGCCCAGGATCAGAGCTGGTGGTGGCCACGGTTTGGAAGAGCCAGCAACACGCTCCCTTGCACACGTTTCTTTCTATCCCCACCCCTCTACCTCACCTCCTGCGCCTTCTGGTTCAGCAAGTACACAGTCAGCAGCATTTTCCATCTTCCCCCTCCTTCCTGCCCCCTCATCCTCCCTCCTTTTATACATCCCTGCTGTCCCATTTGGACAGTAGAAATTTAATAGGCATAAAGGAAGGTGGTGGTGAATGGCATTCCATGATTAGGAAATGCTGGGTTAAACAAAGTAGATTTCTTTATTGTAGGTCTTTTCAGAGACTTTACTGTGTAAGTATGTGAGGTTCCAAAAGGAGGGTATAGCATACAGCATTCACGAACTCACATGACCACAGAACCTTTTTATTCAGAGGATGTATCTCCCCCCCCCCCCCCCCCCCACCATGGAAAGCAGAGCACAAGCCCTAAATGGACAGGACATGAGACAGGTAGATTTGGGGGGGGGGGGGGCGGGGGAATAGTAAAGGATGAGGAAAGTTCCAGAACACAGAATTATCATTCCACCAATTTTGCCACCTTCAGCCCATCCTCAAGTCTAGCCCTATCAGAGATTATCTGAAGTGCCATTGCACAGAGAAGAGTAACGCTAGGGAAAGATTAGTACTTGGGGTTGAGGTCCAGTGTTGAGTACCCCACAGATGACCTCTGCCCTCTGGGCCAAGGTTGCTCCTTTAGTTGCTGGATCGTGGGGAGGTAGGGTAAGGGATCCAGGTGAGGGTACAGGATAGCTGAGTCAGGAGCAGTGTGTGTGTTTGCGGGGAGGGGTGCTCTGACGGCTCAGGGCAAAAGCGTTCTGCCAACTATGGAATTATTTCAGTGTCTGACAACCAATGCAGCTATTCTGGCACATGTCAGCTGAACATTAGCCCTGAATTCAGGAGCAGGCTTCAGGAAATCTCTGTCCCTTCAAGATTGTATCATGCAAATAAAACAGGGTATTTAACTTGTGGGGGCATGATAAAAGACAAAGTGTCGTTTTCCACATGAAATAAGCTACCTACAATATTCAACACTAATTACGGGCTTCTACTGTTCTGTAACATTGTCAATATCTCAAATTTTGGTTGAAGTTGAGCTGTCTTTCATTTTAGGTATCTGTTGTTTCTACTTGGCCGACTCCAAAACCACATCATTCTGTAGGAGTGGTCGCATAGCTCCGGCACAGGCCCCAAGTTTGGTTGGTTGCCCATAATAGGACAAAGAATACGTTAGACTTCAAAAGCCTTGATGCTGGCTCTGACTCTGCCCACCTACAAGCTGCATGGCCTGGGGAAAGTTATAGACCTTCTCTGACTCCCCTTGTCCTCATTTGGAAAATGGGGATCATCGTAAGATAATAGGCATGAAAGCAACCTACGTAATGTATGGTACAGAACATGCTTTCAATAAACGTGGCAAGAACTGAAAGATCATTTCTAAGAATTGGAAAATGGAAAGAGCCAACTAGCTAATTAACTACAAAACCACACGCACACATTCATACCAGCTCGTTCTGGGCCACGGGCCTCTTTTGAGATGTGAACTGCTGGCTTGGACTTGGATGTGGCAAGGAATCTGAGATTAACTGCCTCCCCGGCTCTGCACCCTTGCCTTTGGTTAAGGAAAAGCAGATGTACAGGAAAGGAGGTACCCATTCGAATGACAAAGCCTGGGCTGGGAGAAAGCACACATAATCCCCCTGCTGCGTAACTGCCAGATGCAGTGGTGCAGGAGGTTACCACAGCCATGGGGTGGAGGAAAACCGTTGTGTGCCCTCACTTCCTAAGGGCTGTGTTGTGTGGTTTTTAGCCTCTGACTCATTGATCATCAAAAATACCTGCATCAACACCACTATTACTTTCCCATCCTCACCTGATGATATTTCACATCCTGTTGGCGACCCTGGAGCTCTCTCAGCTCAGTGGCCCGCCTGCACTAGGGGGGTGGTAGCCTTCAAGCTCTGCTTTCTGGTAGTGTAGCCTCCTTTCTGGCCCTTCTCAGATGCATGAGCTATCTGATCAAAGGATTCTCATGTGTTCAATCCTTCACTCCTCAGTAGGGAAGGTCAGAGAGAGTATGTTACTTATTTAATGTCACACCGTATATTAGCAGCATGTATCAATTAGCATTTGTGAAATAACCAACCCCCAAACTTACTGGCAACAACCACATATTTAGTTCATTGTTCTGTGGATCTGTGTTTTGTGTTGGGCTCACGTGGTCTTGACGGGGCTCACTCATGCATATGCAGTTAGATGCAGTGTCCACTAGGGGTTGGCTGGCCTCTGATGGCTTTAGTTAAGAGGGCTCATCGCTGCTTCACATACTCTGTCATCCTCCAGCAGACAAGTCCAAGCCTCTGCACATGCCAGCTACGCAGGATTGCATGAGAGTGGAAGTACTCAACACCTCTTAGGTCTAGATTCATCACTTTTGCTGATCCCATTGGTCAAAGCAGGTGACAAAGCCAGCACAGACTCAAAAGGTAGGAAAACAGTCTTCATCTCTTGATGGGAGGAGCTTCAAAGTTACATTTCAAAAGGACAGAATACAAGGATGGAAATAACGGGGCTTTTTGCAAACTATCAAATCCTAAGTCTATCCAGGAATTCTCCCCAAGTCTTCTGAGTTTGAGGTATAATAGAGATCTGTTGTTTTGCCCACCTAGGATCTATTTCCTCTTCTGTTAATTATACTACAATTTTATTCTGAATCCAGTTTTAGTAGAACTTTTGATCAAGCATTCCACCCATTCTGGCCAACAGGTGAGTATGTGACTGAGTTGACCCATCTAGGTAATCTCTATTTGGAATTTAAACATTAAATGAAAGGGCCCAACAAAGTGACATTATGACTCCAGAAAGATTCTCCATTTTTTTCTTGCTTCCCCAGTGCAGCTGAGCCACTTCCTGTCTTACCACTGGCTGTTTAGCTTTACTTCAGTCCTGTACATTGGCTCCTGTAGTGAAAGATTTGATGCACTGTCCACACCCCGCCTCAGGGGTGAGGCACTCATTCCCTCAGCTATTAGAAGGTCTGCCTGCTGATGGCCACAGAGAAGTCCCATCCCAAAAACTGCGCTTTGCTCATAAGTGCTATCTCAGTCAAGGTTATGCACCCTCCTTGGTGTGGCCTCCCTTGGGACATTTCTGAAAGGCCATCCCTATGGGGTCAAGCTCAACTTCTTCTGCCCAATCCCACTCCTCTCACTCCTTCGTGGATTGTGTTGTCAAGAACACTTTGCAGTGAATGTCCTGCAGAAAAGTCTCAGTCAGAGCGACAGTTTTCTGGGAGCTCAGCTTAAGACATCTCACAGACCTTCATGAATTCCATTTTTGCCTACATGATTCAATCAGTTTCTGTTGCTTACAGTCAAACGCTGTTATGAGATATTATAGTTCAGGTTATTTTCACTGCACTATTTTCTATTTTTTTCTTTTTATTGAGTGCTTACTATTAAAATAACCCTGCAGTGTAAGTATCATTATCCCTAATATACAGCAGATATAACTTTAACTCAATGACCTTAAATTTATTGTCCAAGGCGAACAGCTGATAAGCAGAGTCGTTAAGAAAATTGACTTAGGAACCAGACTGCCTGGATATGATTCCTGCCTCCACTACTTACTACCTGTGTCACCCGGGGCATCTTACTTAATTCCTTTATGCCTCAGTTTCCTCCTCTGTAAAATAAGGATAATAACCATACCTATCTCCTGGGATTGCTTTGAGAATAAAATGAGTTAATATATCAAAAATGTTTAGACTAATGCCTGACAAACAGGAAGCCCTCCATAGGTATTTGCTATCATTGCTTTTGTTAATATTGACTTCTTTTTTTTTTTTTTTTTCTTTTTTTTTTTTTTTCTTTTTTTTTAATTTTTCGCTAAAAGTATTACAAAGTGTATTACATAAGTGTCCTTTTTTCCCCCCCGCCCTTGACAGACCCCTGCCCTCCCTTACCCCCCAGTGTCTTATGTCCATTAGTTATGGTTATATGGATGCATACCAGTCCTTCAGTTGATCTCTTAATCCCCTCCCTCCTCCCCCCCAACCCTCCCTGGCCTTCCCACTGCAGTTTGACAATCAGTTTGAGGCAGCTCTGCCTCTGTATCTATTATTGTTCAAAAGTTTGTAATGGTCTTTATTATCCATGAATGAGTGAGATCATGTGGTATTTTTCCTTCATTGACTGGCTTATTTCACTTAGCATAATGCTCTCCAGTTCCATCCATGATGTTGCAAATGGTAAGAATTCCTTCTTTTTTACAGCAGCATAGTATTCCATCGTGTAGATGTACCACAGTTTTCTAATCCATTCATCTACTGATGGGCACTTAGGCTGTTTCCAGATCTTAGCTATGGTGAATTGTGCTGCTATGAACATCGGGGTGCATATATCCTTTCTGATTGGTGTTTCTGGTTTCTTGGGATATATTCCTAGAAGTGGGATCACAGGGTCAAATGGGAGTTCCATTTCCAATTTTTTGAGGAACCTCCATACTGCCTTCCATAGTGGCTGCACCAGTCTGCATTCCCACCAGCAGTGCACAAGTGTTCCTTTTTCTCCACATCCTCTCCAGCACTTGTCGTTTATTGATTTGTTGATGATGGCCATTCTGACAGGTGTGAGATGGTACCTCATTGTTGTTTTGATTTGCATCTCTCGGATGATTAGTGACTTTGAGCATGTTTTCATATGTCTCTTGGCTTTCTGAATGTCCTCTTTTGAAAGGTGTCTATTTAGATCCTTTGCCCATTTTTTGATTGGATTGTTTATCTTCTTTTTGTTAAGTTGTATGAGTTCCCTATAAATTTTGGAGATTAAGCCCTTATCAGATATGACGTTGGCAAATATGTTTTCCCACGAGGTGGGTTTTCTTGTTGTTTTGTTGATGGTTTCTTTTGCTGTGCAGAAGCTTTTTATTTTGATGTAGTCCCATTTGTTCAGTTTCTCTTTAGTTTCAACTGCCCTAGGAGCTGTGTCAGTGAAGAAATTGTTTTGGCATAAGTCTGAGATTTTGTTGCCTTTGTATTCTTCTAGAATTTTTATGGTTTCCTGTCGTACATTTAAGTCCTTTATCCATTTTGAGTTTATTCTTGTGTATGGTGTAAGTTGGTGGTCTAGTTTCATTTTCTTGCATATATCTGTCCAATTTTCCCAACACCATTTATTGAAGAGACTATCTTGGCTCCATTGTATGTTCATGCCTCCTTTGTCAAAAATTAATTGAGCATATTGGTTCGGGCTAATTTCTGGACTCTCTATTCTATTCCACTGGTCTATATGTCTGTTCTTGTGCCAGTACCAGGCAGTTTTGAGAACAGTGGCTTTGTAATACAGCTTGATATCTGGCATTGAGATCCCACCTACTTTGTTTTTTCTCAGGATCGCTGCAGCTATTCGGGGTCTTTTTTTATTCCAGATGAATTTTTGGAGAGTTCGTTCTAGATCCTTGAAGAAGGCCATTGGTATTTTAATGGGAAGTGCGTTGAATTTATAGATTGCTTTGGGTAGTATGGACATTTTAATGATGTTGATTCTACCAATCCAAGAACATGGTATGTTCTTCCATCTGTTTATGTCTTCCTCTATCTCTTTTTTCAACGTCCTATAGTTTTCTGAGTAGAGGTCTTTTACCTCTTTAGTTAAGTTTATTCCTAGGTATCTTAATTTTTGGGGTGCGATGGTAAATGGGATTGTTTTTATAATCTCTCTTTCTGAAAGTTCACTATTGGTATATAGAAATGCCTCGGATTTCTTGGGGTTAATTTTGTATCCTGCTACATTGCCAAATTCATGTATTAAGTCTAGTAGTTTTTTGATGGAGTCTCTAGGGTTCTGTATGTATAATATCATGTCATCTGCAAATAAGGACAGTTTTACTTCCTCTTTTCCAATTTGGATGCCTTTTATTTCTTCTTCTTGTCTAATTGCAATGGCTAATACTTCCAGGACTATGTTGAACAGGAGTGGAGAGAGTGGACATCCCTGTCTTGTTCCTGTTCTTAGGGGAAATGGTGTTAGTTTTTGTCCATTGAGTATGATGTTGGCTGTGGGCCTGCCATATATGGCTTTTATTATGTTGAGGTATGATCCTTCTATTCCCACCTTGCTGAGAGTTTTTATCAAAAATGGGTGTTGGATTTTGTCAAATGCTTTTTCTGCATCAATTGATATGACCATGTGGTTTTTTTCTTTCAATTTGTTTATGTGATGTATCACGTTTATTGATTTACGGATGTTGTACCATCCTTGCATCCCTGGGATAAATCCTACTTGGTCATGGTGTATGATCCTTCTGATGTACTGCTGGATCCGATTTGCTAAGATTTTGTTGAGGATTTTGGCATCTATGTTCATGAGGGATATTGGCCTGTAATTCTCTTTCATTGTGTTGTCTTTACCTGGTTTTGGTATTAGGGTGATGCTAGCTTCATAAAATGTGTTTGGAAGTGTTCCATCCTCTTGGACTTTATGTAGTAATCTGAGGAGGATAGGTTTCAGTTCTTCCTTAAAAGTTTGGTAAAACTCCCCTGAGAAGCCGTCTGGTCCTGGGCTTTTGTTTGCTGGAAGCTTTTTGATGACTGCTTCAATTTCTTCCATCGTTATTGGCCTATTGAGATTTTTAGATTCTTCCTGATTGAGTTTTGGAATGTTGTATTTTTCTAGGAATTTGTCCATTTCCTCCAGGTTGTCTAGTTTGTTGGAGTAGAGTTGTCCGTAGTATTGTTTAACAATCATTTGTATTTCTTTGGGGTCTGTTGTTATTTCGCCTCTATCATTTCTGATTTGGTTTATTTGGGACCTCTCTCTTTGCTTCTTGGTGAGCCTGGCTAGGGGTTTGTCAATCTTGTTTATCCTTTCAAAGAACCAGCTCTTGGTTTCATTGATTTTCTGTATTGTTTTTTTGGTCTCTATTTCATTGATTTCTGCTCTAATCTTTATTATCTCCTTCCTTCTGCTCACTCTGGGCTTTTCTTGTTGCTCTCTTTCTAATTCTTTGAGTTGTAGAGTTAGATGATTAACTACCATTTTTTCTTGTTTTTTGAGGTAGGCCTGTAGAGCTATAAACTTCCCTCTCAGGACTGCTTTCATTGTGTCCCATAGGTTTTGGATTGTTGTGTTTTCATTGTCATTAGTGTCCAGGATGTTTTTAATTTCTTCTTTGATGTCATCGGTAACCCAATCAATATTTAATAACATGCTATTCAGCTTCCAAGTGTTTGAGTATTTTGGGTTGTTTTTATTGTGGTTTATTTCTAACATTATGCCATCGTGGTCTGAGAAGATGCTTTTTATGATTTCAATCTTCTTGAATTTGTGGAGACTTTGCTTGTGACCCAATATGTGGTCTATTTTTGAATATGTCCCATGAGCACCTGAGAGGAATGTATATTCCGCAGCTGTGGGGTGAAGTGTTCTGAAGATGTCAATTAAGTCCATCTGATCTAGTGAGTCATTTAGGATTGATGTTTCTTTGCTGAGTTTTTGTCTAGCGGATTTATCCAGTGATGTTAGTGGTGTATTAAAGTCCCCTACTATGATTGTATTGTTGTCGATCTCTCCCCTGATACCTTCCAGGAGTTTTCTTATGTATGTGGGTGCTCCTGCATTGGGTGCATATATGTTTATCAGGGTTATATCCTCTTGTTGTATTGATCCCTTTAGTATTATGAAGTGGCCTTCCTTATCTCTGGTTATGGCCTTCACTTTGAGGTCTATTTTGTCGGATATAAGTATTGCTACCCCGGCTTTTTTTTCATTTCCATTTGCCTGAAAGATATTTTTCCATCCCTTCACTTTCAGTCTGTGTGAGTCCCTTCTAATGAGGTGGGTCTCTTGTAGACAGCAAATGTATGGGTCATGTTTTTTTATCCATTCAGCCACTCGATATCTTTTGATTGGAGCATTTAGTCCATTTACATTTAAAGTTATTATTGAAAGGTACTTGTTTGTAGCCATTTCTATTTTTTTGTGGCTGCTTTCTTTCTGGGCTTTTTATTTCTTCTTTTTACACCAGTCCCTTTAGCATTTCTTGCATTGCTGGCTTGGTGGTGATGAACTCCCTTAGCCTTTTTTTGTCTGTGAAGCTTCTTATTTCCCCTTCAATTTTGAATGATAGCCTTGCTGGATAGAGTATTCTTGGATTCAGTCCTTTGCTTTGCATCACTTTGTAGATTTCCGTCCATTCTTTTCTGGCCTGATGTGTTTCTGTTGAGAAATCGTTTGATAATCTGATGGGGGACCCTTTGTAGGTAACTCTCTGTTTCTCTCTTGCAGCCTTTAAGATTCTCTCTTTGTCTTGTACATTTGCCATCGTTATTATGACGTGTCTTGGTGTCGGTCTTTTGGGGTTCATCTTGCCTGGGACTCTCTGTATTTGTGTAACTTTTTTCTTCCCCATATCTGGGAAGTTTTCTGTCATTATTTCTTCAAATAGATTTTCTAATCCTTGCTGCTCTTCTTGTCCTTCTTGCAGCCCTATTATGCGTATGTTACTTCGTTTCATGTTGTCCTGAAGCTCCCTTAGGCTCTCCTCCTGTTTTTTAATTCTTTTCTCCAGTTGCTGTTCAGATTGAGCTTGTTTCTCTGCCTTATCTTCTAACTCACTAATTCGGTCTTCTGCTTCTTCTAGTCTGCTGTTGAAACTTTCCATGGTGTTTTTGATTGTAGCTATATCACTTTTCATTTCTTCCTGATTCTTGCATAGGTTGTTGATTTTCTCATCCATCCGGTGAATGAATTGTACAACCATCATTCTGAATTCTTTTTCTGTCATGTTGCACGCTTCAGCTTCATTAATTTCCTTTCTTGGTGATTCTTCATTGTCTTTCCTCTGGGTATTGTGTCGTCTCTTCATTCTGATTATCTCCTGATGGTTCAAAGGTTGAGTTGCGTGGGCCTGGGCCGTGCGCAGTGGGAGGCTCCCACCACCCTAGTGTCACTGAAGAGCTCTGACACTAAGATGTGTGGTTGTTGTTGGTTGGTGGGAACCAGGCTCGCTCTGTGTCAGTGTTGCAAACACTCAATGTGGCCTCGTGCGTGCCCTTAGAATTAGGGACCCTGCCTGCACTGTGCTGAAATAGAGGCCCCCCTGACGCGTGTTTAGCACCAGAGCAGAGCCCCCTAGCTTGCGCCAGGAGTCAGAGTTCCCCAAGAGTTCAGTATCAGAGTCTCTGTTGCTTCGCGCAACCTCACCTTGAGAATCAGGGTCCCTGTGTGCCCTTGCACCAGGAATTGGATTCACTGGCTCTTAGTATGAATGCACAGGAAATCAGGATCTCAGGCGCAGGTGATAAGAAACACAGTCAAGTCACTGGTGCTTGGTGCTGCCTCCTGCCCTGAGAAACGGGGTTTCTGGGCCTGTGCTAGGCGGACAAACTCCCGTTCGCGCGATTGCTCCCAGCCCAGGGCTCTGATGCCAGCAGTGCGCGCAGGATTAGTTCCTGGTGCTGTGCGCGTTTTTGCTCCCAGCCCAGGGCTCTGATGCCAGCAGTGCGCACAGGATTAGTTCCTGGTGCTGTGCGCGTTTTTGCTCCCAGCCCAGGGCTCTGATGCCAGCAGTGCGCACAGGATTAGTTCCTGGTGCTGTGCGCGTTTTTGCTCCCAGCCCAGGGCTCTGAAGCCCGAAGTGCGCATAGGATCAGTTCTAAGGTGCTCGCGCACTTTCAGGCCAAAGTTTCTGCAGCGCTGAGGCCCCGGCAAGGGGTAGGTCTATCGGTTAGTTACTCTGGCACTGCCCGCGATCCTGGGGGAAGGGGGGATGGGCTCTGCTACTCACGGATCTGCAGCAGGGATCTCCGAACTTTCTGTGTCTGCAGGTCTGTAGCTGTGGTCACAGGTCTCTGTCCCCAGTGGCTGCAGGGTCCTGGTATGCGTCTGAGATCAGACTGGGTGGTGCTGAGGCCAGGATCCTAGTCTCAAGCAGCTCTGTTTCCCAAGATGGTGTGGTCGCTGTGCCTCTGCTGGCCGCCCAGGAGTGTCCGCCCCTCCGTGGAGGGGCGCAGGCCTCCTCTGGGCTCCCGCAGTCGCGCCGCCCGCAAGTCGCCGCCTCCGGGTTAGTAGCCGCTGGGTTAGTAGCCGATCTCTGGATGCCGGTAGGTAACCGCTTCCCAAGATGGCGTGGTCTCGCCGCTGCGCTGGCGCCCAGGGGGAAGTTTCAGCCTCAATCTCTAACCATCCGCATTTTTCAGGAGTTCTCTGTCTTTCCTGGCTGCAGACTGTCTCTCAGCTGAACCTCCCCAGCTTGATCGGGCTGGTTGTTACCCGTTTCAGCTGCTCGCCCCTATCTGCTCCGGGACGAAGGACCAACACGTCCGTCTAAGCCTCCGCCATTTTTTTCTCTCCCCAATATTGACTTCTTTCAAACCAAAGAGCCAGTTATTTTTACCAGCAAAATGGGTTTATTAGGGAAAGCAGAGGGCTCGCAATTCAAGACAAGCAAACCATGGTGAACCATGGGTAAGTCTTCATGAAGGACAGAGGAAAGTGGCTGCTTTTCATAAGAAAAATAAAAGGAAGTTGGGAGGATACTTTTTGAAGAGCTCTGGGTGGTAACGGCTTCTCATTGGCTGCGTGTGGCAGTTTCTCATTGGTTGGGCTGTATCCAGAGCCCAAACCTGAAGGCAACCCGCTAAAGAGGGGGTGAAGATGAGGTGTTTTTCTGGGCAAAAATAAATTCTGCCTTCCTCCCGTGTGGGGTGTGCGTGGCAGTGCGTGAAAGCTGCCCCTTCAGAGCCTCCTGACTCCATTTTAAATGAAGTTTCCTTTATTTTTGACAGTTTTATTAGGAGTATAGTCATAATCCTGATATTTCTGATTCCAAAGCCTGTGCGAGCTGGGTCTCCTATCTTTCCCACCTGGGAATCCTCTCTCTGCCATCCCCAGGCCTTCCTGCTCTCAGAGTGCCAGGATCTGAGCTGAGAGCCGCCAATCTCCAATGAAAGGAATAGCGTGCCAGCTCTGCTGACAGGGCCGCTCCTTGCTGGCCTTCATGTTTTTCTTTGTTGCAGGTTTGATATACTGTCTCCTCCCCACTCACTGGTTTTGCTATAAGTAGTTGTCTTCTCAGAGCAATCTGAAAGGCACTCCCATTTGGGGCATCCTGACCTGACGGGGTGTAATTTGTTAAAATATATTTATACACACTAGACTCCCAGAGGAAATGGGCCCACTGTGCTACCCAAGAAGCTGGTTTAATTATTAGGGTCGTTCTCCTGGCCATTCTTACTCTCAGGCCTGCCTCTGTTATCTGTGCATCTTGTGGTGGGACGTAAATACCAAGATCAGTAAATTACAAGTTTCCAAGGATGGAAGCCAAAAAACTGTAACCTGGTTACTGGGCACCAAAGCCAGGTTCCCCTTAGAAACCTTAATCCTGGAACAAGAAGTCTGGGCAGTGGGACATCTCCTTGTTACGGGGCACATGCTGTTCTGAAATTAAAGGAATATAGATTGGGCTGAAAACCTGGGACCTTGTAATTACAAGGGATGAATAGCTCTTAGTGAAAACAGAAGCATTCCTGGGGCTTAAGCAACTTCTGTTTAGAAATCACAATGCCAGGGTGAATGTGAACAACAAATGTTCACTGGGCATCCCTGAGGGGGCCAAGGGTTCAAAGAGAAGGGGGCCAGATCCTTGCTGTCCTTCTGGGAAGGGAAATGGGAAGAGACCCAAGAAAGGCATCTTTCCAGGACAGTTGGGGAGCTATGAGGGAGCCTGGGGAAGGGTATTTAAAGCCAGCTTGAGGGCAAAAGTGGGCTTCCTTGAGCTGAAGATTGTCAAGATGAGGATGAGGAGATGGCGGGTGCAGAAGAAGGGTAGTCCAGATAGCGGCGGAAGCTCCCTCACTGGTACCAATGCGTGCACAGCGTTGGGAACTGTGAGCATCCGTTCAATCCATGTCCCTCCAACTCCACTCCTACTCTTCCAGCAGCGAGTGGGGTCAGGCTCTCGCCATTTCTGACCTCAAGTACTGCAGGGGCCTTCTTGCTGGGATGCTCCCATAATCTGCTTCACTGCTGCCTCTGCCCTTCCAAATCCACCCTCTCCTGACTAATCCCATTCCTACCACCCTTCTCAAAACCCTTCAAAGGGGCCTCCTCATCAGGTTAAGATTGAATCTATTTAGCATGAGAGCCAGCACTCTGCGTGAGCTAACCCTGGTCTCCCTCGGCAGCCTCACTTCCCACCTCTTCCCTATCTTGTGCTCTAAACTAAAATCTGAGTGCAAGGCACTGTACTGAATGTTTTTGCTTTATATATTATGTCATTTATTCCTCATAGCATCCAGGCAGGACAGAGTGACATATTTTCAGATCACAGATGGGTCTAAAAGTTAAGATCCACGTTTTTCCTGGGGCTATAGTTTGGGTTAAATTTGCTTATGTTAAGACCTTTTAAGCTAATGATTAAGAAACCCTGAAGAAATAAAACTTTATGTTAGTTATACAAATAGAAATATAAACATTTATTCATAATCATTGAATGAATAATCTATTTATTCAAATCACCTTAAAGACATGGAACTGACACCTGGTACTATGCTCAGGATCCTGACCACCTGTCTGGCCTAATTTCCTAACAGTCCCCTCCTGCTCACTGTGCTTCAGCCACACTGGCCTCTGTTCCCTGAATGAGCCAGGCACGCTCCAATGGCGAGATGTTCGTACTGGCTGTTCCTCTCTCTGGAAGTGCTTGTCATCAAGTCTTTTCATGACTCATTTTCTCATTTCCTTGAGATCTTTGCTCAGATCTCACCTCAGAGAAAACTTTGCTGAGCACACTCTCTAAATATCACCGTCATATTCAATTTCTCTTTCCTGTTACCCTTATTTATAGCCTTCCCACTATGTGACATAAGATTAGAGATTTGTCTGCTTGTTTATTTGCCATTCTTACTGCATAAGGTTCAATGATGGTAGGACCTATATCTCAAAACCTAGAACAGTACCTGAAAATTGATAGACATGCAATTAATATTGGTTGAATGAATAGAAGAGTAGCTCCCAGTACTCCAAGCCTTGATTATGAGCTGACAGAAAGTATTAAAGTAACTAAAACATATGGGGTCATGCAGAACGTGGCTTGTATTATTGGTGGTCAATGAAACAACAGGAGAGGCACGGAGGCAAAGTTGGTGATGGTCACTGAATAGTGCTAGGGGAGAGGAAGTCCTGTTTGGGTCACACCATGAGCTTTGAAAGGGGTTTCATCAATGATTGAGATTAATACCTTGTTATTTCAAAAGCCTGGCACAGCGTAGACATTCAATAAATGCTTCAAATATGAGTGAATTCTAGAAATGTACAGGTGCCTCAGTCTGATTCCAACTAGTTGTACGCATGTTCTGAGAGCTAAGGTTGGTCAGTTTTACAAGTTGTTATTTCCTAAGTACGTATTTTTTTTCAATCCTGTGCTTGGAGTGGCAGCACGAGGAGTCTGATTTCTGGTTCCTTTATTGGATAGAAACTTTCTTGTAACTCTTCAAAGGTGTCTCAGACCCAGCCTGTGGAGTCAGGGAAGCTGAGGAATGAATAACCAGCAGCGATTCCAAAGACCTCCTCTGAAGGAGTGGTTAGTGTTTTGGCAGGCTGTGGGAGAGTCTTCACTATGGGAACCACTTTACTTCTCGGGGTGGCTGGGAACAGTGGGATGATCAGGAGGCAATTCTGTAGCAATGGTTTTCAATCTACAGGTTTGCAAGGGTCTGTGGCAGGCATCAGGCCACTTCACTGGAGTGGCTTATGAAATCATTGTAACAAGTCACATACAGCTTTTTTAAATAAAATATAGTAGAATAGAAACTCTAACTGGCAGCCTAGAATCAAAATATATTTCAAAAACAGAGGCAAAATAAAGACATTCCTAGGCAGCAGATGCACACTAAAGAAAATGCTAATAATGTTCTTCAGACAGAAGAAAAATGATCCCACACAGAAGCACAGAGATGCAGAAAGGAAAGAGCAACAGAAAAGATAAATTTTAGAGAAAATTAAATTAATGTTGACTGTATAACTAATAACAATACTGTCTTATGGGGTATAAAACACATCGAAATTACAATATGTGATGACAAAGCACAAAAGTTTGTAAGGGTATTAAATAAGGTTAAGATGTTCTAAGCTTCTTGCATTTTTTGTATTAGATTATGTTATAGTTTATGTAGAAATATGTAATATATTAAATCATTTAATTATACATATATCAGATTTTTAAAATCAAGCATGCATATTATAATATTTAGGATAAACATTAAAGGAATGATAAAAGAACGCGTAAGAAACAAGATCATAGAGGGAAAAATAAAACAATAAAATTTTAACCCAAAAGAAAAAAGAGTGGAAAGAAAAAGCAATCTGGAAAAAGTGAAACAAATAACACAATAGTAGATCTCAACCCAAATAAATTAGCAATTGCATTAAATTTAAATTGACTAAATATTCTAATTAAAATACAAAGACTGGATAAATCAAACAAAATTCCAATTAAAAGACAAAGACTAGGTAAAACAAAGAAAATACTGTATGCTGCTTATGAGAGATACAATGTAAATTTAAGCATATAAAAGTGTTGAAAATAAAAGTATGAAAAAAGAAATGCAATGCAAACCTAATAAAAACACACAGAATATAGATATATCACCATCAGACAAAATAGATTTTAAGGCAAAAAGTATTACTGGAGATGAGTGATATTTCCTAATAATAAATGGGTCATCTGCCCGGAAGACATAAAAACTCAAATTTTTTGTTCCTAATAACATATTTTTAATACATACAAAGCAAAATTTGACCAAAAAAGGGGAGAAATAAATAAATGTAGAATCAGAGTGAAAAATTTTTAAAATAAAAGATTTTTTGGGATATAATTCACATATCATAAAATACAACTATCTAATTTCAGACCATTCTCATCTCCTTAAAAAAACAAACATGCATTCACACTAGCTGCCCTTTTCTCTCTCTGCCAAGCTCCTGGCAACCATTAAAATTTATCTCTGTCCCTATGGGTTTGCCAGTTCTGGCTATTTCTTCAAAGAATAATACAACACATTGACTTTTGTGTCTGCCTTCTTTTATTCAGCATGTTTTCCATGATCATTCAGGGTATAGCATATATCAGTACTTCATTCCTGTTAATGGTCAAGTAATATTCTGTTGTAAGGATATGCCACATTTTATGTGTTCATTCATTAGTGGATAAACATTTGAGTTGTTTTCAATTTTTGGCTTTATGAACAATGCTCCTAGGACAATTTCCACACAAGTTTTTGTGTGGATATAGGCTTTCAATTATCTTGGATATATCCTTACTAATAAAAGGCTAAGTAGTTGTCACGCCCTCACATGTGATGCCTTCATGCTGTCACAAGACGGCTGCACACACAGCAGAGGCTGGATTCCCACGCCCTGCACTTGTGCCGCAGGGGCGGGGCCCTGGAGGCCGCTCTGTGCAGCTTCTGCTGGGGTTCCCACGGCCTGGCACATGATGCAGGGGCAGGGCCTGGCACAAGGCAGAGGAAGGCTGAGCATTAAGAGTTTGGTTTTTTGAGGCTCCCTCAGGAGCGTGGGGAGATGTTGAGAAACTGCAGTTTGGAGAACCATTCATATAGGCACGTGCGGCCTACCTTTTTGGGGCAATCCATTGAGGAGCCCCGGATCCACCCCCCCGCCCCTCTAGTGCATGAATTTCATGCACTAGGCCTCTAGTATACATATATATACCCAGGAATGTAATTGCTGGGTCAAATGGTAACTGTTCAACTTTTGAAGACTTGCTAAACTGTTCTCCAAAGTAGTTACTTTATTTTGCACTTCCACCAGCAATACATAAGGCTTTCAATTTCTCCACACTCTTGTCAACACTTGCTATTGTCTGGGGCTTTGTTTATATGTTTGTTTTTATTTTTGTAATTATAGCTATTCTAGCGGGTGTGAAGTAGTATCTCTTTGTGGTATTGATTTGCATTTCCCTAAAGACTAGTAACATGGAGCATTTTTTTTCCCATGGGCTCATTTGCCACTTATTTAACCTCATTGGAAAAATGTCTATTCAAATCTGTTGCCCGTTTTTTAACAGCTTTATTGAGATATAATTCACATACTATGCAATTTACTCACTTAAAAGTGTAAAATTCAATAATTTTTTGTTGCATTTAATTTTTTAAATTGTGGTAAAAGATTTAAAATATAAAATTTACCATTTTAACCAATTTTGAGATGTGCGATTCAGGGCATTAATTACATGTACAATGTTGTGGAACCATCACCTCTATCAATTTTCAAAACTTTTATCATTCCATACAGAAATTTTGTAACCACTAAGCAATAGCCCCACATTCCCTCCCCCCTCCCCTCTAACCTCCAGGCCCTGGTAATCTCTAGTCTGCTTCTAGTCCCTATCACTATTCCTATTCTATATAGTTCAGATTAGTGTAATCATAATACTTGTCCTTCTGTGTCTGGCTTATGTCTTTTGGCATATGTTTTTAAGGTTTATCCATGTTGTAACATGTATCAGAACTTCATGTCTTTTTATGGCTGAAGTACATTTTATTGTATGACACCATTTTGTTTACCCATTCATTGGCTGATAGACACTTAAGTTGTTTCCAATTTTTGGCTGCTGTGAATAATGCTGCAATGAATTTTGGCATATAGGGATATGTTAGAGTCCCTGCTTTTAATGCAGGGTATATATAGGAGAGAAATTGCCAAACACAATTGCTTTCTTTCTCTTTTTCAGAAAACATTTGACACGTTTATTTATTTTTATTTACCTTTTTTTGTTGAAAGTATTACAGATGTCCCCCTTTTCCCTCCATTGATTCCCTCCACCCACACTCACCCTTCCCAGGCCTTCATCACACTGTGTCCATGGGTTATGCATATATACATATAAGTTCCCCGTTACTCCAAATGCAATTCTTAACATAGAATTACCCAGCAATTCCTGTTTGTTTCCCATAGTGACTGCACTTTACATTCCTACCAACAATGTATGGGGCTCTCAATTTTCTGTGTGTGTGTGTGTGTGTGTGTGTGTGTGTGTATTTTATAGCCATTCCAATTGTTGTGCAGTGATATATTGTTTTTTATTTACATTTCCCTAATGACTAATGATGTTGAGCATCTTTCCTTGTGTTTGTTGGCCATTTGTAAATCTTCTTTGAAGAAATGTCTATTTAAATATTTTTTCCATATAAATGTGGGTTATATGTCTTTTTATTATTAAATTTAAAGAGTTCTTTATACATTCTGGATACAAGTTCCCTATAAGATATGTCCTTTTCAATTTCACTTTCGTGATGGTGTCTTATACACATAACTTTTTTATTTTGATTAATCTATTTAAAAATCTATATAACTTTGGCTTAGCTATTTTTTCTTTTAGCATGTATACTTTTTTATAACTACAAAACCATTACCTAATTCAAGGTCACAAAGACTTACTTCTGTTTTCTTCTAAGAGTGTTTTCATTTCAGCCCCTACATTTAGATGTATAATGCATTTTTTTGAGTTAATTTTTGTATATGATATGGGACAGGGGTCCAACTTCATTCTTTTGCTGGATAGCCAGTTGTCAAAATACCATTTGTTGAAACGACTATTCTTTTCCCATTTAATTATCTTGGCAACCTTGTTGAAAATTAAGGGACCATAAAAATGTAAGAGCTTATTTCTGGACTTCAAATTCTATTCCACTAATTTATACACCTATGTTTCTGCCAATACCACACTATTTTAATTAATATAGTTCTGTAGTAAGTTTTGAAATTGGAAAATGTGACTAGTCCTCCAATTTTCTTATTCTTTTTCAAGATTGTTTTAGCTATTTGAGGTCCTTAAATCTCTATGTGAATTTTAGGATTAGTGCATTGATTTCGGGGTCAGGGGAAGCTATCTGAGATGTTGATAGAAATTGTGTTGAAAATCTACAGGCAATTTGGGGGAGTATTGCCATTTTAACAATATTAAATTTTCCAATCTGTGGTCATGGGATTTCTCTCCATTCATTTGTCCTCTTTAATTTCTTTCAATTACATTTTGTAGTTTTCAGAGTACAAGTCTTGCATGTCTTTTGTTAAATAGATTCCATAGTGGGATATTTTTAATACACATTCTAAATGATAGAACAGTCAGACCAAAAATAAAATCAAGATATCTATATTTATATCTATATATTAAATCAGTGCCTAGGAAAGAACACAAGCTTTGTCCTCCAAAGGTAAGCAAGGACAGGGTCTTCTTGGTAGATGGGCCGGCTGTTTCCAACATGCTGCGATAAAACTTGACTTGAATGTTCCCAGAGCTGAATTGCAAAATCTAAGAAAAGGGGGAGAAATGAGAGAAAGGAGAAAATCAAACATGTGAGTATGAGTGTTTGCAGGGACTTGGACAATATGTATTCTGAAAGAAGGGAAGCAGAAGAAACTCAAATGGAAGCCTTCTTAAGAGGGCTTTCTGCACTACAACGAGCTTCTCCTTGTAATCTGTGCCTTTATCTCAGAAGGACAACATGGTGTGTGAGACCAAGTATTTCCCTTCCCACCCTCTTTGTCATCACTCTCCCCACACCCTCCCCGACCCAGACTATTTGGGAGAGGATAATTTGAGTTTGGCAGAAAATGCAAAAACAGTTCATTTTTCCCAGACTTTGAAAAACAGCAATTAAAACCATCCCAGACACCCTGAAAATTAATTAATTCTTTTCCAGTTAATCTGATAGCCTTGTGAAGGTAATGAACTCATCTTGTTAATATACATCGGAACATTTACTCATTATTTTTCCATATCTACCTGTCTTATCTATCTTTATTTAGACTTTTACAAAGGAGTTAGTAAATTGTGTGCACCAGTAAATACGTTAACGTGGTGCAATTTCATGGAGATTTATGCACCTGCAATGTCGAATATATTACGTTCCCATAAAAGCCTGGCATTTGGGGTCTGTTCTTTCCAAAGAACCTATGGGGTACATTTGCAGGGTGGAGAGCGACATGCAGGAACCAAAATCAATGAGCTTAAATTATTAAAATTCTAAGGCAGTCGTTACGGATTGGGTCAGGTAGTATAAACCTTACAGTCCATCAATTTACTTTCAATATTAATTTTAGCCTGTGCCTTGCCATGAAAACCATGAGAATGGAAAGCATGTAACATCTCACTTACAGCTGACACAGAAGGGAAGTGACTCTGAAATATAGACCCTCTCGGCCCCTGGGGAAGATTTATGTGGCGAGGATCACGCTCCTCCGAGTAAGACTGCAGGTGAGCGGCAGGCCTGCATTACAAATTCCTGGGGTAACTATAAAAACATAAATGGCATCAGGTTATTGATTTTTTTTTCTTTTTGGAGCCCACAAATTAGAAAAGTCATTGCTAAAAATCACTGGTCTATCCACAAATTTTAATTAAAACATAAATAAATCATTTTGGTTGCTGCACTTGCATATAAACAAAGGGGGAGATGGCATCCTTACAAACACTTGTCAACATTTGGTGACTAATGGCTCGCAGTGAAAATACAATCTGAAGCAACTGAATTGAAAGCAGATCCTGGACCTAACTCATATCACATGCAAACCATCCAGAGCCATTACGGCAAGAGGCATTGAAATCACAGATCAGGTTTTGGAGGGTGGGTGGGGGATGAGGATAATTTTGTTAAGCAGAGCAATACTATTTTTTTTTATTGAATAAAGTGAAGTCCTGTAATGAGATAGTATAGCTGCTGCACTTTTGCCACATGATGGAGAAATGGATACCCCATCCCTTACAGAAAACACTAACCATATGCTCTGATGAGTCCAAATGTTGATTTTATTTCCAAATAAATACATGGCAAGGACTAATATAAATAGGTTTTCAGAAAACAGGGGTTGAAGAGGATGTCCTGAGCATACCCAGATCCCAGGACATCAAAAAGAAGAAACTGAGATATTAAATGTTAAAGGAACTCCCAGGAGACTTCCAATGTTGGCGTGGGCACAGGAAGCCCGAGCCTGGCCTCCATGGTGTGCTCCAGTGAGGGGGGGGGGGGGGGGGGGGGGCTAGTGCATGGAATGCTCCTCCAAAAGCATCGCGGGAGAGCGCCCTTCAGGATTTCTCCCTGGAAGCTGGTGTGATGTGGAGGATCTGGGATGCTAAGCGCTGCTACAAGGAGGGGGCTACGATCGAATGACCTGTGGCCAACACATCTTCATGCAAGGTCTGTACACAGTGGGATGATGGGCCTTATGTGGTTGTCCTTGCAGCTCCGATTGAGCCGGAAGTGCGTTGTCTACAGCAATGTCTTATTTGTCAAATGTTAGTAAAATAAATCTTTTTTCCCTTCATTCATTCATTCATTCATTCGCTCAATTAGCAAACATCCATTACATACTTAACTTTATGCCATGCATGTTAGCTAGCTGAGGATGTAGAAAGGCATAACACAGAGAGTCCGCCCTCTGGATGGACTCACCTGGAAAACCAAGGAAGAGTCAACATAAAGTGGTAAATGTTTCCAAAAGCAGCATCCTAAGGATACTAGGGGAGTGCAGTGGAAGGCAAGCTTCACTTTGGAAAATAAAAGACATGGGGCAAGTTTCACAATGATGTGATGTTTAGGCTGGATCTTGTTATATGAACGTGCTTTTGCCAAGTAAAAAGATAAAATTTCCAGACAACTAGAACTTAACCTTTCCTGTGCTGAACCTTTGTTCTTCACCAATTGCTTAAAGAAGAAAAAACTCTTATTTAAAAAAACCAGAAAAACTCTACCGAAAGCATCGAGAGAAAATTCCCTGGTGCCAGACTACTTAGCTTATTATAGTTCTACCACTTTCTAGCTCTGGAAATGCAAGGGAATTAGTTTCTCTGTGCCTTGATTTCCTAATCTTTAAAAGGGGGCAGCAATAATATACCATGTATATTATTGTAAGGAGTAAATGAGAGTTTAATACTGTAAAGATCTGAGAACAGTGCCCGGGATATAAAAAGCATAGCAACTACTCACATACACAGTAGCAGACAGATACACATTACATACACAGTCTCACAGACACACATAGATTATTATAATGATTACACTTGTCTGCAGGCAAAAGTTTATTGAGCCTTTATTGTGCACCAGTTCCCATGCTAGCCACTAAACAGAGGTGGAAAACAGAGTCCCTGCCCTCAAGGAGCTCAGAGTTTTAACTGCCTCCCAAGGTTCCTGACTGGGGACTGCTAATTCTGTCTTCAAGCCTCAATACTCCACTTAGTCACAAATGCCACCGCCGTATCTGGCAGAACCCTCTCACTGAACGTGTACACAGTCACACACAGTCTTCTCTTCCCTAAGCCATGCCTTTCCTTTATTCTCTGCCCACCCGGCCAGTTGTCCAAGCCCGGAACCTGGAAATGAACTCTGGCTCGTCTCTCTCTCCCTCATCCCCAAATCCAATCAGCAGACCTTTCCCACTTTATCTCTCAATGTGTTTTAGAGCCTACCTCCTCTTCTGCACCCTGACACTGCCTCCTAAAGTTCAAGGCCTCAACCTTGCTCCTCTCTGTGACTGTCACCACCCTGAGCCAGCTTCCAGTTACTCCCCAAGGGAACTTTCCAAAATGCAATCTGAACATGGACTTCTCACAGTCCCTCACGTGAATCCTTCCTTACCGCCTGCAGTGCAGAGAGCATTACATTCACCGTCCTGCTGAATCAGGCATCATTACACCACACGGTGCTAAACACCTCAAGCTCATCTTGAACCACTCCCTGCCTCATAGTCTATCCTCCATCGAGATGGAGCCACTTTTGTCCCCATCAAACTCCTCTCCTTCCCCTATCACCTATATTCTACCTCTGTAGGAAGGCTTCCCTGACCCCTCCTTCTGGCTAGTGCCTCTCTCTTAGAGTGCCTCTCCCTTCTGTGCACGACTCCTACATTGCACACTTCACATGGCCTTGTAATTATTAATGATTGTGTCACTATAGACCACGCAGCACAGTGAGCCTAGCACAGCTGCTGGGCACAGAGTAGGAACATCATCAATATCTGTTGAAAGAATACAGCATCAACTATAGGACTTTTTTTGCAAGATGTAGTATTATTTTGTGTGCCAGTAAGGAAGAAAAAAATGCTGTCAAGTAAACGGATACTAGATATTCTTATATCTATATGACACATCCCAATTACAGAGACATCCAAATGGGAAAGAAAATGGATTTCTTAGAAACCAGAAACTATGGTGACTAACATTCCTTCATGCCTTTATCGGAATAATGCAGAGATGAAGGCATGGGCTCTGGAGTCAGATCAAGATCCACTCTCCACTGTTTACTGGGTGTGTGAACCTGAGCAAGTCACATCCCTCTCTGTGCCTTGGTTTTGTCATTTATAAAATGGGGTTACTAAGAGTCCTCCTCTGCTTTGTCCTGCATCTTTCCTTCATTTTGGACTTTGTTGAAACCATTGCCTTTCTAAAATGGCCTATGAGGTAACTTGGTAGGGAGGTGCTTGTCCGCCCAGGATCACTTTCTTTGGTGAGCCAACCCTCACCCCATTCCAGTTATCCTGCCTAATCCACGTGTCTCTGATGGGACCCACGACATCTGTCTTAGCCCAAAGGAGGTGAGCAGGTGAGGGAGGGGGAGGGAATGTGGTCAGTCACAGACAGCAGGTGTGATCAGTCAGAGCACACCATGCGAGTTGGCCACAGTGACCTGTTCAAGGGGAAAAAAATAACACTGGGTTTTCAGTGAGGGTTAAAGAATCTAATGAACAGAAAGCAGGTGAACAGTGCCTGGCAGATGGTATGCACAGCAGAGCTATTTATTATCATCATCATTATTACTGTGCTGAATGAACTGTGATGTAATAAAGTCCAAAGTAACTATCAAAGTCTGTAAGGCATATGCGATGTTCTAAATGTACCCATGGATGTTCTGTAACAACTGGAAACTTGCTAGAATGTAAGCTTTATGAAGACAGAGATCTTTATCTGATACTAGGGGCCCAGTGCACATTCGTGCACTGCGGGGGAGGGTGGTCCCTCAGCCCAGCCTGCGCCCTCTCGCAATCCGGGACCCTCGGGGGATATCTACCTGCCGGCTTAGAGGGGAGTGGGCCTAAGCCGGCAGGCGGACATCCCCCAAGGGGTCCTTAGTGCTGCCATGGAGACGGGAGAGGCTCCCGCCACCACTGCTGCACTCGCTGTGAGCCCAGCTTCTAGCTGAGCAGAGCTCCCCCTATGCAAGTGCACTGACCCCCAGGGGGCAGCACCTGCATTGTGTCTGCCCCCTGGTGGTCAGTGCATGTCATAGCGACTGGTCGTTCCACCATTTGGTCAATTTGCATATTAGCCTTTTATTATATAGGATGTTCACTGATCTATCCTAGGTACCAAGAGTAGAGGCTGGCACACAGTGGGTGTTTAAAAATATTTGTTGAAATGGCCAACAGATATATATAAAAATGCTCAACTTCACTAGTTATTGGGGAAATGCAAATCAAATCCACAATGAGATACCACCTTACACCAGTTAAAATAGTTATTATCAGCAAGACAAATAATAACAAGTGTTGGAGAGGTTGTGGAGAAAAAGGAACCCTCATTCACTGCTGGTAGGAATGTAAGCTAGGATAGCCACTATGGAAAACAGTATGGAGTTCCCTCAAAAAATTAAGAATAGAGTTCCACATGACCCAATGACCCCTCTTCTGGGCATCTACCTGAAAAACTTAAAAACATTTATTTGCACCCCTATGTTCACTGCAGCATTATTTACAGTGGTCAAGACAGAAACAACTGAAGTGTCCTTTGATAGATAATTGGATAAAGGAGATGTGCTATATCTACTCAATGTAATACTACTCAGTCATAAGAAAAGATGAAATACTGCCATTTGGGACAACATGAATGAATCTTGAGAAAATCCTGCTAACCAAAATAAGTCAGATGAAAAAAAGTCAAGAACCATTTGATTTCATTCATAAGTGGGATATAAAACTGAAACTCATAGATACAGACAACAGTGTGGTTGCTCCCTGAGGAAAAAGGGGGTTGGAGGGAAGTAGTAAAGGGGGTCAAATATATGGTGATGGAGGAAGATCTGACTTTGAGTGGTAAACACACAAGGCAATATACAGATGATGTGTTATAGAATTGTGCACTTGAAACCTATACAATTATATCAACCAATGTCCCCCTCAACAAATTAAAAAATACTTCTTAAATGAATGAACTCCGGTTTTTCTGTTAACTGCTTCACAGAAGTCTATATATCAGATGTCATTTGTGCCAGTTTCAGCGCATCTATCTCCACTGAGCCAAACTGGCTAGGGCTCAGTGCATCTATCTCTAATAGTCCTCCATGTCTCTCTCTCTTTCTTTTTCTCTCTTTCTTCCTTTCTTTCTCTTTACTTCTAGTCTTCTATTGGCTGAGAAATGAAAATGCTCTACATATTAGAATTGTTTTTCAGCCTAAAGAGTGCACCCCATCCCTGTTTCTTTCTACCTGTCAACCCTCAGCCCTGTCCATCCATCCTGGGCACAACCTCTTCCCACAGGGAGCCCGGGTGTTCCTCCCTGCGCTTACCACCATGCCTGAATGGGCAGAGCCTTGCAAGTTCAGAGGACACTGTCCCACCCGTCTCCTCTGTGTCCCGTTCCTCGTGTCTTGGCATTGACCGCTCAGAGACATTCCCAAGCAGGTTTGGGCATTTGGTCCTGTTTCACTTTGGCCTCTCTCCTGACTTGTTCCCATTCCCATCATTTGTTTCTGGTTGATTGCAAACTTCAAACTGAGATGGTTGAGAACGTTGCAGTATAAGGACCTCAAAGATAAGGTCCCTCTCTCTTGTCACAAAAGAAAGCACTACTTGGAGGGGGAAAGGATCCCCCCCCTTCCTGTGCAGGACCCATGCCAGATTGACACCGTCGCTAGGAAGTAACACCTGGGGCTTATCCTCACTGTCTGAAACCATGTGGCAATGGACTGGCTCACACAGAGTGTGGGCCCCGGGAGACCCCAAGGACAGTGTCCAGGGGCAAAATCCCAATGAAACCTCAATCTAAAGGAGTTGGCCAGAGTGTTCACAACAGGGTACAAGGCACTGGAAGAGAGACCAAGACGCTAGTTACCCTCTCACAGTGGCTGTGTATGTGGCTTCGTGGTTTCTCTCACAGTGCAGGGAGGTGACACTTTTTGCCCCACATTTGGGAGGCACTTAGCGTAGAGGTCCCCTCTCTGATGGCTTCTAAGAGGGAGCAGCCTCGGCATTCACACTGGCTTCCAGATGGCCAGGGAGGAGTGTGATTTTATTTTTAAACCTGCCTTCCTATGAGTCACCGTAGGTCAGAGTCACTGTTTGGTCAGATGCTGTGTTTAAGCCTCTAGTGCTAGTGCAGCTTCTGCCCTGTGTTAATAGCTCTGTGCAAGCATGAGTGAACCTTTCAAGTTGGCCGCTAACCCGGCTCTGATTGTTCCTGAGTAGGCACAGCTTTGCACATGTGTGCATCCTTTGCGACTTCAGAATTGTGATCCCTGGAGGCCTGTTAGCTGTCTCCCTCTCTCTGGTTTCTCTCTGCTCTGCATCATGGAGTTACCAGCCTTCTCTGAATTGCTCTGCACCAAGCTCTCCATTGTTTTCAGCAATGACTTGAGCTAAGGAGTTCTCCGCACTCCAAATGGCACCAATCCCTCAGGCAGAGCTACAGAGTTCTTCAGTCTTCATGGCCTGCCGTGGCCCTGGGCAGAATCTCTGTGCCACTGCACCAGAGGCGGGGGGCAGAGATCCGCTGTTACCAGAGTGACGGCCCCGCTCTATGAGTGAGCCTTGTGGGGGCTGAGGGAGGTGGCCACCCTTTATCTTAGCTTGCCTCTTCTGGCATGGAACCTGCCAGCGTTCCCAGCTTCCGCACCTGATAGAGCATCCTTCCTAAGTTAAACCTGAGTGAGAAAGGAAAACTCCATCCTCTGGGCCATGCCTGTGTAGCATAGAGCTTCTGCAACATGGGGGTGGGGAAACGAAATGGCAACCTGCTCCTCCCCAGGTGACACCATAGCTCAGGACTGGGGACTGGAAGGAGAAGGAGCCCCTGCCTGCTTGGCTGCACGTGTCTAGAGTAGAGCTTCTATGTGAAGCTGTGAAGACTGGTAATAGAGCAGGTTCTGGCGCAAATGGCACAGAATCTCACTGTTCCTAGCAAGGCATAGTAGATTTTCTTGAATGAATCTCTCTCCATTTGCTCTATGCCCTTAAGACAATTGTCAAAAACTTTGAATGATTGTCTTTTACAACTTTCACCAGTCACTTTGTTTTTTGGGATAGGGTCCACCCAGGTTCTTACTGCGTTCTGAAAGTTTTGAATCTACACATATTATTATTTGATTAGAATTAGGTTCTACTCATCTAGTTGACAACTATGTAGAGTGTGTAGGCAGGCAATGATTTGTTGCTGGTTGGCCTGTGTTGTTCACTTCCTGTTTCAGGTTTACATGTATGTAGCACTCCTCTAGAGCAGGAGCCTCAAAGGGCGAGGCCATGTCTGTTTGGTCTTTGTGAATCTCTTCAGCACTTGGCACAAGTTGGGGTGTACAGTTGATTAATTCCTTCCTTCCTGGTGTCCTTATTTAACTAACATCATATTTTCAAAAATATGTATTTTTCTGTAGTGCTCATTTCCTCTTGCCTTATTTAACAAATCACTCTGGATTTTCTATTATTTGCCTCTGATATAAAAGTTATTTTGCTACTCTCTTTGAATGTCTCATATGCATTAGGCCTGTCTGTATGTAATTTCATTAATGGTAGCAATAACCCTGAGGTTGAAGTATGCTTACCCCCATTTAACAGACAAGAAACCCGAGCCCTAGTGGGTTTGGCTCAGTGGATAGAGTGTCGGCCTGAGGACTGCCCAGGTTCAATTCTGTTCAAGGGCACATACCTTGGTTGCAGGTTCCCCAGGCCTGGTCTGGGTGCATGCAGGAGATAACCAATCAATGTATCTCTCTCATATCAGGGTTTCTTTCTGTCTCTCCCTCTCCCTTCCACTCTCTCTAAAAACCAATGGAAAAATATCCTCGGGTGAGGATTAACAATAACAACAACAACAACAAAAACCCACACATACACACCAGAAACCTGAGACTCAGACAGGTTCGTGAATTTGCCTAAAGTTGTAGCAAGTCAGTGGCAGAGCTGTGCCTCCTGACTCCAAAGCCGATTCTCTTTCCCGGATGCTAACCTACCCTGACTCTACTGGAGTCATGTACAGTATCGCATGCTTTGGAAGCCTGCTGGTTTCCCTAAGCAAACACGTGATCTGGCCTCTTGGTGTTGGTGCACTTTGGCACACACAGTGACTAATGAAGAACCACAGGGTGAATAGGGCGACCCTGTTGCATCACTCCCAAGCCCCCCACTGACCCCAATTAAGCGCTGATTTACAAAGATGTAGCCCACAAAACGGCAACTATAACTCAACCACAACCAATCTGGCTCTTGTTAGCTGCGTTGTAATGAGAACTTGTATGAATATCATTATAAAACACTTATTTAGAACAAGAATTGTGCTGACCTCAGAATTTTCTCTTACATGAAAAAAACAAACAAACAGGAATGTGAAGCAATATCTATACCTCCACTTAAAAAAATAGATTTGAAATGAACTCTTCAGAAAGCCTGCATCCTCGAGAATAGTCAATCCCTCAGTGGAATTCGAGTGGTTCAGTTGGATTGCATTAGTTGTTTCCTTCAAACTAATCTAAGCTCACACGTTCCCCACCAAGATGCAAAATCAGTAAAACCAGGAGGGCCCTGGCTTGTTTGCTCAGTGGTTAGGGTGTCGACCCTCATACTGAAAGACCATGGGTTCGACTCCTGGTGGCAGGCATCCTCGTTGGAGTGCCTCCAGGAGGCAGCCAATCGATGTGTCTCTCCCACATTGATGATGTTTCTCTCTCTCTCCCTCCCTCCCTCTTTTCCACTCTCATAAACAAACAAACAAAACAAAGAAAACAAAGAATTTGAGTGGAAATTTCTAAGGAAAATGTGGGGATTTTTTTCCCTTCCTTAGCAAAAAAAAAAATAGTTACCATTTCGTCAATTGTACTAAACTGAAAACGCATTAGGTGTTACACAGCTTTTCCTCTAAGTTCTATAAAACACCTGGAGTAGACCACCTTTCAGGAAGTCTTCAAGTATTAGTTGATTATTGCAGCCCAAATCTTCCCTTCATTGTCATGGCTGATAGAACCAGGGCTAAGTCACTTTAAGAGTTTGCCCATAAATCTGCTCCATTATCAGCCCTCACCTGCCATGTGGCTTACTCAGACCCTTTTTTTTTTTCTTTTTGTATCTCTCTGGGAGTTCCAAGTTGGGGTTGGAACGTCTCACACATAATTTGAGCTGCGTTCTAATCATCTCTCCCTTCCCTGTCTTCTGGCGGTTGTTTCTGTTGTCTAGAGTGTGATGTTTTTCTGCTCAACCACGTTGATGACCTCTGGGTAGGATTGGGCATAGGAGAGGGAATCAATGATGTCAGTCCTTTCTTTTGCCACCCAGTCCCGGGGACCAGTGACCTGCAGGTTTCCCAGGTGGGGTCAGTTTCCTAGACCAGTGGTCGGCAAACTCATTAGTCAACAGAGCCAAATATCAACAGTACAACGACTGAAATTTCTTTTGAGAGCCAAATTTTTTAAACTTAAACTATAAAGGTAGGTACATTGTTATTAACTTAATCAGGGTACTTCTAAGGCTTAGGAAGAGCCACACTCAAGGGGCCAAAGAGCCACATGTGGCTCACGAGCCGCAGTTTGCCAACCACGGCCCTAGAGCATTTGGGGCATGAAGAGGTAGAAGAGAATGTCTGGCCCTCAGGGCAGCTCCCTCCCTGGAGAGTAGGGAAGAGTTCAGCTGACTGTGCCGTTTAATCTTCCCCAAATTACCAATCAGTTAAGGTTTCCAACTGTGTGGGGAGGTGTTGTAAGCAGTCCAACACCTGAATAGAGCAGGACGATGGCCCAGGTACAGAAGGTCATCAGGATGGAAAGCCCCAGGTGCCTAGCAACGGATAATCAGTTGTGATACCTCGCCCCCATGGTGACTTTTCCTCCCCTAGCATGTCCCTGGTCATGAGGTTTGAACCCCCTGACCTTTCCTCCCTAGAGATACAATTTAGGCCTCAGTTGTATTTCAGCTCCAGGCCCAGATAAGCAACAAAACCAGCCACGGCTGATGCCAGGACCAGATGCATTGAGTAATGACCCCCTGCCCTGATGCTGACAATCAATCAGTGAGACCACAACCCTGAAAGGAGACACCTGGAAAACTGCTGGATAGTCTATTGAGACCTTCTCCTGGGGCCTCCCCTAAAACCTCCACCCTTAAAACTGAGGACAGGATGGGGACCCAGTTCACTCTCCTCCTGGGAGCACATCCCTCCCTTTCCCTTTTCCTCCCCCTCCCCCACCTCCACCCTCACCCCTCAGGCATGTTACCATTAGCTTCCAGATTCTAAGCTCCAAGGGCCCTTCCTTTACCTCCATAACTTGTTTCCTAAGCCTATTTCTTCTAGAAATTACTCCTTCTACTTCTGTGATTTGCCAAATAAATGTTCTCTTACAGTTTGGGTCTTGCTCTGAATTCTTTCCCAGCCAGAACCCAAGTACCGAGGTTGCTGAACCCAGGTTTAGTCTGACCCCACCGGCCAGACACCTGGCTCCCGCCACCTACAACATATTGCCTGAATAAAGGGGCAGAAAGAGGCTGTGTTCCTCTCACTGAGCTCATTCGGCAAGGGAGGAAACAGGAGCAGTGGAGAGGCTCTGGCCCTCTAATAACCTGCAGTGCTCTGCCCAACGCCCCAGCATGGTCCTGCTGACCTGCCCTGTCCCCTGAGGCCACAGGCCTCCTAGGTCTACATCACTGGTGTCCACTCTCTTTGCCCTCTCGCCCTCTCCCTTCCCCTTTCCTTACTGTCTATTTCACAAGGAAGAGGACCATGACCACATTAGGGATGCAGGAGGACTAGAGTTATAATTTTAGCTATTTCTTTTTCAGTTCCTAACCACTTTACTGAATGGTCTAAACCAGTGGTCGGCAAACTGCGGCTCGCGAACCACATGCAGCTCTTTGGCCCCTTGAGTGTGGCTCTTCCTAAGCCTTAGGAGTACCCTAATTAAGTTAATAACAATGTACCTACCTATATAGTTTAAGTTTAAAAAATTGGGCTCTCAAAAGAAATTTCAATCGTTGTACTGTTGATATTTGGCTCTGTTGACTAATGAGTTTGCCGACCACTACTGAGTCTAAACTCAGTAGAGCTCAAACATGAAAACTATGATTTCCTCCAGGGATGCCCCTAGAAAAGTGCTGTTGAATCTCACTTTCCCATCACTAAATGACATTTGAGGTGAAACTTTATGTTCATTTTTAGATATTAAAAATGCAACGTAATACAACTGATGCAACTTAACGCTTCCAACTCATATCCAACTTCATTTTCCTCCTCCTAGCTCAGGAGGCTTGTTGTCCACTGTGAAGAGAGTATGCTTCTCTCTTTTACTGTTCTTTTCTCCTCCCCTTTGCTCCCCCAGTGTATGGGAAACTTAAAGAAGGGTGGGGGAGGGGGGAGCAAGCCGCATTTATGCAAGTGGAGCTGCTTGTTCTTTTCTTCCTGGTCAGTCAGTGCCTGTGTTCAGGGAAGTCTAAATGTGGAGGCTCCGGGCCCAGATGAGCAACAAAACTAGCCACAGCTGACGTCGAGGGCTCAAGGTGCGTCCTCGGTGGGACCCTGCACAGCGCCTGCTGTGGGAGATGGCCTTTGGCATGGTTGCTTATAATCCCCCACCCCACCCTGAGCTCCCATTCCCATTGGTAAATTTTCTGGATGAAATGAATACTGTACCTGGAAAATAGACATATATGCTCACCTTAACCAAGATGGCAGAAGTTTGTTTCATGCTCATGTATCAGAACTGAACTAGTGAGCTCCCTAGTCTGGTGGGAAGCTCTGCTGCATGGGATCATTTGGGCACCTGGGTTTCCTCGTTCATCTCTGCGTCTCAGCCATCAGGAAGGGGGAAGAGGAAGTCAGCGTAAGCAGCTACTTTCTTTACTGATAACGTGGAAGTATCCATACATCACTTCCACTCCATCCTATTGGCCTGAACTTAGTCACCTGACCATACCCAGCTGAAAGGAAGTCTGGGAAAACATAATCTTTGTCCACATGACCACCTGAAACCCTGAGGGGTTTATATTACTGAAAGGAAAACAGAGACTGGATATTGGAGCAGATTTTGCAGTCTCTGCCGTAGGCATTTTTTAATACATCCTCACGTTGGGTTTCAAACCATTTTGCCCTTGAGCCCTGTTGCCGAGTGTGGACCACAGTGCCAGACTTCTTCCTCATTTCCTCTAGACGCCCATGACTCTTTCTGAAATGTCTTCCTGCTCCCATGTCACCATCCATCAGACACATCTTACAGACACTGGAACCCCCAATTATAAACAAGTTTCCCTGTTCTCTCTTACTGTGACGCATGCAGTTCAAATCACTGCGATGAGGGACACAGGTGTAACCTTAGGATGCTCTGGGGACACAGAGCAGAGACACCACACCTAGCCTGCATGGAGAGAGCAGGGTTGGAGAAGGCTGCCTGGATGACCCTGTCACTGGGAGTGTTCTGAGATAGTAGGAGCTGGTCCATGGGAAGACTTTATGAGCCGCAAGAACCAGACGGGAAGAGGGAGATGGTGCATTTGCAGAATAACAAGTGGGACACTATTGCTGGAGAGTCAACTTTGGGTAGGAATGGGGGGTGCTTTTAGCAGATGAGGCTTACAGAAGCCAATGACGAAGGTCCTTGTAGACTTAAACTTTATTCTGAGAGTGAAGAGGGATTTAACAGAGAACTTTAAACAGGGGAAGGACCCGAGCTGGTCTGCATTTGCAAAAGACAATTCTGACAGCTGGGTGAAGGATGCAGCGAGGGGAACAAGAGTGGGTCCTGCTAGGACAGCTGGGAAGCAATTGGAGAAATCCAAGGGGAAAATCAAGGGCCTGAAGTAGAATAATGACAGGTCTGCCTCCAAAACTCACATTCTTCCCCATATAATAATGCTTTTCCTCTCTGCTTGTTTGTACACTGTCTCTTTACGAAAAGGATTTGGTGGCTTTCACAAATTCACTAAGTACTATCATGAATATGAATCCCAGTCTGCAAATTCAGGTAAAACAAGAAATATTAAGTTTCTTGTTTTCTATATATCACACTTAACTTTAATCCAAGTCTGCTCCTGTGGGGTAGGGGGACACTCTTCTCACCTGGAGTCTTGCCATTTGTGAGTTCTACTCCCCTCTGCTCTCCAAACCCACAGACCCAAAGACACTCGGGGACCTCTCTGACATTCTTGGGGAACTCCTCCTCTTCCCACGTTTCCCTCAGGAGCCCTTCCTCTCCTTGCAGACACGTAGCTCATCCTCCTTAAAGACTTCAGACGTTTCTAAGCAAATCCAGAAATGGAAGTCAACCACAATTTTACCAGTCCTGAAGCAAGAAGGCACAGAACCTGCAAGCTGCTTTCATGGAAGAAAGAAGAGAAGAAAACTCATGAATTAACATGTCAGAAATGGCCTTATCATAATACCATATGATTATTTCAAATATCAATAATTTGCAGTGAAGAAAAAATAAAACTAGTGTGAGTTTATGCTTTGAAAACTGTAAATCCTTTCCAAAGTTAGAACCACAGCTTCAGCTCTGAACTATCTAGTGACCAAAGCAAAAATGGACACACTGATATTACAACTGTTTATGGCAGCCACTAAAGAACACCCGCCTGTTCTTCAGGAGCAGCAGGTTGTGACTGCAGCTGAGATGAGAGGACGTTTCTCCACTGGGTCCCTGTAAAGGGGACAGTGCATGATGCAGGCCACCCCAGGTTCAACACCATCCTTACAATGATGAGTTCTGTCAGATTGTTTCTTATAGCAATATAGGCATCAGAGATTTAGGAAAAAACAATGTTTTTAACTCAGCAACAGTTCCTACCCTCCATGTGTGCTAGTCTAGTCAGGAAAGTGGATAGACAATTGCCACATCATTAAATGACAGTGGTGGGGGTGTTGTTCCAAGTGCAAAGAGAGCACGCCTCAAGTTCCTAAAAGAAGAAAAGATAGAGGGAGCCCAGCACCCAAAGATCATGGAGGCTGGAATAAGAATGGAGAATGCTCAGGCCATGATAAGTGAAAAAAGCACAATTTCACATTCAAAGCGAACATACAATATACTGAAAGGAAGCACACTAATGGATTACTAGTTGTTATTGCTAGGTGATCATTTTGTAGGTGGATTTTATATTTTTGCCTTCAGCTTATCTACATTTTCAAATTTTTATGAGGAGAAAGTTATTAATACGTAGAGACTAGTTTGGGCTGTAACAGAAAACCCAAATAAAAGTAGCTATTAGTTTTTGTCATGCATGAGGTAATCCAGTATGATAGAATATGAGGTCTGGGATTTGCTGCAAAGCAATGTGGAGAGAAAAGTGGACAGGGGCATCATGAATGAGTCAAGAATGATCAGATGTTGCTAACTATTTAAACTAGATGATTGATGGATGCAGAGGGATTTATTGCACTATTCTCTACTTTAGTGTACACTTTTAAATTTCTGTAATAAATATCTGAAAAGAGAAACAATCAGGAGAGTGACCTTGGCACATCTCTGCTTCAGTTTGCTCAGTTGTAAAATGAAAATAATAAAAACTTCCACTTCACCAGGTAGTTGTGAGGACTAAATGAGTTAACATATATAAAATGCTCATAATAGTACCTGCCATATATATATGCCTAATATGCTGTGTCCGATAGTTCAACCATCTGACCAGTCACTATGACATACACTGACCACCAGGGGGCAGACGCTCCAACCAGTAGGTTAGCTAGCTGCTGGGATCTGGCTGATCAGGACTGGGTGAGAAGGGCCAGACATGGCCTGGAGCCCTCCCGTAGTCCCTCACCGGCCCCTATGGTGCACTGGTGGGGTCCCTCAGCCTGGCCTGCACCATCTTGCAATCCAGAACCTCCTGGGGGATGTCTGCAGGCCAGGCCAAGGGCCCCCCCACCAGTGCACTAATTCGGGTACCGGGTCTCTAGTAAGTTATAATTATAGTTGTTATGATGGTGGTTTAAGCCAGGGGTACAATTACCTCTTCAAAAGTCCAGGTTCCTTCCATATTTCCCCTCTGCCACCTTGTGTGTGCCCTCTGCTCCCATGGTTATATGATCTTGATGCTGTTCTAGGCATCTCCTTTTTCTGTAGCCCTATCTAGAAGTAGAAAAGAGGTGAGTCTCTGTGCTTTTTTTGTGTCCTCTTTTGAGACTCAGAAAATTTTCAATGAAATCCCCTACCTGGCAAGCTTCTCTTTCCTTCTCATTGGCCAAGATTGCATCACATACCCATGTTTAAACCAGTCCCTTGCCAACGGGGTGGATCTACCAGGTTGGGTGTAGACTAATCAAATCCTACACGTTGGAGCTTTGTGAGGGCCAGAAGCATATAGTATGCAAATGCCAGAAGGAAGAAAATCATGGTTCTGTTAGGAAGAAAGAAATGAGAAAGTGGCCAGCGGGTAGTCAACTAATAGTGACTGCTCATGGCCTGCTCCTGTGTGACCAGTGCAGGAAATAATGTAGAGAACAGGAAAAGAGATGGCAGCGATGACCGGACAGGTGACTTGGGTACCAGGCAGAAGACATTGTATTCTCTCTTATTAATACCTGTATTAAAATATTTTGAAAAAATATAAGCTGAAGTTCTCTTAGATTAAGTCCATTAATATTATAAATGTTCTCAAATATTAGTTATTAATGAACAGAATAAATAAAACACTATATATTACCATAAAAAAGAACTTAAACTATAGGCAGTGGGGAGGCATAAAGACTGAGGCATAGAAGCTAAGGAAAACATCATAAGGAAAAATATTACTAATTTCATTTTAGCTTCGAATTTTCCTGGAGATGGTATGTAATCATATGTAAAGTGTATGCACATCATATGCAAATGTGCTTGTTGCTCCCACAAATATTTTGCAGAACTGGATATGGTCTTTGCTAAAAAGCATCTTGGGAAACAGCAGAGGCAGCGGGGAAGAGGGCGGCGGCCCGCCACAGTGGCCTGGACCGCGGGCACTGCACAGCGAACAGCTACCGGAGAAGGACATCATCAAGTTTCTGCAGGACCACAGTTCAGGTGCGCTTCTTGCAGAACATTAGGTCATTAGAAAACATTAAATGTGGCCAAGACAGCTAACAAGGACCATTTGGTTACAGCCTGTAATCATCTTTTTGAAAGTGTCTCAAGGGTACTGAAAGTGTAAGTAAAGCATCTAAGCAGGTGAAAAATGTGAAGCTTGATAAAGATAAACCCAAAGAAACCAAGACTGCGGATGCGGGTCCACCAAAATATACAAAATCTGTTCTTAAAAAAGGGAGTAGCCCGCCAGCGTGGTTCAGTGATTGAGTATTGACCTATGAACCAGGAGGTCATGGTTAGATTCCCAGTCAGGACACATGCCTGGGCTACTGCTCATTCCCCAGTGTGGGGCTTGCAGGAGGCAGACAATCAATGATTCTCTCTCATCATTGTTGTTTCCCCCTCTCTCTCTCTTTCTCTCTCTCTCTCTCTCTCTTCCTCTCTGAAATCAATAAAAGTATATTTTTAAAAAGGAAGGGATAAAACCAGGGGTGGGCAAACTTTTTGACTCGAGGGCCACAATGGGTTCTTAAACTGGACCCGAGGGCCGGAACAAAAGCATGGATGGAGTGTTTGTGTGAACTAATATAAATTCAAAGTAAACATCATTACATAAAAGGGTACGGTCTTTTTTTTTTTTTAGTTTTATTCATTTCAAATGGGCCGGATCCGGCCCACGGGCCATAGTTTGCCGGCTGGATAAAACCAACTTCTCCAAGAAGGGAGGTGTTATTCACCGCTAGTTTACAGGAACATTGTGGGATGGAACTGGTTTTGATGGCAATATTCAAACAAGTTGAAAGAAGAAAAATGCCAAGCCTGTAAGCTTTACGGGTGGAACTGGCAGATGATCAGAGGATGGGAAGAGGCACTCTTGACTTTGAGTAAAGGAGAAAAGACTCCACTTGAGATTGAACCAGAGTGGGTTTATGGAAAGACAGGGCATCCTGATACCAAAGTTCCACCACATGCAAAACTCATTTTTGAAGAGGAATTAGTGGATATTGATTGTAATAGCAATGCTTCAGATTCAAAGACATCAGCAATGGCCTTGAAGAAACTTATGTAACTAATTACAGCTGGTTACTATTGTAAGGGAAGAGTCAACTGGAAAATTCAGGGAGTTATGTTAGAACGTTTTTACTCTCTCCCCAAACTTTTTTTTAATCCACACCTTAGGAGTGAGGATTTTTTTCCCATTGATTTTTAGAGGGAATGGAAGAGAGGGGTGAGAGAGACACATCGACTGATTGCCTCCCACTCGAGCCTAGGCCAGGGCTGGGGATTGAACCTACAAACAAGGTACATGCCCTTGACCTGGAATCAAACCTCCAACCCTTTGTTACATGGGCCAACGCTCTGACCACTAAGCTAAACTGACCAGCGCTCTCCCCAAACTTTTAAGAATTGCAATCTGCTATAAATCCCTGAAGTTTAAAATATTTTACTGCAGCCGAAACCGGTTTGGCTCAGTGGATAGAGCGTCGGCCTGCGGACTGAAAGGTCCCGGGTTCGATTCCGGTCGGGGGCATGTGCCTGGGTTGCGGGCACATCCCCAGTGGGAGATGTGCAGGAGGCGGCTGATCGATGTTTCTCTCTCATCGATGTTTCTGGCTCTCTATCTCTCTCCCTTCCTCTCTGTAAAAAAAAATCAATAAAATATATTTTAAAAAAAAAATATTTTACTGCAGTTGTGTAAAATACTGGTTAAGGAGACTCATTTTCCTTTTACCTCATGTTATAAACTAAGAGGCTCAATAAAAATGTATCCAATGTAAAAAAAAAATTGAGAGAAATAATTGACTCAACAATAATATCTCTTAGTGGGGAAGCAAACTAGCATTGGAATCAATATTTATATCTTAACTTCATTTTCTACTGACTAAGATCTTTTTTTAGCTTCTGGACTAAGTTCCTTTATAATTTTCCTTCAAGGACCTAATGAATATCCATATCCCTCACCACAGTGCCCACCCTCAGTGCTGAGTGTAATTATCCCTATGTGAAAATGAATTCCACATGAAACTTTTGAGGAGGGCAGAGCCTTTTAAGGTATTATTTAATTACAAATGAGAAATGCATTAGTTGTTTCATTAAAGAAGATATGATGCAAAGAGACTGACCTCGAGCTGCTGAAAATTTCAAATTAAGATCCTGGGAGTTTCATTATTGGCATAAGTTTTGCTTACTGGGGGGCCAGCACATGCAATGAAATGCAAATGGACCAGGAAAAAAAAGAAATTAGGAGGTGTGCTTATCACATATGAGATTTTCTAGTATTTCTGGACAAGAAACCTTAATTTCAGACATATCTTAGCTGAACAAAGGAAGATTGTTACTTTTGTTTCCATGAAAGTCAAACTGCATATTCTCAGTTGGAAAAACAGCATAAAAACGGAAGGTAAGACGTTCCCATGTATCTGTGTGTTTGAGGATGAGGGTGTTTTCCTTGATGTATAGCACCTTGAATAAGTTAGGTCTATACTCAAATTTGTTAAATAAAGGAATAATGCAAGCCCTGGTTTAAGCCAAACCCCAAGCCTGGGCAACTGAAAATTATTGCGCATTTTACTTGGATCACTAATTGTATCCTTCTCGTCATTTATTCAACATACTTTTTTTTTTATCAGGTTGTAAACTAAAAGGCTCAATAAAAATGTATCCATGTAATCCTGTTTATTTTTTATCTAAAGCCTCTATATAGTAGTTATTATTCTATTCATTGAAAACACAGCATCAGGAAGGCTTGTGATTTTTTGGAGGTGATGATTGTGATAACTATTAATATCATAGTACTGTTCCTCAGTATTTCTGATTCTTCTTCTGAGCACATGGTCATAGGATTGCATTTCCTTGCTACATTGGAATTAGAAAAGCCCAGTGACTTATTTTGGCTGATGAAATGTGAGTAGAGTGATGGATGCTGTTTGGGTGTAAAAGCTTTAACAGTTAGTATATGATTCTTCCTGCTCTTCCTTTCCTTCTGCCACAGCAATGTGCCAATAGTGGTTGTTCTGTCGTCGTGGAAACTGGAGCAAGGACAACATGGAGCAGAGCCTAGCTACAAAGTGGACATATATTATGACTTGTTTTAAGCTACTGAGGTTTTCATGGCGCTTGTTACTGCAGCATAACCCAATCCATCCTGTCTAATACGTGAAATTGATTGAGGACCTGAAAGATGTGGGGAAGTAAGAAGTGTGGATATCTAGGGAGGAGCACTCCCAGCAAGAATAATAATGCAAAGGCCTCAAAGTGGAAGTATGCTTGGAATTTTGCTGTCAAATGAATGGGGAAAAAACGTAGTAGAAGATGCAATCTGACATGAAGGACTTCCAGATCATGTGGGTATTGTGTATCATTGTAAAAACTTCAACTTTTTTTCTAAGTGAGGGTCATTAAAAGAGGAGTAACATGATCTGATTTAATTTTTTTTGAACATTCTATTTGGTAGCTGAGAATAAGCTGAAGTACAAGCAAGATAGCAGCAGGTAGAACAATGAGGAGGCTATTGCTCTAAATCCATGAGAGAGAGGAAAGTTGCTTGAATCATGGTAGCAGTAGAGATAGTGAGAAATGGCTGGGTTCTGGATATATATATATATATACTTTTATATAAAGCTGGTAGGGTTTTCTGATGGATCAGATATGGGCTGAAGGAAAGAGAATGGTGTCAAGGATGACTCCAAGGTCTTATCCTAAGTAAATGGAAAGATAGAGCTGTTGTTTCCTGAAGTGGAGAACACTGGGGTAAACTTGTTGGGGAAAACACAGGAACTCAGTTTTGGGCAGTGTTCAGTTTGGGATCCCCGTTAGTTTTCAAATGGAGATAGAAGATACATAGGTCCATGATGGAGACATAAATTTGAGAGCCATTGGTGTAGAGCTCAATGATAGCACCAAGGGGGAAAGTGTAGAGAGAAAGATGTGGAAGTCTAAGTATTGAGCTTCTTAAGTGAATGTTAAGGGATCAGGGAGAAGAGAAGAAACAGCAACATAGGCTGAGAAGGAGCTGTCAATGGAGTGGCAGGAAAAAAAACACAACAGAAAAAACAAAAACCTCAGGAAGATATGTTGAAGAAGGAGTGCTAAATTCTGCAGATAGGTTAGTAAGTTGAGGCCTGAGACTTGACCATGGGGTTTAGAAAATGGAGGTCATTTGTAACCTTATGAGAGCTGTTTCTCTGGAATGGTTTGCAAACAGCCTGATTGGACTCTGCTCAAGAGATTATGGAAGAAAAGAAATGGAGACAACTCACTTAAGGAATTTTGTTGTAAAGAAATGGAGTTGGGCAAGAAATGGAGTCAAGAGAAGATTGGAAAACCAATGGGAGAATTAAGAGCAATTGTATAGGCGAATGGGAAAGATCTATTAGAGAAGGAAAACTTAACAATGCTGGAGAAAGAGGGGAAAGGGCTAGAGCAGTGTCCTCAAATAGACAAGAGGAGATGAGAGCTAGTATGTAAATAGAGCAGTTGGCCTGTGTGAGGGCTTCATCCAGGAAAAAAAAAAATGAGCATGAATACAAGGAGGTGGTTGCATATGGACATGGGAATATGTGGAAGATATTGAGTGCTCATATTATTGTAGTGACACTGGAAGCAAGCTCATGGGCTCAGTGTAAGGGTGGAAATTTGAAGAGAGACAGGAATATATAAAATAGTTGTTGAGGAGAATGGGAAAGTGAATAGATGAGGAAAATATACTATGATTGCCAGGCAGCATTAAAGTGATAAACAAGAATTTAAAGGAGACTGATGAGCATTGTAGTTAGGTTTTCTTAGGCCACATTCAACTGTGTGGGAGCAGGTGGAGGGATGAATTTACACAGATCAGTGTTTTCCCACAGTAGTATGATGAGGAAAGAAAGGGGCAAGATGGGTTGGTGGGAGGGTGTAATGGTACCATAATTAGCAATGGAATATAAGCTGGCCAATGAGGGAAGTGAGGAAATGAACAGGGTAAGTTATTAAGAAAACGCATTGGGATCAATGTACTTACAATGTACCATCACTAGAAGAGATGCTGTACATTAATTAATGCTAATTCACAACAACCCTACAAAGTAGATATAACAATTCCAAATGTATAGCTTGGTAATAGACTGATCTCACATATTGTGACCACAAGTGAAGCCATGAGGGGTATTTTAAATTCAATCAGTTATTTTGATATCCAATATATAGTACATACATTCAATACCAATAAGAAGTGTTATTTGACTCTAGGAACATGGACAAAGCAGGGAAACACTTACAGATCTTAAGGTTTTGCCAAGGAAATGCAAAACCCAACCAAGAGACTGCCTTGGGCAGAAGTGACAGGTTTCCTAAAGTAGAGAAATGTGTATAAATTGACTCCAGGCACAAGAGTGACACAAACAGCCACCTCTTGAAAATGATCTGCAACTGTTAATAAAGTTCAGCATATCCAAGCAGAATCAACAAGAATCCAGTCAGCATCCTGGCTGAAATCTCTACACAGGAAGTAAACTCAGCAATCCAACGCATATGTTAGATGGGAGATAAAATTTTTAAGTGAGTTGTGAGAGGAGTCACTCCAGGTAGCTGAAGCTCCAGGTCTCTCTTGAAATAACCACAGTGACTTTCAGTAATACATGTATAGGTAAATAGAATTGTTTAACATTTCAAGCTAAGGAATCTATGCAAGTGTTATATGTTTCTAATGCTTGTGTAATTTGGCCAGTAGAGTGACAGTCTTGAAACTCCAACTTAAATTATGTAATTGAATACTTAATTAAATTTGTGGTTTTAATTTAAAGTCTCACTAAGTTTTCTAAAAGAACTGCATTTTTCCATATTTATAAGTTTTATTTATTAGACTTATATGTTTTTTTTATTCCAAGGAATTACTTGTCAGACAATTAATGTATTTTATTAAATACATTAAACATATAAGTGCACTTAAAAATATTTAAAGATGTTCAATTAACCCAGTCTGTATATGAAATTAAACATTAGTCATGGGCTCACTCAAAAGTGACTGCTACAATTTGCTGGGCTTATAAATGTATTAAGATTTGCAGCTGAACTTAGAAGCTTATGAAGTCATTTTCACTTTGTAACTTTAATTTTAAAAACATTATAATTTTAAAAAACAAAGCAAGCCTATGATTATTTTTCCTGTGTACTAAAACTGCCCTCGAGGATACCCTAAAACTCATATGAACATAGATGAGGAAACTGAGGCAGTTATTAAGTAGCAGAGCTAGAATTTGATCCCAAGTCGGCCAGCTGCAAAAAACGCATGCTTCCCTCATCATTCTTCATTGCCTTCCCCTGACAAATAATTAGACAACAGTAACATACAATTAACATAAAAACTTGAAGAGTTCTTTCTTTCTCCCATGTCCTGCAATGCCTCAGGGTTATAATTATGTCATTACCCCACAGTGCAGACTGAGGCTGACTAGGTGTTTAAGGTTTGGGCTGAATTAGTATCACTTTAATTATAACATCCCCTGAAAATGGCTTTACTTACTAAATCCCTAATGTTGGCAAGTGGGTATATATACTTTGCCAGTTTCTCATAAAAATAGAGTATAAATAGAGAAAAGAAATCCAATAACCTGTGGCAGATTATTTAAATTATCAGTATGTTTGTTTTATAGATAAACTAGAGTTTCCTGTCCTTAAGCTTTTTCTTTAGATTGCTTCTGTGTGTCCCTAGGAAGAGGGGTTGCATGGAAGGGTGTTCCCCTTTAAGCATTCTAATAAAAAACAAAATCCAAATCTCCAAACAGGTATGATTATTCTCATTAGCAGCCAGTACATGGAAGCCCCATTCAGAGCACTCAGCCCTGTTATTCAGGACTGCACTCCAAGGACGCACCTAATTCTTGCAGAGTATCTTATATTGCTCTGTCTATAGCTTCTTCAGCAGTTCCTGTCTCCCATTGTGTCTGCATTTTCCATTAAGAAGGAGGGAGGCCAGTAAGGATTGTTGACAGATTCCCAGTGTTTCTCAGGTATCAAACAGGCTGCCCAAGGAATAGCTTCGATTATTTCAGTCCTCTTTCCAGTGATAGGTGTAGAGGTGGGCATGTGGCCTAGTTACCAATGAGACACGAGGGTGAGACTGCAAGAGTGGATAGGAAGCTTCTAGGACAGCGGTTCTTAACCTGTGGGTCTCAACTCCTTTGGGGGTCGAACAACCCTTTCACATGGGTCACCTAAGACCATCGGAAAACACATATACAATTACATATTGTTTTGTGATTAATCACTATGCTTTAATTATGTTCAATTTGTAACAATGAAAATACATCCTGCATATCAGATATTTACATTACGATTCATAACAGTAGCAAAATTACAGTTATGAAGTAGCAACGAAAATAATTTCATGGTTGGGGGTCACCACAACATGAGGAACTGGATTAAAGGGTCACGGCATTAGGAAGGTTGAGAAACACTGTACTAGGAAAAGTGTCTTCCCTGATATAAGAGCAAATGCTGTGAGCAAAAGCTCCCCTGGTTATGCTCCCTTCCTTTAAACGAGTGATGCCTTGGAATTGTCAAAGGTAACATTTCCACTTATACTTCCTAGGGGATGTTGAAACCTTGTTGTTGTGTTTCATCATAACTGGTTCTAAGCAGCAGAACTTACCAAAGGACCATGAACTTTGAGAGACCTGAGGAATCAGATCCCTATTGGACTGAACTCAAGATCCTTTGCTGATCAATTGAACATTAAGACTGGTTTTAACAAATCATGGACAGGCCCTGGCCAGTGTGGCTCGACCATCATCCCATGCACTGAGAGATCGCTGGTTCGATTCCTTGTCAGGTTTTGGGGCTCGATCCCCAGTGGGGGGTGTGCAGGAGGCAACTGATTAATGTTTCTCTCTTTCCCTTCCTCTCTCTCTAAAATCAATTTTTAAAAAATTATTTTTAATCGTGGGAAGGCTAATGGATTTACTCTGCTCCATACAGAGTACTAGTTTTTAATCCTCAACCACCATGAAGCACTCCTTCTCATAACCTAGTGTCTTTGCTTTATTTGTTCACATGACCACAAGGGAATCACAGAGCTGACTCTCCAGCTTCCTCATCTCGAGATGTTGCTGAACCAACCCTGAATCCACCACTGCTAGACTTGCTAAGTGAACCTTAAATATCTTCTTTTATGAGAGGGATTGACAAATGACAGCCTGTGGGCCAATAAATAAGACTTTGCTGGAACACAGCCGTGCTCACCTATTCATGCATTGTCTATGGCTACTTTCATGCAACACCAACCAGAGCTGACTAGTTGCAACAGAGACAGCCTGGCCTGCAAAGCCTAAAATAATTGCCATCCTGCTCTTTACAGAAAAAGTTTACTAACCTCAGTTTTAAACACTGTTAGTTGGATTTATTTGGTACATCATATTGAAAGCATGCCAAAATGATATAGCTACATTATGGCTATCTCTTCCAATTCCTGGATTCTCCCAGTAAGATTATGGATATTCTTACATACACTGCTTGGTTGACCATGGACAGAATCCAATACCTACTTGATCTAAACTCATGTACAATGGACCTCACTACTATCCAGTCATGCCACCTCTTTTTTAGGTCTGTCTCAATAGAAATCACACACATTTAGTCTGGAACATTCTTATAATTCTTCCCTTCCCCTTGGGTAGCTTCTATTCACCTTTTTTAGCTTAGCTCAAATGCCATGTCTTCAAGAAAAGATTCTCTGGCCCACAAAATAGGTCATATCCTCATTTTAGGGTTTCAAGGGGCCGTAAATTTCTCCATAATATACTTATCAAAAATTATAATAAGGCATGAATTATGTAATTAGTTTTTATTCATTCCCTTCCTTTTAGAATAAAAGTTCCCAAAGTGCAGTGGATGTCTATCCTGTTCATGTTCTTTATCCCTAGAGCCTAGAACATTACTTCATTTATAAAATACACAAAATAGATATGTGATAATGAATGAAGAATAAATGAATGAAATAAATAGTACAAATCATACTTTGAGTCTTTCTGGACCCTGTTCATCTTTCAGAAACATAGAAGTAACTCAATTGTATTAGGCTTGTGTGTTTTAATGAGTCAGAGAGTGTCATGAAAAGTATGTCAAGATCTGGCACCTCAGCCACCCGATCTAGCCAGCATGCTTCTCATTTTCCTAAGATGGCATGTCAGTTGCCTAATTCATTCACCTGGTGGTCTTGCATTTGTGTATATCAACCTCTGCACACCCACAGACATGGTTCTACCCCTCACCAGCTATGTGCCCTCACAGGGTACTTACCTCTGTTTTTTCACCTGTATAATGGGGACTCTGTACATGGACCAGAGACTTACTCTACTGTGAAAGGAATATATAAGTGTCCACCTTATATAGACACCATCACAGAAATAAAGAGGAAAGGGGGAAATAACTTGAGAAAGAAGATTTAGTCCTGATTGTACTAAAAGATACAGAACCAAGAGAGAACATTAGATGTTCTGGAAACTGGAAGGAGGAGGAAGAGACTAGATCTATACAATCCTGTGAAATTTGTGGGTGAATACTTATTACTATTACTATTACTATTGATTTTATTTTCAAAAAAAGAAAACTGAGGCTTAGATGAAGAGATTTGTCTAAAATCAACTGGCCAGTCGGTGGCAAAGCCAGATGTCAAAGTTGAGATTTCTGGAACCTAAGAAGAAACTGAATATGAGAAAGAAAAGAAGAAATCAAGGAGAGCAAAGTCATGATGAAGGAGAAGGGTGCTGTAGAGTGAGAGAATGGAAAGGGGAGGAGAACCCTCAGCTGTGTTTCCAATTCAATCCCTTTTGTTCTCAGAGAGGCCTGGGAAGTTGACCACCAACTTCCCTCATCTGACAAGTGAAGTGTAATAAATGTGCACTTTTCTTTTTTGTACTAATGTGAAGTTGTTTCCAAAATTAGCCCTGTCCAACTGTTAAAATCCCCAAGTTCCCAAACTCGCTCAACAGGAAGCAGCGGTGGGCATCCAGATGTTTCTCCTCACGGTGTTTGTCTGTGTAGTGTTTACATTTATCTTTTTCTTGTTGAATCATGACTTTATGAAATGCTTTATTATGGTGAATGATCATTTGTACTAAGGTACTGAGACGGGGAAGTGAGGTATGCATGGGTACCGAGTGACACATGGCCCCTTAGCTAATGATCCATCTCAGAAAACAAGAGCCACACCTCCAGCAAGTGCTCACAGTCCAGAAATTCACCAAATACACAACTCAGCTGAGACTGTCCTTTTTCTGTATGAAGAGAAATAGCACGAGAAAGAAACCTTAAGGAACCCACTCTTGGGAGGTTAAGAAGGAAAATCGTCTGAAATCAATGGAATCTACCGAGGCTGTGAAAAACGAAAGTACATTTTCCTGCAAGAAGAGCACTGAACAGAAACCTGAGATGGTACATAATAAATATACAAACATAGGCTATCAGCTTGGGTATCGTTAGTTATCTCTTCTTACCTTTTGTCAGGAAATTGGCTATCAGAGGTAAGCATTTTGCATATATACCTCAGTTAATCCTCGTAACAGTCTTAAGGAGGAGGTACTATTTTCATGCCCCGTTTGTAGATAAGGAAACTGAAGCCCAAGAGAGGTTAAACAACCTAAAAGTTTACATACCAGTAAGCAGCTAAACGGGGAATTCAACCTAGGTCCAGTCCAAAGAGACTATGCATTTAATTAACAATTTTATTCTGAATGTAATGCTACCTAATTTTGTTCCAAGAAATAAAATTAAAAAATTGAAAAGTGATGATGGGCCCACTTAGTTGATTCTTCACGGAGAAGATGGGATTTGCCTCTGTTTATAACACCGTCAGAATTGCTCTTCCCTCTCTGTGTAACTGTCAAATAGTGGTCGTTCTCCATCCTCTTCTATGGCAGCTGCTTTGCTTAAGTGATGTGATCACTTTTGATCACTGTTGTCTTTCTTTGGAGCTGAAATTGTTTCACTTTCGTTGAACTCCAAAGAAAGATATAAAAGGCAAACGGCACATACCTGGAAGGTTTCAGTGGTTAGCAACGGAATCAAAGTAAGCAGAAACAGCTCCAGGATTGGATCTTGGAAGCCTTTCTCCTTCCTGCCAGGTAACTGGTGACCAAAGAGATAACTTATCAGACTGTCGACTGACACCACAGTTGATGAGTTAGTCTTCCTTCTTGCTCTTTAATTATGATCTTGCTCCAAACACCATGCTGTTTGTCCCACTATTAAAGGGAGAGAAGGAAGAAAAAAAAAGAGAAATATAACCAACTTTATGTGGATCTGTTATGTCTAATTAGCAACTTTATGGTTTTGTTGAAGACGAATTCTCAGAAGAACAGACATTTGCTTTCTATTTTTTTAACTGAATGGTGAATTGGTTTGTCCCCTTTGGCCTAGCTAGAGAAACGCCTATACCCAACACGCACATACTGTATGTAAGAAAGGGCGGAAACAAAAGTCAAACATCTGCTCACCAGACCTGCCCCTCAGTCTTCTGAAGCGCCAAGGGAAGCATCTCAAGTTAGTCTCCAGTTTGCCTTTGCAGGGATGCCGGCTTCTCTGTAGCGTGTTTGCCTCTCACCTTTGCTGGGAGTTTATAGGGGGCTTTGAAGTTCCTCTGAACAAACAGGGTCTCTGTGTTTCACTTATTGCCGAGCCAACCCGGAGGCCTTGGTTCCATCAGCTCCTTATTAAGTGTTTAGTAATTTCAGTTTCCACTTTTGGTCTTGCTTGCTTTGCAAACATCTGGAGAGAATTAACTCCCAGGTCTCTGTAACATACCCATTTTGTGGTTCTAGGGAGAGTTGTGTGTTAGGGGATGTTGTTGCCCTTAACAAGCTTTCTTTATGGTTCTTAACTGTAAAAGGTACCCTCATTAATATTAATAGACAAAGAGAGAGCAAGGCCACTCGCCCCTATTTAGTTGCTGCCTTCTTGACTCTGAGTGAGACCTTCATGCTGGAAAGGAAAGAATAAATAGCATGAAAATGGGAATGAAGGACAAGATAAAAATATATATACAATAACAATAATTATAACAACAGAAATGCCCAGGCAATTGACATCAATATTAGTCTATACCTCCAGGATCCAATATAACTGCTAGCTACATGTGGCTTCTGAGTGCTAGTATGTAGTAAAGATTTACTGTTTGTGTAAAATACACACTAGATTTGGAAGACTTAGTATAAAAATGTAAAATATCTTATGAATAATTTTATATGGACTATAGGTTGAAATTATTCTAATTTGGAGATACAAGGTTAAAATTCTTTTTACCTGTTTCTCTTTACTTTTTTAATGTGGTTCTTATAAATTTTTAAATTATATAAGTGGCTTGTCATTGTGGTTTGCATCAGGGTTTCTATTGGACAGCAGTACACTAACAGACCAGACAAATTATTTAACAGAAAATGACTAGGACTTGCAAGAATGCCCTGACTGGGAATCCATGTGACATCATAGTGAACAGTAAAGGTAGCAAAAGAAGTATTAAGCCAATGTTATCCTGAATGTCAACAAACAGGAAAAGGTGACTATTAGAAAGTACTGATTGCTAAGTTTTTTTTCTCAGGACAAAATTCTAAAATCAATTATTAAATTCAAAATTTACAAGCAAATCAGAAAACAAGTAGATGATTACAAGAAATTAGCTGGGTGCACTAAAAAAGGCATATGACATTAAATTCACTACCATTTTGATTAAGTGGTATTGACAAATAGTGTGTTGGATAATGGTAATTAGGTAAAACCACAACTGGTTGAATATTTTTTATTCAGTCTTAAAAAAATCTGTCTATAGAAATGCCTATAGGATAGGTCAAAAAATGAAAATATGAATGTAATTGATATGATGGATACCAAAATCAGTAATCAAAAAATAATGCATCAATAATGAGAATATGAATTTTACCACCATAAATGTAAAGTGCTGAGTTCATAAAATGAATTATTTAGGTATAGCACTATGGTGGCCCAGATTGAAAATTATGCCCATGGAAAGAATTCATTTTTTAAGTACAACACAAACTAAACATAAGGAAGTAGTAGTCTCACTTTATTGTACTGAACTACTAAATCTAGAATGTTTTGTTCTGTTTTGGATAACCACGATGGTGAGGGGTCTTAATAGTTGAAAAATGAAGGCCTGACAAAGAAGAGCTCTGAGTGACATGATAGCTGTGCTCAACACTGTACCTTAGAGATTGTGTAGACACTCCTCTTTGCTACAAACAACAACAACAAGCAGATCCAAGAATAATTTGTGGAAGTTACAGAAAAGGTAGGAACAGATCATTGTGAAGAAGAATTTTTGAATAGTCTTGGAGTTCTCCATGGGGAAGGCTGCCTGGAAGATAATAAATGAACTCCCTATCCTTAAGGGTGTCCTGTAGAGGCCAGATGGACACTCACCAGGAATGTTAAAGAAGATACTTCTATATTAGAGTGGAGGTTAAACTAAGTGAGAGCTTTACATTTCCAATTCAAAGGCTATTATCACTATAGGGAGTCTTAAAATACTCCACAGGCTCCTGCTTTGGTGAAATCCAGCTACCACCTGGAAGCTTCTTGCAAATGATGTTGCACCAGAAATTAGACTATCAAGAAAACTAGCACACAACTGGCTCTCTGTGTGTGGGGGGAGTGAGAAGGAAGCAAAGCCCTGATTTGTAGCATTTGCCAATTACTGTGGTGTAAATAGTCCTACTATAGCAAAATGTAAACTACCTACTGTTTAGCAACCAGCTCACAAATTTCCTGAAAATTTAACAGGAGTCTCATAAGCCATTATGAGCTGGCTCCAGCATACTGCTGCTAGAACACCACTTAGCAGTCAGAATGTGATGTCAACAAGACATAATCAATCAATCAAATTTTTGTTTTTGGTTTTTAATGTTCACTATCGGCTACACACTCTGCAAGGTCAAAGAACTTATGGCCAACTAGTGAGGAAGGGGAAAGGGTTGGAGGGTGGGAAAGGGGGGGGGGGGCAAAAATTAACACAAAGGAAAAAATAAGGTGTATTTTAGGACATGGAACAGTGCTGACCATAAAGGTCTGTGCTAGTGGAGCTTGGGAAGCAGTGAAGGGACAAAAGCTACTCTTTATGGAGAGTTGAAATGTTCCATGTGCTGTGTGAGTCACAACTCCTGATATTTCAAGAAACATAATCATAATCCTGTAGGGTAGCCATTGTGCCATTGTGTAGATTAGGAACCAAAATAGCTCAAAATATCAAGACTCAATCATATCAAGACTCCTCCCTAAGGCCACATCACTGGTAGCAGCACAAGTCCCACCTGAATCTACATAGACTTCCAATACATTTCACCATTTCCTCCTTTGCATTGCCGGGGAAGGAGGAAGTAAGACTGAAGCTTAGCTGGGAGGACAGAGAGAATTTAAATGCCTCCTTCAATGTTAGAGATCTGCAAAGCAGGGGAATGGTCCCAACTGACTGCGAGGCAGCCCTGCTGCAGCTGGTAAGAGCAACTTCTGTGCGGAGGTGCGGTGCGGCTCCTGAGTCAGGGCTGAGGCAGAAGGCCAGGCAGGGTCAGCTCCGGGGAGTCAGGCCTAAGCCCCGCCCACTGTGCCGGACTGCCTCTCCCTGCGGGTCTATGGAGCTGACTCGGATGTGGAGTTTGAGTCCTTGTTCAAAATTGCAGCAGTGTGAGTTAGGAAAGTACATAGCTCCCTGAGCCTCAGTTTCTCCTAACGTAAAATGACAAGAAATACTATCTAACTCACACTTTGTTGAGATTAAATGTGTTCATCTAAAAAACACCCAGCACAATGCCAAGCACAGAGTAAGCCTTCAATAAATATTAAATCCTTTCCCTCCACGTAGGTGCCTGGTTGTCTCCCTGGCTGGACGGTCATATGTATCTCTGCGTCCCCAGCAACTCATGCAGTGCCTGGCCAAAACAAACAAACAAACAAAAAACATGATAAAATTTGTGTAGTTATAGTGCACTGATCCATTACCCTGGGCCTAGAAATACTTTTTTATATTAAATAAAACAAATGCATATGCACATGTAAAAATGCACTCCAGTATTCAGGAGTCAACGTATGCTCTCAGGCTGGTCATTCGCGAGATGAGGAAGGGTTAGCTTTCTGACCTAAGGCTCCCTGATTGCCCGCTCCCCTGGGGCCAAAAGCTTTATTTAAGTAAAGGTTTATTTACTTGAACAGGTGTCATCTCTCTGCTGTGATCTTTCAGTTCTAGTGAGCAGCTTGTTTCATTGCACTCACAAGTGACAGTGCTGGGGTTGCCACTAAGGGCCCGAGGAGGAATGTCACGCCGGATGCTAGAGTGCAGGCATTCTGGCAGCTCAAGGCTGATTCAGGCAAGGAAACCAGTGGCAAGGTCCTGGGGGCTGTGGGGAGGCCCTCTGATTGTTATGAAGGGCCTGGTGACCATCACTGCAGCACGAAAGGGTTGATCTGTAACTGAATGAATGGGAGAGGAAGGGAACTGCAGCCTGAGGCTTGTGGTGACTTCAAGTGATTGGAAGAGAACAGAAGAGTGGTTGGCAATGCACAAAGCTCCACACGATCAAGCAGAGGCACCCAGCCAGGCTAATTCACCCTTTCCATGAATTCGACTCCCCCACCCAGTGCAGCTTCCCAGGGTGTGCCTACAGGCGCTCCCTACACGTGCGCCACAGCAACCAACCAGGAAACCCACCTAGGATGCGCTGTGGAAGCTGGCTCCGATTTCAGCAGACAGCACGAGCTGTCGTCTGGTTTTTATTAAATTCCATAAGCAAGAGAGTAATTCATACTCCAAAATGTTAGATTCACTATTTACATAGCAAGATTCTGATTGAAAACGGTTCTGTCCTTTTCTGCTTTTCTCTATTCTGCAATTTTTAAAAACGAGCATGGAGTACTTTTCTATTTCATAAAAGTAAATGTTTTGTAAAAGAATAGTTTCCTGTCAGACACAGAAGAATAGGCACAGAAACTTTTATTGCTAAAGGCTTTGAGGACCATATTCCTACAGCTCTGTTGGTCAGAAAGTCATCTTATTGGAACATTTTCCCCAACTTCCTCTGAATTTGAGTGAGCTTTTCCGAGACTGCCAATTGAAGAATAGGATATACATATTATCATTAGAGGGATGAGTAATTGACTGAGTTTCCTAGCACCTAGTGAGGTTTGAGTTCTAAGTTCAGTGCTTGGAAAATGATAGGCTTTCAAAAGCTGGGCTTTCTCAGCATGGTATGACAGGACACATGACAGCTCTTCGTCCAGTCATTTATTGAGCACCAATTGTGCACCAGGCACTGTGCTGGGCACTGAAGATACAAAGATCATTCATGTCTTCACTCTAATTAGGAAGGTAGATATGAAACAATTTACAGCCCTGGGGGTGAGTTATGTCCAGGAGGGTGTGGGTGAGTAGTCAGGCAGGTTTCACAGAGGCTAGGACATTTCAACAGTCTTCACATTAGGGTGGGATTTTTTAAGCATATGTTCATTAATTTCAGAGAAGGGAGAGGGAGAGAGAAATAAAAACATCAATGATGAGAGAAGAATCATTGATCGGCTGCCTCCTGCATGCCCCCTACGGGGGATCGAGCCTACAACCCGGGCATGTGCCGTGACTGGGAATCAAACCATGACCTCCTGGTTCATAGGTTGACCATCAACCACCAAACCACACTGGCTGGGCTAAAGTGGACTTTTGCCAAGCAGGCCAGCCATGGTTGGTGGTAAAGGGGTGGGTAGAGGCACGGAGAATCTGGCTGAGGGAGAAGATGTATAAAGGCATGGAAGCATGATCAGGACCCCAAAACTTAACTCACACAAAGTTCTCAAAGACAACCATTCTGGTCCTACCTAAAAAGCTAGGCGAGGAGGCCATCCTGAGCGCCAACTCCATCAGACACTGATGAGCCCTGCCAGGTACCCAGCATGAGTATGGGGGATGATGCAAAACAAAACAAAATCAACACACATACACACACATGAAATCACCATCCAAAGTGCTTGATGATCAGAGAGTTATCTTACTGCGATGCTTCCTATCCTTTTGATGAAACTGTAGAGTAAAATTATACCTCTGAGGTTGCCCATTCAAGAATAAAAAACTAGGATAAGCATAATAAATACTTAAGTTTTGTGTAACATACTGGAGATCATGGGATGGCTTTTCCTGAAAGAAATTAAAATCTGGGTGCCGCCCTCCTACCCAGACAGGCGGCAAAGGGAAGAGGGTGGTGCGGTACCCATGCAGGCTCGTGTCTTCAGTGGCCTCCCAGGCCCAGAAGTAGAAATAATTGTAAGGCAGGTTTCATCTTTACTGAGCAATCTTGAAGCATATTGAAGAGAATCCCAAAGGTACAGCAAAACATCTGCAAATTGCTTTTCCCCTTCTCTCTCTAGTCACATATATCACACATTTATGGCTCTCTCTTCCTAATTTCTTTCCTTCTCCTCCCTGTATCCTCTCAAATTCTCTTAACCCCCAACGACAAAAGCACTTATCTTTTCACCCCCAGCTCCTTTTGCCTTTCTGGATTGGCTCCTCCTGTGGCCGGTAGCTCCCTCTCCCCTTTCTAGAGTAAGTCAGTTTCTCTGTTCCGGCCCACTACTCCAATCAACACCACAGTACTTTTCTATCAGTGGCAGCAGTTTACTAGGCAGAATGGGAGAATGCTTTGCAGAGGCTGGCGTACCCAGGAGAATGATTTGTTGTCCTTGTCACCTGCACAGCAAGCGTTTTTAGCCTCTGCTGGCAAAGTTTCTCTCTAGCGGCTCCCATACGTTAGGCCTTGCTCACCCTAAAAACATAAGGCTTCCCCTATCAGAGAAGCGGGATGTAAAATAATCTCCCTAAGCTTGCTTTCCCTTCACTTACTTCTTCCCCCTTAATTCATAGCAGGTTTGTGTCTCATTCCTTCACTTATTCAAGATGGGTAATTACAAGATACTATTCATGCAAAGCCTGTCTTCCCCACACTTTCCACGGGCAGCAGCCCATCCATTAGCACTCTCCCCGCAAGATGGAATGCATTTTTTAAAATATATTTTTATTCATTTCAGAGAGGAAGGGAGAGGGAGAGAGAGATAGAAACATCCATGATGAGAGAGAACCATTGATTGGCTGCCTCCTGCACACCCCCTACTAGGGACCGATCCCACAACCCAGGCATGAATCGATCTCAGGACCCTTCAGTCCACAGGCCTATCCACTGAGCCAAAACAGCTAGGGCAAATGCATTTCTTATTGCTTCGGTATTTGTTGAAGTGAGTTGAACATGAGCATACATCTCTTGAAGGATCTTTTAGTTCTGTAAACCCAGTGTCACTGAAAGCCGTGTCACCGGGCATACACAGTTGCACCTCCCTCCAGCCACCACGTCAATGGACCACCAGGAATCAGTTACACACACACACACACACACACACACACACATCCCTAGCATTTTCTCCAATGCAAGCCAAGGGCCTTTGAGTACAGAACAAGCCATTTGTTTTTTCTTTTCTTTGAGGGAAGTGATCAGATGCAAAGTGTTCAGACCCAATTCCTCACTGCTCTGAGTCCATGCTGGCATTTGAAGAGTTAATCTGCTGCCACCTCGTGGCTGTGGCTCTCAGTCAATCGGTGGGACCCCAGGCTCACGTTAGAGGGATGAGTGAGGGTGACTGGGAGTTGCCTTGGTAAAGGGCAAGGTTCCGGAGCGGCTTTGTCTTTCCACCCCAGAGTACTAGTTAGAAGGGTGGGCTTTTTGAAAGCATGTTCTCTCTCTCTCTCTCTCTCTCTCTCTCTCTCTCTCTCTCTCCCCCCCCCCCCCCTCTCTCTCTCTCCTGGGGCCTGTTTCCTGTAGACCTGTGGCAAAGCACTACAGAAGTACAGGCTAGGATTTCTTGCAAGTTCCCCGCTGTGGGGTGCCGCAACAGCTGTGACCCTGGCTTGATTTGGATGTAGACTTCAAGGGCGCCGTCCCCAGCGGGGAGAACATTTTTACTTCAGGAGCCTATTCACATTGGTAGCCTTGGCAGGGAAAGTTCCAGAAGCTTTGATTACACAAATACCTCTGCTAGGTACGGACCCGTCTTGGCAACCTGGGGAGAGAGAATGTGCACGTGGGCTGATTAAACCAAATGGCCCGTTTCCTTCGCTGGGGCTGGGGCTGGGGCCGGGGACTGGGGGTCTTCAGCTTAGAAATGATTTTTTTTCCCTCGGCTGTGTTGCCTGGAAACTTGGAGGGTTTAATTAGGACTGAGGAGGTTTTTGGCTTCTGCAGCTGCCTCTGCTCTCCCCCAGGGTTTGTGTGGTGTGTGTGTGTGTGTGTGTGTGTGTCCCCTGCAGTGCAGGCCAAAGCTGTCTGGAGAAGTGAATTGTGGCCCATGGCAGATGTGACTCTTTTTATTTCAATTGATTTTGGTTAATAACTTTTAACCTTCTGAACCACAGAGAGGCTGCATGTGGTTTATGTATCATGTGCTAGAGCCTGGACAACAGGGTGGAAGTGGTAGCTATTACCTTATTGCCTACATCTATCCAGGGCCAATCTCTGAAAAATTTTCTAAATGTTCCCAAGCAAGACCAAGAAGCACTGCCCTGGATCAGAGTCTCCCTGGCTCTCTGCGTTCCAAGGCAGGAGTAAGACGGAGCCAAGACTGTCCCTAGGCATGCATCTTTTGATAGAGAAAAACTCAAAGCAAACAAATTTAAATACAATATTTTTTATTTTTTATTAGCCTCAACATTACTAATTAGTTATCCTCCTCTTTGGATGTTTTGAAGGATTAAGGAAGAAGAATTTCCTTTCCATTCTTCTTTGGTATGTGTGCACGTTTGTATTTATTTATTTTTCAACTACAAACATCCTATATAATAAAAGGGTTATGCAAATCGATCACAGAACAACCACTCAACACAAGAGCTGCCTCCTGGTGGTCAATGCGCTCCCACAGGGCTGATGGCTGGCGAGCACAGTGGCAGTATTAAGAATGTCCAACTGCTGGCTTAGGCCCACTTCCCGTGGGCCTAAGCCAGCAGTCGGACATCACCGAGGGCTCCCAGACTGCTAAAGGGAGCAGGCCAGGCTGAGTGGACCCCCTCTCCCCCCTCAGTGCACGAATGGGCCTCTAGTCACCACTAATAAAAGAGAAAGATGCAAATTGACCATACCTTCACAACACCCATCAGCCAATCAGGAGTGAGTATGCAAATTAACCCAACAAAGATGGTGGGTTAATTTGCATATGCAGGTGATGAGTGGCTGGGGGCAGGGTGGGACGCTTGCATCGTCGCCATGGTGATGACGCAGGCGTTCAGCACCGCTCCAGGCCTCTGGGCAGTGTGGGAAGGCAGAAAGGTGACTCTGGGCTGGAGTGAAGGCGGTGCCAGCAGCCAGGGGAAGGAAGGCCCATTCCTGCACAAATCTTCATGCATCGGGCCTCTAGTAATACATAAATGTGTTCCAATCATAAAAGAATTAAAGACGGAAGTATAACCCCTCTTGTTCAAAGTCAGATGTTCCAGCTGGGGTCCCTGTAGACCTAGGCATATTTTGGCCCTTACATTCTTCTCCCCCAACCCCTTTTCTTCCCTCCTCTCCTTTCCTCCTTCCTTCAGAGGAAGACTGAGGGACAATGTCCTTCCCTTTATGGGGTGCATAGAAATGAGCCATCACGTACCATGTGTATTACTTTCCCAGGGCTGCCATACAAAGTGCACAGATTGCATGGCCTGGACAACCAGCATGTATTATCTCACAGTTCTGGAGACTAGAGTCAAGGCCAAAGTGTCAGCAGGGTTGGTCCCTTCTGAAGACTGACACTCCCTTGACTTCTAATAGCTTGTTGGCATCTTTGGTGTTCTAGGCTTGTAGATGGGTCACTCTGATCTCTACCTGGAGTTGCCCACTGCAGGCTTGGCATGTGGTTTTTCTTGTTTTCGTAGGCTAGGTCAGTCACCTGTCATTTACAGCATGTATGCTGTTTTCCCCTTTTCCTTTTCTTTATTTTTGTGTTAGTGTGTTTCAGGAATAAATGAGGCTAAACTTATGTTGTCCAATTTGCCAGCTTTAACTCTGTAGCCATTCTTTTAACCAACATGTTCTGGAGATGTTTGCAAACCCCAAAGGAGTGATCCTATTTTGGGGCTATCTAGAAGTTGTAGGTGAGATTAGGGAGGGGAAAAAACGATGTCAAAATGCTCTATGTAATCTATGAAAACACACATACACGCACACATGCACACACACACGCACGCACACTCACTCATCTAACCTTCCATCCTGAGTAATCTATAGCCAACCTGGGCTGAATATTTAGATGCACCAGATTTTGACTTTGTTCCCGTGTAATTTTTTTACATTCCCCAATTCTGTTTTTTTTTTCTTCTCCAATTTATTTTTTAAAGTGCAGACAAAGTGTTCTTTCTAAAAATGCAAATCCAATTATTATATGTCGTCCTCCTACTTCAAAATATTCAATGTCTTCTCTTCACTTTTAGAATAAAGTCCAAAACTCTACTCTCATCCTATGAGCTCCCCACCCTCCAGTCCTGTCCCTGACTACCTGTCCAGTCTCATATGAGTCTCCCCTCCCTTGCTTAGAATTGGCTTCCTTGAACATTTCTCAGTTCCATCAGGCCTTTGGACATGCTCTTTCCTCATCCTGGAAAGCTCGCTACCTCAGCCTCCCAGACGCTCTATGGAAAAACGTTCTTTACCCAGGGGGACCTTCTCTCATTACCCCCAGCCCCTCTCCATATACATTAGGTTAACTCCTGCATTACACACTCCCATGACATCCTGTAGTTTTGCTTTGATAACACTTAGCTTCATGTCTGGAGCTAGACTGGAGGCATTGTGAATACAGGGTTTTTCTGTCTTTTTTTTTTTTTTTTTTTTTTTTTTTGGTGGGAGGCCTTCGAGCATTTTATTTTATTTTTCAATTTTGAAATATAGACATTTACAATTTCTTGCTGGCTATTATCAATAATGCTTCCTGGAATGTACATCTGTACACACACCTCTGGGAATTTCCATGAAATAAATTCTAAGAAAGGGACTGGTTGACTCAAAGTTATACACATTTTTAAAAAGGATAATATCTCCAAGTGAAACGGGACCCTTGTCATTCTCACCTGCAGCAGACCCCACTCCCTCTCACATTTCTTCCAATGCCACAAGTTTTGTCAGTTTTATTTTATTTTTTTAATTAAGTCTTTATTGTTCAGATTATTACAGTTGTTCCTCTTTTTTCTCCCCATAGCTCCCCTCCACCCGGTTCCCACCCCACCCCATGTCCTTACCGCCCTCCCCATTATCCTCATCCATAGGTGTTCGATTTTTGTCCGGTCTCTTCCCGCACCCCCTACACCCCCTTCCCTCTAAGAATTGTCAGTCCACTTCCTTTCTATGCCCCTGATTCCATTATATTCACCAGTTTATTCTGTTCATCATATTTTTTATTCACTTGATTTTTAGATTCACTTGTTGATAGATATGTATTTGTTGTCGCTTTGTTGTTCATAATTTTTTATCTTTACCTTTTTCTTCTTCCTCCTCTTCTTAAAGAATACCCTTCAGCATTTCATATAATACTGATTTGGCAGTGATGAACTCCTTTAGCTTTTTCTTATTTGTGAAGCTCTTTATCTGACCTTCAATTCTGAATGATAGCTTCTCTGGGTAGAATAATCTTGGTTGTAGGTTCTTGCTATTCATCACTTTGAATATTTCTTGCCACTCCCTTCTGGCCTGCAAAGTTTCTGTTGAGAAATCAGCTGACAGTCATATGGGTACTCCCTTGTAGGTAACTAATTGTTTTTCTCTTGCTGCTTATAAAATTCTCTCTTTGTCTTTCGCTCTTGCCATTTTAATTATGATATGTCTTGGTGTGGTCCTCTTTGGATTCCTTTGGTTTGGGGTTCTCTGTGCTTCCTGGACTTGTAAGTTTATTTCTTTCACTAGGTAAGGGACGTTTTCTGTCATTATTTCTTCAAATAGGTTTTCAATATCTTGCTCTCTCTCTTTTCGTCTGGCACCCCCATAATTCGGATGTTGGTATTGAAGCTGTCCCAGAGGCTCCTTACACTATCTTCATATTTTTGAATTCTTTTTTCTTTTTGCTTTTCCAGTTGGGTGTTTTTTGCTTCTTTATATTTCAAATCTTTGGCTTGATTCTTGGGATCCTTTAGTCTGCTGTTGGATCTCTGTATAATATTCTTTATTTCAGTCAGTGTATGCTTAATTTCTAATTGGTCCTTTTTCATATCCTTGAGGGTCTCACTACATTTCTCAGAGGTTTCTAGAAGATTCTTGAGTAACCTTATAAGTGTGGTTTTGAACTCTATATCCAGTAGTTTGCTTTCCTCCATTTCTTTCATTTATGACATGTTTCTTTGTCTCTGCATTTTGGCTGCTTCCCTGTGTTGGTAGAGTGGCTTTGTGTGCTAGGTGTCCTATAGGGCCCAGTGGCTCAGCCTCTCCAGTCACCTGAGGTGGACGCTCTTGGTGCACCCCTTTGTGGGCTGTGTGTACAGTCTTGTTGTATTTAAGCCTTGATTGCTGTTGGTATCACTGGGAGGAATTGACCTCCAGACCAATTAGCTGTAAGGACAAGTTGTGTCTACAATGGGAGAACTGCTGTGCTGGAGACACCCTTATGGGGCAGGACTTGCTTCAGTGGGGCTTTGGTGCTCACTCAGTCTGCCCCCTGAGTGTGTCTCTTATGGGTCTGAGGAGTTCTAATCTGGTGTGGTCTCACTCTGACCACTGGGTACACTGGCTCTTGGATCTCCAAGGAGGTGCAAAGTCAGCCACTGCCTGAGGCGACCCAGCAGGAGCTACAGAGAGATCTGCAGATTCCTCCTCTTTGTTTGTGGTTTGGAGGTGCCCAGATGAGGCACAGCTGTGAAGCAATGCAGGCTGCTGATCAGCCTTAGGCCTTCTTTTGGAAGCTTGGGGGTTCTTTGACCCAGCTGCAGTTTGTTAGGTTTAAATTGCAAAAGGCCAGGCCATTCATGTGCAAAAGCCTCTGCGCACAGCTTGGGTGGGGTTGTAAATTGGGTGGGTCGGGGTCTCAGGGAATCATGGGGCGGTGCAAACAGCAATGGTGTCCCGTTGGCCCTGCCCCGGATAGGTCCCTGGGTCTCTGTGTCCCATGGCCCCATGCAGGAATAATGAATGCTGCAAGTACCTCTGAGAGAAAGCCGCCCTCATGTTCTGGCCCGATGCCAGACAGTCCACTTTCTCCCCGTATGAGTCTGGGTCCCCAGAGTCTCACACGGAACTAGAGTTCAGAGCAGTTGTGAGCTTGTATCTCCCTCCCAATTGAAAAAGACCACAGCGTACCCAGTTGCCAGCTTGTTTCATGCGCCTCGGTACCTCTGCTCTTCCGCACCTCTGCACCTCCTACCAGTCTAGATGTGCTTTTCTCTTTCCCTCTAGTTGTCGGACTTTCACTCAGCCAGCCTTCCCGTGGTTCTGGATGATATTCGTTTTGTCTTTTAGTTGTAGTTTTGATGTAGTTGTGTGAGGCAGCAAGTTCAGGTGTTTACCTATGCCACCATCTTGGTTCTTCCAAGTTTTGTCAGTCGGTTTTTCTGTCTTGTTCACATCATGACCCTAGTACCTAGCACCAGGTCTGGCACATACCAGATAGCCAATGAATTGTACTTTTCACCTTAGATTTTGCCAATCTTTGCTCCCACTCTCACCCCAGTGTACTCTGCATTCTAAATCTCAGTAGATCTAAGAGGGAACAATAATAGCTAAATATTGAAAGTATTTGGCCTACAGAGATACTTATAACTCCCTTTCTGGAAAACTGGGCTTGGTGCCTCTTTTCCTCTCCCTTGTAGAAAACAGCCCTAGATGTCCTCAGGATCCTGGAGCAGGTGACCAGGGGCCTCTCAACTTAGCCCACTGGCTCTACAAGCAGAAGATCACCAACATTATACAGAGGAATGGAAAGACTTAATTTTTGTTTTTCATTGGAAATTGGGGAAGTTGGTTATAGTGATAAAGTTAGCAGGTCATATGAGGATTCTCATAAAATAAAATAAACAGAGGTCCCCATTACGGAATTACAGTAAGACATGGAAAGTTTGCCACAGATTTTTTTTCTCATTGCTTTTATTACACAGGGGAAAAAATGTAGCCCGCTGTACACAGTAATTGAAAGGTTGAAACTGAAACTATTTGTTTCCTCATCTGTAAAATGAGCAGATTGAACTGAGTGGCCTCTAACGTGGCTCTAAAATGCTATGACCTTATTCTGTGATTCTTTATAAGAGTTGTTCACAAGAACTTCTGGGTTTCTGAAAATACATGGCTCTTGAGGAAATCAAATTTTTATTGCAGGGTTTTTAAAAAATATAAACACCTTTATGAACCTGGCAACGACTCAGGTGAAGAATAGTGTGGATTTGCGATCTGCCAACAATGGTACCATTCTAAAGAGTTCAGTAGTCAGCAGTTTAAGGACTCAGCTTAGAACTACATGAGAGCTAGAAGGGCTGAAATCTTCAGTGGCAGCTTTGGAATTTCATGCCTTTGCACAAGGACAAAAAAAAAAAAAGAATGAAAGAAAAGAAATAATACCTGGCTAAATGCAAATGAATAAGTACTCTAGACTTTTAGGTGAATAAATAAATAAATAAACAAATAAATAATAAGCTGTGTGATGCTCTGTATTACTGTTCAGTAAATATTTATCCTCCTTCACAGCCCATCATGGGCCTTCACCTTCCTCCCCCATTGATGTTGAGTTTAGCCGTGCAATTTGCTTTGGCCAACAAAATGTTTGTGAGCATGGCACATATTGTAAATGTACTTGATCAGTTTAGGTTTAATCTTGTGCACTGTTGACCCACCATGAGATGCCCTGAGTAGCATTGTCCCTTTAGCTTAGGCTCCCCAATATACAGGTGTGGAGCAAATGTAAACTGAACCCACACACCCTCCCGGCTGAGTCCAGCCTGACTCAGTTGAATCACAATTAATCTGCAAACTTTGAGCATGACAATAAATGTTTTAAGCCACTGAGTTTTAAGATAGCTGTTACTCAGCATTATTGTGAAAGCACTGACAAATACAGGATGCAATGTGAGATCTCACGAGATATTATAAGACAGGGGTGGGCAACCCCTGGCATGCCTACCAAACATGGCACGCCAGTAACTTTTGCTGGCAGGCGAAACCGTCTTTTATAATCTTCCATTTACAATTTTTTTCTTAATATTGACTCTTTTATTTTTCAGATAAATTCAGTGTAGGTGCATCTTAGATAAATAAATAATTTTACATAATAAGTTATCTTAAAGACCATAGACATGGATTGACGAGAGAGGGGAAGAGCAATTTCTGTGCCTCTGCCTTAACTCTCCCTGCCTTCCTAGATCCGACCAGTGTTTTGGTTTCATCCACATACGCTTGTGAATCTTTGTTCTCAGTGATGAATTTTGTTAAGTCTCGTAATAGGAGTAGCCTGACGGATGAAAGTAGTAGCTCGTGCATATCTCTGAAGGTCACGAAATATAAACCTGATGTAAAATCTCTATCATCAGTGATGCAGCAGCAAAAGTCCCACTGATAATATCAAATGGAGTCATAAAGTTTTCTGTCGGACAATCAGTGTACATGTATACATTAAAAAATAAATGTATTTTTCATCATCATATACTGTGTTTTTGTTGCTCGAATGAATTTTATTATTTCTTCAAGGTTCTTCACATACGTACACCTTAAGAGATATCAAGTAGGCATAACATGTTCTCAAAAAATTAGGGTTGGCACGCAGAAGAATTTTGAGTCAGAGATTTTGCTGGTTTTGGCACGCACTCACAAAAAGGTTGCCCGCCCCTGTTATAAGATGATGGCTAAGAATATGGATTCTAGCCCTAGCCGGTTTTGCTCAGTGGATAGAGCGTCGGCCTGTGGACCCTGCAGACCCCAGGGCCCCAGGTTCGATTCTAGTCAAAGGCATGTACCTCGGTTGCAGGCTCCTCTCCAGCCCAGGCTCTGATCAGAGCGCGTGCAGAAGGCAACCAATTTATGTGTTTCTCTCACATCGATATTTCTGTCTTTCCCTCTCTCTTCCACTCTCTCTAAAAATCAATGGAAAAATATCCCCGGGTGAGGATTAAAAAAAAAAAAAGAGTATGGATTATAGATTTTGGCATATCTTGCTTTGAATCTCACTTTTGTTATTTACTATATATGAAATGTTATGCAATTTACTTAACCTCTCTGACACTCAATTTCCTCATCTGGAAATAGAGATAATCATGGTACCAACCTCACAATACTGTTGTGTGAACCAAATGAGATGATACAGATCAAACAGCTAAGACACTGCCAGGTACATAGTGAGGATCCAATGCTTATTATTATTAAAAAATAATATTAAATGCCTGGCCAGTGTGGCTCAGTGGTTGAGCATCGACCCAGGAACCAGGAGGTCACAGTTTGATTACCAGTTAGGGCACATGCTGGGGTTTTGGGCTCAAACCCCAGTGGGGGAGCAGCATGCAGGAGGCAGCTAATCAATGATTTTCTCTTCTTACAGATGTTTCTAACTCTCTCTATCTCTCCTTTCCTCTCTCTGAAATCAATTTAAAAAAATTTTTAAATAATAATAATAATGGTAATTTCTATACAATGAATCTTACTGTCCTGCTAACTTACATTATACAATTGAATATTTTTTCCGATGAAACTGGATATAAAGAATTATTTGGAAATATTTGGTGAAGAAGGATGAAGATAATATTCTACCACATGAATGATAAGTTCCATATAATTAAAAGTTCCTTGTTTGTGGGAGGTATATTGTCTACCAAGCAAGCCTATCTGTGTGTATGTGTGTATAAAACTGTTTTGAGTTATTTTGCAACTATTTCCCAAATCTGAACTCCTTTTACAATCAGTTTACATTCCCATATCCCAGAGTCTAGGATATGAAGTGTGATGTCAAGTATTTTAACAATTTAGGTCTGAATCTCTATAGTCAGTGTCCAGAATTGTTCCTTAAAGTTCACAGCTAATAGTTCAGTGACATTGTTTTCATGTATTTAATAAACATTTATTAAGTACTAGGTATTGCGTGAGGTACTGGAGGTAGCGAGGTACATAAGACATGGTCCTGCGTTCATGGCAGTCATAGTTTAGCTACAGATGGGCAAATGTGTTTCCCTCTGGTGTCACCTCTGATGGATGTAGAGGGACTGCCCAGAGCACTGGTTAAACACAATTCTAGCAGTATTTGATCTTACTGGGCAACAGAACCATAGGCCTGGCTAAAAGAAATGGTTTTGATTGTTTGCTAACCCGGGTTTAGCTGGGTTCAGACACATATACAACAAAATATAATGTGGTAAGTGCTGTTTGCGAGATAAGAATGAAGTAGCACCAAACACAGAGCGAGGAGTAATTAATTTTGCCAAGAGGGGACTGGAGTAGGGAAACACTTAATTGAAGAGGTGAAATTGTAGCTGAGCCTTGATGGATGACTAGGAATTTAGTAGGTGATAAAGTGGGGAAAGAAGACTTCAAGCCAAGAACATATCATGAACAACTGCGCAGAGGTGTATAAGTATGTGGGGACGTTGAAGAAGTAGTTCCAACTTGTTTGGTTAGAACATAGGGTGGGGGGATGATGCTGGTGGGAATAAGTTGTCAGAGTGAGTTGGAACCAGACTGTACTGCTTCATCCTATAAGCCATAGGACTCATTGAAGGCTTTTAAGCTAGAGCAAGATATGGCCAAATATGTGCTTTTTAAAAGTTATTCAAGAAGAACTAGATTGGAGATAGAGAAAAAGACACTGGGTCTCTAAACTGGGGTGCTATGGGGTGGGGGCAGAGAGAGAGAGGACATAGCATCAACCCATAGCACAGGGATGTTCTTTGCTTTAAAATGATCTATTATGGCTTCAATCAACAAAAAGAAAATTCAATAGTCTAACATTTTCATTGTTTGCATTCTAATATTATGGTTTGGATATGTATGTATGTATATCATTAAACTACACATATAAATGGGACCTCCAAGACTAATCTCAGATTTTTCAATTTATCCTTATGACAATCCTATAAAGTAGCTACTGTAATTCCCATTTTACAGAGGAGAAAACTGAGGCCCAGTGATCTAAAAAGCCCAAGATTGGTGATCTCAGATGACACATCTTCTAAGTGTCAAAGATGGCATTTGAACCCAGGTAACTGGGCTCCAGCATCCATGCTCTTATTCGCTACTCTATACCATGTAAACAATTCATTCTTCAATACTGTTATCCATCTCTACTACCCATTAAACCTCTCAAATACCTATTTTTATATCTATATCTATATCTATATCAAAACTATATCTATACCTATATTGACCCTGGAAATAAGCTAATGAGTATCAGAGAAATGTTAAAAGCAGGCGAAAATTACCAAGAAATTTAAAGTAACATAATAGTGACTGAGCCCAACCTCTGAAATAATCCAAATAATTTGGACTTGGCATCTAATAAAAGCTACTGATTTATTCCTGAGTACTTGAGAGATTTTAATCTCTTACTCCACTGGAATTAATACATTAATCAACCTCCTGGCAGTGTACCTAGCACTGTGCTGGGGAATAAATCACCTGTGGCTTAGCCCTATGTAAAGATGCAGGCTGTGGAATCTCAGAAGGAAGGCAGGGATGGGAAGAGATCAACCAAAGAACTTGTATGCATATATGTATTACCCATGAACATGGACAATAGGGTGATGGAGGCCTGGGGGAGCGAAGAGGGGACTATAAGGGGTCCCCTGGGAAAGAAAAAGGGGACATACGTAATACTTTCAACAATAAAGATTTTTTTAAAAAAATTTTTTTAAAAAGACCCAGGGCAAAGAGCCCAGGACTATGAGTCAGAAGACAGAGTTGGGAGTCCTGACTCCGCCATTGACCTGCCCTATGACCTTGGACAAGTCACCTCACTTTGGGGCCTTCCTTCCGTCACCGCAAATGGCCCCGATGATCTCAAAGGCCCTTCCCATTTTACAGTGTTCTGTGGCTGCCTCACAGTATTCATTTGAAGGAAAAATAAAAGAGCGGTTCGTATTCACATAAAGGTGTGGTAATAAAACACAGTGAATTGCCACGACTGGTTTAGCAATCACTTGGCCTCTTCTGAAACAACCTCTTGAATATGCAGGGGGTGTGTTTATCATTCCTGCTCCTGTGGAGCCTGACACTTCACTGAGAGAATAGACCTTACTTACACTTTGTACTTTTTAAAAATTGCTGCATTTCACCAATTTGGATGTTCCCCCTCCCCTTTTTTTCTTGCCTAATTGCTCTGGCTTGAATGTTTAGTACTATGTTGATTAGAAGTGGTGAATATAGGCCTCCAGTCTTGTTATTGACATTAGAGGGAAAATTTTGTTTTCACCATTGTATATCATATTAGCTGTGGAGTGTTTTTTTTTTAATTAAAAAATAGACTTTTTAAAGCCATTTTCCATTCACAACTATATTGAGCAGAAGGTACTATATTTCCCATATACCCCTTGCCCCCACACATGCACAGCCTCCCCATTATCATTGTCCTCCACCAGAGTGGTATATTTGTTATAATTGATGAACCTACATCTATACATATAAAGAGGTAATATGCTAATTGTCCGTTATGGTGTCCCAGTAACAACCAATTTGCATATTGACAGACCAGCAGGAGGCTGCGCGCACAGCAGGGGGTGAGCGGCCAGAGCCAAGTTCCTGGGGGTCTTAGGAGAGTGAGTGACAGGAGGAGCCCGGACTGCAAAGAAGGAAGAGGAAGCAGCCATGGGGAGCAGCCACGGACACCCTACCCCAGCCCCCGCACTGCCAGGGGGATGGGGAGGCTGACCGGATGGGGAGAAGACCCAGCCTCGGGGGTAGCTGCAGCCCGCACCCCCGACTCCTGATCTCTTCCCCCGCCACCCCCACCAGGGGCGCCCATAACAATAGCACGCCAGTGACCACCCATCAGCGCCCCAGAGGCACCCGGGGCCCCTGCTGCCGGGCCCCCTCCACTGGGGCCAGGCACGCCTCTTCTCCCTACAACTCCAGACCTGGGTGGAGGCAGGCCTGAGCGGCCCCCCAGGATCAGACCCTTCCCCCTGACAGCAGCAGCACGGTCTCTGCAGCGAAAGTGCACTGAACCTCCCTGGGGCATGGCTAAACCCTCCCTCCTAGCCACCTGGCTCTGCCCTGGCCCGGCCCCCACCCCACTCCAGGAGATTGGAACCCCGCCCTGAGCAGGTATAGCTGCAAAACAGCCACGTACAATTTAAAGAATGGCGTCAAGCAGGAAGGTTTGACAGTTACTCCCTCTTTGGCCTTGCCGCCCTCCTGGCGTCCCCCTAACACCCTGCCCCCTGCCAGCGCCTCCAGAGATGACCACTGCTACAGGGCTGCTGGCCAGAGCCCGCCCCTCCAAGGCCTGCGGAACCCTCTGCAAAGCTTCCATAGCTACAGTCCCAGGAAACAATCATGCCCTCCTCCCCTAACCAGCACCTGCTACCTGCGAGGGTACCCGTGAGCTTAAAAATAACAATCCCTTCCCATTTAGACATCACTTACTTGATGAAACATTTCTAGGTTTATTAGCTCAGAACCTCCTCATGACAACCCAATGAGGTAGGCGGAGAAGAGATTACAATTCCCATGGTATATGCATATGTATTCATAAATGAAGCTCAGAGAGGAAAAGTGTCAAGCCCAGTGGTTCCCAAGGTGCAGCACATGCCCCATGGGGGGGCGGGAGGGGCGGGAGGCGGGGAAGTCAATTTGATTTTAAGTGGGGGCAATTCGAGAATGAGTTAACAGTGAATTTTTTGCATTTCTTATGGTTCTAGGGGCCTCATCTACAGCGTATCCTACATAATAAAAGGTTAATATGCAAATGACCGAATGGTGGAATGACTGGTCACTATGATGCGCGCTGACCACCAGGGGGCACACACTCAACACAGAAGCTGCCCTCTGGTGGTCAGTATGCTCCCAGAGTGGGAGAGCCACTCAGCCAGAAGCCGGGCTCACGGCTGGCGAGCACAGCAGCCGTGGTGGGAGCCTCTCCCACCTCTGTGGCAATGCTAAGGATGTCCGACTGACGGCTTAGGCCCACTAAGTTATCAGTTGGACATCCCCCCAGGACTCCCGACTGCGAGAGGGTGCAGGCCAGGCTGAGGGACCCCCTCCCCTAAAGTGCACAAATTTCATGCACCGGGCCTCTAGTTGACATATGCTTATTGTTAGAGTCCATAATTTACATTAGGGTTCACTCTTAGTGTTGTACACTCTATGGGTTTTGGACAAATTTATAACAATGTGTATCCACTATTACAGTATCATACAGAGTAGTTTCACTGCCCTAAAAGTGGTCTGTGCTTCGCCTATTCATCTCTCCCTCTAAGCCTCTGGCAACTACTGATACTTTTACTGTCAAAAAAAATTGCTGCATTTGAAATCTTGCAGGATATTGAGAACTTGTTTTAGAGAACCTCGGGCACTTTTAAACCACTCAATGCTTTATCCCTCCCTCCCTTTCATCTTGCCTAGAGAATCCCCAGTGGTGGTTTTTAAACATGTTAAGGTACTTAATCGAGGCCTCTGAGGTTGGGTAGCGCAGAGTTGACTCTGAGGCAACATATTTTGAACAATGGCTGGCTATGCTCACTGTTTTCTGAAGCTAAAGATTGCAAATAGATTTTTGCATCCCAATTCTTCTAGGGGGGAGACTAGGGTGAGTGGGAGCACAGACTAGCTTTTGCCACTTCAACAGCAACATCCTTTTCCTTGCGATGATCATTTTAGCTTCCAGAGGAGCAAGTGTTGAGCCTCGGCGACAGTGCAGTCTCGGCTGCCTTCCAGCTCTCACCTCAAAGAGACAAGTCTCCAAGGAGCATGGGCTCCGAGCAGTGATTAAAGACGCTGGCATTCCTGGGGTGCGGGCCGCAGGCTCTGCCCTCCAAAATAAACTTTTCCCTATGGCTTCATGCTATGCGTGGTTCCTTAGATTAACACGGGGACTGACAGATTGGTTGAGAACCTGCAGCTAATAGTTTTGAGGTCATAAGAGATGATTGTGCTCGTTCTAATTCCAAAGCCGATCTTTTTTGTGGATTATGATGGATGACTCAACACGGTGGTCAGCGCCTCCTGTATATTTTAGGTGGAATGCTTTCTTTTGACACATACTTTACAGAGACATATGTGTATCCCATTTTAATTAATGGAAGAAATGATTCATTCACAAGTGAAAGATTTAATTAAAGCAAGGGTCAGTGTGGGTCAGCCTTGAATTGTAAAATACCTCTGATGTTTATTATACTCTCTGCCATCTCTGCATGCTGTCTGGAGCAGTACACGGCCTCGGAAGGAAATAAAATGAAGTTTAATTAATTCATTCGTTCAGCTGATATTAATTGAGCGCCGACTGCGGCATTCTAGGCGCCGTGCTAGGCTCTGGAGACACAACGCTGAACAGACAGACATGGTTTTTGCTCTTATGGCCACTACGATGCAGTCAAGGAGATGGGAATAAATGAGGAACAAACAAGTAGAACACTTACTACAGATTATAACAAACTGTATAAAGGGAAAATCATCTGTGGGCTGTTCTCCTTACAGTGTTTTGGAATTGTTTTTAAAGATCCTACTACCCGTCCTAATAGTATCATACTTACTTTCCTGTGGAATATATGTCTGAAACCAGTCTGACTCAAGTCTGGTAGATAAAGTATCTTATGAGCATTGACTTACCCAAGCTGTTTGCCACGGTAGCTCCTTCCTCTGAGAAGGGAAACCTGACGCTTTAGAATCAGACAAACCTGGATTCAAATCCTGACTTCTCATCGTACTCACCCCTGGCCTGCGGTATTGACACTTTGCTTTTCTGACATCGGCTTCCTCCTTTACAGGGAATAGCAATAATAATATGTAAGACAATTGATTCATTATGAAAAATATATATGAATAGTACCTAGTGCACAGCACTGATACTAAGTAATCAGCATTAATATTTGTAGTTTGTGTTCTTATTGCATAGTAGCATCATTCCCTCTCTTCTGGGCCTTTCTTTATTGTCCCTTTTTTGTTTTGTTTTGTTTTGGTTGTTCATGTTATTTTCTTATCCCTTCATTTGATAACAGGGGTCACAACTTTTTAAGCACAGGACCCAACCTGATATATAGTCTGAGCTCAATAAATAACTATCGAATAAATGGATGAAATCCTTCCTATCTCTTTTGGGAAATGGCTTAGCCGGTAGGCAGACATCCCCCGAGGGGTCCTTAGTGCTGCCACAGAGGCGGAAGAGGCTCCTGCCACCTCCGCTGAGCTGGCCAGCTGAGAGCCGGCTTCTGAATGAGTGGTGCTCCCCCTGTGGGAGCATACTGACCACCAGGGGGCAACTCCTGCATTGAGCGTATGCCCCCTGGTGGTCAGTGCACATCATAGCAACCAGTCCCACCATTCAGTTGATTTGCATATTAGCCTTTTATTATATAGGATTGTAGCAAACAGGAACCTACATGCCCTGGCCTCTGCCTACCTTTCCGATCTCACCTGCCACAACTTTCCCTCCTGTACTCAGCCTCAGCCACCAGCCTTGCCTGGAATGCCCTTCCTCTGGAACAGTGCATGGCTCACTCCTTCCAGGCCTCAGGCCTCTGTTCAAATAACTTCTTTTTCAAGGGGTCTTCTCTGACCACTTCGCCTACTCATTTTCTATCTCCTTACCCTGTTTTTTTTTCTTTAAAATATTGTCACTTTTAGAAACTACATGATCCTCTTCTGAGTTTATGAATTTATTATCTATCTCCCCACACCACATGTAAGCTCCTGAGGTTGAAGCCTGGTCTGCTTCTGTCCAGCCCTGAGTCACTATGCCACTGAATGAATCATACAAATGAAGTATTCATTTTTCACTTTCCTAGGAAAATATGTGTATAAAAACTATCCAAATAGTGTCTCTAATACGGTAGCTTCCAAAATATAAGAAGTCTTTCTCCCCAAATTAATTTTTCACTACAGAATGGCAGGAAGAGGGACAATAAATTATCCCAGTCATATGGGTAATGAAGACGCAGCCAATAGCAGGTCTCCCGAAGCCCAAATCTTAATCAAATCCGACACGCTTCACTTTCTCACCATGTTTCTGGCCCTTTGGGTAACTCACTTCCTTTGTGCTTACAAAGTAGTTTGTTGCTCCTGTTCTCAAAGCCAGCAAGCACTGATTTTCTTTAGTTTTCACACGATCTGGCTTGAAATATCAGGAAACTTGGATGTTTCGTTTGGCGTCTTTCACTGACTGAGAACTGAGGAACTGCAAACAAGAGAGGCCCCTCCACTGGCCCAGGGTGTCAGTGCTGGAGCGGAAAGTCAAGAACCACGAATACCACCATATCCTCCAGGAAGCAATGACCCCGTGACCGCGGTTAACTCTCACTGGGTTGGAAGAAAGGAGGGGACCTGGAGGTGTTCCTCCGCTCCTGGAAATGCCAGCGATGGGAGTCTGGGTGTGCCGTGGGCACGTTGTTGCATGGTGTGGGGCTTTGCTGAGGTCCTTTGGAGCATTTGTCCCAGAAGACTTTCCAAAGAGCCAAACAATACCGGCTGTTCCTGGCCAGACCCGGCCTGGCTCGCTCAGACGCATGTGCTAGGAGAGGTGCTTTGGGGTAACAGAGCTGGCTCCAGTTCCTCCATGACCACATCAGCCCTGGTTTCCGCTGCGCAAAACAAAACTCTAAAAAATGTTACCATACCAAATGGTATGTGGCTTTTGTTTTATAAACAACTTTTTTTTTTTTAGGTCTGCGGGAACTGTAATAAAGACCAATACCATATCCAGTTGTTTTCCAGAGAGCCAGCTCAACTTGGGCGACCCTCAGCATGAGGTCTGTTCTTCTCCAGCAGAGATTGCTAAAATTTGACTTCACACTGTCAAGTGCACGGCAGGGGGTCCTCAGCTCTTCACCTTGGGACCATGAGTTTCTTTCTGTTTCTGAAAGAGAAGGTTTCAAAATCACGAACAGAGCAGCAGTGGGAGTCAAGGAGGCGTTCTGGGAGAAGGTCTCAGGGCTGCTGGGGAAGGGAGAGGCTTCCTGTGAAGGGTGCCTTGCGTTTGGGGCTCACATAGCCCGCGGGCAAGGAGAAGACGCCGTGAAGGCTCTGATATTCCCAGATGCCTGGACAATTCCATGAAGTTCATCACTTCCAAGGACCTTACTTCGTTCAGTATGACTTCATTTAAGTCAAGTAAAATGAAAGCTTACAACAGGATGTCACTGATTTTCAAACACAAGGCAGGCAAGGGGGAGAATATTAATGGAATAAATATGTTCCAGGAGAAAATCTAGTAGATTCTTGTTATTTACACACAGAGACAAATCACAAAATGGAGTTGAGGGTCAGAAGCCCAAGAAACTATGGGCTACGTGCAGTAACCCCCTGAGGACAGGCCCTTGTTACAGCTGAGTCCAGTGGAGAAATGACTGGAGGAACCTGTGTAGTGCATTACATCCCAGATTGCAAGAAGCAGTGGCTGAGATCAAGACTGACATTGTCAAATCTGGTTCTGTCACCTACTAGCTCTGCCTCAAATTCCATATCTATAAAATGGGGATAATAATATACTTATTTAAAAGTATTGTTGTAAAAACTGAATAATATAACAGATGAAAGTGCTGGGCATAGGGTCTAACATATAATGAGTGCTCAATAAATGTTACTTATAAAAATGATTATTACAATTATAATTTATGGAATTATTACTAAATCTAATATTTGTACCTGATGATTTCTATTCATTTCTTTCTATTTCTTCCTCAATTTTCCACTGCCTTTTAAATTCAGAATGTCTGGCAGTCTGTCAATTAGGTAGTAAAATACAAAATCATTGTTCCTCAGAGAAAATTTCTCTGAGAAATATTATAGATCATGCTATAGATTTCTTTAAGCATCTTGTTTGGCTAATTCAAATAGCCAGGTAACACCCAAATCAGCATTCTTTTCTATCTACTACAGGATGATAAGCCCTTTTGTAGCATCTTCTTTGCTAACACATGGGGCTGTTCAAAAAAATATTTGTTGAGTAAATGAGTGCTCTTTATCCATACAGGGAAGGAAAACAGCAACAACATCTACTACTGCCCAAGTAACCTTTACTATTCATCCTGATAAAGAAATTTCCCTGGTGGGTATGAAAGTTCTAGAGGTGATCATGAGCAAGGGAACCTCTCCATTCTTGCATCTCCTACTTTCTGTTGGTCTACTCAGTGGTTCTCAACCTGTGGGTCGCGACCCTTTCACAGGGGTCGCCTAAGACCATCGGAAAACACATATATAATTACATATTGTTTTTGTGATTAATCACTATACTTTAATTATGTTCAATTTGTAACAATGAAATTGGGGGTCGCCACAACATGAGGAACTGTATTAAAGCGTTGCGGCATTAGGAAGGTTGAGAACCACTGGAAGAGGTCACTCTTAGGAACAAAAAGTATATGACTGGCTAGTATATCTACTTCGATGTGTCATTTGAAATACTGACTCATTATTTTAACAGCACCTTTCTTAAATTAGGGTCAGAATTCTTTTCCCAGCATCATCCTTTTCATCTGTTTAAGGAAGAAACTGTCACCATCTCATGTCCACATTAATTGGATAAGTGATTCTTTCTGACCTTGAAGCAAGGAAGTAGAAAGTATACTCAGTGGCTTTAAAATTGACTGCCTTCTCCTTTTCTAATTGGAGTGTATAATCTAGAACTGTTTGAGCAGTGCTTGGAGTTGCTACACCTTCCTAAAACAGGGTGTGGGTGAGTTGGTGAAAGATGGAGATTGGTGATGGAGGGGGCTTTTGTTGGGTGACATGGTGAGAGCAGCGTGTTGGCAGGTACAACTATGGCCTGTACTCTGACTCCTGCTGGGAAATCTTGAAGCAATGGGAACATCGATGGTGGAGTCCAAAGGCTGCTGAGTTGGGGAATGTCCTGCACTTAGTTTGATGAGACCAGGGGTGAGTATTTCTCAGTGAACAGACATGGCAATGCTGAAGAGAGAGCTGAGCTGCAGGCCTTTTAAATTCTGTCCATTTGAACCTCCTGGGTGAGGCAGGGTCTGCAGAAAGGAGACCGGTAAAGCCCAGGGAAAGTATGCATTGCGGTTACTGTTGGAGGGCCTGACTGGGTACCTCCAGAAGGGCCCTGGAAAGCACTCACTGGAAAAGGGACAGCTTTAAGCACCTCTCAGCCCAAGAGCATGACACCAGCCTATGTTACAACCAAATCAAATAAGACTTGCATGACCTTTATCTCTCCTCCCCTCCCTTGCTCACACCCTGTAGAGACAGAAGCTGGAGAGCAAGCTGGGAATAGGGAAGGGAGGGCCAGAAAGAAGAAATGTGCAAGGTCTCACAGAACCCATCCAACCATAATCCCCTGGCCCATGCAAAACAGTCCTCCGACCTCTCCTCTGCTACTCAAACACTCCAAATATTCTCCCAACACATGGCCTTGGTTCTTGCTATTTCCTCTTTCTGGAATATTCTTCCCCTAGATTATCAAATTGTTGGCATATTTCATTTTCTGTAGGAACATCATTTGATTTACATTTTTTTAAAAAATTATTCTGGCTACCTTTTGGGAAAATGGCAGTAGAGAGGCAACAGGGGAAACGGGAAGGCCAGATGCAGGGCTACTTCTCTGGTCCCCATGAGGCATAATGAAGCCTGGAGCAGGGTAACAGAAGAGGAAGTGTTGAGAAGTGATCAAATTCAGAGTATATTTTGAAGCTGGTACCCACAGGACTTGGTACTGTGAAGAAAAGAGAAGAGTCTTGACCTGGCCAGTGTGGCTCAGTTGGTTGAGTCTCGTTCCATGCCCTGAGAGGTCACTAGTTCAATTCCCAGCCAAGGCACATGTCCGAGTTGCAGGCTCAATCCCCATTGGGGGGTGGCGGGGGGGGGGGGGGGCATGTACAAGGCAGCATTGGATTGATGTTTCTCTCCTCTCTCTCCCACTTCCTCTCTAAAATTAATAAAAAACCATAATTTTTAAAAAGGCCAGAGATAAGAGCCTTCTTTAACTACAAAGTTTTTGACCTGATCAATTCTTTGAGCAAATGAATTAGGAAGAGAACCAGATAGGCAGGAAAAGCCAGGGATTAAAGCATTAATACCAGCAGAGAAATAAGACTTGAAGGTGTTCACTGAATTTGGTAAATAGCATATCACAAATAACCTTAGAAATAGAAATTCTAGGCAAATCGTTCATATATTCATTTAACAAATATTATTATATCTCTGTCATCTTTTATTGGTGCTTCTTCTGCTTCCAAGATATCTATTCTGCACTCTACTTTCACCTGATAGCCCCTATTTATTTGCCCATGAATACTCAACCAAGGGTTGTACTCTCCAGGAAACCATCACTCATCTCTGTCCCAATCTAACTTAATAGGTCCCTCCTCTGTGTTCTCATAGGCCCTGTGCTTATCTGCACCGTATTAGCGTTCATCTATCTATTGCAGTTGTTTACATGTCCACCTCCTTCACCACACTCAGAGTTTCTTGAGGAAGGCATTAAGTCCCTTATTGTGAGCATCAGTTATATTTGTCTTCCCAGGACCATTCTTTTCATTCGGGAACTGCCACTCCTTCATCCCATGTGGTTCTACTAATACTATTCACGACAGTACCCTGTCTACCTGCTTGCAGCTGGTGTGGCATGTGACCCAGGCAAATTCTGGTACCATATCCTCTTGACAACAGTGACTGCTGTAAATATAGGCCTGTTATTGGACAGAGTCTTTCCATGATATTAATATATGGATCCTTTCCTTTTATTTTTTATTGAATGCTATAATGACAGAGGCCTTGGACCACCAACAGTCGTCGTTCCCATTGCCTGAAGAGAGCAATTCCATGCAGTTAAGCTGACCCTAGAGAGGGAAGCACAATCGAATATGGGAATAAAACCCGAATAACGTATTAGCCCTCTGGATCTAGTATATGAGAAGTAAGCACATGCTGCCTTTCCCAGTCATATAAGGCAATAAATTCCCTTTTGTGCTGAAGACATTGGAGTTACATTCTTATACTTGCCACCAAGGATCCTGACTAACACATCTGTGGAATTTGTGTCCCCTTTGAATCACAGTACCTGGCAGGCAGAACTCAATAAAAATATGTTACATGGATGATCAAACAAGTTAGCAAAAGATTTAAGAGTTACCTCTGTGTGATTGAATTCTTTCTGCCCCTAACACTGCTTAGGGCCTGCTGTTCATCAGCAGTGCACTTCTTATATCTTGATGGAGGGGTCAACATCACCCGTGTCTACACATGGTTCCTCCTTAAAGAGTATTTGCCTCATTAGCAAGCACCTAACATGTGTATGTATTCACCTGTAAACACTTGAAAAACTCCAGTTTGTATTCTTATTTTCCTAAAGTATTCAATGAACCAAAAGTTAGGAAAGCTCTTATCATAAAAGCCATCATGCCTGGTCCAATGCACTGGACAAAAGGATTTAGAAGCGCCTTAACCAGTTTGGCTCAGTGGATAGAGCGTTGGCCTGTGGACTGAAGGGTCTCAGGTTCGATTCCAGTCAAGGGCATGTACCTTGGTTGCGGGCACATCCCCAGTAGGGAGTGTGCAGGAGGCAGCTGATCAATGTTTCTCTCTCATCGATATTTCTAACTCTCTATCCCTCTCCCTCCCTCTCTGTAAAAAAATCAGTAAAACATATTTTTTAAAAAAAAGATTTAGAAGCTCTTCATCTGACATTGAACTTTGTCAAGGGGGCCTTGACTTGGGTGTGCTTGAGTCTTATGACTGTGGGTGATCAAGTCTAAGGAGTGACTGTCCTTCCTGCAGGTATTGATCACCCGGGGAAGTCCTCAAGTGTGTAGCTGCTGAGTATTCTGCCTTGAATGGAAGTAGGGCATCTACACCATTGTTAAGTTAACCCCTTCCTTGGTTTGAGGGGAAGAAAAGGCGGGAGTGTTTTGTTTTGTTTTAATTAGCAACTTTTAAATGATTTAGAAACATTTTCTTCATAGAAGGTAAATATTCTATTCCAAGTTATTTCTCCCTTTTGAAACACAGCAAGTCTAAACCTCTGTCAACATACCCATGAAAGTCACAGCGTTCTATAAACTAAAAACAAATCAAGGTTCTTTGCATCAGAAACAATCCTGCTTGAAACCACTTAACTCATATAAATATTCAGCAAAGTCAGCAAGGATGCTTCTGAAATTTTCCTTTTCAATTGTTTCTTAAGGTCATTCATTTAAAATCACCGAAAGTGTGATGTATTTTTACCGCAAAAGATAAATACATCAAAACAAAAGGAAAAAAAAAAAACAGAACTGCCTTGTTCACCTGCTCTTGAGTGGTTAGAAAGATCTGAAAGCATCTGATGGTTTGTGCTTGAGGAGAAAGTGTGACAAAAGAGCCCAAGTCAAGTATAAGCCCATCCCTCAGACAAATGAGGAGGATTGTCAAAGAATGCAGTGGCGTGGGCTCCTGCATGCAGTGATTTTTATGCTGTGACAGAGTTCTTGCATTTACAAAAAAAGCCAGGGATTGCAGGGGTTTGGGATAGGTAGAGAGGTTTATATTGCTCTGCATAGACATGGAGAAGAATTTCAGAAAGGAAGAGGGCAGAGGAAAGAGAGAAGGGGATAGAAAAGAGAAGCAATGGACAAGCAGATGGGGGACTAGAAGAAAAACTTTTAAGAACAGGTTTAAGTTTTCTTTTAATCTATCTATATTACTATATTTAGCCTTACCAAATTTTAGTTTGCCACATACACAGAAGCCTTTGGCGATTTAAAAATAAATAAAAATTTATATATACACATGTGTATACTGGTATGTATAGATACACATGTATATGTACACATGTATGTATGTATTACATATGAATATTTATATGCATGTATGCAGAAAGAAAGTGTTTGAATCCTTTTGGGGTCGAGAGCAAAGTGAAGCAGAGAAATGATCAGCCACAGAAAGGCAGAATGGCAAATAAGAATTGAGTAAAAACACAAGACGGGATTCAGAAATGACTATAAAAAATTAAGGTGCCTGAAAATTTCACAAATGCTGGGGAGGGCATTAGACTTTCCCATTGGGTGTCGAATGTGATTCAGGTTAATTGTAAGAAGATGTTAAGGGGAAAGGATGCCCCAGATGACACTCAAATTATATAAGCATTTTCATGATGTAACTTGACCCAAACCCCAAGATTTAAGCACTCAACTAACCTGAGGTGGGTCATATTGATCATACAAAATGAGTTTATTCTATAAATAACATACGTAATATGAATTGACAGAAATCACTCAAGACTATTGGAGACAGAAAACAGAAAGGCATGAAAACACAGAACAGTAGCCTTTGTAATCGTGGAAGGCAACTGTGAAGGGTAATTAAAGGTGTAGGCCAAGTAGTTCCAGACTGAAAAAAAAAATCTATTATTCTGTATAGGAATAAAAAGGATTGATACCATATTACTCTGCACATACTAGTAGACACATCATTCGTAAATATAGCTAGAAATTGTAATTATAGAAAACATCCCACACATGGTCTTTAATATTTAATTAGTCTCCCCACTGGAAATCAACCACGTAGAAAAGAAGCACTTTCTCAATAGGTTAATATTAATTACTTAACAGCCCTGACATCGATATTTATGGAATACTTATGAAACAAGCATTCATGAAGTGGAAGCATGTTCCTCCGTCGACTGGGAGGTGTACAGCATTTTTCAAAGTGTCAGATTCACTTTGCTCTCTGCCTCTTCATGTTGTGAAAATTTGAAACTACGGTTGATTTGAAGGCTCTTCAAAAGGCTCCTTTTTTTATCCCTAGCTGAGAAAAAAATAAGAACAGATTAATCTGGTATTTGTTAAGTATGTCATTTCTCACTCTAGCAAAAGGAAGATGATAACCGTACAAGGAAAAGAAGCCTTATGGAGGGAGTGGAAGAAACCAGAGAGGTTAACATCAGTATATGACAGTCAAGTGGCACAAAAGTAAACATTACCTAAAGCCAGCAGCCTTCAGAGGAAATGGAGGGGGAAGGTGGTTATCTGGTGTGACTTGAAGAATGTTAGAAAGGATGCCTCATCGACAGAACAACTTTGTTCAGAACCAGGAACATGTGATGCCCAAGATTCTAGCCCTGTTCCCGGCCATCATACATTGTTCATTCATTCTTCCAGCAACATCCAGTGAATTCCCACTGTGTACTCCCTTGGCCTGTGTTCTGGGATACAATGAAAAATAAAGCCCAATCCCTGTCCTTGGGGACTCAGAGTCCAGTTGGGGAGACACACAAGTAAGAAATAATTATAGTCCCCTCTACTAAGCACAGCGATAAATACTGGTGAGAATAGAAATTCTAGGTAAGAAGTGATACCTTTGTATGTAAATGTCTGTTGAATATTAAATAAATACATAATTTAGGGTGTTTTTCTTTTTAGTACCTAAAAATTCTCTCATTGACTAATCATGTCATCAGAGCCGTGTGCAATGGTGCAAGGTGCGCTAGACCCCAAACCAGTTCCAGTCTTGCTCTGCCCCTTACTAGCCCTGAGATCCCCTGTAAGTTCTGTGAGGCCTCCGAGCCTCAGCAGCCTCCTCTGTGAAACCAGTGCATTTGTCCTGATGATCTATAAGCCACATGCTGAACTTGACAGTCTAAGAAGCTTCATTTAAAATGCAAATGTTGTCCTCAAAGAGTGATACATGAAGCCAATGGAATTTTGTTGTGCATTAGTTAATTAAATTTGCTAGCCAGTCACCTTGCAGAGCCCTGAGAAAAAGTGACACAGGTAGGACTCGTCTTTAAAAAGGAACCTAGATTTGGTTGGGTAAGAAAGCGGAGATCTTGGCAAACTGAGGCAGTGAAAGTCATCAGCCTGTAGGAAATGTATCAGGGAGAAAGGAGAATCACAGACAAAAATGTTAACACATTTCAGGGAAGTGTTTTTCAAATTTGTTTTTATAATATAATTTATCATTGGAGCAAGCCTATGTGATCAAAGACTGTAGTGGCCCCAGACTATCTCTATATGGGCTTGGGGCAACTGCTGGTAGAAAAGGATTGCTCAGGGACTATCTGGAAAGAACAATTGCATTACATTTGCAATGTAATTGGACAGACCACTCTTTTTTTTAATGTATTTTTTTAATGTATTTGATTTTACAGAGAGGAAAAGAGGATAGAGAGTTAGAAACATGGATGAGAGAGAAACACTAATCAGCTGCCTCCTGTATGCCCCCTACCAGGGATCGAGCTCGGGGATCGAGCTCACAACAAGGTACATATCTTTGATGGGAATAGAACCCAGGACCTTTCAGTCCACAGGCCGACACTCTATCCACTGAGCCAAAACAGTTAGGGGGGACACACCACTCTTAATTGGATGGTTGATGGATGTGTAGGAAGGGTGAGGATAAGATTATATGGGAAAAGTTTAGGGCCTACCCAAGTGATTGCTTGATACCAAGGCCGACCATAGAAGAGGAACAAGGAACTTGGAAATCCTCTTACTTTCCCTTGGAAAGATCCCTCCAAGTAACCACTTCACTCAAGCATCTGCCCAGCATCCACTAGAGCAGTGGTTCTCAACCTTCCTAATACTGCGACCCTTTAATACAGTTCCTCATGTTGTGGTGACCCCCAACCATAAAATTATTTTCATTGCTACTTCATAACTGTAATTTTGCTACTGTTATGAATCGGAATGTAAATATCTGACATGCAGGATGTATTTTCATTGTTACAAATTGAACATAATTAAAGCATAGTGATTAATCACAAAAACAATATGTAATTATATATGTGTTTTCCGATGGTCTTAGGCGACCCCTGTGAAAGGGTCATTTGACCCCCAAAGGGGTCGCGACCCACAGATTGAGAACCGCTGCACTAGAGTGACAGAATTTACTCTGCTTTTCACTTTCCCTGACACGCAAAAGCCCTGCCCAGAGGCTTCAAACCTAGCAACCCCAGCAAAAGACAGATGTGAAGGCAGGTTGCATTCTGCCCTAAGGACCCACTCTGAGTCTTTTGCATAAACTAGTTCAAAATTTCTGTTGTTATCATATTCACTCCTAAGGGTAGACAGTTTTACAGTGGATATAACCTCACTGGTATATTATTCTTCTCAACCAAAGCTAACTTATTTTTCAGGTGCTTGCAAAGGACCTCATCAACCACAGCTAAATGGAGATCTGCAGAAATGGAGATCTCTGTGTAAGAACCAGGGTTGGTAGAGCAGTTTTGAGTCCCGACTGGCCCATTGTTCTAGTGTTGGTCAGTTCCACACATCTCCAAGGGGGAAGAACGCTGCTTTCAAGGTAGTTGTGGGACAGTGTCCATATTTTACACAATACAGGTTGGGTTTTTATCTGTCCTACGTAAATACCTGACAACAAGCAGTTTAAAGTATTTGAAAGGTTAGATGCCCCAAACCAAGTTCTTCATTTGAAAAACTAAAACTACAGGAACATCTAGTCATCTATTTTACATCAGCTGCTCTTGTATGACTGACACGGGCATGTGTTCACCTATGGTCATGCTGCCTGATTTCTCACATCTGGTAAGGTCCTTGCATGTATATGATCTTTTGATGTTCAAGGTCCTTGAACAAAGCTGCTCCTCTTACTTCTTTGTTTGGGGCCAACCCTGATGTCTGCAACCTTGATTCCTACCTTCCCATCTTCTTCCATTAGTTGCCCCTAGTATCCTATTTTAAATCCTCTACTCTTTCCTCCCACTTGACCTATAACTGCTTAAATCTCTTACATCTTGAATTAAACTGTCCCTTTCCTCTGGATTCTCCCACAAATTATCATCTCATCTTTTTCTCTTCATATACAAACTTCTTGAAAAAAATATCCTGTCTTTGCTGTCTATAGACTCATTTCCATGAACTCTTCACCTCACTACAGTTAATCTCCCATTTTGCATGAAGCAACAAAAACTAACATAAGCAAAAAAAAACAAACAAAAAAAACACAATGATTTAGTTTTTTAACATACTGGATAGCATCCACTCTCACCTCCTCAAAGATCCTAGAAAATTAAAAAATACATCTCCTAGACTTTCTGGCAGCTGGAGTTGTATATACAAATTAGGTTCAGCCAATTAATACACTCGCAGAAGTTTTGGAAGACAAACATAGAACAGAGGCTATCCTCCTGCTGCTCTTCCTGCTAACAAGCAAGCTTATGAAAGCATGAGTCTCAAAAAAGTAGGTGGGGGCCATGATGACCAGACTCAGGTCTGGTTAACACCTTTATGAGTATCAAGAAAGTTTCAATGGTGACAGAGGAAGTGGCTTCCTAACCTGAACTATCTGCTCTCTGAATAGCATCTATGATGATGAGCACTGAACTTTATAGTGCCAATCATGGTCCCCTGATTTATGCTACTCTAGCATTTCCAACCATTTTTTAAAGCACCCAATTTCCTGTATAAAATTATTTCATGTTTAAAATGCCTAAGGTATTTTCTATCTCATACACTGAGCCCTGACTAATGTAATTTGTGAAACTGGAAGTGGTTATAGACAACAGACGTTCAATAACCAGGATTTGGGAGTAGTTATCTGATTTGGTTGGATTTCAAGGCGGAGATGATTCAGTTCTCAGTGAAAAATGGGAACTGGCAGTCCATGGTATAGTTACAATGAAGTTACTGAAATTATCACATTTTTCAGAGGCTTAAATTACGTGCCCATTGAAGGCAAGTCTTTTGGTAGATTTGTATGATAAAAATGGTGCAGACAAGGACTAGGGGGCAAGCTGGACATTCGGAAGCCCTGGAAAGCTTAAAGAAAGGGGGCATGGGCTCGTGCCTTTACATTTATTTAAATTATATGCTCTAGGCAAAATTAGAGGATTGGTAAATGTCTGTAACCACCATCAAACAATCTCTAATCTCTTAAAGCCAATGAGATGACATGCCCAAAAGTAAGATGCCAAGGCGATCATGAGAGTTTTGAATTACAAATTAAATTGAATTCACAACCTCACCAGGTCTTTTATGCTCAAGATAGATTTTGATTAGAAGGAGTAAAGCCCTGAGAACTGAGATGAGAACATCAGAGTAAATTCAGATAAATATGAGTCCTTGGAGCCCCCATTATCTACTGCGCCTCACTTGTCAGAAGGAGCAGTCCTTCCTCCTCATCTCATAATGTTGGCTCTGACTTGCATAGAAACCCTGCACTTACCTTACCTGCAAGGGGACACCTCTTGGTCTATAAAAAAAAGTCAAATTAGGGAGAGAAGCAAAGAGTTTATCTACTAAAATAGTTACAATTTCATGCTTATTTTCATCTACAGAAATCTGGGAAATATGTGTGACAATGGATTCAGATGGGAGAAGGACTAGGTCAATAAGAAGAAATTATCAAACATTTATTAGAGATCTTTAATTCAGTGATCTAATTAAAAGCAATGCATCTGTTTACTCAGTGGATGGACTTAAATCTGGTTTCAACAGAAGCCTATCCAAAGTGAGATTGAAATGTCAAAATGTAGAAGAGGAGGGAAAAAAACCCAAAGTCTATGGGAGATAATAATGTTGAATGAAATTGTTATTCATGACCTGTTCATTCATCATCTATGTTCTCAAAGAGGGTCCAAAGAATGTTCCTTTAATTAAGGCAGAGAAACACACTTGGTTAAAGCACCAATATCCTTTAAAACACTCTAGTGCCTGCCCTACATAGGCAATGCTGATATTGAAATCGGCTCTCTGGGTATAGTGGTGACAATAATATTCTGGAGTGGCAGATGTCTCGTGGCAGCACTAACTGGTTACCCTATAAGCAGCAAAAACACAGTCATAATCCGAATGTTTTGACCTCAAGGATTACATTACTTATCATGGGATTTCTAGGACTGAAGCCAAAAGGTCAAGAAAAAAAAAATCTGGAAAATTGGGGCACTTATTTAGTTGCCTCAATGTAAGGTCAGATTCCCTTACCCAATTCCCAGAAATTGATCCAGTTCCATTTGAGCCCATTGAATAAAAAAGCCAGGTGCCCACAAGGAAAGACCCTGCAGCGTTGTCCTAAGAATGAATTGTAACCTTCCTCTTTGTTTCCTTAAAGAAACCAAAGGCATTTGCCAGAGTAACTGTGCACTGAGACTTTGGGATGTATTACTAGACACTTGTTCTTAGCTAACATTAATCCTTAGGGACACAACAGGCAACTGTGATCCACTAGTGAGAATAAGAACTTAGGAGGGTCAGCGATACATGCACTTTGGCCAGAATTCATCTGGTAATGAGCCAAGAAAGTCCATGAACCCATGCTGTGGTTATTTTCCCATTCCAGAAGACCAACATTTTGGCAAGTGGTAGGATGTCCACATTCATTCTCTTATCTTAAAGGAAAGGAACAAGTGGAACAAACCAAACAGTGAATCAAAAACTATATCATATCCCTGAGGAAATTACAGATCAATACCACCATCAAAGACTTGAAAGGGAAAGATAGTGGCAGCATAGTTTTAGATATTGTTGAATCCCCATATAAAAATATACGGAAAATTGTTATAAGACCAAATATTACCAATATTTACAATAAAACTTGGTAATAAATATCTCCCAAAACCCCATAATACAAATGGGTGAGGGGAAAACATCTACAGTAACAAGAGCATCTGTGTGGGGGGAAAAACAGAGAAAAGCAACAATGCAACTGATGGACTGAAAAGGCAACAGATACTGACTAGATGTTCAGTAGGCCAATTTGAGAATAGCAGAATAGTGAATGAGTGTAACGAGTCAGGAGTAAGGACTAAATGGGGCTGGAGCAGTCTTAAAACCATTGACAGACCAGCGACCAGAGGTCACTGCTCAATTCTTGGTTAGGGCACATGCCCGGATTGTGGACTCCATCCCCACTAGTGGGCGTGCAGGAGGCAGCTGATTGATGATTCTGTCTCATCGTTGATGTTTCCATCTCTCTCTCCCTCTTCTTTCCTCTCTTAAATCAATAACATATATTTTTAAATGTTCTCTGTATCTATGAGTCTCTTAAAAAACGCCACCGATGGGGCTTCCTTCCAAGACAGAACCCCACAGAAACTGCTACAGTAGAATTAAACTTGAGGGGGATAGAAGCAACAGAGATAATTGCAAAATAAAGTCTGGCTCTAACTGTGGGAGGGAAATAGAGCCAGAAAATCTTAGAAAACAAGCCACAATACCTTTTACTACTACATAAAATGACAGAAGAGGGAGCACTATAAACTTAGAAAATCTATCTGAAACAAGCCTCTTTTAAAAGTTTAATAAAACCAGCCCTAGCTGGTTTGGATTAGTGGATAGAGCATCGGCCTGTGGACTGAAGGGTCCCGGGTTCAATTCTGGTTAAGAGCACATGCCCGGGTTGGGTTGTAGGCTCAATCCCCAGTAGGGGGTGTGCAGGAGGCAGCCAATCAATGACTCTCTCTCATCATTGATATTTCTATCTCTCTCTCCCTCTTCTTTCCTCTCTGAAATCAATAGAAATATTTATTTAAAAGTTTAATAAAATCAAACTTACATTAAAAATAAGTAACAAACAAAAAAGTATCATGGGGCTCCAGTGGCGCAATCGGTTAGCGCGCGGGTACTTATAAAAAAGTATCAAAATCAAATTCATAAACTTTACTATTTAAAAAATAAAAGAAACAAGAGCAGAATAATATCCCTACAGAAATAAAAGCACACTTGAAAGACATGCTCAAAGACAAATCAAAACTATAACATGCTATTTCAAAATTAGCTAAGCGATATTAAGAAAAAATACAATATATGGAAAAATAGCATGTCAGAATTAGAAAAACTCAGAAGTAATGTAATAGAACTCAAAGAAGAATTACTAATAAAGGGAAAAAAATTTTAAAAATGAAGATTGCACATAAATATAATGTGTAATGCCTTTAAATGGAGAGTAAAAAAAAGAAAAAAATAATTCATAAAAATGATGAAAAATAAAATAGAAGTCAAGAGAAAATGGCAAATATTAAAGATAGGCAAAGATCGATTCCGGTCGAGGGCATGTCCCTGGGTTGCGGGCACATCCCCAGTAGGAGATGTGCAGGAGGCAGCTGGTCGATGTTTCTCTCTCATCGATGTTTCTAGCTCTCTATCTCTCTCCCTTCCTCTCTGTAAAAAATCAATAAAGTATATTTAAAAAAAAAAAAAAAGAAAAGTAAAGATAGGCAAAGAAAATCCAACATATGGATAATGGGAATCTCTGAAAGATGGAGAAAAAAACAAATACTAAAATCTTTCCTGAAATAAAAAAAAATAGAAGTATTTAAAATTACATATTGAAAGAGCATATTGTGTGCCTGAGAAATATATCAAAAATGGCCATGCCATTTATGAAGTTATTGTCTCTGTTTTATAATAAATTTTCTCTATTCTGATTATTGGTATGGTTTCTGTCTTCTAATTAAACACTGATACAGAAATTAGTTCAATAAGTGGTTCCAGGAAACAGACCCTCAAAATCTCAAAGACTGGATTTTAGGATTGCTTCATTCATATCCTTGGTCTAGAACAAACTGCTGAACACTTTGCCAATGTAAATGGAATGCTAGGTAATCCGTGGTATGCAGTGGCATTCACAATTAATGAAATTATCATTTGTGATTGATTATGATGATGCATCTATAGAAGCACTTAGACATATTCTAGAAAAATTACTGAGCTTTAATGAAAAAATATCTTTCAGGCATCTAGGCAAAGAGCACACATGGCTTACAAGGGAAAAATTGTATTATCATCAGACTTTTCAACAGTAACATTTTAAGCCAGAAGAAAATGGAGTAACATAAATATGATGCTCAGAAGAAGAAAATTTGAACCAAGTATTTTAAAAACAGCAAAACTGACCCACAAATATAAAAGTTGCAGACAAACTGTTATTTACATAAAAGAATTCAAGGAACATTTTTCCCATGAGCTCTTCCTAAGAAATCTGACAAATATGATAGCCACTAGCCACTTGTAGCTATTAAATTGTAATAATTAAATTAAATTATGTTAAATTCTTCAATGAAACTAGCTACATTTCAAGTGCTCAAGAAGTTTATGTGGCTAATGGCTACTATACTAGATATGCACTTATACAACATTTTCATTATCACAGGAAATTCTACCAGGTAGCACTATCTTGGCCAGTGAGCTTCAGACAACAAAAATAACTAGAGAAACATTGACATTGAAACTGATAGTGGGATTTAAATATATACTTAATTGAATAGCTAAGACTAAATGAGGGTTTGGAATAAGAGCTTATAGTATACTAGAGGCCCGATACATGAAAATTCGTGCAAGAGTAGGCCTTCCTTCCCCTGACTGCCAGCACGGGCTTCCCTCTGGCACCCGGGACCTGGGCTTTGCTCCAGCCACTTCCAGCAGGCACCCGGGACCTGAGCTGCTTCCCTCCGGCCCCTGCTTCATCTGGAAGGATGTCCAGAATGACACCCGGAAGGATGTTTGGTCTAATTAGCATATTACCCTTTTATTATTAAAGATAATAGCTGTATAATTTGAAAATCTGGATTTAGTAAACCCATAAAAATGGGGGAGATGGAAATAGCATATGCAAAGTAGAAATATTTTAAAATTATATTCTTGTAATCATAATTGACAGTGGTAGTATTAGTTATTGTGATTCTGAGACTGTTATATGTGTAATGTGGGACAAAACAAATAAATAATTATGGGATATTCTACTTCTATCATGTCCTTGAGAACCAAGGTTCTCAGTGTGGGAGAAAGGAGAAACAAATGTAAAATAGAAGAAATTAAGTAAAAAATCTTATAGCCTAAACTTAAATGGAAAAATACCAGTAAGAGCGAGAGCCCATTAGTGACCCAGAAATGAGCATCCCCAGTACCCAGATTGTGGTTTTGAAATACCATTTTTCATTAAAGAAACCATAAATTTTGGGAGAAATGACTGGTTCCAGGTCTGGGGAATAATATGCACAAGATGTAACTGGAACATCTTGACATACCAGATAGCAAGGAAACTATTAAAGACCACTGGCATCATGTCAAAAAGAGTCAGGAGCAAACTTGAAGAGGCTCGTACTAGCCAAGGAGGGACAATTTCATCTTCAATAAAAATTGCAATAAATTGAAATACATCAATTAAGTTTAAATTTATGAGTTTATAATAATAGAAAAAAAGAAAAAATCTAATTGGTCACCTTCTGAGGATGAAAAGGAACTCAATTCACTTCCTTGAGAACTGGATAAACAAAAGGAAAGAATCAAGCATTTATCTTGCCTATTCTACCTCAGCTGGCTAACCAAATAATAGACAAGGGGAATTGTTCCTTTGTAAAAGTGTTCCAGCTTATATGAAAACAAAATGGTAGAATATCACAGTTTGAAACCTCTGATAAATAAATGGGTTTAGGCCTTGAGCATCACCAGCTGTTGAAATCATAAAAAGAGTGAAAATCAGATAGGCATTATGTGTCTTCTAATGAAAGAACATAACATCACTCACAGTATTTCCAAAGGGATTGCACTTGAGTCCAATCAAGCCTCTGGATCCAGCTGCCAATCTGCAGGGTATACAAAGGGAAAGAAGCACATGGAATTGCTCCATGAGTATCCAATAAAAATATCCAGACTTTGGGAAACTCTACAGTCCAAATGGGCTACAATAAATGATAAAAATAAAAAGGGAAATGGGAATTAAAAGCAACTTAAAACATAATGGGCATGATTAAACTGTAATATTTAAGGATATACACTTAAGTAATAAAGGTATAAAATTTCAAGGAAGTGGGAGTCCGAATAGCTATTACTTTTGAAGGGAGGAAGAGGGCTGTGATTAGGATGAGGCAGGTGTAGAGGCTTCTGGGGTAACTGGAAAAGTTCTATTTTTTGATCCATGTGTTGCTTACAAGGATGTGCACCTTAAATTAATTCACCAAGCTATTAAACAATGAATGAAAGATGCTGGGGTGATGATTTTTATCATTGCCCTATTTAATTCACCACTGTAGCCATTGCAGGTTTTAGAGAAAGACAATAGATTCTCTTAAATTCAGTCTTGTAGTTGCACTTCAATTGCAATTGCTTTTTCAGATACAGTGTCTTTGCCAGAGCAAATCAACATAGACGCTGCCCTTGGTATGGAGGTATTGATCTGATAAATGCTTTGTTTTCTATTCCTTTAAGCACAGAATACCAGAGGAGTTTGCTTTCATCTGACAGGTAAGCACTTCACCTGTACTGTTTTACCCCAGGGCTACAGCAGCCCTGGCTCTTTGCCAAAAAATAGTCAACAGGACATTGATCGCTTCACCATCCCACAGGACATCATGGTAGTTCAGTACATTGATGATATTGTATCCTTAAGACATAGTAAATAAAAAGCAGCTGCAATCCTAGACTCCTTGATAAAACATGTGTGCATGAAAGGGTGTGAGATAAACCTCACAAAAATCCAGGATCCTTCCATCTCAGCCCAGAGATGCTTAGAAGAACTCTCAGGGTTTTAGAGACAACTCATACCCCATATGGGTCAGCTGCTGGACAAATCTTATCTAATAAAAGGGAAACATGCAAATTGACCATACCTCTGCTACACTCACAAGCCATGCCCACAAGCCACGCCCAGCAGCCAATCAGAGCGACTATATGCAAATTAATCCAACCAAGATGGTGGCCGGCAAACACAGACCTGGAGCAAGCAGGAGGCTTGGTTGCCTCAGTGATGGAGGAAGCCAAGCTTCCCACCTGCCCTGGCCAGCTGTGTCCTCAGCTCAAGGCAACAAAGTTTCAATTATAGAAAATAAATAAATCCCAGATACCTCTTCCAGCCAGCCTCCACTGAGAGCTTGGGTGGCTGGGGGCCATGGCCAGCCTGCAAACAGCCATCAGCCCCTCACCCAGGCTGGCCAGGTACCCCAGAGGGACCCCCACCCTGATCTGGGACATCCTTCAGGGCAAACCAGCCAGCCCCCACCCATGCACCAGGCCTCTATCCTATATAATAAAAGGATAATATGCAAATTGACCCTAACAGCAGAATGACTGGGAATGACTGGTCACTATGACACACACTGACCATCAGGGGGCAGACGCTCAATGCAGAAGCTGCCACCTTGTGCTCAGTGCACTCCCACAGGGGGAGCTCTGTTCAGCCACAAGCCAGGCTGACGGCTGCCAGTACAGCGCTGGTGATGGGAGCCTCTCCAGCCTCCTCAGCAGCGCTAAGGATGTCCAACTGCAGCTTAGGACTGCTCCCTACTGGCAAGTGGACATGCCCCGAGGGCTCCCGGGCTGCCAGAGGAATGTCTGACTGCCAGCTAAGGCCCAATCCCCCAGGGAGCGGGCCTACGCCAGCAGGTGGACATCCCTTGAGGGGTCCCAGACTGCGAGAGGGCACAGGCCAGGCTGAGGGACCCCCCTGAGGGGACAAATTTTTGTGTACCTGGCCTCTAGTTCTATCTAATAAAGAGGAAATATGCAAATTGACCATCATGTCATAACAAGATGGCAGCCCCCACAGCAGAGGTGGGGATTCTGTAACACAAGATAGCAATGCCCACAGTGGGGGTGGGGCCGGCTGCTACACGCACCTGCCACAAATATATGTGATGAATTATCCAAGCAACAACAGGCACTGGTTTTGATAAATTCTCTGAATGATGAACAGTTGGCAGCCTTTCAGACTATACCTTCAGCCATCGAAGATCAAACTGTACACCCCAAATGCTTTTTCTTGGATGGTCCAGGTGGTAGTGGAAAAACATATCTTTATAAAGTTTTAATACATTATATTAGAGGTCATGGTGGTACTGTTTTACCCACAGCATCTACAGGAATTGCTGCAAATTTACTTCTCAGTGGAAGAACCTTTTATTCCCAATATAAATTACCAATTCCATTAAATGAAACTTCAATTTCTAGACTCAATATAAAGAGTGAAGTTGCTAAAACCATTAAAAAGGCCAAACTTCTCAATATTGATGAATGCACCATGGCATCCAGTCATGCTATAAATGCCATAGACAGATTACTAAGAGAAATTATGAATTTGAATGTTGCATTTGGTGGGAAAGTTCTCCTTCCCAGAGGGGATTTTTGACAATGTCTAAGTGTTGTGCCACATGCTATGTGATAGGCCATAGTGCAAATGAGTTTAAAGTATTATAATGTTTGGGGATGTTTCAGAAAGTTGTCTCTTAAAACAAATATGAGATCAGAGGATTCTGCTATAGTGAATAGTTAGTAAAACTTGGAGGTGGCAAACTTGATAGTGGTTTTCATTTAGGAATGGATATTATTGAAATCCCTCATGAAATGATTTGTAATGGATCTATTATTGAAGCTACCTTTGGAAATAGTATAGCTATATCTATAGATAATATTAAAAATATATCTAGAGAATCGAAGATGGCGGCATAGGTAAACACCGGAGATTGCCTCCGTAAACAACCACTTCAAAAATACAACTAAAAGTCGGAACGGACATCAACCAGAACCACAGGAAGGCTGGCTGAGGAGAGACTCTTCAACTAGAAGCAAAAACAACAGCATTCCGACGCTCAGAGGAGGCGTAGTGTGGAAAATTTAAAGGTACGGTGGTGCGGTGGTGAGGTGGTGCGCGCGCAAAGCGGGCTGGCGGCTGAGGGCGAGGTTGTCGTTTTCAATCAGGAGTGAGTCTCAGACTCTGGGCTACAGATCCGGGCGAGTCTCTAGGGACCCAGACTCAAACGGGAGAAGCGGGACTGTCTGGCTACGCCCCCTCCGAGGTTTGCAGCGGTTGTGGGGACAGAGACACAGAGCCCCTGGGGACGGACTGAGAGCGGCCATAGCAGCTCCCTCCCCCCGCCCTGTTGAGCCCGCCCCGCCCAGGCCCTGCGCACAGCCATTTGCCAATTGCCTCAGGCAAAGGCTGGATTAGCGCCTCCCCAGAAGACAGACGTTTTCCGCTCAGCTGATTCCTACAGCCAGTCGGCCTGGTGGTCAAATCCCTCTAGTGTTAACTACAACAATTAAGGCTTGGCTAGAACAAGACTGCGCACAGAGACCACAAGGGGGTGCACCAAGAAAGCATAAAAGATGCGGAGACAAAAAAACATGACAGAAATGGAGGATATGGAGCTAAGAATCGCAATTTTGAGGGCTTGCCATAAATTTGTGCAGAGCCTCACGAAAACTAATGAGACCCTCGATGCTACGATAAAGAAATTAGAAAGTAAGCATACACGGACTGAAATAAAGAATATTATACCCAATAGCAGACCAGAGGAGCACAAGAATCAAACCAAAGATTCGACAAAAAACACCCAATTGGAAAAGCAAAATGAAAAAAGAATCCTAAAGTGTGAAGATAGTGTAAGGAGCCTCTGGGACAGCTTTAAGTGGACTAATATCAGAATTATTGGAGTGCCAGAAGATGAGAGACAGCAAGATATTGAAAACCTATTTCAAGAAATAATGACAGAAAACTTCCCCCACCTGGAGAAAGAAATGGACTTACAGGTCCAAGAAGCGCAGAGAACCCCAAACAAAAGGAATCCAAAGAGGACCACACCAAGACACATCATCATTAAAATGCCAAGAGCAAAAGACAAAGAGAAAATCTTAAAAGCAGCAAGAGAAAGAGGCTCAATTACCTACAAGGGAATGCCCATACGACTGTCAGCTGATTTCTCAACAGAAACTTTGCAGGCCAGAAGGGAATGGCAAGAAATATTCAAAGTGCTGAATACCAAGAACCTACAACCAAGATTACTTTATCCAGCAAAGCTATCATTCAGAATTGAAGGTCAGATAAAGAGCTTCACAGACAAGGAAAAGCTAAAGGAGTTCACCACCGCCAAACCAGTATTATATGAAATGCTGAAAGGTATCCTTTAAGAAGAGGAAGAAGAAGAAAAAGGTAAAGATACAAATTATGAACAACAAATATGCATCTATCAACAAATGAATCTAAGAATCAAGTGAATAAATAACCTGATGTACAGAATGAACTGGTGACTATAATGAATCAGGGACATAGAAAGGGAATGGACTGACTATTCTTGGGGGGAAAAGGAGTGTGGGAGATGCGGGAAGTGACTGGACAAAAATCATGCACCTCTGGATGAACACAGTGGGTGGGGAGTGAGGGTGGAGGGTGGGGTGGGAGCTGGAAGGAGGGGAGTTATGGGGGGAAAAAAGAGGAACAAATGTAATAATCTGAACAATAAAGATTTAAAAAAAAAATATATATATATATATATATATATATATATATATATATAATCTAAACATGTGATTCTTTGTTTAAAAGATGAGCACATTCAAAAATTAAATGAAGAAATTTTGGATATACTCTATGGAGATTTTCACAGATATTTGAGTGATGATTCCATTGACTCAACAGATGATGCTGAGAAGGAAAATTTTCCCATCAAATTTCTTAATAGTATTACTCCTTTGGGAATGCCATGTCATAAATTAAAATTGAAAGTGGGTGCAATCATCATGCTATTGAGAAATCTTAACAGTAAATGGGATCTTTGTAATGGTACTATATTTATTATCAAAATATTATGACCTAACATTATCGAAGCTGAAGTATTCACAGGATCTGCAGAAGGAGAGATTGTTCTGATTCCAAGAATTGATTTGTCTCCATCTGACACTGGCCTCCCATTTAAATTGATTCGAAGACAGTTTCCTGTGATGCCAGCATTTGCGATGACTATTAATAAATCACAAGGACAAACTCTAGATAGAGTAGGAATATTCCTATCTGAACCCGTTTTTGGACATGGTCAATGATATGTTGCTTTCTCTCAAGTTTAAAGAGTTTGTGACATTAAAATTAAAGTTGTAAATACTTCATCACAAGGGAAATTAGTCAAGCACTCTGAAAGTGTTTTCACTTTTAATGTGGTATACAGGGAGATATTAGAATAAGTTTAATCACTTTATCAGTCATTGTTTGTATCAATGTTATTTTTATATCATGTTTTTATATCATGTTTTTGTTGTTTTCATATCATGTTTTTGTTGTTATTATATCATGTCTTTGTTGTTATAACATTTTGTTATTGTTTATTAATAAATTCATATATTGTTTTCAAATACATTTTACTCATTTCCTTTTATCTCTGACACTTCTATTATAGAGAAAGGGTAAATAGCAATATTAAAATATTTCCTCTAATTAATTCCCTTTTAATGTGCATAAATTTCATGCACTGGGCCACTAGTATACCAAATAACCCCTAAGGTCTGTCAACTTTAATTAGGTCCCAGAGCAAGCACCAAGTCTCCAGCTAGTACAGGAGGCAGAACAAGCAGCTTGGACATAGGATCTAGCAGAATCATGGTGCTCAAAATGTATATAACTCTTGGATATTGGGCAGACAGCTTCTATAGCAGAACCAAAATATAAGCCCCTAGGGTTTGGAGCAAAGCCATGCACTCTTCTACAAATACATAGTCTCTTTTCGAGAAACATCTCCTGGCTGGTAGAAACTGAATATGGCCATGGAATACCAAGGGACCATGTGACCTAAGCTGCCCATTAGCAACTGTATGTTATCTAATCCATCAAGTCATAGTATTTGACATGCACAGCAACACTTCAAAATCAAGTGGAAGTTTAAACATGAGATTTTACTTAAGCAGGTGGTAAAGGTATTGTGGTAAGCTGCACTGGCAGGTCACTCACACTCCCAGTGCACTTACGTGCGTAAGAAGTACTGCCATCTTTTCTTCAACTCATCCTAACACCCTTGTGGGGAGTTCCTTATGAAAAGTGATTTGAGAGAGCAGAAAACCTGCAGGAATACACACCAGCTAAAAGTGGACTGCAGAGCAGTATGCCCTACTGAAGAGGGACTCTGAAAGACAGTAAGGAAAGGTCATTTCAGCAGGCAGAACCTCAAGTACTACATATGATTGTTCCTTTGCCTGGAAGGAAACAAGAGAAGTACATAGCTACACTAACTTGTGAGTCATGCTGAATGGCTTAGCTAGAGGGTCACAGACTTAGGAGGAATGAGATTGGAGGACTGGTAATAAGGACTGGATGAATTGGAGAGAGTTGTAAGGACCTATGTAATACTTTCAACAATAAAAATAAAACGAAGAAATAATTTATTTGGGAATGTAAAAGAAAGTAACTAATAATAAAATAGGACAAGTACAACAATATACTTTAATAAAAGTTATGTGAATGTCATCTCTCTTTTAAAATTTCTTATTGTATTGAACTCACCTCTTCATTTAAAGAAAGCAATCTATGGCTCCTCTTTGGCATCTCCAAATGCCCAGCATAACTACTGTTGCACTTTGGAGCCATCCATAAGTAAAGTAAAGATTACTTGAATACAAGGGGAGAATCGAAGATGGCGGCATAGGTAAACACCGGAGACTGCCGCCGTGGACAACCACTTCAAAAATACAACTAAAAGTCGGAGCGGACATCAACCAGAACCACGGGAAGGCTGGCTGAGGAGAGTCTCTTCAACTAGAAGCAAAAACAACAGCATTCCGACGCTCAGCGGAGGCGCAGTGTGGAAAATTTAAAGGTACGGCGGTGCGGTGGTGAGGGTGCGCGCGCAAAGCGGGCTGGCAGCTGAGGGCGCGATTGTCGTTTTCAATCAGGAGTGAGTCTCAGACTCTGGGCTACAGATCCGGGCAAGTCTCTAGGGACCCAGACTCAAACGGGAGAAGCGGGACTGTCTGGCTACGGCCCCTCCGAGGTTTGCAGCGATTGCTGGGACAGAGAGGCAGAGCCCCTGGGGACGGACTGAGAGCGGCCATAGCTGCTCCCTCCCCCCCCCCCCCCCGCCCTGTTGAGCCCGCCCCGCCCAAACCCTGCGCACAGCCATTTGCCGATCGCCTCAGGCAAGGGCTGGACTAGCGCCTCCCCTGAGGACTGAAGTTTTCCCACAGCTGATTTCCACAGCCAGTCGGCCTGGTGGTCAAATCCCTCTAGTGTTAACTACAACAATTAAGGCTTGGCTAGAACAAGACTGCGCACAGAGACCACAAGGGGGTGCACCAAGAAAGCATAAAAGATGCGGAGACAAAAAAACATGACAGAAATGGAGGATATGGAGCTAAGAATCGCAATTTTGAGGGCTTGCCATAAATTTGTGCAGAGCCTCACGAAAACTAATGAGACCCTCGATGCTACGATAAAGAAATTAGAAAGTAAGCATACACGGACTGAAATAAAGAATATTATACCCAATAGCAGACCAGAGGAGCACAAGAATCAAACCAAAGATTCGACAAAAAACACCCAATTGGAAAAGCAAAATGAAAAAAGAATCCTAAAGTGTGAAGATAGTGTAAGGAGCCTCTGGGACAGCTTTAAGCGGACTATTATCAGAGTCATTGGAGTGCCAGAAGATGAGAGACAGCAAGATATTGAAAACCTATTTCAAGAAATAATGGCAGAAAACTTCCCCCACCTGGAGAAAGAAATGGACTTACAGGTCCAAGAAGCGAAGAGAACCCCAAACAAAAGGAATCCAAAGAGGACCACACCAAGACACATCATCATTAAAATGCCAAGAGCAAAAGACAAAGAGAAAATCTTAAAAGCAGCAAGAGAAAGAGGCTCAATTACCTACAAGGGAATACCCATACGACTGTCAGCTGATTTCTCAACAGAAACTTTGCAGGCCAGAAGGGAATGGCAAGAAATATTCAAAGTGCTGAATACCAAGAACCTACAACCAAGATTACTTTATCCAGCAAAGCTATCATTCAGAATTGAAGGTCAGATAAAGAGCTTCACAGATAAGGAAAAACTAAAGGAGTTCATCACCGCCAAACCGGTATTATATGAAATGCTGAAAGGTATCCTTTAAGAGGAGGAAGAAGAAGAAAAAGGTAAAGATACAAATTATGAACAACAAATATGCACCTATCAACAAATGAATCTAAGAATCAAGTGAATAAATAACCTGATGTACAGAATGAACTGGTGACTATAATGAATCAGGGACATAGAAAGGGAATGGACTGACTACTCTTGGGGGAAAAGGGGTGTGGGAGATGCGGGAAGTGACTGGACAAAAATCATGCACCTATGGATGAACTCAGTGGGTGGGGAGTGAGGGTGGAGGGTGGGGTGGGAGCTGGAAGGAGGGGAGTTATGGGGGGAAAAAAGAGGAACAAATGTAATAATCTGAACAATAAAGATTTAAAAAAAAAAAAAGATTACTTGAATACAAGCACTTGCAATGCTGAAATAGTCCATCTGATAACCAAAATGGCTACTCAGTGTTTAATGGGCAGGTAGCTGATACGCTGGACAAGGGGATGATTCACATCTGGTAGGAAAAAGCAGAATGGCATGAGATTTCATCATGCCACTCAGAACAGTGCACAGTTTAAAATTTATGACTTCTTTCTAGAATTTTCCATTTAATATTTTTGGACCACAGTTGACTGAGGGTAAGTGAAAGCATAAAAAGCAAAACTGTGGGTACAGAGGGACTACAGTATCTCTTTGTTTCAAACATGGGAAAAAGGAGCATAAGGGCACTGATAATTCTTTGAATAAACCTCACCCTGAAGCCATGAAATACAAGAGAAACAGTTTGTTTTCTTTAGAAGAGATTGGAGCAGAGGAAGGAGGCAGCAAGTACTGTGTTAACCATAATCTTGAACATTGTTAGGTTCTGTACTTTGGAAGGTGCAGGGGTTGGCAAATGTCTTCTGTAAAAGAACAGACAGTAAATATTCTCAGCTTTGCCCCTATGCAGTGTCTGTCACAACTACTCGAGTCTGCTTTGTAGCACAAAAGCAGCACAGATACCATGCAGACAAAGGAGCATGGCTGTGTTCCAATAAAGCTTTATTTATGGGCACTGATATTTGAATTTATTATATTTTTCAGGTGTCATGAAATATTATTCTTCCTTCCATTTTTTTCTCAACCCTTTAAAAATGGAAAAACCATTCTCAGTTCATGGGCCACAGTAAACCAGGTGACAGGCTGGGTTTGGCCCACAGGCTGTAGTTTGCTGACTCCTAATCTAATTGATCATAATTTTTTCCTATGCATACATACCTATCATAAAATGTACTTTATAAATTAGGCTCAGTAAGAGATTAACAACAATAACTGATAATAGGCCTGGGGTGGGGGACTGGTGCAGGCTAGAATGGGTCTGTGGGAGTGCACTGACCACCAGGGGCAGCTCCTGCGTTGAGCGTCTGCCCCCTGGTTGTCCGTGTGCATCATAGCAACTGGTTGACTGGTCATTCCGGTCATTCTGGTCATTTGGTCACTTAGGCTTTTATATATATAGATGTTATTACAGGCGAGAAGAGCCTGGTTCCTATTGGAGTGACAGGGACTATTTTCTTAATTACTGTACATAGATAATAGCATTTATTCTGCCACCTCCCATGGTATTCAATCAGGCAAATTTCAATGAAAAAAAAAGTTGATTTGCCAAAAATCAGACATTTGTTAAGTGAAAAAAACATACACATGGCAGCATAAGTATCAACAGTCAGTCACATTTTATTCTTTGAAGGCTCTCAGAGAGCACTTCTTCTTTGAAGTTCTATGTAAAGATTATGAAAGATTATGAGACTAGCATCCTCCTGATGGAGGGAAACAGAAAGGCAAGTGGGCCTTTGTTTTTAATCCTCACCAGAGGATATTTTCCATTGATTTTTTTTTTAAGAGAGAGTGGAAGGAGGGGGTAGGTGAGAGAGAGAAACATCAATATGAGAGAAACACATTGATTAATTGCCTCCCACACTCGTCCCAACTGGGCTGAGGACGGAACCTGCACCCCAGGTACATGCCCTGAACTGGGAATAGAACCTTTGACCCTTACGGTAAGCAGGCTGATGCTTTAACTAGAGCCAGGGTGCAAGTGGTCTATTTTTGAAATCACAACTTTTAATCTAATTGCAATTTCTAAAGTAAACCTAAGGTACTGCAGAGAACAAGAATCTAATCTAATCTAATCTAACCTTGGCAGCATTGTGATTTCAAACTGCTAAACCACGTGGTATCCTCGCTCTCCCTTGTGTGGGCTTGCAGATTTGCCTTCACCAAGGATCTCTCTCTGTGTCTTGGTTATGTCCTGCAGCACTCATGATGGATGAATTATTGTCAAGGACAAACCAAGGCTCTTACTTTTTACCAAAACAACTTTTCATGGGACACAACATTTTTTTCCAGGGGAGAAATGCAAGTTTAGCATTATGCATTTCTGTTAATGAGTTAATGAGGATGATCTAATACAAAGGATGTTTAAAATAAGAACAAACTCAGAGAAGCAACTGCAAGTGGTAGGCTTGAATTAAGGGTAAATATATGCAAATTTTCCTGGCCTTAAAACTGTCTTCTGAGGAAAATGCCAGTGTTACTGATTGTTTTCCGGAAGTTAAATGTCAGTCACCCAATTGTTTTGCCTTTTACGGAGATCACTAGAAGAAAATACTTCTAATCCAACCCAAAGTGTCACTTCTAAAAAAAAATTATGTGCATGTGCCCGTGATGACCACAAAGCATGGAAGTATTTGGTTTTGTTTATTCTTATAGCTTTTCTAAACTGTTAGAACAATTTCTTGATCTCGCTCCCCACACCTTCAACAACCTTCCTCCTCTATGAATCTTTATAATCTCATCTACAATAAAGACCAGGAATTCTCACTGAGTCCATTTCAACAGAAAGACTTACAACTTGAGGTACTTCTCTGTAATGAGATGTACATCCTCCTGATTCTAATACGTTAAAGCATCTTAGGACTTAGTTTCTAAGTCTCATAAATACTGTAGTTTAATAAATGGTGGTCCATCTTTGGTCCCAAGAAGCAGGATAAAGGACACATAAAAACCAAAAACAAGAGATCTATCTAATGGAAAGAGGAAAAAAATATATTATTTGTTAAATCTTAGTGGTCGGTAACATCTGATGTTTTGTCTGTTTTATTTTTATTTTATTTGGAATGCTTCATGATTTCTAAAATTGTACTTCTTAGGGGTAAAAAAAAAAAAAAGCTAAAGAAGTTACCAGGTGCTCAAATTCTAAATGAAGAAATGAGAAGGAGGAGGAAAATTTGCACAGAGTTTTTCTTTTTCAGGGGCAGTAAGTTGAAGAAAACTGAACTGCCGTTGCACTGGAGGGACAGTGATCTAGGGGGTCCCTGGGAGCAATATTCCTATTCCACTGAGGAGGTGAGCCAAGATGCTTATAAGCTCTAGAGAACCTTTAACACAGGAAGCTATTTATCATAACAAGCTTGGTTGATACTGTTCCCATACTGAACCAATTAGGTTCGCCTATTTCGTCATACTTCATAACTTGGGATGATAGGTTTCCAAGTATGGTACAGTGTAGTAATTGAATTTTGATCAAACACACATGGCCCATAACCCAGTATGTGAAATTTTCTGAACAGTTCACAGCTTTTAAATATCCAGTCAACATGTTGCCAAAAGTACAGGATGTACTTGATGCAAGGGGGAGAGAAAGGGGAGGGCTGAGTCTTGGTAGAGCTGTAAAACAAATATTTTTGTTCTTGTTCTCTTCTTATTTTTCAAATAGCCGTTGAGAAAGGCCGTGGGATATCCTATCATAACTCAAGTCTTCCCCTTGCTTGCTTCATGTGCATAAACATCTTTGAGACTCATTTTGGATTACCATTTATTTGTTTGCATGAAATTATTTTCATGTCAGAGTCCTGTTACACGGGACCTGCTAGCATTTCTCATTGCAGCACCATCCAAGGAGTATTTTGTGCACTGGGCAAACACGGAAACTCTTTTGAACAAAGATACAATCCTTGCTTTCCTGTGATCTACTGTGGATGGGAGACAGACCTAAAACAAATGAAAATGTCAATGTTTTCTAAATGACAACCCGTGATAACATGAAGGAAAAATAGCGCATCAGGAAGGACAACAAATGGGATCTGATTGATCTAGCAGAGAAGGAGTGGAAAGGAGAATCAGGGAAACACATCTCCAAGAAAGTGCCATTGAAATTGATTCTTGAAAGATGAGAAGTGATCCAAGAGACTGAATGAGTATTCCCAGGAGAAGTAAGCACGTGGATAATCCTTGAAGTAGGCAAGACTTTGGCAAGTTCAAGGACCTGAAGGCTAGTATATTCAGTGAGAAAGATGTGGAGACAGACCACCAAGGCCACGTAAAGGATTATGCTAAGTGCAGCCACTGAAAGGTGGTAGGCCAGGGAGTGACAGGATGGGAGGCAGGCAAGACAAGAAGCAGAAAGGCTAACTAGAAGGCCTTGGCAGTGGTCCAGGTGGGAAGCGATAGTGGCTTGGAACAGGGTAATGGCAGAGATGAAGAGCAGTGGACAAATCTGAGAGATATTTTAGAGAAAATGTGACATGACTTGGTGATAACTGGGCTTGGGAAGTGAGGGGAAGGGAGGTTCCAAGGACTTTTCCAGGTTTCTAGCTGGAACAACTTAATGAGTAAAGTCTAATAAATAACAGCTTGTTAGTATGACATTTAAGGCTACACCAAAGCCATAGGAGAACTACGCTCACCAGCTCCGTACCTGCAGTGACACTACTCTCATTGGATTTTGTAGGAGCAGATGCATTAACTCGGTGCAGGGGATTCAGAAATTTTCCACCTGCATCCGCATCCAGCTGTCCTTACCATAAGCAGAAGAATGTGCCTGAGCTATGAAAATCAGACTTTAATCTAAACTTACAAATTTTACTGGTATCTCTGCAGACAGAGTCGTAGGTGTCTGGCAGTTGAACTAGGCGACCCTGAAAGAAAACAAATTGCCCTTTTTAAAATGTTTAAAAACCAAGCATGTTTCTTTACTCACTCAACAGATTTTCCTGAGTGTTTTTAGCATGATGGGTATGAGGTAAACAAGATGTGTTCCTTGCCTTGGCAAAGAGTATATTCCATCAGGGGAGAAAAAGGCATAAAGAAATATGCATAACACAGCGTCGTGTGTTACATAGATCAAGCCACACAGTTCTATTTAACAGATGACAGGATTATTAATTCTACAGAGGGGACTGGTACCTGGGCATGGCTATGAAAGACTTCAGAGGGGCTGCATCTGAGACAAGCTTTAAAAGACAAACAAGAGTTTGCTAAGCAGAGAAGAGGATGGGGAAATGCGAGGAGGAGGAGGAAACAGCACAAGCCAGAGCATGAGGGCCCTCAGGAGCACTGGCTGCTCAGAGCTAAAGGCCTTGGGGGATACACACAGGGGTCTGATTCCAGATTGGAAAAGTCATCCTTCCATTCTGAAGTCTGAAAAACGCTTCCAGTCTCACATGATTTACTAGTATTGCTATCACTTGACCCAGTAGAGAGTTCTAACTTGTGTAGGCTCGACCCAACAGAGACCTGTTAATGTAATTCCTGCCTGAATATTGCCCGTGTTCATGTGAACTTCGATTTATCTATTGAGATGAGTGGTCCTCTCTCCCATGGCTCATAATCAATCCCACAACTTGGCCAAGGCCACAGGACCCAGCTTTCAAGGTGCCTAGAGAGGTGTAGCAGTGGCCCAAGGGAATGCTTGGGTGAGCGGGAGAACGCAGACATTTCGTTTCTGTCTGGCAAACTGGTACCATTTGTTGTAGAGCTGCCCTTGTACAACAGCGAATGACCACCCCACCCCCCCACCCCCAAAAAAGTGTGTGTGTGTGTGTGTGTGTGTGAGAGAGAGAGAGAGAGAGAGAGAGAGAGAGAGACCTTTATATTTTAATGGCTGTTCACAGTCCTTAGAGAGGGAGCTAGCAGCTTTGGCCTGGAGGCTGCTCCCCCACCTGTCTCCAGGCCCTGCAAGCGCAGCTGTGTGCGGTGGAGACAGAGCCTCCAAGGGAAAAAGTGGTTCTGTCGTGGGGCGGGAGGGGGGGGGGGGGGGCGGGTAACTATGGGAATGCCTTTCTCACAGACTCACAGGGTCAGGACCTGTGTAGCAACTGCAAAAAAATAGCAAAAGGGACATTAGTCAGGCTTCGTGTTTTGCTCAACTACATGTTAGGTAAAAGATTTCAAGACCCAACTCCAGAGCCACTTTAGAAATGTTTTTTTCCGAAGGAGGAGACAGAGCACACGCGGAGCTGCGAGGGAAACGGGGACCCCGCACCCCGCCGGCGCACGGCGGGTTCTCCTGCCTCGAATGAAACGCACACCGATCCCTGCTCTCTCCCAGACCTGCAGTCCCGCGCACAGAACGCAGCACTTCCCGGGAGAGCGCCTCGAAACTTCGAGATCGGTTTTGCTCGGGGCTGAACAGCACGGGCGTTCGTGAAGTTCACGTTTTTAGGAAAGCCAGCAGAGGCGAGGTCTCCACAGACGCACATCCAAGCGAGTCCAGGGTGGCCGGGGGGGGGGGGGGGGGGGGGGGGGGGGGGGGCGGGGCCGCGCCCCAGAGGACGGGGACCGGCGCAGAGGGAAAGAAACGAGCCGGGCAAGAAGATGAAACCCACAGCGAGGAGGTATTTTCGGTATCATTTTAATCACAAAACAGCACGAATGCGGTCTGTGCCTGCGTGCTACCCAAACGCCGATTTGAATACCACGGAACGCGAGTTTGAAAATTTCCATTTTTGTAATTTGCTTTCCTTTGTTCAAGCCAAGACTTGAGAGAAACCTGGCAGCCTTTCTCTGAGTCTGGCACGATTTCCCCTCAGACGCACTCGGTGGGTTGGGATGTGGAGGGAGACCGCACAAGAGAGAAGGGGAAAGAGGGAAAGAGCGATGGGAGAGAGGCTGCCAGAGAGCAGAGAGCAGGCCCGCAGCCGCCTGCCAGGGCGTTTGGCTCCACCTGCAGGAATCCGAGGGCAAACCCATCAGGCCCCTCCGCTTCCACGGACAGCAGGAGGGGCTGGGGGGCCCTCTGACCACCGCCTAGAGTTCCCCCGCCTGCAGGAATGGAGTGTAAGGACTTGGGACGCAGGGATCTCCATCACCAGATGAAAAGCCACTATCAGATTCAGCACAGGGATTTATACGTGGAGGAATCGATACATCATGCCTCCTCCTGCAATCTATGGATTGATTTGAGGGCAAGGGCAGTGTCTGGTCCCCAGTCCAGGCTCGGCACCTAGCTGTGCTCAAGTGTTGAATGAATGAGTGGACAAGCAAATGAACCCGGCACCCTGAATAATCAACTCTCAAACAAGAGACCGAATGTCATAAAAACAAACACCCTTTTGTTTTCCAGGGGTATTGACGAGTTGTGGGGCACTTTGTTAGTGGCCAGTTATTGCTTCAAGGACTGGGCACCATGGGGACGAGTCCAGTGTTCCACCTCCAACCTGAGTAGCAGTAAGAACTACTCACTTCATCTCATGCCCTTATTTTACAGACTAGAGGCCCAATGCACGAAATTCGTATAAGGGGCTCGGCCCTCCCAGCCGTGGCGGCTTGCCTCCGCCCTCGCCCTCGCAGGCCCAGCTTCATCCGGAAGGATGTCTGGAAGGTCTTCGGCTGTCTGATCTAATTAGCATATTACCCTTTTATTATTATAGATTATTATTATAGATGAGCAAACAGAGGCCTGGAGAGTTTTTACCCAGGTCAACTGGTTTGTTGATAATAGAACTGGTTCGGAGCTAAATGTCCCTGACCTTCTCTCTGGTGTTTTTTTTCTGCAGCAAGAGACTGATTCTGCCTTAAGGTAGAGCGACCTGCGTGGATACTCCCACTGATTGGCTGTCTCAGGAGGAAGTTGGCTTCCCCACCTACCTGTTGTCCTGTCCGGGAGCTTCTGTCCTAGCTTCCACTCTGGGCCAAGGCAGCTGCTGGGGAGGCTCTACTCCAAAACTCACGTGCTGCCTGGAACTGATGCCAACTGGTGGCTAACCTTGTGAATTCGTTTCCTAAAGCCGACAGGACAGAATCTTTAAGCTCACGGGGTTGGTAAGCCACAAACAGGCAGGTGCGTTGTTTTAACAACACAGGTGTCTTATATCCTATATCTAGCACGTCTACTTATCCAAAGTGCTTAATAAGTAGTTCTTGAGTTTCCCAGTGATAGTTATAGATGGTATTTACCAAGTGAAAAAGAATTTTCGCTGTAGGCAGTTAGCACTCACTTTCCAAATAAAATTTTTTAAAAGGTGAAGATTTTACTTATAAATGGGATTCCATTTGCATTGTGTCAGATGAGTGTGATGCAGTGGAAGTTGGGGATCAGAAGATCCATGTTCTAGCCACAACCTGTCTATAAAATGGAAATAATACTGTCAAGGCCTTTGAAAGGAATAAAAATGAGTCATTCTTACAATAAAAATTACAATATTCAGAACAGCTTTGAACTACTATGAAGTGCTTACTACATTGCAGGCTCGCTGCTAACCACTTTAAATGCATTATCTAATTTATTCTCCTAACAATCCCACGTGATTGCAATTATTATCCCATTTTACAGAATGAGAGAAATGAAGCTCAGAGAGTTTAAGATCCTCACCTATGGTGGCAGCTTACAGTGGGAGGCCAGTGTTGGAACCCAACTCATATCTGACTCTGGACTCTTAAACTTTATATTACTCAACAAATACCTATTGGCTGATTCCATGCTGAAGGCATTCAAATCTCTACCTCTAGTTCTTTCTCCTGGGAACTCTATACTTTTATTTCTAATTACTGAAAGAATATCATTAATTGAATATTCCTCTACTGTTTAAATTTAAAAAGGGCCTAAACCAAACTCCTTTCTTCTGTTCATAAGCTTTACTGAGCGCCATCCATGTTCAAACTTCCAAACTTGGTCTAGGCAGTGCTCTCGGCAGGGGGTGATTTTGCTCTCCAGGGGACATTTGACAATGTCTGGAGATATGTTTGGTTGTCCCAACTGGGGGTAGGGTGGTGCTACTGGCAACTAATTGGTAGAGACCAGAGATGCTGCTAAACAGCCTACAATACACACACCATCCCACCACAACAGAGAATTATTCAGCCCCAAATGTCAATAGGGCTGAGGTTGAGAAACCCTGATTTAAGAATATGAAGATGAATGAGACAGAGATCACCAGTAATCACCTGCTATAGGAGATGTATGTATAAATTTGAAGCACAGTTTACAAAGATACCCATGGGGTGATCAAAGAAAGGGTTTTGAGGTCCTTAAAGAGCATGGGGCTTACTATGGACTGCGGAAGGCTTGTTGGAGGAGGCGGCACTTAGGCACAAAGAAGAGATAAGATCTGGATTCTGGTAAAAAGACAAACAGTGGTGTGGGTGTATGTGAGGAATGCTGGCTTATTTTAATTGGAGTGGAGGAGGTGTGAAGAGGATTAGTGGAGAAAAGGAGACTAGATCAAAGAGCCTTGAGTGCAAAGAAAAGGACTTTAGACTTTATTTGTAAATAATGGGAAGCCATCTAGCTTATTGATTTTTAGAAAGAGAGGAAGGGAGAGGAAGCAAGAAAGAGAGAAACATTGATGTGAGAGTGTAACAGCATAACATCCATCAGCTGCCTCCTGCACGTCCCCCACTGCGGATGGAGCCTTCAACCTGGGCACATGCCCTGACTGGGAATCGAACGAGCAGCCTTTTGGTGCAGGAGATGCTGTGCAACCAACTGAGCCAAACTGGTCAGGACAAACATCTAACATTTTCACATGGGGGAGTAATGTGATCAAATTGTTCTGGGAAGATGAATCTAGCAGCTGAATGAAAATGAATTGCGCAGAATAAAAAGCTAAAGACATAACACGACTGCCATAAGTCTTACTATTTAAAAAGAATCACTTAGCTATTTTTATTATTATTAGTAACAACCAATAACTGAGTGATTATTGTGATACAAAACTAAACTCTCTATATATATATCCTTACTGAATGCTCCCCACTGTCACAAGGATTTCCCCATTTTATTGATAAAGGGACAGTCTTAGAGTGGCCAGAAAGTGGCCGAATCAGGATCTGGCTACCAAAGTCTGTACTCCTCACTGCTTTGGGTGCTGGGTACACGGCTGGGATTCTGAACCTCTTGACCGATCCAGATTGTTCTCCTTCCTAAGACAGGCAAGAGAATGAGGCAGCCCGGACCCCTCTGAGAATGGGAAGGTCCAGGACAAAGAGCCTCGGGAAATCTGGTTCTCCTTGGCAGACAAGGCTGACTGTAGGAGAAAGGGAGTGTTTCTCTGGGCTAAATTTTTTTTTGGCGGGGGGGGGGGGGGGGGGGGGGAGCACACCTCACAATAGATTCCCTAAATCTATTCGGAGTTAAATTGGTTCCTCCCTGGGGGATGGTAAATGAGAATAAAACGGGGACACCGTCTGGGATGTCTGAAGCAAAGATGGAGCTTATGTCAGGCCTCTCCTGCCTGCTGAGGTAGCAGCAAGCAGAAGACAGGGAGTGGGGAACAGAAAGGCTGTGACTCAGAAATTCCTTGTTTACTTGGCTCCTGAACAGAGTGGTAACTGGATCCAGGTGTGTGCTCTGGTTTTGTTTGAGCCTTTTGGCCACAGCCAGGGAAGGAGAGGAAAGGCGCTGACCGTATCTATAGACAGAGTAGGTGGCTCTATCAGAACTGGTGGAGGCGCTGACAGAGGCGTGGCCCCAACAGCTGCGGTGGGCCTCGGTGGGCCTACAACTAGAGTACCTTTGGTGGTGACCAGGGCACAGCTTTTGTCATGAAAGGAGATGCACTGCAAGGGGCTAGAGAAGGAAAGGACCAGCATGGCGGGCACCACCGAGTAGCCAAGGATCGGTAGGTGGGGTACATGCAAGCAGCTGCTTGAAAACATCCAGGACAAGCTGAGAGGAAGTGAGGTGGTGGACATTCTCCCGGAGCAGGCACGGGAAGAGTCAGCTGTGGATGGCGTTTGAAGGCATCCCTGCGGTCCAGTATGACTCTTCATTGCAGGATAATCTTTAAACTGTTTTTGGAAAGTTTGGGATCTCCAATTTTAATGACAAAGGCCCCAAAAGTCCAGGGTTCCAGTTCTGTTTTCTAAAAATCCCACCGCTTTAAAGGAACAAAATTTTGCCACAATCTCTTAGATTTTGATATTCAAATAAGTAGAGTCTTTGTTGTTGTTGTTAATCCTCACCTGAGAATATTTTTTCCCTTGCTCTTCAGAGAGAGTCAAAGGGAGGGAGGGAAAGAGAGAGAGAGAGAGAGAAACATCGATGTGAGAGAGACACATGGACTGGTTGCCCACTGCAAGTGCCAGACTGGGGGCAGGGAGAGAAACCACAGTCGAGGTACATACTCTTGACCAGGAACCGAACCTGAGACCCTTCACTGCCCAGTCCAATGCTCTAACCACTGAGCAACCGGCCAGGGCTTGAATGAGTAGACTTTCTTAAAAAAGGACTAGAGTTCCTCAAGGTCAGTGATTGGCTCTGTAACACCAAACTCAGGAGGTGCTCAGAGTAGCTGCTGAGTTTAACTCAGCACAAGCTTCTTCCAAAACATGCAGAGCATACTTGAAATGCATTAATATAATTTTTAAAGCCAAATTTTTATTTTCACCTAGTTAAAGAAAAAAAAAGGCTAACCTCATGCATCAATATGCCTGTTTTCACAAAGCCTTTGCCCACAGTCTGTAAGTTGTCCTAATACTAAGACCAAAAGCCAAAAAGCAAATGTTTTTTCCTCGAGAAAATCTGGAAGAGGTAATTATACTAAAACATACTAACTCAGAAGGATCTGTTTCACTGTTTTTGCTTGTGGAAGTGCCATAATTAGCCAAACATTGTCCTGAGACAAGAATAAAAACCAGAAATCAAGGTTCTCCTTGCCATGGCCTCCCCATTTTGTTGCCCTACATGACGTATTCCTGATGGAAATGAGGCTGTAGACTACAAGCACATTTATCAGGGTTTGAGGGTCCCCAGATAGCAGAAAACATCCCTGGTCACTTCATACACACCCCTTAGAACTAGTGTGCTTGAATCCAATATGCTGATACTATATTACTTAACCTTGAAGTATTGGGTTGGCTGAAAGTCTTTATTGAGGACCTACTATAACTATGCAGACAGTGTAGAATTAGTAGTTCTAGAGTTAAGAAAGAAAAGGCCAAAATAGGACCCGGAACCCCCAAATTTGGCTTATAAGCTAGTTGAAGAAAATGCAGTAAATATACATGATTGAAAAACAATATTTGTTCCTCAGATACTTTCTGGGTGCCTACTGTGCACTAGGCCTCATGATAGACCAGTGGTTGGCAAACCGCGGCTCGTGAGCCACATGCGGCTCTTTGGCCCCTTGAGTGTGGCTCTTCCACAAAATATCACGTGTGGGCGTGCACATACAGTGCGATTGAAACTTCGTGGCCCATGCTCAGAAGTCAGTTTTCGGCCTGGGCGAGTCTATTTTGAAGAAGTGGCATTAGAAGAAGTGGGGGGTGTCGGTCCATCGGGCAACAGGAGATGTGGTGCAGGTGGGCCTCGGGATACGCAGTGCGGGGGAGGTACATTGTTTTGAGGTACGTTCGCTGAGGTCGACCCCTTCCAACTCTCCCATCCACACTCGTCTATCTGAAACAAGTATACAAGACGAGTGTGGATGGGAGAGTTGGAAGGGGTCGACCTCAGCGAACGTACCTCAATCAGATTGAGGACGTTTTTTGCAAAGGCCAGCTTAGGTGTAACCTAGTTAAGTTAATAACAATGTACCGACCTATATAGTTTAAGTTTAAAAATTAGGCTCTCAAATGAAATTTCAATCCTCCTCCTCTCCCTCCTCCTCCTCCTTTCCCTCCTCCTCCTCTCTCTCTCTCACCAAACCTGAGACCCTTCAGTCCGCAGGCCGACGCTCTATCCACTGAGCCAAACCAATCAGGGCTCTTCTCCTCTCTTCTTTTTCCCTAGCAGAAGGAAAGGAGAGAGGCAAGTGTTTTGAATCCGTACCAAAAGGAGGGAAAAAGAACTCTACATGGAAACACAGCAGTCCAAGTAAGACCCCAGAGGCTTGAAATAATGTACAAGTTGGGGAATTATGATGTGTTCCAACCATAAAGTGAAAGAAAGGATGGAAGGAGATGAGGTTGGAGAAAGGGGTCCCAGGCTGTCCTCACATGGAAGTCATTACAAAGCCTCTCTTTCCCACACTCCCTCTTTACTCTCTTTCTCCCTTTCACCAGGTTTACCTATTTGCTTTAAAATAACCCCTCAATTGAAAATTGAAAACAATTCAGGCTTTAGTCAGGATTTTCACCTTTATCCTGCAAACAATAGGAAACCATTTGGCAGACTTAATTAAATGAGTGGTCAGAGCAGGTTTTCTTTTTAAGTTTATTCTCATTGCTGCATTGAGAATGGTCTGAGAAGGAATGGACAAGAAAGATTTGGACAGAGCAGTCAGGTGGTGATAGGTAAGAGAGATCATGGTGAACTGAAGTGGTGGTAGCAATAAGATAGAAGGAGTATTGGACAGGTGTGGAAAGTATTTCTAAGGTAGAATTGATAGGTCTTGCTGATGGGTTGAATGATCTTTTACCCTCTCTGCATCCACCCCCTTGGGCATTTAACTTTGAAGTGTCCTCTGTCTCTGTCTCTGGACTTGACCATGTGCCTGGCTTTGGGTAATAGAATGAAGCAGAAGTGCAAGTATGGTGCTTCTAAGTCTACAACTTGAGAGGCCTTGCTCTTCCTTGTGTTTCTGTCATCTCCATGAGGACATTCCTGAGGTAGCCTACTGGCATGGAACAGATACGTGGCAGAGACTTGAAGTGCCCAGTCAGCCCAGTTGAGACTCGTCTGGATCAGTGGTCGGTAAACTGGGGCTCGAGAGCCACATGCGGCTCTTTGGCCCCTTGAGTGTGGCTCTTCCACAAAATACCACGTGCGGACACGCAAGAGTAGGGTGCGCATGCATGAGTTGAGTGAGACTGGCTACGAGACGAGTGTGGATGGGAGAGTTGGAAGGGGTTGACCTCAGCGAACATACCTCAGTCAGATTGAGGACGTTTTTAGCAAAGGCCAGCTTAGAAGTACCCTAATTAAGTTAATAACAATGTACCTACCTTTATAGTTTAAATTTAAAAAATTTGGCTCTCTGAGGCGGAACCAAGATGGCGGCATAGGTTAATGCCAGAGTTTGCTGCCTCGAACAATCACTTCAAAAATACAACTAAAAGACAGAACGGACATCACCCAGAACCACAGGAAGGCTGGCTGAGGAGAGATTGTACAACTAGAAGGAAAGAGAAATCCATACTGAGACTCAGAGGAGGCGCAGTGCGGAAGTGAAATACTAAGGTGCGGAGTGCATGTGGAGCGAGCCGGCGGCAGAGGGCGCGGTTGTTGTTTTCAATCGGGAGGGAGTTTCAGACTCTGAGCTCCAGATCCGGGCGAGTCTCTAGGGACCCAGACTCAAACGGGAGAAGCGGGACTGTCTGGCTTTGGTCGGAACTCGAATGCAGTTTCTCTCCCGGGACTCTGAGAGGCAGAGCCCCTGGGGACGGAACTGAGAGCAGCCATAACTACTCGCTCCGCCCGCCCTGTAGATCCCCGGGGACCCGCCCTGCCCAAGCCCTGCACAGAGGCATTTGCCGGATAGCCTTAGGCAAACGCTAGATTAGCACCGCCCTAGATATCCAGCACAGAAGCTCTCCCACTGCAGACACAGCTGACTCTCATAGCCAGTTAGCCTGGAGGTCAATTCACCCCCAGTATTGCCGACAACAATCAAGGATTAACTACAACAAGACTGCGCACAAAGACCACAAGGGGGTGCACCAAGAAAGCATAAAAAATGCGGAGACAAACATGACAGAAATGGAGGATATAGAGCTAAAAAAACGCACCTTTGAGGGCTTTCAATAATTTGCTAGAAATTGCTGATAAACTTGATAAGATCCTCGAGAAATCTAATGAGACCCTTGATGTTGTGATAAAGAACCAACTAGAAATTAAGCATACACTGACTGAAATAAAGAATATTATACAGACACCCAACAGCAGACCAGAGGAGCGCAAGAATCAAGTCAAAGATTTGAAATGTGAAGAAGCAAAAAACACCCAACTGGAAAAGCAAAATGAAAAAAGAATCTGAAAATACGAAGATAGTGTAAGGAGCCTCTGGGACAGTTTCAAAAGTACCGACATCAGAATTATAGGGGTACCAGAAGATGAGAGACAGCAAGATATTGAAAACCTATTTGAAGAAATAATGACAGAAAACTTCCCCCACCTGGTGAAAGAAATGGACTTACAGGTCCAAGAAGCGAAGAGAACCCCAAACAAAAGGAATCCAAAGAGGACCACACCAAGACACATCATAATTAAAATGCCAAGAGCAAAAGACAAAGAGAGAATCTTAAAAGCAGCAAGAGAAAGAGACTCAATTACCTACAAGGGAATACCCATACGATTGTCAGCTGATTTCTCAACAGAAACTTTGCAGGCCAGAAGGGAATGGCAAGAAATATTCAAAGTGATGAATACCAAGAACCTACAACCAAGATTACTTTATCCAGCAAAGCTATCATTCAGAATTGAAGGTCAGATAAAGAGCTTCACAGATAAGGAAAAGCTAAAGGAGTTCATCACCACCAAACCAGTATTATACGAAATGCTGAAAGGTATCCTTTAAGAAGAGGAAGAAGAAGAAAAAGGTAAAGATACAAATTGTGAACAACAAACATGCATCTATCAACAAGTGAATCTAAGAACCAACTGAATAAATAATCTGATGTACAGAATGAACTGGTGATTGTAATAGAATCAGGGACATAGAAAGGGAATGGACTGACTATTCTTGCGGGGGATAGGGGAATGGGAGATGCGGGAAGAGACTGGACAAAAATCGTGCACCTATGGATGAGGACAGTGGGTGGGGAGTGAGGGCGGAGGGTGGGGCGGGAACTGGGAGGAGGGGGATTATGGTGGGAGGAAGAGGAACAAATGTAATAATCTGAACAATAAAGATTTAATTTAAAAAAAATAAAAAATAAAAATAAAAAATTTGGGTCTCAAAAGAAATTTCAATTGTTGTACTGTTGATATTTGGCTCTGCTGACTAATGAGTTTGCCGACCACTGTGATAGACAATAGGGGCAACCAAGGCTGAATTGGTTCCATTTTGTTCCATCCAATACTTGTTATTCATTTGGCACATAATTTGTTATTCATCCAGCATGTGATTACTAAATGCATTTGTATTAGAACACTGTTTTGCAAACCTTACTGTATATGTAGGCAAATTGCCTGGGATACTTATTCCAAAGCTCCGGGGTAAGGCCTGAGGGTCTGCATGTCTAGCAAGCTCCCGAGGATTGCCAATGCTGCCAGTCCATGAACCGCACTCTTTGAGTAGTCGGGACTACACAGAGGGTTAGCCCTCGGTTACATAAAGGCAAATAAGAGAACCATGGCCCCTGCCCTAATGGAGTTGATACTCTAGCAATGAATATAAATATTAAAGAAGGAATTACAATTCAATGCAATGCTAGGCTAGGGGATGTTCAAAGTCATTTGGAGAGGGGACCTAACTTCACCCAGGAATAAACTAAAAAACTTTCCCAAGGAGGTGCTTAAGCGGTAGGAATTTGCAAGCAATAAAGGGGGGAGAATATATTTCAGGCAGAGGGAACAGCATGTTTGAAGGACTGCAGGAGAGAGAAAGCTTAGATATTCCACAAATACTTACTGACTGTTACTATTTGCAGCCTCTGTACTGGGTATAAGACCATGCCCTGGAGGGAGCACAGTTGGAGAGACAGACATGACATTAGATGGTTTCAAAATAACATGGCATGAGTTCAAATGGTGAGCACAGGGTGCCAGGTAATCCTAACCCAGCCCAGGTGAGAGGACACTTGAACTGAACCTTGTCAGCTGAGCAGGAATAAGGCAAGAGAAAAAGAGGCGGCAAGGTGGGAGAGCTGGTCCTCCCCTCTGCGGACGCAGTCTGTGGGGAAGTTGACAAGTTGTGCCATATGATCTTGATTTTACTATCCTATATAATAAAACCCTAATATGCAAATGGCAGGGTCACTATGACATGCACTGACCACCAGAGAGAAGATGCTCAATGCAGGAGTTGCCCCCTGGTGGTCAGTGAGCTCCCATTGGGGGAGAGCCGCTCAGCCAGAAGCCAGGCTCAGGGCTGGTGAGCACAGCGGCGGTGGTGGGAGCCTCCACTGCAGGCAGGCGGTAGGGAGCAAGGGGTCCCAGACTGCGAGTGGGCGCAGTTCGGGCTGAGGGACACCCCCTCCCAGTGCATGAAATTTCATGCACTGGGCCTCTAGCATTACAATAATTGTCTGGGAATAGTGCCTGGCACAGGGTAGGCACTCATTAAATACGTTGAATGGATGAAAATATAAATGTTGTGTTAGTGATAGGGTCAGGATAGCCTAGACACAGGGTGGGGCAAAAGTAGGTTGACAGTTCTTTGTGTGGTAAAGAATACAATAATTAATAAACAATAATACCAGAATGAACTCTGTTTCACGTACTCACAACTGTCAGCCTGCTTTGCCCCACCCTGTATAACTGGGTGCTAAACTGAGTGCTGCCAACTCTAAGGGCCCTGGGAGCTCAGAGCACAAGAAGCTCCAGGTGACTGTAAACAAGATGGGCTTGAAGAAAGGGGACATCCGTAGACATCCATCCTGAGAAGGAGGAACTACCCCTGTCTGCTGAGTGACTGGGGAAGAAAATGGGAAGTAAGCACCAGGTAGGGTTTCCTAATCCAGGGCCCATGGAGCTTCTGGGACATCGATGAAGTCCCAGAGATGATATGCAAAAATCTCAGGTATATATGTGCAGGGCTATTTTTCTGGGGAAAGGAACTTGAACTTTTGTCAGATGGTCAAAGGAATCCAATGACCCAAACTAGGTTAAGACCCTGTAGGTAGCCTATGAATCACTTACGGGCTACAAGTAGTTATGCCAATAGAACCGCAACACAGAAAACCCTGGGTCTGAGTCAGCTGGAATGGTTCCAGCCCTGCTTTTCAGAGGCATTTTAGCATTTCCCTGCTGCTGCTTATCAATCCAGACCTGTCCATGTTGTCAGGGTGTCCTCAGCAGCCAATGGAGATGCCTCCTTCCCCAGGCTATTTACATGGACCGTAGTCTCTCCTTCTAATGAGTTTCCAGTGGGAACAATGCCCTCTTGTTCGACTGTCAATCATTTACATTTCTCTGATCTTTTCTGGAAGTTTCTGTGGAGCAGCAATTGCTGCAGCCACCTGAGCATTGAACAGGCCACTAACTGGAACAGATGAAACAAATATCCTGGAGAAGGGGGCTGTATGCTTATGGACTGCAGTACATTCATGGTCATGCGTAATGGACCGGGCACTTTTCCACCCTCCTGCTTATGCTATCACAGTGAACACAACATTTACATATCTGGAAGAAAAAAGGATTTTATGAGTCATTAATAATAGATGCAGGGAATTTTTCTGTTATGGGTAAACATTTCCATGGCTTAACTTTGCACCCATTTTGGTTCAAAATATCTACAGTGTTTGCCCCTTACCATCTTTCTTCTAAAATACACTGGTGGTAATTGAAATGGTTCTTTTTCAATCAAGAATTAGGGTTTTGCTAAATGGCAATGAGGAAGTCCCCTATTTGAGGATACAAGCAATGGTTAAAGTCCTTAGAATAGAATAACTTTAGAGCAGAAACCTTAGCCACTAGGTTGTACTAAGAGAAGTATCATGTACAGAACAAGGAAAGCAATAGTCCTTGCTCCTCATGGCTAGACACGCCGCGTAGGAAGTATTTTTCAGATCCAGCACTTAATGCCGCATTATAAGAGGGATAACAATAGGTGCGTGAAGCTGGTAAGCTCTCTTGAAATGAAGGTGAGTGGTGATACCTGACACTCGTGGAGTCCTTGCTCAGGGCGTGGCTCTGCCCTTGGCATCCACATTTAATCTTCATAACCACCCTATGAGGGCACCACTGCTATTATCTCCATTTGACAAATAAAGAAACTCAGGTTCTTGCAGAGAGTCTGTGAAGGAACTAGAATAGCATGTGTTCTCTCTGACCCCAGGGGACCCACCAGGTCGGCATTGGGTATATTTTCTGTTACTCTTGCTAAAGATGATTGGTAATTATGACAAGGAAATCATTGTCACTATGTGCATGTGTGTGTGTGTGTGTGTGTGTGTGTGTGCACCAGTCTTGATCAAAACACACACACTTCCAGGGCAGTGACCATGTTAATTATGTACATATTTACTCCTCAGGCCTAGCACAGAGCCGGGCATATGGCAGGTCTTTCTTCTAGCTTTGCTGAATAAAATAACAAGTTTGGAAATGCTTCAAAAACCAACTCACCCATCAAATTATTGAGAGTGTGGGGACAAAAAGACAGTCCTGGGGTGTGAATTGTTACAGTTATTTTAGAGAACACTTTGGAAGTAATTATCAAAATGTGTAAACCCCTTGACCACTGTAGTTACATGTCTAGGAACCTATTTGATCTATTCCACAGAAATACTGACACAGTAACCAACAAACGACAAGTGCTGGTGAGGATGTGGAGAAAAAGGAACCCTCGTGCACTGCTGGTGGGAATGCAGACTGGTGCAGCCACTGTGAAAAACAGTATTGGGTTCCCTCAAAAAATTAAAAATGGAACCCCCATTTGACCCAGTAATCCCACTTCTAGGAATATATCTCAAGAAACTAGAAACACCAATCAGAAAGGATATATGCACCCCTATGTTCATAGCAGTGCAATTTAGCATAGCTAAGATTTGGAAACAGCCTAAGTGCCCATCAAAAAACTGTGGTACATCTACACAATGGAATGCTACGCTGCAGTAAAAAAGCAGGGACTCTTACCATTTGCAACAGCATGGATGGGCCTGGAGAACATTATGCTAAACGAAATAAGCTAGTCGGAGAAAGATAAATATCACATGATCCCACTCATTTGTGGAATATAATGAACATAAACTGATGAACAAAAATAGAGCCAGAGTCATAGAAGCATCGAACAGACTGTCCAACCTAAGAGGGAAGGCAGGGGAGGGGGTGGTAAGAGATCAACCAAAGGACTTGTACGCATGCAAATGAGCATAACCAATTGACACAGACAGTAGGGGGGTGAGGCATGTGCTGGGGGATGGGAGCAGGTGGGGAGAGGTCAATGGGAGAAAAGGGAGACTTATGTAATACTTTAAACAATAAAGAATTTAAATTTAAAAAAATAAAAAGAAATACTGATACAGTGTTATACAAAGATTTTATAAGTGTATATGTGTGTAAACACACACATGCAAAGATATATATATATGTGCATATATATAGGCATAGACACAAAGATATATATATATTTATATGCAAAGATGTATACACAAAAATATATGGAATATATATGTGCATATGTATTCATTACAGTTCTGGATGTATTTGCAAAATCAAATGGGAGCAGCCTAAATGTCCAACAGGGAATAATTTTTTTTAATTATGGTACAACCACACAATGAAATAATATGTAGCCATTAAAATGTTAAAGTATATGTATTAGGTTGATTACATGAAACTGCCATTTCTTTCTTGTTTAGATCTATAGAAATAGCATTTTCATACAGTTCAATTCGATATATGTACAGACATGAAAAACGTCAAAACATATTAGAAGCTGAAAAATGCAAGTTGCAGAACAGCACATATAGTATGGCATATAATATAATAAACAAAATATAATAAACAAAATATAGAAAACAAGAAAGAGGCTCACTAACAAGCTAACAGGGTTATTGGCGGGGGGAGCCTTGAACAATGAGAATTTCTTTTGCAATTTGTTTTTAAAATGTATTTACTAAAATAATTACAAAGTATTTATGTATTTTACAGACAGTTTTTCTGATCTACAAATTTTCCAAACTCCCGGAATCACCATATTTCTCCACTGGCATAGAGGAAGAGGATGATGAAGAATTAGCCTTCATTGTTCGTGCCAAGAAACCCAGATTATTATGAGAAGTAGGTAAAAAGCCGCACTTTTTCTTGGATTATCTCGAGACAATTGCCTGAACATTTCCTGCTTACTTTTCCTGTTTGAACCTGGCTTTTGAGATTAACATGAGTTGATCTGTTTTTCTGTGATTCAGAAACGCACAGAACTTGGCAGGCAAAGAAATACAAAGAGAGAAAGAAAAGGAAAGGGGAATAGGGCAGGGAGTGAAGGAAGATGGGCAGAACTTGAGAAGGCTTTATAAAGTAATAGAATACATCCCTTACCTTCTGGGAACAAAGGAGCAAAGCTGATGGGAGGCAACAGACATTCTCCTTCCCAAACCATGAAAGCAAAAACACTCTACACCCCTCACTCCAAGGAGTGGCTCAGACCTCTTACTGGAATCTCTGTGCAATAAAAGAAATTTTTTCTGTTTCCTTAGATGATGGTGTTTCCTTAGTTACCAAGTGCTATCAAGTTTGAGTTATCCAAATTGTCAGTTTCTCTTGATTCTTATTTCTCTAAATCAACTTTATGGAGGTAGAGTTTACATGTGGTAAAATGCACCCATTTTCATTGCACGTAGCCATGTGATTCACTCATAGAACCACCACCAGAATCAGTTTTGGGTGATGTTCCTCTGTCTTATCTTCCCTATTCAGGCCCTCATCAGATTGGATGAAGTCTACCCACAGTGGGGAGGGCCATCTGCTTTACAGAACCACCGATCCAAATGTTAATCTCACCTGGAAATAATACCTTCACAGACACACGCAACATAGTGTGTGCTCTGGCACCTCATGTCCCAGTCAAGTTGACACATAAAATTAACCATCAAATGAAGAAAAGAGGATAGGAAGGGAGGGAGGAGGGGGAGAGGGTGGGAAGGAGGAAGGGAGGAAGAGAGAGAGGAAGGGAAGGAAGATATTTTGGACCACAGGTGGCTGTTACATTGCAAAAGATGGTCAGGGATAGTCTCTGAAAAATGATGACATTGAACTGAGACCTGAATACCTTGAAGTTGCCAGCCATGTGCAGGTCCAGGGACAGTGAGTTCCGGGTGGAGGGCAAAGCAAATGCAAGACTGCGAGGCAGACAAGGCCATGGTGCCTTTGAGGAACAGAAGGAAGCCAGTATGGTCCAAACATGATGACCAAGGGCTTTCTGCTACTCGACAATTTACTCTTCACCTGTGTTAGTTTTCTCCTGCTGTGCAACAGATTATCACAAACTTAGCAGCTTGACACAGACCCGCTTGTTATCTTAGAGTTTCTGTGGGTGTGGAGCCCACACAAGTTAGCTGGTTCCCTTGCTCAGGATCTCACAAGATTGCGATCCTGATGTCATCCAGGCTGCATTCTCATCTGGAGGTTCAATGAGAGAAGAACCCACGCCCAAGCTCACTTAGGGTGTTGGCAGAATTCAGTTTCTTGAAGCTGTACTATTTATGTTGGCTTCTTTCTTCGTATCAGTTTGCTTTGGGAGAGCACTTTGTAGCTGGAAAATGCTTTTCCATTCTGACGTTAACCACAAACACGCTCCTTCTATTCTCAGCTAAGGATTCTGCCACTCAAATAGTTGCCCAAACCAAAATCCTGAAATGAAAGTCACCCTTGATTCCTCAACTCAATGGCAAGTCCTATGGGCTCCACATCCAGAATAAATCCCAAATCCAATAACTACTTTCCAGTTCACAGTCACCTCCACTGTCCAAGGCACCGTCGTCTCTGACCCGGCCGACTGCGATGCTGTTCTCACTGCTCTCACTAGTCCTTCCCAAACCCATTCTCCGCTGAGCAGCCAGGGTGGTCTGTATACGATGAAAATAAGATCATGTCACTTCCTCCCTCAAAATCTTCCCAGGACTCTCATTGTTATTACAGCAAAATCCAAATTCCAATCCCTCCAGAATCTGGCCCTGCTTACTTTTCTGATTCTATATTCTGACCCTGTTTCCTGCTGCCTGTGGCTCATGGGCAAATTCCCTAATCTCCTTGAGCCTCAGTTTCTTTGTCTGTAAATTGGGGGGTTTTGAGTTGTGATTGATCTATGTGAAGCAGTCCTCCTTGCTTCTCCCTATGTCTCCCTCTAGTGATGAAAAAGTGTAGCCCAGTTCATTTTCTCCCCTCTCTGATTTATCCTTTACTCTCTTCAACAACCATTTTTGATACCTAATCATATGCTGCATCTTATTATTCCTCAATTACTTTGTATGCATGAGTCATGACCTCCCAAGGAGGCTGAGGACAGACAGCCATATTTTTATACTTCTTGGGGTTCCCCCCAAAGGATTTAGGTCAGTCCAGGGCACCCAGCAAGCGTACAGTAAACCAGTAAAACCTGCCAAATTAAATTTACGATCCGTCATCATCAGAGTAACTTGAAACTGCCTATACTCAATGAACTGTCATTTAACTGGAGTTTCTCGTAAAAGGGCCCCCTTTCTACTAATATCCATTTTCAAGTTAAAAAAAAAAAGTACTGACTGCAAAGCCCTTTGCTTTTAAAAAGAAACCTTTTCATGCACGTCACGTTTACATTTGAAACACAACTTCCTAAGCAAGGGGAGAGAGAGAGAGAGAGAGAGAGAGAGAGAGAGAGAGAGAGAGAGAGAGATTAGAAAAAGAAAGGAAAAATGAAGCATCCTCAATTCAGGTATTGTTCCCTATCTCTAAAGCCCAGACATACTAAGCCCAGCGTCACCCCTTTCCTTTTTCAAATGCCTATCCATTTTTGCATCCAAGAATTAAGATTTTTAAAGGTTAACTTTTAAAAGAAATGAATCCCAAATCTGCATATGAACTGTAAGGTTCTCATTTCAAGTGGATACAGGTTAGAATATGTTTGACCGTAAAAGCATAAAGGCTAGAATAAAGTGCCGTGAAGAATCTATTGGAAGAAATGGGATCAGATAGATGTGGTGCACTTCTCCTAAGTGCATACCACTTAACTGCATAATCAGCTGGTGCTCCCAAGAATTATGCAGTCTCTGTCTGGCCCCCATTAGATTGAATGTGTTGCTACTCCAGTTAATTGCATATCTGCAAATTGCATAATTCAGCTCTATGCACCCTGCACCGGGTTCCGAATGCCATCCGGTACAATGTAATCAAACTCGGGAAGTGAAGAGCTGGAATACTTATGAGATCCTGCCCATTTGTCACACTTGGTTTGGAGAGTCGGTGCGGGAAAGTAGGCAGCCCATTGGTCACAGGCCTGTGGGCTTTGGATTCCTGTCCACCCTCTCCCCTTCCACAACACAACCTCATGTCTCCAACCAAAAATTAATTTTAAATAGGTCCAAATGAAAACATACTAATTAAATTAGGTCATTACAAATATGATTAATACCATTGAACTAGAGTGTGCCCCCCAAAAACAGGATGTCATCATGGGAAAATTTTATTAAAAAATAAGAAATATCACTCCTAACAATGGTGCTCTCCTTCCCAGGACTGACATTATTAGTGCGGCAGAGCAGAAAACCAGGGACTAGGCTTCCTGCTGCCATGAACTAGCTGGGCAAGCCTCTTCACCTCTCTTGGCCTTAGTGTTCTCTTCTGTACAATGGGAAAAGTAGTTCTAACCTTGTCTACGGCACTGAGCTGCTGTGGAGGTGAAATGCAACCCTGCTTGGTTACCCTACAAGGTAAGGTTGAAATTGATGGCCAGATACACCAGATGAGGCTAATGGGCTCCGAGTCAAAGAACAGGGAGAATCTGGGGAGCTGGTAGAAACACTTCAGTAAGGGGCCAGGGCAGCAGAAAGTAGTAAAATAGAAATGAGAAGAAAGAAATGCTACTGACTTCATAGCAAACCCTGCAAGGACCAGGTGTTGTTCTTGGTTTCAGTTCAGTTCTTACTCTGCAAAGATTCAATGCTCTTTCACACACACACACACACACACACACACACACACACACACACACGTCGCGCAATGAGATCCTCGTTTGCAGCAATGGCAGCATAATAAGTAATAAGTTCAGTTGTAAAGAAAAAGTACCCCATCACCCAATGCTCCAAGCTATCCAAACATCAGAAGGAAGGATTTGACACGCAGGTGCCTGCCTGTTGGAATCCAGAGGAAATGCTCATATGCCAACTCGCACAGTTGGAGCGCAGCCCGAAGACTTCAAAGGTCTCACTTTGCTCTTTGCAGATTTCCTCCCACAGGTGTTTCACCCTCAATGTGTGTCTGTTAAGACAATGAGCGATGTATCTTAGATACCTGAGTCATCTGGAGGAGTCTTTGAGTCAATAGTTGCCAAACAGTAGAATAGCTGGCTGCTCACTTACTGAAGTGGTTCATCCAGCTCAGCCTTTTACTAGTTATATAATCCCTGGAAAGGTACTGAATCTCATTAAGTCTGGCTTCCCTTTCCACAAAATTGGGCCAATCGCAGTACCTACCTTTTAGGGCTTTGGGAAGGTTAAAGGAAATCACATATGCCAAGCAAGAGGCAGAATGCTCAGTGTGCTACACTTGACTAGCCCAGAGTTCATGTACAACCCAAGATAAGCTCATGTGAATCATGTGTCAACATTTTGACAGAATTCTGAAATGACACATACTTCAACAAAAATGTGGGGGGTGGGGGGGTTAGGCAATTTAATCTGCATGTTCATTTCACTCAGATGACTAATAAAGTACCTTTGCTTTGGAATAAGGACATAATGGCATAAAGTTAAATGTGAGCACAAATCATTCTAGAAATTTACCTAGGGAAAGAGGTACTTCCACTCTGACCAATATTATCAGGTGCAGCCACATGTCAGAGTGTGAAAGGACAATGACAGTGTGCCTGTGAGGAGCTTGTATTGAGAAGGAACTTAAATGTTGGTTGAATTGAATTAAAGGCAGAAATCCAATTGATTAGTCGTTCCAATTTGGGAGTCTACTATTTTTCAAGAGATGGATCAAAAGCTGAACAAACATTTTAAGTCTAATATTCAAATGCTTCCAAAATCTGTCTCTTTCAATTATCACTATACCCCGAGCAGCTAACGCAGTGCCTTGTAGATATGTGCTCAATAAATAATGGTTGAATATGTTAATTAATTCATTAATTAATGATCCCAACCTTTGTTACTAGCCTTTATCTTCCACTATTTTCCAGCATGAGCCCTTTACTCTCCCCAGGCCAATCTGTGGTTTCCTACACGCTATCTTATTTATTTCTACCTCCAAAACTTTGTTCACAAGCCTTCCCCATATTCCATGTTCACTCCTTTTTCTCTTATGCAAATTTGTTCCACTTTTTGAGGTGTGATGTTTTGAACTGTGTCAAGTTGGCTAAGCTGGAACTACATTTTCCAGGGTCGCATCGGGTTATAGTTGACCACGAGAGTTCTGGGAGTTTGAAGTCCCGATTAGATGAGAGAAAAAAAACAAAACACAGAGGCTCTGGCAGATTCAAACTTGTTCTCACTCACCCCTGCTCTGCAACTGGCCCTTCTTCCCCATTGCTGGTCCTGATGACCAACTCCCCAGCCCACCACCAGATGCAGAGTCAACAATCTTCCATGGGCTGCTCCATCAGTTCCCATGGGAACAGGAGCTAGATACACCTGGCTTTCCAGATTTCCCTTGCAAATTTGTATTCATCTACCAGTGCCAGTATTTCAGGAGGGCTAGTTAGCGATTATATTTTTGATCCTTCAGCTCTCCTTGCTAGATCTTACTTTCCCAGGTCCTCTCACAATTATGTAACGTCTAATTGCTGTAACAAATTCCCTGACACCCATAATGGTCTGCTTCTCTGATGAAACAAGGCTCATTTCATATAACAGCTGTTTCTTAGTGACTTCTTAACCACTGCTGAGCAACTTCTGTGCATTTCTCTGGTACGATGTGTTTGCATATTTCCTTGTATTGTTGCATTTATGCTCACATATGCCTTCACAGTGCTTAGAACATGGTTGGTATTCAGTAGGAGTTTAATGAGTAAATGAAAGTTTACATGGCATGTGTCACCAGTCTCCCCTCTCACACTTATAGCAGACATTATTCATTGATGTCATATGCTTTCCCATCATGCTTGAGCTTGGCTTTATAATCCTTCTCGACATAGTGCTATAGATAGACAATGGGAGCTGGCATGGAAGAAGAAACCTTCTGCCATACTGAAATCCTCTGAGTGTAATGACTTACACCTCTTAGGCAAATTAAATAAGCCGAAAAGATTCCAGTGCATGCACATACTGAAGCTCAGTGATGTTAATTCCTTTCCTGCCCGACTGCACCTATCGTTCACACAGTAGGTACCCAATAAATATTTGTTGAATGAGACAATGTCAGTGTAACCTTCACAAAATGACCTGTGTGATCTCTGCAATCTAAAGTGACTCACAGCCCTAACTGGTTTGGCTCAGTGGATAGAGCATCGGCCTGTAGACTGAAGGGTCCCAGGTTCGATTCCAGTCAAGGGAATGTACCTTGGTTGCAGGCACATCCCCAGTGGGAGTAGTGCAGGAGGCGGCTGATGGATGTTTCTCTCTCATCAATGTCTCTACTTCTTTGTCCCTCTCTCTTCCTCTCTGTAAAAAATCAATAAAATATATTTTTTTTAAAATAGACTCACAAAGTTCTCACCACTTAAATAACGAATAAACAAAAAGGCAACTGGAGTGAACTTCCTGCATTTTACGAAGGCCACTCAGGCCATTTATGGTCCTTTCAGAGATAAAGAAGACAAGGTACAAACAAGCCCAGGTCCCAATCAACAGCAAAATGTAACATGTGGCGAACTACTTTGAAAGAAGACAAACCTTTCTAGCTTCTGTCCCTCTGGTGTTTCTAGCCCACCTGCTGACAGTCATACAGGAGGAAGCCTCTAGAGGAGGAGAAAAGTTTGGAAGGGAAGTTTTGGTTCAAAGGAGTCAGATATAATAATTATAAGATAGGAAATATGGGCTCAAGAGAGGAATATTTTTATTCATTTCTGAAAAGGAAATAGAAATAAAGACATGATTGGCTTGACACTTGGAAGTGTTATATTTGATTTGTTTTCTTTCCCTGAATTTTGCCTTGCCAGCCACATCTCTAAGAAATCTGGCAGGCACTTCCTAGTCCTGTGTTCTTTCTTCTCTTTTTATTCCTGTGACTAGGATGTGATGCCCCTGATGATTCTGGCAATCAATCATTGAAAGCATGACTGTGAAAGAACAAAAAATCGTGCATTTCTAATGGGTAAAAAGGTAAATGAACTAAGCTTACTCTATTGGGCAGATAATGCCCAAAGAAAACCTTTTCCCCTAATCCTTGCAACCTTAGTGCTAAACAGAAAATAAAAGTCAATATTGTCCTTTCATATTCTCTTTCTCACTTGAAAATTGTGTGTCTGGTTTCTGGTGGTTTCTTACTAGGAGAGCAATTTCAAGAACACCTCAACTTAACTGACATGTGTTCACACATTCAAGTCTAAGGCATATATAGCCTAACACGTGCTGTGCTGCATCCGTTTTCTACTTCTCTGTCAGTCAAAATGGCACTCTGGTTGGGTAACTTTTAAATGTGAGATCATCTCATTTCCCTCCACATTTTGGGAAGTCCTATCATAAGATAGATCCACTGTCAACAATGTTTCTCCACTAGGCTAATAATAATTTTCAATTTGTGTTTGCAACCCCAGGAACTAAAACAAGGCCTAGAATAGAGTAGATGATGAGTAAATATTTGTTGAATAAATGAGTTTTTACTCTATTGGTGTGGTAGGCAAAATAAATTCCCCCACCCCTGCTTAAGATGTCTACATCGTAATTCCCAGAACCTTTGAATATATTACTTTACATAGCAAAGGGACTTTCCAATGTGATTAAATTAAGAATCTTGGGATAGGGAGATTTATGTGGATCCTCTGGGTAGGCCTAAGGTAATCACAGGGTCCTCACAAGTGAAAGAGGGAGGTGGGAGGATGGAGAGTCGGAGTCAGAGAAGAAGATGGACAACAAGGTTGGAGTGATGCAGGGCCATGAGCTAAGAAATATGAGGAAACTCTACAAGCTGGAAAAGGCAAGGAGATAGGTTCTCCCATAGAGCCTCTAAAAAAGCACAGTCTTTCAGACCCTTTTATTTTAGCCTATTAAACCCATTTCTGACCTCCAGAACTGTAAGATAATAAACGTGTATCATTTTAAGCCAGAAGTTTGTGGTAATTTGTCACATAGCAATAGAAGACTAATACATTAACATTAATAAGCCACATAATGAGTCTTTTTTATTGAGATATAACTGACATAACAATGTATCATTTAATGGATAATAATTATAATGATAGGCAGCATTTATTGAGCACTTAGGGAGAAACACAGTACAAAATGCTTTATGGACGAATCTCATTAATTCTCAGAACCATATTGTAAGATAGGTATTATTATTACTCTCAACTTATAGCTAAGGAAACTGAGGCCTAGAAACGTTGTGTTACTTGATCAAGACCACAGAGTTAGCAAGTGGCAGAACAAGTATTTGAACTCGGGCAATCTGAGTCCGTGTCCTACTATCTTCCATGCTAGTGCTAAGAAGTATGGAAAATAATAGAAAACTATAAGACACAGTCCTGGCCTTCAAGGAACTCACAAATAGCACGAGAAAGATCACTCCAACATAAATGCTATATTAGAGACAATATATCACAGATGTGAAATGATCTATGACCTACATTTAATGAAGGATAGAGGGCCAGAAAGCTGGAATATTTGGGATTGGCTAAAGCTGGACCTTGGAGGGTCCTTGACCATGAACAGGCAGTGGGTGTAGAGGAGCTGACGTCCAGGCCAGAGTAGTGGAATGAGAGAAGGAACCATGGTGCCAGTGAGCATGAAAATGGGGAAAGAAAATTAAAAGCTTGGGGGTTGGGGGAAGGGGACATCTGAGAAAGAAAAATGAGAAGATAAAATACTTAATTGTTTTTATGGGAATGGTAACATTTATTGAGCACCTATTCCACCATAAAGGGAACATTCACATTTGTTATTTCATTTAATTTCCACAAACCCCCTGCTAAATGAATATTATTAGCCTCATTTTTACAAAAGAGGAAATTAAACATCCAGAGAGATTAAGCAAGTGCCAAAAGGCACGTACCCGGCTAATTGTGATTCCGAAATTCATGCTCTGTCCTCGGGTTCTTCTTTCCCCCAATAATCTCAGCCCTTCTCTGAGAAGGAGCAAATGTCCATTAAGTAAGAATGACAGGCAGAGCTGTCTAAAACAAAACAAAACAAAAAAACAGAAAGAGCTGCTTCGGAAGGTGGCAAGTTAAAGGCAATCAGGCCAAGGCTAGTTCCAGCCAGCCAGCTGCTCACGACCATTTATTGCCAAGCCCTGTGCTAAGCCTGGCAATAGGGAGATCACAGCAAAACAACACACATCTGCCCTGCCTGCCCTTATGGCGCCAACTGGTAAGTGAGGGAGATGGATGAGTGAAAAATCTTTTCCACACGAACCTCAGGTTAGTGTTTACCTTCAGGGATGGAAGGTGGAGAAAGGTTTGGGGCAGGCGGAGCATTAGCTATGTCATACCTTCTACTTCCCAAGAGAGGAGAGAGAAATCCGAAACAAATATGGAAAATCACTAACATATTCCATCTCAGGGCGGAGTATCCAGATGCCTCTGACACTACTTTCCTCCATTTTAGTTTGTTTGTAACGTATGACAGGAAGGCCAAAACCAATGAACTTAAGTCGTAGTCGTATTGTTTTCAAAAGAGATCATCACAATAATCATCATCCGTGCCACGCTCAGGGAAGCGCTGGGTACGACAGAAGGACAGAGAGCGACACCTAACCCAGTTTAAGAAGAAACTGGAAAAGGCGAGGAAGTGGATTCTCCCCCAGAGCCTCCAGTCCACACTCCCTGCAGATGCTTTCACTTTAGTGAGACCTGATGGGACTTCTGCCTTTCAGCCGTGTCCTCAGCAAGCTGTAAAAGGTACTGAGGAGAGGTGACCAGAGTGATTCAGAGCAGGAGCAGCAGTTAGCAAACGTCTCCGAATAAGGAGGATCAGCGCATATTCCTATCATCTCAGAAGTCCTGACTGTGACGGGAAAGTGGAGGTGATCAGTACTGGCTGGGAATCAAGATAAGCCTTTTAGGCCAGGAAAAGGGGTTTGGATTTATCTTAAATGAAGTAGGGAGCTTCCGGAGAGTTTTAAGCAGGATGGAGATGATCTGATTTGCTTTTCAGAAAGATCATTCTGGTGGAGGCAGGAAAGGTGAAATGAGAGGAAAGTGGGACTGGGCCAGGTAGACAGGCAGGAGTTTAGTCGCAGAATAGGAGAACTTCAGGGGCCTGAAATAACAGGGGCCAGTGAGGATGGAGTAATGATTTCAGTGTTTATGAGGTAGAATGTAAAAGCTTGGTGATCCATTGATTGTAGGGCGAAGATAGCATTAAAGATGACTTCTGAGTTTCTTTCTTAGTGGATGTATTGTTATTTCTTGCCATGAGGAACAAAGGAGAAATAAGTTTGTTTGGTTTTTTTAAAATATATTTTTATTGGTTACAGAGAGGAAGGAAGAGGGAGAGAGATAGAAACATCAATGATGAGAGAATCATCGATCCGCTGCATACTGGGATGGAGCCTGCAACCTGGGCATGTGCCCTGACCGGGAATCAAAATGTGAACTCCTGGTTCACAGGTCAATGCTTAACTACTGAGCCACACCAGTCGGGAAAGAAATAAGTTTTAAAATAAGGGTGGATTTTCTAAAAATGGTGCTGGAACAAGTGGACAGCTACATGCAAATGAATCTTGACACAAACCTTACCTCCTTCATAAAAATTAACTCAAAATGGATCACAGCGCTCAATGTGAAATAGAAAACTATAAACTCCTAAAAGATAACGTAGGAGAAAATCTAGATGACCTTGGATTTGGCAACGATCTGTTAGATACAACACCAAAAGCACAATCCATGAAAGAAATAATTGATAAGGTGGACTTCATTAAAATGAAAAAATCCTGCTCTGTGAAAGACACTTTCAAGATGAGAAGATAAGCCACAGACTGGGAGAAAATGTTTGCATGAGACACATTTGATAAAGGACCATTATCCAAAATACACAAAGAGCCCTTAAAACTCAACAATAAGAAAATAACCCAATTTAAAAATGGGCCAAAGATCTTGACACCTCACCAAAGAAGATATACAGATGGCAAATAACCACATGAAAAGATGTTCTACATCATGTCATCAGGCTAATTCACATTCCTGTTAGCCCCTTCTAGTGTTCCCATTCTAGTGGGAATATCTTTAGAGCACTGTTATGTCTCAGGCACCCAAAGGATGGTCGGGGTAATTCGGCGGTGGGCAAAAGTAGGTTTACAGTTGCATTGTGACATTCTTTTGAGTGAATAAAACTATTCTAATAATCATAACCTGCATGTCTTTTTCCATACGACCAACTGTGAACCTGCGTTTGTCCACCCCTGTATAAATTTAGCTCACGATTGAAAATTCCAAACACTGCACACTTTCTAAAGTGTTCTGGTAAAACAATGTTTTTCTTTGGCATAAGCCATCCAGATAGCTCTAACCTTAATCATTTTTCAAGTTTTAATCTCCACATGCTTGGCATATTCTGATAACACTGACAGGTTAAAAGCAACATTCTGTTGTGTGCACAGTGATTGCTGCAATTAGCCTTAATTTAGACTGAAAGTAGACTGATCAGCTGCCTCACAGCAACATTTCTAAATTTATTAGATAAATACCTCCAGAGAACTTTAGATTAAAAAGCAACAAAAACGCCTGGGGGTGGGGGTGGATAGAGGGGGTCAATGAGGGGAAAAGTGGGGGTCATGTGTAATACTTTCAACAATAAATATACATTTAAAAATAAATAAAAAGCAACAAAAACAAAATCTGCAGCATAGCAGCCTCCCCTTACATTAGGAGAGTCTGAAAGCAGTGAAGATGCTGGTAAGATTTCCTTCAGGAAAGAGACAATTTTGGCCTTTATTACAGAGTAGCTATAGTTAACGAAAATGATACTGGAGATAAGAGAATGTAGGTGAACAATGTCCAGAGAATACATCTCTCCTTCCCTCTGTAAAAGAACTTTTGAGTCTACTGGTATTTTACTCAAATTATAACCACACTATAACCCAAATTCCAGAAGCCTAATGTCATCATTCCATTCCTTTAAAATATGCCCAATAAATGGTGACAATTATGTATGTCATCTTAATTTTTCAATGTTGCCTGGTTGATATTATCATCCCTATTTATATAAAGACAGAGGGGCTCAGAATGGTCATGTGCTCAGTCACAAGCCCGGCTGGCGTGGTTCAGTGGTTGAGTGTCGACCTATGAACCAGGAGTCATGGTTCGATTCCAGGTCAGGGCACATGCTTAGGTTACGGGCTCCATCCCCATTGTGGGATGTGCAGAAGGCAGCTGATCAATGATTCTCTCTCATCTTTGATGTTTCTATCTCTCTCTCCCTCTCCCTTGCTCTCTGAAATCAATTTAAAAAAATAAAAAATAAAAACAGGTAACAGAGTAGGATACAAACTCAGGCCTGATTCCACAGACTATGCCCTTTCCATCGGAATGTGCTGCTTGATGTCAAAGCTTTGATATCCTGTGTTGGATCTGCTTTTTTCTTTTAAATGTCAGGATCAGATGAGAAATCAGAGTAAGTGTATCATGAGGAGGGAGGAGGGAAGAAGAGAACATGATCTCCTTGAGGTCTTTGTTCTAACTTACCCATACTATTATTTATTGTTTCAAATTCTTGCATGCAAATAATGTGTGTCTATTGTGGGGAAAATTACAAAATGCACATAAGCCAAAAGAAAAACTAACTGAATAAAAATCACTTGTACTCTTCTCATAAGCAGCCTGAGTGACCTCTGAAAACGGTTCGCTATTCACTTGACCCAGCAAAGCCCACAAAATCATGCAGATCAAGAGGCTCAAATCTTTGTGTTCCCTTTAAGGACACTCGTAAAATGGCCCAGGCCTTCAAGGGTATGCATATCTGAAAAGGAACCAAGTATCTGAAGGGTGTCTGTCACTTTACGGAAGCAATGTGTGCCATTCCAGCGTTCCAAGAGGGTGTTGGTAGGTGTGCCCAGGCCAAACAGTGGGGCAGGACACCGGGTCAGTGGCCAGAAAGAGTGCTAAATTTTTGCTGCACAGGATTAAAAATGGCAAGAATGCTGAATTTCAAGGTTTAGATGTAGATTATCTGGTCCTCAAGCACATCCAGGTGAACAAGGCTCCCAAGATGCAGCACAGAGCTTACAGAGCTCATGCGCGTGTTACCCCCTATATGCGATGGCCCTTACTCAGAAAGAGCAGATGGTTCCTAAACCAGAAGAGGAAGATGCACAGAAGAAAAGGATATCCCAGAAGAAACAAGAACTTATGGCCTGGGAATAAATTCAACATAAAAAAAAAGTTAATAAAAAAAAAAAAAATCACCCACAATCCCACCACCTGCAGATGTCTCGAGCTTCATTTGACTTCAGCAAGCCTAAGCAGTGTGACAGCACAGTGCAACCTAACATCTCTGCCGCTGTCTTACAAACACAATCAGACTTTTGGTCCAGAAAGTGCTGCAAATGACAGATGAGATGGTGGCAGCAAAGAGATATTTGGGTTTTTGACAATAATTATGCTCTATGATAGTCTCATTTTATTATTCATAAAACATTTTAGCATTTGCATAATATAAAATTGAATTTTAAAAAATAAGTTTTTATTTTTTAACCACCAAACTACCTGTTAAGCAGACTCAGTATAGACAGATAATTCCATCTTTACTGAAAACACTAAACAACATATTAAGAAAAGTCTCTTATTATACAACCACTAGATGCCCGATGCACAAAATTGGTGCAAGAGTAGGCCTTTGCAGCCTCGGCAGCTGCCTGGATCCCTCCTTTGCAGCCATAGTGGCTGCAGCCCTGGCTTCATATAGAACAGCGATTCTCAATCTGTGGGTCGTTTTGTGATTAATCACTATGCTTTAATTATGTTCAATTTGTAACAATGAAAATACATCTTGCATGTCAGATATTTACATTACGATTCATAACAGTAGCAAAATTACAGTTATGAAGTAGCAATGAAAATAATTTTATGGTTGGGGGTCACAACAACATGGGGAACTGTATTAAAGGGTTGCAGCATTAGGAAGGTTGAGAACCACTGGTCTAGAAGGAAGTCTGGTCTAATTAGCATATTATGCTTTTATTATTATAGAAGATTAGTAGTATATTGTGTAGAATTCAATGGTTGTAACCATCATATTGCAGGCAAAATAGCAGTTAGACCTGGGGTTAAATCTTAGCTTTACCACTTATTTCATGACCTTGGGTAAGTCATTCAATCATTATGGGACTAAATTTATTTATCTGTAAAGTGGGGATAATGATATGACTCTTCAGGGAGACTATAGAAATGTTGTGAGGATTAAATAATTTAAGAATATGAGTTTTGCCTGACTGGTTTGGCCCAGTGGATAAAACGTTGGCCTGCAGACTGAGGGGTCCTGGGTTCGATTCCGGTCAAGGGCATGTACCTTGGTTGTGGGCACATCCCCAGTGGGGGTGTTCAGGAGACGGCTGATGGATGTTTCTCTCTCATTGATGTTTCTAACTCTCTATCCCTCTCCCTTCCTCTCTGTAAAAAATCAATAAAATAAATTTTAAAAAATATGAGTTTAGTGAAACACCTTGCACATGGGGGGCAGTAAAAGAAATTCTTAATAAGCTAAAATCTTGAAGATTTAAAACTTCCCCTTAATATTTCTTACATATTTTCTTGAAAATATTTTCTAGGAAAGTAACATTCCTCCTCCATCAGACAATGACTAGCTTTGAAGGCATTGATACCTTAAGAATTAAAATACTGGGCTCTACTTAAGAAGATACAGGAATGAGTAACTCTTGCCATGCTGATTAACCCTAACAAGTGCATTATTCTAGGACTCAATTGGGTACTCAGTGCTGTTCAGAATTTTTATTCATTCCTACTTAGCAGCTTTTCTCATTTTCCAAATTGACCCAACTCCCTCGCCACAAGGAAGAAAAAAGGCCATTATGCGATCTTCCTACTTACTCCTTAAAACTCTTCTCTTTTCTCTTAAAGCTTTCTGGAGGGCAATTAAGTGCTTTGGTCAGCTATTGTGCCAGACGAACAGATCTCTTATCATTCCCAATCCTCAGCACCAGCACCCTTTTGCCAAGTGTCCTTCTCTAGCTCCTGGGAGCAGCAGTCAGCAGGATAGAGCTGTGTCCTGACTGCAGAGCAAGAGGTAGTTGCAGGTCACTGAACAAGGTACTTGAGAGCTGACTGAGGTTTTGTTTGAACGTGGGTTTAGGCTACTTGACTTCATTCTTTCTCTGTTACCTTTGTTAACTGAGACTGTACGTATGTATCAAAACCTTTAATATGTGATCACTTTTGACTAAGAATGGACAATTCTAGAGAAAAAAATCAGACATGCATATTGTTTATTTATTGGAATTACTTAAATAGCAATAAGGAATTACATAAATAAATTATGATACCGACATGGAGTATTCTGCAGGCATTAAAAATGATTTTGTAAAAAATCTTTATTGAAATAGAAAAATCTTTACAATGTGAAGACAGGCTACGAAACAGTATGTATAATGTGTAATTTCTGTGAAAAATGAACATACATGCATGAAAAAGGTACTAAGACACACATAAAAATATTGTTACCGTTGAGCTGTGAAATGAATTTTCTTTTCCTTTGTACTTTTTGGTGTTTTCCCAAAATTTCTGCAGTAAGCTTGAACTTTGTACATAGAAAAAATGCAAAATGGATGCTGATTTAATGAGAGAAAGGAAGAGGGAAGGTGCCAGAACCCTGGGGAGTATTTACATTGAAGGTGTTTGAGGAAGAGAACATCTTAGACTTGTGCTTTTTAAGAACTAATTTTCCTTCTTACTAGTTTCTTGCTATTAGATCTATGTTAGCTTCCTAACTGCCTATCTGTCTTATAATACTTAGCCTTAAGCATCTAGGTTTAAATAAGAAAAAAAGACACAGAATTTTTGTGTACAAAACAAAAACATACCCCAAACAAACATTTTGTAAAGTCCCAGTGGCCCGAGAAATAAAAGCTGGCATGCACAGAGCAGACTCTGAAGTCTGAAAGTGGTCCTTCCGTTTAATACAGTGTAGTAGGAACTCTTCCTGGGTAAAGAGGGACTTCTGGAAATTGTATTAGCATTTGTAAATGAGTCTATAGAAATACTGTTTCTGTAGAATTGAAATAATCCATTCTGTCCCACCCTAGAGGGTTTAGGAGTAAAGACTGAGCTAATCCATCTCATACTTGGCCACTGTTTTAAAAGCAGAGTTATTATATAAAACATCTCATACAGAGGCCTTCACATATAATTTATACTCTCACACACTAATAGCCAAAAACAATAGTGTTCCATGAAAGTAAAAACAAACAAACTGTATTCACATGCATTAAATTCATTCACATAATAAAAAAATTGAAAAAAAAAACACGTTAAAGAATTATATATAGCTCTAGCCAGTTTGCTTAATGGTTGGAATGTCAGCCTGAGGATTGAAGGGTCGCGGGTTTGATTCTGGTCAAGGGCGTGTACCTTGGTTGCAGGCTGAAGTGCTCTTGTCATGTAAATTTAGGATATTACAGTGAAAATAAAGTTTAAACTTTTAAGAGTGTATTGTGAAAAAACTGTATTTCTAGATTGTATCAATGACCCAGAGTACTATGGCTTACTTGACTAAATATTTTGAGAAACCTGCTTTAAAACAGACTTCTCACCTGGCCATGTTAATAACTGTAACAATTATACAAGAATCGATATTACTTTTCAAGACTTGACTGCAAGTATTTCTTATATAATTGAACTTACATGGCTATGAAAACTTAATGGACTTTTCAAATCTGGGCTTAGGTGATCCTGAAGGAACTTCAAAGCACTGTTTGCAACCAAAAGAATCTAGGAAATACTAGCAAACAGGCTCTACCAGCTAGTTTAACTGTAGCCAAAATATTATCACTATGAAGAAGCGAATCCCAATGAAATATAAGCTCCTTAAGGGCAGAGATGCTTGTGTTTTGCTCCTTGCTGCATCGTAGCATCTAGGCCAATGCCTCCCAAATGGTAGACACACAGTATTTTCATCAATTAATGAATAAGAGACCATTCCTGATATATATTAGGAGTCAACCCAAATTTGCTTTATATATCAATACTGAATATCCTACCAACTGGAGAGTCTGTTACTGATGACTAACATGTTATGAAGCTAACTGGACTATACAATACACTTTTGAGTAAAATGGGTGATAAAAAATGTTGGTTTCACTTTTGAGAAGTCCAGCTTCAATAATTCTGAAATTGCTCTGTTACTAAAGAAAGCACATAACAGGATTATGGGGACATACATTCCATGTATTTCCAGCTTCTTAAACATAGTAAGAAAAACCAGTGCTAACATGCAGGTGCTGCTTCCTTCTGACTCTGTGCATCACTTCAGGCTTGTCCAGCAGCTGCCTGGCAGTGCTAACAGATGGGAAACATTAATCTTCTGTTCAGTGTTCCCACCTTGTCCATCCAACTTCAAATGTAACTGCACTGAGCTAGATGAGTCAGCATCTGGTCTTTCAAAAGCTAGTGCAGCACTCCCACAGCAAAAAGGAGAAAGTTCACACTTCAGAGGCCTGAACCAATGCCAGAAGTTCCCATGTTGCCTCAAGGTTTCAGACTCCCTGATGATCTTCAGCTCCTTGGATACCAAGGCAAAGACAGATCTGAAAAGCTACAGAAAACCAGGCGGGTTGTCATACACTAGACTGCACCCCAGGCAATATAAATGGTATTTGTTCACACCACGGATTAACTACTTTGAAGGATCAAAATGCAGAAGACAGCTACTTTCAACATTTAAGGTTTCTTAATAAAGCACTAAAAAATGTGAGTAAGTCATACTTTTATTTTTCAGAAGCAAAAATGACAAGTGGCAACTTGTCTTTGGAAAAGACATTACAGGATATCGGGTAATAAGCTATCTATCTCATAGAGACAGTAGCCTAGGAAAGACTATTATTATACATACAGCTCTCAAAGAAAGTCCTATTAAATAAATCTCAGGATAAAATGCTTTCAACTAAAACAACAAAATAAAAGCATCATCAACAACAAAAAGTTACAAAGAATCTGTAAAGTGTTATGTGAAGAAGGAAAAAGAAAATCTGGAAATCCACATCCTGGAAGTTCACTATTAAAATTAATCAGGCCCAAAACCTAAAACAGAAAAAATAAATACATTAAAGCACACGATTTTTTAAGAATCTAATGAGGTTACTGTAGATGCACATTGCAATGCTTCATTTACCTAAGACATTTTTTCTTACTTTTGGAGCCCTTTTGTATACATTATAGAGAGATTATATGAATGACAATGCAGAGATCTGCCTTCTCAACAGGCCTTAAGAGTTTTAAATTTTAAGTTTGAGTCTGGAATCTCAATTAAATGTCTCTATAATAGGCTACAGAGAATGGAATGCTTTTTTAAATTACATTTGCTTAGGCCCTGGCCCTGTAGCTCAATTGGTATATAGGTCCCAATATACCAAGGTTGCAGGTTCAATCCCTGGTCAGAGCACATGCAAGAATCAACCAATGAATGCATAAATAAGTGGAACAGCAAATCCACCTCCACCTCTCTCTCTTTCTAAAAATCAATTAAGAAATTTAAATTACATTTACTTAATTTTTACACATTATGGTTTAAGAACAATCTACATACTTTTATTTTTCTAATATATTTTTATTGATTTCAGAGAGGAAGAGAGAGGGAGAGATAGAAACATCAATGATGACAAAAAAAATCATTGATTGGCTACTTCCTGCATGCCCACTACTGGGGATTGAGCCAGCAACCTGGGCATGTGCCCTGATTTGGAATTGAATCGTGACCTCTTGGTTCATAGGTTGACACTCAACCACTGAGCCACCTTGGCGGGGCCAATCTCATACTTTTAAATGGGATACAATTTACAGTATGAAAATGGGTTATGTGAAACTATTCAACCCTTCTCATAAAGAATAATAATTTTCAAAATGAATAAGCTTAATACAAAACTATATAGTTGCTGGGATTGGGTTGGAGTGGGAAGGGACATGGAGAACAACCAGTGGAACTCAGAGTTCTAGATGTGAGATTCAGTTTCACACCCACTACACTGATTGTCTTAGTCTCAATTTGTTCCTTGGTCAGAAGAGGCAGATGGATCTCTAAGCTTCATTTCAATTATTTATTTTATTTCAATTTATTTTTTCATTTCAATTTTAAACCAAAAAGTTCTTAAAGTTTATTTTTAAAAAACATTTCAAAAACTTTTTTGACAATCAGTTGAATAAATTCCTCAGATCTAAACAGGGTCAATCACTGTTCAAACTTATGACAATATCTATAAAGCATATTCCATAATTTTACTAAGAAAAAAAACCCTACTTTAAAGGCAAAATTATACTTCATATCCTATTTATACACTTCAACATAGAAAATAAGTGCAGATTCCCTTCCTGGCTTATAGAAGCACTCTCTGAGATAGAGTCAACTGAAAACCTTAGGGCTATGACCATGGCCAAAACATCTAGCCTGTCTCTCTCTGCCCTGTCTCTGAAAGCTGCAGACAGTTCCAAATGAACAGTCACCTACGACGTACCCACACTCCCCACACTGCATAGGACTTCTCCATTACAGAGAATGATTATACCAGGAAACTATTTTCCTGAGAAAAATCTAGCATTACTGGAAGATTACTTATTAGACTAGACTAATGTACAGTCACGGAAATAAAAACCTTATAGTAGCTGAGAGAACCAGTGTTAAATCAGGAAAACTAATGGTACCTCTGACTTCTCTAAGTGTATTACCTATTTAAAGCTGATACCAATGAACAATCTTCATGGGCAGAGCTAAACTTTAGGTTAGAGTAAATACTTATAGTAGTTCAGGGTTGAGGTCTATCAACTTTTCAGGTTTAGGGAAGAAGAAAAGAAAAAGGTTTAAAGATCATATGGGCCCTGGCCAGGTAGCTCAGTTGGTTAGAACATCGTCCTGATATGCCAATGTTGCAGGGCAATCCCCAGTCAGGTCACATAAAAGAAGCAACCAACCACCGGTGTGGCTCAGTGGTTGTGTGTCAACCTATGAACCAGGAAGTCGTGATTCAATCCCCAGTGGGGGGCATGCAGGAGGCAGTGATGGATGATTCTTTCTCATCATTGATGTTTCTATCTCTCCCTCTCCCTTACTCTCTGAAATTAATTTTTTTAAAATGTATTTTTTTTTTTAAAGAAGCAACCAATGAATGTATAAATAAGTGGAACAACAAATAGATGTTTCTCTCTCAAATCAATCAACCAATCAGTCAATCAATTGATTTTTAAAAAGATCATATTGAGTCTAGGAGAGAAAGACAGCAGAAAAAATAATCTTCATTGAACTATCTACAACACATGCTTTCATCATAACCATATAATACTATGGAATATCTTTTTGTTTTGATGATATTCTTTTTCTTGTGAACTTTGTCCTTTAACCATATTCATTGTAAAGAATGAGAGTCTGAATTGAGAACTAACTGCAAGAGCAGTGAGCATACATGAAAATGCTTTACAAAGGATTAGAGAGATTTCAGGCACAAGCAGACCTGTGTTTCCTGAGAAGCAAAAGGAGAGATTTGAACACTAAATGGTCTCTTCAATTTCCTCTGGCTCTCAAATTCTCATAATTCATACAGATAATATACTATAATTAAGATTACATATATATATATATCACTTACTGTTTCTTTTTAAAAACATTTATGGATACAGCTGTGTTTTTCTAAATGTCTCATTAGTAATACTCAGTCTTGTAAGTCTGGTTCCATAATAATCTATAATGTAACTGCTTCCATCCGAAGGTCCAACAATCTAGAAAAAATATTTCAAAATTACTCATTTTACCAAAGATATTTTCACAACACTTTGAGTTTATTTTTATAGTTGCTAATGAAATTATTTCAGTAGTACCAATAATGTAACTCAAACTAACTCAAGCAAAAATAAGTAATTTAGTGCCTCGTAGCTACAAAAGATACGAGGGAAGTTCACAGGGTCAAATGAGCTGCAGGAACCAAGGCCTCGAGGACTGAAATTCCATGCCCACGAGGACTCTGGTTTGGACTCCCTGCCTCTTTGCGTAGCTCTGCTTGCCTTCATTCTCCCAACAGCTCCAGATTCACTTTTTCACAGCTCAGCAGATCCCAACAGAAAGAAAGTAAGATCTTCCTCCTCGGTGTTTATATACCAATTCCAGGGAAGAACTGTGACCTGCTTGGTATATATGCCTATTGCTGGACAAATTACTGTACCCAAGAGAATAGGATTAATACGATTGGCCAGGCCAGACTTCCTGTGGGAGAAAAGGCAGTGTGACAGTCCTACCAGAACCACATGGAATGGAAAAGGAAGAGGATAGAAAGGAAAAAAAAAAAATCCACATGCTCATTACAATCATCTTGTTCTCTTAATCACATTTTTGGGAATACAATTAACATGATCTCTACAAATGATCCTTCAAAGCAGCAATCTTCAAAATGTAGCTTTAGGGACCTAGCCAGTTTGGCTCAGTGGACAGAGCATTGGCCCTTGGACTGAAGGGTCCCAGCTTCGATTCCGGTCAAGAGCGTGTACCTCGCCCTAGCTGGCTTGGCTCAGTGGGAGATCATCAGCCTGTGGATTGAAGGGTCCCAGGTTCGATTCCGGCCAAGGGCACATGCCTGGGTTGCGGGCTCGATCCCCAGTGGGGGGTGTGCAGGAAGCAGCCGATCAATGATTCTCTCTCATCATTGATGTTTCTATCTCTCTCTCCTTCCTCTCTGAAATCAATAAAGAAATATATTTAAAAAAAAAAAAAAAAGAGCATGTACCTCAGTTGCAGGCTGGATCCCCAGCCCTGGTAAGGGCACATGTGGGAGGCAACCAATGGATGTGTCTCTCTCACATTTTTGTTTCTCTCTCTCTCTCTCTCTCCCCTCCCTTCCACTCTCTCTAAAAGTCAATGGAAAAATATCCTTAGTGAGGATTAACAACAACAAAAATGTAGCCTTGGGGATTACAAAGATTAACCAAGGTGTATGTGAGCCCAGATAGTTCTAAGGGAATCAGTTTTGAGATTCTTAATTAGATGATGTACTCTTGGTAAAAATGATATCCCTGATGCTATGGTGGAGGCATCCAGCTAGTACCCTTCCCCACTTCCTTTTCACTGTGGCTCTTTCTCCAACTTGACAACAGTAAAGACACCTCCCATCAAAGCATATCCAGAGTCTTATGATGACACATTGCCTTGAGGTATAAAAACCTCTGACGTGCCTAACAAAGAGATAATTCAAAATACTGGACTTGGGGAAATCTCCGTTAATTAAGAGACTAAAAATATGCTCTGCCATTTCTTGTTCAAAGGGATGCATTCCTAATATCACTTTACTTATTTTTGCTTAAAATTATTTGCTAAAATTTGTAACCTTTATGCTGTTTTGATCAATTGTATATCATTAGTAATTACAATGACAACTCAATCCAGAAACCACAGAAAATTTAAAATCTTTTCATTTTAATGAGTAAGATGCTTCCCCGTCCTGGTATTTTAAATTCTGTGGTTTTTATATTCTGTTAGGTACATTTTTTAATGTAAGTTTTATTTAAATATATCAATATTTATAAACCAGAAATTACACCCTTTGCAACTATTTAAATTTATGATGAAAAACTTAAATGTCAACTTAAAAACGTACGAAGGGTAGGAATTTTTTAAAAATTCTTTTAGGGGTTAAACAACTGGAGTTTAATTAACACTGTTGTAGAAAATTCTTTGTTTTTAAAATGAATTTGGTTCTAAAAACTATTCAACAAACACTTGATTCCTATAATATTACAGATACTGTGCTAGGTGTTATACACATAACAGCAGAGGATACAATCTCCGCCAACAATGAAAGATGAATGTCAATATTCAAAGAACACAAGCACTTATGTGCTAGATACCAGGCTGGGTACTATAATGCACTCTGACTTACTTTGTAAAGTTTAAATTGATTTGGCTTCCCCTTTATGAATGTTACTAATGAATTTAAGTAAAAATTAAAGCTTTTTTAGTGGCCAAACTCACAGAGAAAACTACTCTAAGAATTAACACAAGAAAGAGAAAAATGGGTGACTAGAAGTAACAACATGTTTTGAGACTGTATAAGGGAAACAAAAAAGGCAGTAGATATATTTTACCAAATCAAATGGTAAAACATAGCCTAATTAGGAATATGTGCATAGATTAGAACTGGGCCTACTGTCCTATTATCTTTTTCTTCCTATGCCATCTTCTTTGACAATCTCACTTCTGTTGAAAAAGAAAGTATTCAGAAGTTGGAAATAAGGACAATATATGATAGGGTGACCCTTTAATAGCATGCATTTCTTATAAGCTCATCTGAGGCTCACGTGGCTCTCTCAGGAAATAAAACTATTTACCTGAAAACCGATTAGGACCCAGATACTTTATAATCTTGTCAAGTTGGCAGTTAACATGTAGATAAGTGATAGGGTCGTTTTGTTTTGTTTCCCCCATCCTGTAGAAAAGATACCCTCAGAGTTTACAGTTTTATTACCTGCAAATGCATGATCCAATTTTGTCTCTAGTTTAGCAATCTTATTACAGATTTCTTCCCTCAAACTCCAAGACTCTAGTTCCTCAACACCTCGTTCTATCATGGTAATTCCAATCCTCCCTCCAGAGACTGGTTCAGCCTGGGCCTATAATGGAATCGCCTGTGAGATGAGTTCTGTGGGGGCTTATTTGCCCTTAAGAAGACATGTGTGAGAGGAAGGTAACTATGTAAAAAAGTGATGCCTCTGACGATAACTATGTAAGAAAGTGATAACCAAAAGACCTGAAGATGGCAAAGAGAAGGAAGGAAAGAAAGAGAGAAGAGAAGGAGGGAATGAAGGGAAGGAGGAAGAGAGGAAGAGGAATAAGGAAGGAAAGATTTGGGTCCTTTATTATGTCCTTCAGGTCTAAATTAGCAAATCTTAGAACTACCTTTATCTCCAGATTCTTGGTATCCTATATAATAGAAGCCTAATATTTTAAGTGTCCAACTGTTTCGTTCAACCATTTGACCAGTTGCTATGACACGCACTGACCACCAGGGGGCAGACGCTCCCTATGGTAGGTTAGCTTGCTGCTGGGGTCCGGCCGATGGGAAATCAGTTTGTACAATGGATGTCAATGTCCCTGGTGTGAGAAGCCCTAAAACCAAAAGAAAGCAACTTCTTTCCATCTCTATATTAGTTTACTGCGGCTACTATAACAAATTATCACAAACTTAGTGGATTAAAACAATATAAATTTACTCTCTCACAGTTCTGGAGGCCAGAAGTCTAAAATCAAGGTATCAGCCCAACCGCGTGTCCCAGACACTGTAGGGGAGAATCCATGGTAAGCTTCTTCTAGCTTCTGGTAGCAATCAGCACTCCTTGGCATTCTGTGGTTTGTGGCCACATCACTCCAATCTCTGCCTCTGTCTTCACACTAACTTCTTTTCTGTGTCTGTGTCTGTGTCTTTTCCTCCTCTACTTCCTATAAAGACACTTGAATTGAATTTAGGGCCCACCCAGATAATCATTTGATTTAAAGACTGGTTAGCATTAATCCTTAATGCCCAACACAAACATCACTTCTCAAGAAATGAATAATATTTCCCATTATATCTCCTGAGGAAAACAGAGCATTGGGATTAGTCTCAGAACCAGTTTAAGATATTCTTTGTTTTATGAACATTCCTTTCATTCACAAAGTAAAAATCTGCCCATAGCATACGTGAACTGAGAGCTACCTAATTAAGGTCACATGACACAAATGATCAGTCTCCTCAGTTTTCCAGTTTATTTCCCCAATTAATCACACCAGGGTTAAACAAATAATACACTGAGCTATTTGGAAGACTTGCTATCTACGAAATGTCCACTGGTTTTTATATATTGCTGTCCTACATCTAGTGAACTATCAAGGACTTTGACCAACTTTTCCCATGTTGTTAATAGATTTAGGGTGATTACATGTTTAGTCATTCTTTTGATCAATAGCATGTTATTTCACAGGACAAAATTGGCTTACACAGAAGTGAACTCTAACCCTAACTTTATTTATGCTCTGAACTGAAAAGGCTTTTAAAATTTTTAGTAAAATTCAAAGTACTTAAGATAGTCAGGTTAACTTTTTTGTTTTAAACCTGCAGTTGTCAAGGAAATATTTTATGTCGAATAATAAGTTAAATCTTATCATCAGACCACACTCTTGGGATAGTTAGATCATGAGTTCCATTAGGGCAAGGATCCCAATTTATTATAGCTAATTGTGCTCATTAAACTCATTTTCACTGATGGCATAAAACCTAATATTTACAATTTATCATGCCAACTTTTACTTGCATTCATTGCCTCTCAAGTGACCGTATAAAACTTAGAACTTTAAGGCCCTAAAAAAAAAAAAAAAAAGCAATCACTTTTTTAAAACTACCATTTTTAGCTTCTCATCTTCTCTGTAATTGGAACAACGCCACACTTACACAAGGTATAATGCATACAGTTCAAATCAGCAAAAGTTTTTGAGGGCATACTCTATGTTTAGCATACTAGTGCTATACAGGATTAATAAGTCTTTCTTTTTTTTCTTCAAGAAGTTTATGTGTGAAAGTTCAAATCTGGTGTAAAAGTTAAGAAATAATATAAAAGCAATATATAATCCAATGCTAAAATGAGTTACATATATTAAATGCCACACTAATGAGATACTTTATAAATTTACTTATAAAATTCATAAATATCTTGGAGATTATGCAGCTTTTCTGAATTTCTGCTTATGTAGTTATTAGTCCTTTAAGGAAATCTACTCTGTAATGTCAATAGGAATGAAAATGAAAGTGATTTCTTCCATAATATATAGAATTTTTAAAAATTGTCACAAAGAACCCAACATACTTCCTTCTAACAACTTTCTATATTAAAACTACCCTTCTTCATCTTTCTGATTTGTGGCTGTCTTGTCTCCACTTAACAGAAGAAACTTTCTTTTCTTTTTGTTTGAAAGAGTACATATCATAGGTTTGGGTGTAATTTAAAATGTCCAGATTGTGTGAAAAAAGAGGTTTAAATGGAATCCAAATATGCTATTTTTTCTGATTAAAAAACCTTAAATTGTCTAATCCTTCATGATTACACAAACATATACAAACACAAAAGAATGAGTGTTTTAAAATCTTTGGAAATGCCTTATGAATAATTATATAGTAGTTATACACAATAGTTACCTATAACTGAAAGACAGTAGCCTACACATGTATCACTGATTTAGTTTTTTGGTTGAATGCACAAAATAACTGAATTAATTCTATGTATTGCTTCATGCCATTCATTCACATAGGGCCACTTGCATATTTTTAAGAATAACAACAACAAAAAGAAAGAAACTTTCAAGTTTATTAACAAGTAGATAAACTCATGGAAATATTTTCAGTATATATAGCAACATGTAAAGCTTACTTTAGTAATGTGTGATTGTACTCTTTGGTTCAAAGATGAAATAACTAGAGCTATTTTTTTAAGAGGATTTTTCTGGATTTGTGTTATAGACACTGTGAAGCAAAGTATGTTTTTATAGGTCTTGAATTCATGCACAATATGTTTCTGGGATCACAGCCCAATAGAAAAACACTGCAATTCACTAGGGAATAATATTTAATGGAAAAAAATCAGGGATAGAGAAAATAAAGAAGGAAAGAAGAATAAACAAAAAGATCATGAGAAGTTGGAAAAAAATATATTTGAAACAGAGTTTCTGATTTTTATAGTAAAATCTTATTTGATTTGCTGAAAATTTTTTTAATATAGTCAACATCACATGTTAAGTATATCAAATGACATTTAAAATAAGGCTACAGGTCTTATTTGGCTGCATTTGAAAACTGATTTATTTTTCCTCCAATCTAAAAGCAATCTAAAGTGGCCGTACCTATTGAAATGTCTTATTTAGGGATATTTATTGCAGAATTTCAAACATTCTAAATCTACCTCAGTAATTTTTTAATGTAATAGTCTCAATGCCAGATCTTCAAGAAAATATTTGTTCTGAAAAGTTTAGGCATACATGTACCAGAAAGCAGTAGCTAAATCAAATAAGCTCTATAATTTGATATCCTATATAATAAAAGGGTAATATGCAAATTGCCCCCTCAACTGGGAATTCAACCAGAGTTTGACCAGGGGGCAGGGTTGGCCAGCCCAGGGCCCCTCCTCCCAGCTGGCCCCGTCCCCGATTGCCCCCCACCCCAATTGGGGGCGGGGTGGCTGGCCAATCTCCCAGGTCCCCTCCCCACAGCTGGCTTGATTGGCCTAATCGCGGGCCAGCTAGACCCCACCTGTGCAAGAAAGTTATAACGTAATGATATCACCAAAGAAAGAACCCAGTGTGAAAATATTAACTAAATGGTTGACACTGAATTCTGGATATCTGAAAGAATCCCAATAATACATTAAGTTCCTTGGATCCTCAATTAAAGTGAGAAACCATCTCAAAGCATATGTGCCAAGTACCTTAGCCTCTTCATGTCTGCTTGCCTGTCCCACAATCAGAGAAGGCAGGATATTTGGTTAAGCATGTTTATGAATAAAGAAAGAAAAATTCCAACTTTAAAACCAAATATTTTCCTTATTTAATTCTGGTATCTTATTGGTCCATATGTTGCCTCCTCCTCACAGTATGGTACCCTCCTCACAGTATGCTACCAAAACCTCCTAGACTTGGACTTTCTTTTAAAGCATAAGGATAGCATCAAGCAGACTGAACTGAGGAGTGGAAATACTGTATGAAAAAGAATACAAAACTGATGATGATCAAAATACATACTGACACACTTGTTGAAGACATTAGGTGCTCCATAAATGCTTACTGAAATGCTGTTTTGTGACATTTGTTATGATAAATTCATCTTTCTCTAATTTAAGAATCCTCATGAGTTAACCACAACCAGTTCAGTATAATTTAATAGAAAACATCTGGTGGCACTTTTAAATGCCTAGGGATAGCATTTCACAAATTATGCCTGTCTCCATAGCACTATAGTAGCAAAAAATGAGGCAGACACAGAGAAACAGAGATGAATATCAGGAGAGTCCTGATACATCATTTTATTATATTGATTTGATCTTACCGGAGACCAGCCCCACTCTTCAATTATCTACAGAGAACCCAAACATTCCTTTTCTCTTTTTGTCTTAAGATAGATAGATTCCGGTTTCTATAATTTGAAACTAAAAAAATACTAATATTGAGTGCTTGTCCAATGCAAAAGAAAATCTTGTTTCTGCCTCCAGGTGTCCATATGTAAATATCAAATCCCATCAATATCCTAGTATATTAATTGATCATGTGTCTGTGACTATCAGGAAAAGAAACAATAAGTTTGAGAAATAAGCCCAATCCTTCTTAGAGATTCATAATACACACTATAAAAGATTCTGAGAAGTTATCCAGTAAAAAAAAATCTCTTTAAATCATTTTAACTCACATTTACAAATCATATTTGATCATAGAATCCTTTTTTTATGAAGTTATATCTTTTAGAACTACTAATTGGAAGAACACAAATTGAAAAATGCTACTTGGAAACATGGCCATGATCCCTTGGATACAGCATCTGAAGAAAAATTGAAAAAGCATTATTAACCGCTTCCTAGTATATTTAAAATATATCAGAAGATCACAGACATCAAATTTGAATGTAAAAATAGTTCATCTCCTAGATAAAAACTAACTTACAACTTGGCTGATGTGGCTCAGTGGTTGAGTGTCAACCTATGAACCAGGTCACTGCTTGATTCCCAGTCAGGGCACATGCTGGGTTGGGGGCTTGATCCCCAGTAGGGGGCGTGCAGAAGGAAGCCTATCAATGATTCTCTCTCATCATTGATGTTTCTCTCTCGCTCCCTTTCCCTTCCTCTCTCTGAAGTCAATAAAAATGTATTTAAAAATAAAAACAAAAAAAATAACTTACCTGCATTGAAATAAGAATGAAGTCAATTAGGCTCCCAATTCCACAAAATCCTACAGTGCAAAACTTTAACAAACCTAGAAAAGAAGGTAAGATCGTTTACACCTGGGAAGTCTTATAATTATTAACAAACTTTTCCATTTCCCAATAAACCATTACATATAATACAAACTCTTTATATCAAGAATATAAAATTAACACTTAAAAAAATCAAATCTTCACCTGAAAATATGAGAAAAGTTTAAAGGTTCCTCTATATAAAAAAACCACAACAAAAATAAATATTAGGAACTGAAAGAAAAACTCAATGTAATCTTACAAAATTTCTTAAGAGAAAAGGCATGAGGAAATAAATCTTTAAATCTCAGTAAATAAAAGGTAAAGAACAACTTTTAGTACTAAAATCTTTATTTATTCATTTAGACTTAATATATTATGTCTAAATTGTAATATACATTTAGTAGAATGTCCAAATAAAGACTGACAAGGCACAGGAAAAATAATCAGGAAAAAATACTGATATTATAGTTAAATTTTAAAAATGTATTAGTAATCTAATTATCTTGAATTTATCCTATACTTTTTTCTAGCATCTCATGTTTATTAGTTCTACAACAATTCTGTGCACTATAGATACACCTCTGTTCTTGGTCCCAACCTTTGAGGTAAGGTACTAAATATATGACAATAGAGCATATACAAGATATAACACAAAAACTTGATGATGAAATCAGAAGAGGCAGATTAGGGGTGAGGGTGGAATGAGTAATCTCTCTTCTATATTTAAACTTGAGTTGCTTTCCAGACATCCCATTTGAGACATAAAAAATGGTATGAAGCACGACTCTACGTGAAAGGGCAGTTCTAAGTTCCAACTACATACAGATGCTGGCTAAAATCAGAGTGGATGAGATCACCTCTTGCACACAATTTGGAAATACACAAAGAAGACTGAAATATGTAGGTACATTAGATTACTTTGCCCCTTCCTAGTATTACACAAATAGCAGAATAATGTTGTAAGTACTAGATTAATACATGTTGGAAATAATTTAAAACTATTAAAATATAAAAATATGAAATTATTCTTTTAGTTTTCTTCAAAACATTTATTATCTACTTAATATTTTATATTTGATTTCTGTCTCATAGAAGCCCCATTAGGGAAGTGTCTTTTTTCTTTTTATTGATTTTAGAGAGAGGGGAAAGGAGAAAGCAAAAGAGAGAGATACATCAATTTGTCATTCCACTTATTTATTCATTTATTGATTGATTCTTGTATGTGCCCTGACCAGAGCTCAAACCCGCAACCTTGGTGTATGGGGAAGACATTCTAATGATCTGAGGTACGCAGCCAGGGCTGGGAAGCATCTGTTATCTGTTTAATTTACTCCTGTGTCTAGTACCTACGACACTGCCTGGCACATGATAGATGATCAATATTTGTTGGATGAACAAATAAATTTTTTCAGCCTTTCTGTTTCCTAAAGATTCCTAACTTTTTATCCATCACCTTACATAACAACTCCTTTAATTACTTTTTCATTAGTTGCATTTTATTGTGCCCAAGGAACAATCAGTCAGTATACTCACTCACTGTATTTCTGAAATGTATCCCTCTCCACCTAGCATTTATAAATTTGGAAACATTTCCCTTCCTTGAATTTATTAAAAAATATTAAGAATGGTCCAAAAAAAGTTTGTCTTTAATTATCTGCTACTCTATGAAGACAATATAACCATGTCAGTCAGAGCCTTTGCCCTTATCATGCCCTCTTCCTGTAGCTCTTCTCATTTCTCAAGCTGCTTCTTTAGAGAAGTCTTCCTAATCTGCCCATCTAAAGCAGCATGCCACCCGCAACCCCTCCCCCACCCAAAACACTCTATCTATCACATCTCCCCTATTTCCCTCATGGTGCTGATTAGCTCGGAAACAGCCTCATTCACTGGTTTGCTCATTTCATTCTGTCTTCCATTGCCAGGTAAATTCCTAAAGGCAGGATCCTATCTGTCTGTCTGTCTTATTCAAGTCAATTCCTTGAACAGTGCTACAACAGACAGCAAGAGTTTGATAAATACCTGTTGTATGACTATCAAAATACCAGATACAATCTAAATGTCAAACAGGGAGGAAATGTCTCAAAATATCCAGGTACAACTAACAACAGGTAAAAAATACTACACAACTGTTTAAAACAATGATATGAAATGGTATTTGTTGGTAAGTATCCTTCGCTAATCAGAAAAAGATAATGAGATCATTAAAATCTAGATTTCTGCTGCTGAACCCCTTTTTAAGAGTGCTTCAAAATGAACAGAAGTTCCTTTTCAGACAAAATATTAGATAAGGAAATGTGTGTGTTAGGAACTTTGGTAAATGTGAGAGAACACATTTAAAGAAACTAAGAACAGATCCAGATGATTTTTAAACATTTAAGGAACTGCAAACTAATCTATAGTGACAGAAAGCAGACAAGTGCTTGCTTGGGCAAGAGCAGATAAGGAGGGCCAAGAGGCAGGGATTAACAAATGGGCATGAGGAAACTTTTGGGAGTGACAGATATGGTCATTATCTTGATTATGGTGATTGCTTCACAGGCGTATACATATGTCTAACTTATCAAAATGTACATTTTAAATGTGTACTTTATTATATATCATTTATACCTCAATAAAGCTGTTCTAAAAAATTTAAATAACTAAGATGACTGTTAAAGAAAAACTTCAAAGTTTAAAATCATTACATTGATTTATATTAAGTCTCACTCCAAATGTGTGATATTAATTAACTATGGTCCATTTATTTCTATAAATTTAAGATAAAGGATAACTTAACTAATGAGGTTGCTAATAATACTATCTTAAATTTGTTTTAGCTTTCAAATATAAAAATACTTCATGAAAATAAGATAGAAAGGACATTAAGGATTAAAAAAAGAGAAAGACAAAGTAAAAAACTTAGGCTAGTACATGGCACATGGAAAACATTTGATAAATGTTAGCCCAGCTGCTACTTGTGCTACCACAATTTCTACTACTACTACACTTATTATTATAATCAAGAAATTTAGACAACATAAATCCAAATTCTTTATATTAGCATCATCTAACCTAGTCAACCTAGTCTCATCTCTTGCAAATTCCTTCTGCCTGTGTTACAGCCCAACCAACTAAAGTTTTCTTAATGTGCCCTGCTCTTGTATCTCCTTCACCTAACTCTGCATTTATGTGTGCTACACTGTTCTCTGCCTTGCTCCTTCCTCTTCCCCACCACTATTCCCAATCATCTAGCTGACCCCTAATAGTATTCTAAACCTTCTAGAAAGTCTTCTCTAATGCTCCCAGGATGAATTTAATGCCATTCCTAGATATTCCTCAGCACCTTTAAGTTGCAGCATAGCACATATCCCATAGTATGATTTATTATGAATTTATTATTTGTCTGTCTTCCCTTATGCTTCTGTGAGCAACTTGAAATCAGGGCTGTGTCATACCCATGCCTAGTCAATATGACTACAGAAGGAACAAACTATCAAATAAGTTATCTCACTTATAAATAAACACTGGTCAACTTGGACAAAAAATAGCATACATTCTAAACAGCATTTATTAAAACCAACATAAATCATTACTCTTATAGATTTCATTATTTTGAGCATCAATACCAATTTTTTAAAAGATGGGATATTTGTGAACTACTAAGAGTAGATTGACTTCTTCTCCCTGCCCCCCCAACACCCAAATAAAGTCATCTTTGTACAAACCCTATTTATTAACTTCTTATTGTGGAAAGAAGTATCAGCTTTAGATTTTAAAAAATTATTTTAAAATTCCAAATAAAAGTGCTTCTAATCAAGAAGAATCCATTTTTATACTGAACCATTACTATTGTAGATATATTCTTTCAAAAAGATTATGCTACCAGATGAATTAATAAAGCTCATGTTTTGAGTGTACTTCATTTATACTTAGTAACTTAAACTTTACATTTTAAAAACACAAGTTCAATGAAAGGATTTATCTGGATATAAAATTTAAAAAACAGAGATTAATTTGGGGCATTTAAAAAAATTTTTGGTATTTTTTGTTTTATTGCAGGTTGAGTCCTGCAAATATTCCTCTGTCCACATAACTGTTTTAGAGAACACAGATTACTTCATACAGAAGTTGCTGTTGCCAAACTGCAAGTGTTCCATAATGATTTGGTTATCATTACTCTTTTTGTGTCTGGTGCCTATGAAAGAAAGCTTTCAAACCTTAGAAAAGTTTAACCTACAAATCCCTTTATTTGTCCTATGTGGATATTATATGTCAGTCCAAGCTGGTAACTTCAAACTTAGAGAAAAAAAGAGGAATAATATAACCAAAGATGTTTAAGATATGGGCTTTAAAACATACAACACTTTGTTATTCTCATAATAAGAAAATATTTACATTTTAAAATGAATACCACTATGAAAAGAGCATCTCTTCTATTAACTGCTTCAAAAGAGCTATCATCTTTGAGAATCTATAATCCTTTAATGCTACAGAAAGGCAAAACAAAATACGCTAGCTCTTGCATAGAAAAAGTCACAGATATACCACAATTAAAAACACAAAGACAGAATATTATTTTAAAATATAAAGCTTTGTGGTGAAAAATAGCTTCTAGCTAAAGTAGCACTGGTATATCAAGGAAAAATCAATTAAAAGAAATAAAGCTGGGTTTAATATAAATTACAGCATAGGAAATATAGTCAATAATGTTGTAATAATTATGTATGGTGCCAGGTAGGTACTAGAAATATCATATCAGGGAGGGGGTACGCTTTGTAAAGTACATAACTGTCTAACTACTATGCTATACACCTGAAACTGAAATAATATTAAATGTAAACTACAACTGAATTTTTTTAAAAAAATTAAAAGAAAAAGCAAGCTATATATTGTTTAAAAAATAAAAAAAGCAAGATTTTCGCCTGACCAGAGTGGCTCAGTGGTTGAGCATTGACCAATGAACCAGGAGGTCACAGTTGAATTCCTGGTCAGGGTATATGCCCGGGTTGCAGGCTTGATCCCCAGGGTGGGGCATGTAGGAGGCCGCCGATCAATGATTCTCTCTCATCATTGATGTTTCTCGTTCTCTTTCCCTCTCCCTTCCTCTCTGAAATCATTAAAAAAAAATATTAAAAAAAAAAAGTTTTTCAAATTTACCCATCTGACTTTTATTCTTTAAAACAAAATCATAACTGTGGACTAATAAGAAATTTAAAATATACAGAAAGACAATTTTTCTTAAAGGAATTTTTATATTTTTATAAAATTTTATGCAATTTCACCCCCAACAAATGTCCCTTGTTTAATCCTGAAGTAAAATTTATACAGTAAATTATCATACTCATCACTACATTACTTTTAAAAAACAAGTTTCATATGTATATGATTTATATTATTTATTCTGTTCTTATAAAACTCCAATGACCATAAACAAAAGAAGTATTTTAAAAAGCTATCTATAAATACAACCACTGCTTTTTGTAACCATAAAGATTGCATAAGATTATAATTAAATAGGATTATATACCAGTCAACATTGTTTTATCCAGTTAAGAATTTTTTTTAAATGGAAGTAATCATTTAAATTGAAAATACCAAAATTCCTTAACTTTGGATTCATGGTAAAAATTAAAATTTAACTAAAAAATTTAAAATTTAAAAACACTGTAATTTGATATAGTATTTTAGATTTATTGATAAAACTAATCTTTAACATTAAGATAGCTTAAATGCAAGTTAGATACAGATAAAAATACTTGAATGCTTAAAGAGATGAGGATTTTCAGTTAAAGATAATGAATTTGACATGCCCACTTAGCAATTCTCACACCAAAATCCCACTTAAAAATGGTAAAGGGATTTTTAAAATCACAAACCAAATGGAATAAAGATAATGGAAGATAAGACAACAAAACTTCAGGAGCTGTAACACAGACCTAATCTTGAGAAATTGTATCTACATCAACAGTCAAAATAAATTATTGAATTAATGAACATCCAAAGGTTCTTGTGATAATAGAGTGAGTTATTTAAAGATTTTTAAAAAAATATCTTTACACTGAGCCATAAAGTTAAATGTTAATTATATTTGAAGGTTTATAGAATCTCAGACTCAAACTAAAAGGTTCTGTTTGACTGAAGCTAATAATAGATTGGAGTAGCAGTAGCCAGAGAAAGGCAACTCCTGCCAAAGTTAGTGCATTCACTAACCAAAGCTACTATAGAGTTTTATACAGAGCTTTATACCTATAGTTTGATTGTACAGGGAAAAAAATTTCACAATGCACATATCAACATATTATTATGTGCTGCAGTAAGTAAAAACATTAACTTATACTATAGGACATTACAGCTCAGGGGCCAAGCATTACAAGAAGCTAAAATGCCACTCATTATGCCAAATATTTAAAATATATTCACAATTCAAAATCATCACAGAATAAACTGTTCTAAAGAACAGTGTTTTCTCCTTTCTCTTAATCTTTTAAAAACTTTTTAAAAGTTAGAAATGTTTCAAAAAAATCTATAATAAGAGGGTAATATGCTAATTAGACCAGACATCTTCCAGAAGTCATTCTGGATGTTCTTCCTGATGAAGCCGGCTGGAGGGAAGTCAGCCCAGGTCCCGGGTGCCTGTGGGCTGCCCGAAGGAAGCCAGCCCAGGTCCCAGATGCTGGAGGGAAGCGGGTGCCGGCAGCTGGGGGAAGGAAGGCCTACTCTTGCATGAATTTTCATGCATCGGGCCTCTAGAGTGTGTGTGTGTGTGTGTGTGTGTGTGTGTGTGTGTATTCCTGTGTGTGTGTGTGTGTATTCCTGTGTGTGTGTGTGTGTGTATATTCCTATCTTCTTAAAGAGAACATAACAGAAAATGCAAGGACTAAGGCAGAAGGCTTTGGCTGTATTTTAACCATCTGATATCAACCATGTCATTTTACTTTCTCATTATGAACCTAAATTCTCTGTCTAACCATGCACCCATCCATCCATCCCATCCATCCCTAATCTAAAAAGAGTAATACAGACTAAATGATTTTTGTTCTGGTAACTTGGAGGCCTTCCATGCATATTATATGGCTTTCCGCTGTTATAGAAAGGTATGGCTGCTGCTACAAATGGCATGAACGTGCAGTTACACCATAACCAGGCCAGGACTACTGCATCAATCTCTCTTTAGCTTACTCTGCTACCAGTCTTTCTCTGTTTAAGCCATTACCCTTCCTGAAATATAAATCTGACCATGATACTCCTCTGCTTACAAACTTTTAGGGCTTCTGACATTAAAGGGTAAAGTCCAAACTCCCTATGAAGACTCAAAGTTTTATAATCTGACCAAAGAATACCTGTGCAGTCACTTTTCACCTCCTGTCATTGTTCCTTCTACACCACAGGCTAACGTAGCCACCATTCTTTCAACATGCACACATGCTCCTTCATACCCTGTTGCCTTTGACATGCTATTCCCAGTATTGCCCTTAATCTCTCTAATCAGTTTATCCTTCAAAACATAGTTCAAATGTCACCCCATCTAAGAAGGCCTCCCTCACACTCTAAGGATGACAAAACCAGTCACTTTCTGTGCTCTCCTAGCACTTTGCTATGGTTCTATAATAGTGCTACATCATAAATTGACCTACAAACATATTCATTTTCTTTATAGCCAATATGAACTGTGATCATCATTATTTCCAGAGCACTTAATTACTACTTCCTTAAAGGTAGTAAATGCTGAATAAATGTTTGTTAACTGAATAAATTCATGTATACAGTATTTTAAACTTTGACTTCTATTTAGGACCTTATAACACTGAGCTCCAGGTAAGGCTGTCAGAAACATACTTCCCACCAACCTCACAGGGAAGATTCTTCTTTGATCTCTGGTGTATAGCAACATGAAAAGAATAAGATTCGCTTTGCTAGTTGGAAAGAAGAGCATTCAGAAACTTTAAATTTGCTCAGTGAAGAGTTAATGTAGAAGCGGAGCACTACAGTAAATAAAGCATGATCTCTTGAGCCGGAAAATTGGGGTTCAAATTCAGGTCACTGAGTGTCCTTGGGCAAATCTCTTAATCTCATGACAATTTCCCTATCCATAAAACAAGAATGATAACAACAAATTTGTCACAGTATAAAGCAAGGCCTCTAGAGTCAGTAAATCCCTTAACCTCTCTGGTGACAATTTCCCTACCTGTTAAAGAAGATTTAAAGACAATGATAAACTCAAGAGAGTTGCAAGGCTTAAATAAGGGCTGACATGTGGAAGTACTGCTTAAATAAAAGCTATCATCAAATGTAAATAGTTTTCATAAACTTTACTAGCTATGGTAAATGTGAAGATTACAACTAAGAGGAAGGTGTGGGGAGGAGGTATGCAAAGGATAATAAAAGTCAGGGTCCATACCAGTTTATGCTGGCTTCCATAGTTCTATTCCCAAGCCAACACTGAGAGAGGTTCAGATAGAAGAAAATATTTTTTGGAGAAATGCTAATTTATTCATAAAATATTTATTGAGTACTCACTGTGTGCCCAGCACTAGCAATGACAGCTCAGTCACTGTCCTAAGTGACTACACTATCTCGAGTATGTGTTCTCACAAAGATGAAGATAGATGAAAAGTCAGTATTTCTTAACTAAGCTGAAGTATAGAGCCCTATATTCACAGAAGAATATTAACTATTCTACTCCAGGTAGAATATGCAGAGATTTAATCTGTAAGAATAGGTACATTTACCTACCACACAAGTTTCACAAGGATTTTTTTAATGAAACATACTCACCCAAGGCAGGGTATCCAAGGTAAAATCGATCTGCTCCCAACCATCCAAGAAAAAGAGACAGTGCAACAGCCACTTTATATGAATAGCCATTTCTGCACGAAATTAGAACCTGAGTGTCACCTTCAACATGTAACATTTTAGAAAACAAAACTGCTAGTTATTATTTATTGATTAATTAGTTCATTCATTCATTCATTCAATTAATGCTTTTTGGGTAGCTACTGCATGCCAAGAACTATTCTAGGCTATTGGAATATTTTAATGAATAAAAGAGACAAAGATCCCTGCCCCTAAAGAGCTAACAATCTAGTGGCAGCAAACAATAAAAATATTTACAGTAAATCATATATTAAGAAAGCCATACATGTTATGAAAAAAAATGGAACAGGGTGTGTAGGAATCCAGAATGCTAGGGATACAAACAGGAGCCATTTAAATAAGGTGATTAGAGGGCTTACTGAGAAGGTGATATTTGAGCAAAGACCTTAGGGAGGTGAGTCAGCCATGTCATGCCTCTGAAGGAAGAGTGTCCCAGACAACACACTGCTATTTACAAAGGCAGCCACCTTACATGTTTGAGGTCTATTAAGGAGGACACTGTGGCAGGAGTAAAGGGGGAGAAGGGAAGAATAGAAGACAACGTCAGAGAGGTAATAGGGGGCAAACAGGACAGCTCATGCAGGACCTTGAATACCATTGTAAAGACTCTGCCTTTTGCTCTGAGAGATGGAAAACTACTGTAAAGTCCAACCTGAGTGGCTAGCTGTTCTCAACAGATGATATTCTTAGTTACTGTATTATCTATAATAATAAAAGTGTAATATGCTAATTAGACCGGACGACCTAACATCAGATGAAACCAGGGCTTCGGGAAAGCACGGGTCCCTGGGTGCCAGCCGGCAGCCACAGGGAAACCTGGGTCCCCGGTGCCTGCCGGTGGCTGGCACTGGGGGAAGAAAGGCCTACTCTTGCACAAATTTCATGCATCGGGCCTCTAGTAGCCTAATATCTTAGACCAGCACTTAATAAATTGTTATTTGGAAAGTTTAAGGTAGAAATATCAATCTATAAATTTCAAAATTGTCTAAACCGTATCTAAATACTTTGGAAATAATTCCTTTTAACAATTTTTACTTTACTAATGAGAACTCTTAGAAGCCAAGAATCCTAAATGATTGGCTTAGCAAGATAGAATCTAAAGCCCCTCATTAATTCAGTGAAGTAGGGTCAAAAGAAAAAAAAAGGCTCTAATAGTAATTTCTAAGAATTCTAATAGTACTTGTAAAGCCAAACAGTGGTTATTTTTTTTATAAATTCAAATAGATATCATCAAATAGCTGCAACAACGTACAGTTAAAAGGTAAAAGTATAGTGCCAGCAATTAATAAAAGTGAATAAAACTAAGCTTTTAGCACAAGACAAAAATAGAGGAATAAAATGTTAGCTTTACTGAAGCAAAATTAAAAGCAAACTTAAAAGACCTTTAAACAAAGAATATTCCTAACAAAATAAAGCCATTTATCTTAATATCCCAAACTAACATTTGAATTGTTTTACATTACCATTCATCATCCATGCCTATTACAAAAAATGAAACCAAGTCTCAAAATTCCCTTAATATGCAAATGACTTAATAGTTAGCATTCTTTTAATAGCACAAGTACACAATCCTTTATTTTGAACTCTAGAAATCCCCCACATTTTGAGAACATAATTTTTTCCTAACTAATTTGGGTAGCCTAAATGACTAAACTGACATGGCATAAGGCCATTCAGTCTTCATTTATCCCAAGTAGTGAACAATAGAGCTTTACTTGGTTGGTAAATTGCATTTATAAAACAATATAATATGCACACTTAAAGAAGAAGTTTTCTGATACAAGCAAAAAGTTAAATTAGTGAAGAACTTTCCCCATAAATTACCTCTTTATCTCTTCACTGCATGCAATCAAGATACAACATAAGCAAGTGATCTGAAAATTTAACTTCAGTAAAGTACTTACACATTTCGGCAAGATATGGGCTTGAGAAAACCAACTTCATGTCCAGTAAAATGTGTTTCATTGCCACTGAAATCTTTACAAGTTATGTTGGGTGCTGGAAAACATGGAACTGAAGGCAGAAAAAGGCAAGAAACCATTTTTTTTTGTAGGAAAGGTGTGATTATGCATTGTTTTTTTTAAGACTAGCAAAGCACACAAGAGAATATAACGTGTAGCAAACCACCTCCCAATAGAACATCTGACATGAGATTTTAATTTAGATAAGAAAAGCTACATGATAGATAGACAGACCGACAGCCAACCCTGTCTGGTGTAGCTTAGTTAGTTGGAGCGCTGACCCATGCACTGAGACGTTGGTTGTGGGTTCAATTCCTAGTCAGGGCACATGCCCTGGCTGTGGTATTACACATATTTTAGAATAGATGGCCCCCAAAATCATTAGATGAGGGTTTGTTATCCATTTTCAAAACATCTCTAAGAAAATACTCATACAAAAGAAGAAAAAAGAGTGATGCATATTTAAAATTCTTACCATACTGTCCTCATACTTAAGATGTACCCAAGTATACATATATATTTTTAAATATGTTTTTTATTTATTTCAGAGGGGGAGGGAGAAATAGAAACATTAATAATGAGAAATCACCATTGATCAGCCGCCTTCTGCATGCCCCTAACAGGGGATTCAGCTGGAAACCCGGGCATGTGCCCTGACTGGGAATCTAACCATGACCTTCTGGTTCATAGGTAGAAGTTCAACCAATGAACCACACCAGCTGGACTATCAATGTATATTTTACAAGTGCATAATGTGGGTGATACAGCTGCTCACTGCACCTTATTGTACCAACAATCTCATTTCAAGTTCTTTACAAGTAATTAAAAATCTAACTGAAGCAGTACCTTTGCATAACATAGCTTGGTGAATAAAGGGCATCAAGACAGCTATATAAATGGATTCCAAAGGTTTCAAAAAATGAATGAAACCATAAAACATCCCAGTTTTATAATTAAAGAGAATAAAATTCTTTTTTAAGTCCTCTAGCCAGTTCTCCAATTTTAAATTGTTCTGAAAACTGAATAATGTTATAACGCAAGAAAAAAAACACACGCATTAATTACTTTTAGTGACCATTCATTAATCTATGAAATAGTGTTTTAAAATTTATTTTTAAAGACACGTTTCTGGAAGTCTTACCATGAGCTGTGTAGTTTGTACAGTTAACTGGTTCTTGTGTAGCATCATTTATTTTTGGATCTTTACAAATATATTTAAGAAAAGTTAAGGAAATGTGAACTCCATTCCAACACAAAACATTACCATCTGTTTAATATCTCATATATACTTACGTTTATATTCACATGTAAAGGGAGGCTGTTAATTTATCCAGGTCAAAAAAGACAAGCACAAACATATCCTCAGTATCACTAAATAATACCTGAACATTAATTTATTACAGGAAAAGTATATTAACTTAATGTATACTAAAAGCTCTAGCAGAGAATGCCATCCTTAAAGAACATCAGTTAGGGTTTAAGCACAGAGCACACACACACAAGAAAAAATGAAAATAAAAATTTTTACCAAATTATTGTAAGAGAGCTTTAAGCTTAAAAAAAAAAAAAAAAAATCAGTTTCCAGAGATCTGACTGAACTAATTTACGGGGCCCTCAAGTATTGCCATCTACATAATTTCATGTAACTTGAAAACCCTGTGAGGTAGATACTATTCTTCCCACTTTACAGAAGCACAAACTGAGGCTCACAGTCTGAGCGACTTCTCCACAGTCATATCAATGACGGGTTGCAAAATCAGGTTCCCTGACTCCAAGCCCAGGGCACGTGCATCGGACTGCAGGGCAGATGGTGCTTCCGGTGGGTCCACATGGTCTCCCCAACAGGATTTTAAGCCTTTGGAAACAGGTATAATAATTATATCCTTACAGATACTTAAAACACTTGGGTGCTTTTCTGCTTCCTACATATTTTATTGACGCTATAATGAGACAAGTAAGGAATTCACAAGATGTCTGTTTACGGTTTTGACTCAGCATTTGAAGACCTCATTTTTATGCCAGGAGTAACAGATATTGTCCCGTTGTCACCACCTTATCGTCCTACATGCTCAGCCACTTCTCTCTAGGGTTCAGAAAGCCCAACTCTTCCTATTGCCCAATTATTTTCTTTGCGAGAACGGCCCTGACCTTTTTGCCGAGAAAAATAACTCAACCTGCTACGTTAATGATTCTGAAACTTCAACGAAATGGTATTCAACAAATAAGAGCTGCTCTGCAAAAAAAAACCAACAACACCACAAATAACCACGGCCTCTCCTCAACGTACACAAAAATACTATAGGACAGAACTCTCTTAATTTGAAGATTTTCCCTCCTAAAATCTTTCCTTTATCTCTGCCTTCTGCTATTGACTCTTCTGTTACGCGCTTTGCACCAAAGTATCTAATTCTGTACAGGGGTCGCTATTTTCATTTGCACGCAGCTCCCATTTCATCCTGTGCCTCGGTTTACCAGAACTGTTACACCGAGCAGACCCACTCCACCCCTTCGGCCTCCGCTTTCTCTTCGGTAAAGAAGCAGCTCACACCTACAGCTCCTGCTACACGCCAGGCACCGTCCTAAGCGATCACAACAGACCTTTCCATTCATTGGTCCGTTGTGACCTATACGGCTCATCGTGGGCACACCGAGTTCAAACCCTTTGCCCCCGGCTACCGAGTGCAGCGGGCATCTGCCCCCCTGGCAGTGCAGCATCGCCACGGGAGCTTGCGAAGGAGAAAAGGTAACGATCCTGGAAAGTTCATGACTCCCGGGCAGCACACCCGGCCTCATCGGTATTCACTACCGGTCTCACCCCGAGACGGCAAACTTCCAGGGGAGGCCCTGCCCATCGCTGGGTCACTAGTGCCTAGATCAGCACCGCGCGTGCTGCAGGATCTAGGTGTGTGTTGCACACACCAACCCACCAGTAAAAGTAAAATAAACATAAACAAACAGGTGGGTCCGAAGAAAAAGCGCCAACAATCGTAAAATCCCTAGGAGATTTGCCCAGGGCGGCCTGTTTTTCCCAGTCCCATCTCCCCTCACCTCCCAGCGTCCCCGGCGCCTGGAGGCCACAGGTCCCCGCTCCCGCCAGCACGGCCCTAGCCCGCGGCCCCGGCCACGACCCCCGCGCCACCCCACCGCCTCCTCCCGCCGGGGAGCCCCGCACAGAGGATATTGTCCCACTCTGAGGTCCTCGCACTTCAGCGTCTCCTCGCCCCCGGCGGCGGCCGCTCCCCAGGGTCCCGTGGTGACTGACACGAACCACAGGACACCCAGGAGCTGGACGGCCGCGGTCTCCAGAACTGCCGGCCCGGAGGGCCAGGCGGCCGCCATGCTGGGGACCGGCGCGTCCCTCACGACTTCCGGTTTCGCCTTCGCTGGGCGTGGACGCGAGAAGGGCGGGCGGGGGGGGGGGGCTCTTAAAGGGACCGAGCCCCGGCGGCTCGCAGGTGCACCTTTCTGTGGGCCCGCTGACTCAGCGGGGAGAGCGTTGGTCGGCTTTCCAGAGGGGAGAAAAAGGAGAAGGCGTGCCACCTCCAACCATCCCATGCTTACTCCCGAGCTAACCTGCTCTGACTGTCTGCCACGGTGCCCGCGGAGCCCCGCGATTTGGTCAGCGCTTTCCGAACATCTCCGTTGGTCCTGGTTGGATTTGGGTTTGCAGGTAACGAACCCGGCTTACAGACACCCAATAAGCACGTTGACCTTATGACTGAGTTGGAATAAAAGTGATGTTTGTCCGATGTCAGAGTCTGCGCGCTTATTATTATGCGATAACGGCCTCTCTGTTATCCTGGAGAATTTGCGGAGGGCTCCAGCGCACAGCTGGGCATGGCACCCATCTTTTCTCAGGGAACGTTTAGGGGAGGGAAAGGGCCTGTGACAGGGCACCACAGAGTTTACCACTGAGTGAAACCTTGGAGGTTGTTTTGTTTTTGAAGATTTTATTTTTTTTACTTAATTTTTAACTCTACATTAAATAACTACAATATTTTTAGAAAGCCGTTTTGTTTATCACTGTTTTAATTTAGGATGTTTGTCTGATACTAGAACAACTATACAGCAGTTCCATGGAAATCCCTTTCCCAGCTTACAGGGCTCTGTCCAATTCCTTAGTGCAGGCTCTTCAACAGAAAAGTAGAATTATGACACCTCCAGCGAGCCATAAGAGATTGGAACTGGATTACAGTTGTGTGTGTTTTTAAATACATGTGCTTCATTGGTAACGAGGATATTTAGGTGTCACTGTTTTGTCTAACCTAATGGCCCCAAAAGCTAAGTGAACATGGGATTCACCAGGGTGCTTGCTGTTAAAGATGTAAATTCTTGGGCCTCATCCCTAGAGATTCTGATTTCTGGCTCAAGAGAGGGGAACCACTTTTCTAATATAATTCCTTTACTTGCAGAGGAGTTATTGGTTATGCAGACACATCCAGTGGTTTGAAAATAGGAATTGATCTTTGGCTTTTCCGTTGAGCTGGTTGTAATTAGACAAACTGAAAGCAGCAGAAGAGTTGGAGGGGTTTTTTCCCCTCCATCCCTTCTTTCTACATTTTTATACTAAAATTTCTGTCGTGGGGATATCTTTTGTACTGACCAAATGTATATTTTTAAGTGAAAGTTTAGTCCTTTTTTCTAATGCGAAAGTATTTGAATTTGAATGGTGCCTCTTCGTCCACAATAGCACTGATTTTGAAAAATTGTATTATGTAGTGATTCCCACACTTTATGGAGCATCAGAGTCATCAGGAGGATTTGTTAAAACACAGAAGGAGCCATGGCCGGGGTGGCTCGGTTGGTTGGGTCAGTCATCCCATGCACTGAAAGGTTGCCGGTTTGATTCCCAGCCTAGGCACATGCCCAAGTTGTAGGCTCAGTCCCTGGGAGGCAGCGTGCAGGCGCAGTCAATCAAAGTTTCACTCTCACATCGTTTCTCTCTCCCTCTTCCTTTCTCTCTCTCTAAAAACCTTTTAAGAACCCGCACAAAAACAGAAGGATGGGCCCCACAAGCAGAGTTTCTGAATCTGAAGATGTAGGGTGGGGTAGGATAATTTGCATTTCTAATGAGTTCCCAAATGATGCTGATACTATTGCTGCTATTGCTGGTTCAGAGATTACAATTAGACCACACTTGGAGAACGTTGGGATAATGTACAATATGAGAAGTATAATTTTAGAATAGGAGGACATAAAGTTATTTTAATAATATTTTATTTTATTTTTTAAAAATATATCTTCATTGATTTCAGAGAGGAAGGGAGAGGGAGAGAGAGAATAATTGATCGGCTGCCTCCTGCACACCCCCTATGAGGGATTGAGTCTGCAACCCAGGCATGTGCCCTTGACCCGAATCGCACCCGTGACTCTTCAGTCCGCAGGCTGACACTCTATCCACTGAGCCAAACCAGCTAGGGCTCAATAATATTTTAGTATTATAACTATATTCAAAATGTTTGGTAAGCCAATTTTGCAGCATTACTGTGCTATTTTTTTTTTTTTAATCTCCTTCCTTGGCCCTGTGCTGTCCAGGCAAATGCCACTCATAATCATAATAAGCCTTCTTTTCTCTTTAGCCAATAAACTGCTCAATAATTATGATACATTATTTCTAATTTACTTTCAAAGCTTTATTTGAAATATAAGCATGTCAATTGGCTTTCAGTTATGTATTCATAAAGAATAGGTGGTCACTTGTGCCTGGGCAACTAGGCAGCACAATACCCAGCTCTTCTCTATAAGAGTTAGGACTGCACCCCCTTACTCTGTTAAACAGGAGTCCGGTGGCTGTCTCAGTGATGGCTACTTCTCTGGCACCCCTAAGATCCAGTGACAAAAGTGTCACCTTTTCCAAGAATCTGTGAGAAAAGCTGGTGTCCTAGAAAAGGTGTTGTTTTATGGGCTATGGAACACCACCAGGATCCTCCCCATCCTCCCCCACCAAGGTCAGGGAAGACAGGAGGTAGCATTAAACTTTTTGTACATTTACAACCCCACCTTGTGAGTCCATGCTCTCTCTAGGGACCAGCTGGTTTGGAGGAAAAACAAGTCACTTCTAGTTCTACTCCTGAACCTAGAAATCAAATTCTTAAGGAGATGGCCATTTTAAAATTAGAACATTAATGCTTAAAGGTTTACGTGATAGGAAATTTGAAATATCTACACTAATAAAAGAGAAACATGGTAATTAGTGTACGACTGCTACCCTTTTCATTGGCTAATCAGTATATGCAAATTAACTGTCAGCCAAGATGGCGGCCGGCAGCCAGGCACTGAAGAGAGCATGAGGCTTGCTTGCTGCGGACTCCAACGTTCCCCACCTCACTTGCCGGCCTCTCAGCTGCAACTCTAAGCAACTATGTACTATGTTGCAAATAAGAAGCTAAACAAAACCCCAGAAACCAGCCGGACTGAAACCCAGCCGGACCGAAACATTGTATCGATGTTTTCAGCAGCGAGGCCTCAGAGCTAAAGCTGGCCCAGAATAAAAAAAAGAAAGAGAAGAAAACAAGGAACGGTTGGGAGCTTTAGCCACTGGCCACCCGGAAAACAGCCCTCAGCCCCTCACCCAGACTGGCCAGGCACCCCAGTGGGGACCCCCACCCTGATCCAGGACACCCTTCAGGGCAAACCAGCCGGCCCCAACCCGTGCACCAGGCCTCTATCCTGTATAGTAAAAGGGTAATATGCCTCCCAGCACCGGGATCAGTGGAGCTGCAAGGCTCCCGGCACCGGGATCAGCATGACAGGGGGCAGCGCCCAAACCCCCTGATCAGCCCTGCTCTGTGCCTGATGGGGGGAGCTCCCCAATCCCCTGATTGCCCTGGGGTTCTGTGTGTGACAGGGTGCGGCGCCCCAACCCCCCCCCCCTCCCGCCCCCATGGGCCCTGCTCTGTGTGTGACAGGGTAGAGCCATAACCTCTCCATCAGCCCTGCCCAGTATGTGACAGCGGTGACGCCCCATCCCCCTGATCGGCCCTGCTCTGTGGGTGATAGAGGGTGGCGCCCCAACCCCCCTCCACGGGCCTTGCTGTGTGTGTGACAGGGTAGAGCCATAACCTCCCCATTGGCCCTGCCCTGAGTGTGACAGGGTGCAGCGCCCCAACCCCCTGATCCGCCCTGCTCTGTGTGTGACAGGGGGCGGTGCCCCAACTCCCCTATCGGCCCTACTCTGTGAGTGACAGGGGGGAGCTCCTCAACCCTCTGATCAGCCCTATTCTGTGCGTGACAGCGGGGAGCACCCCAACCCCCTGATGGGCCCTGCTCTGTGTGTGACAGGGTACGGAGCCCCAACCCCCCTGATGGGCCCTGCTCTGTGAGTGACAGGGGGCAGCGCCCCAACCCCCTGATTGGCCCTGCTCTGTGCATCACAGCGGGTGGCGCAGCAACCTCCCCATTGACCCTGCCTTGAGTGTGATAGGGGGCAGTGCCCCAACCCCCCAATCAGCCCTACCCTGAGCATGACTGAGGGTGGCATCGCAACCTCCCAATCCGCCCTGCTCTGTGCATGACAGGGGGCGGCGCCCCAACTCCCCAATCAGCCCTGCTCTGAGCCCGACCAGGGGCTGCACCTAGGGATTGGGCCTGCCCTCTGCCACCCAGGAGCAGGCCTAAGCCAGCAGGTCGTTATCTCCCGAGGGGTCCCAGACTGTGAGAGGGCACAGGCCGGGCTGAGGGACCCCCCCACCTTTCCCCCCCGAGTGCACAAATTTTTGTACACCGGGCCTCTAGTACTAGTATAATGATTAAACTTTAACATTTTTTTTATGTATGGTCAAACTAAGATTAGAATGGATAACCAAGTCACTTGCATTTTTTTTTATAATTGTTTTCATTGTCTAAAGTTTTTTTTTAAATATATTTCTTTATTGATTTCAGAGAGGAAGGGAGGAGAGAGAGATAGAAATATCAATGATGAGAGAGAATCATTGATTGGCTGCCTCCTGCACGCCCCCCACTGGGGATCAAGCCTGCAACCCAGATATGTGCCCTTGGCCGGTATCGAACCTGGGACCCTTCAATCCGAAGGCTGATGCTCTATCCACTGAGCCAAGCCGGGCAGGACTAAAGTTTTACATATCTCTCTTTTTCCCCCAATTGACACCCCCCCACCCCAGTGCATTGTTTTTTTGTGTGTATGTGAACTCTCACCAGATCTTTTAAGTCTTTTGTCATTTGCAGGCAGTTGTTATTTTACCCTGATGCTTTTGCAAAAGTGTTTCTGCAAGGATGGTTTCATCTTCAGAGAAACTCATGGAAAGGACTCTGACACTTACTCTAAAATACAGGGTTCTAATAAACTTTCAGATCATACCATTAAACTGGGTGAAGATTTGCAGAATTCTAAAACAAAAAACTGGATTCATAAAACTGCTAACAAAAAGATCAAGATCAATAAGAATTAATAACATGGGACTAAATGAAGTGGTGACAATGATTATAATTTAATGACATCTTTGAAATATTGCTTTAAAAATCTGTTTTCCAGATTCCCCACCCACCCCCGCAAGCTACCTATGACCTACAGCAGTATGGAAAAGTATACCTTTGTAAGCAGACTTGAAACATTTACCTTTCCTTCCAGAAAGGTAACTTTCCCATGCTTACTTTAGCTCCTTCCTATCTCACAATGGGAGAGGCCAAGCACTCACTATAATAATTATTGTTTTCTTTTTTTCCCTTAATTTCTGCCTGGACAGATAACGTGACTTTGGGCATCATCTTCAAACCGACTTCACAGGTCAACAGGTGCAACTGGTTACACACGCAGTCAAGCATCTTCAATGCCTAGTGATGCCAACCCCAGTATAGGTGCCAGATTTAGAAAAACACTTTTTCTTTAAGCAGGTATTGCAATGAATAAGTACTTGATTAAAAACTTATCAAAAACCTTAGAGAAGATTTTCTGGAGTTACCGCCAAAGCAATAGCCAACCAGGACAAATCTTTAAATTCCCTTGTGCAAGTTATATTAGACAATAGGATTGCTCTTGACCACATCCTAAATACACAAGTTGAGGTTTGCTCTGTTGTTAATACCTCTTATACTTAGATAAAACACTTCTGGTAAAATAGGGATGGGACTAGATAAAATCTGAGCACAAGCCAAGTGATTAAACACTCTGGTGTCGGGTGAATTTCCCGCCAAAATATAAGCTGGCGCGGGCAATTATTTAGGTTTCCCGCGCAAAATCAGAGTTAGTTTAAAATGCCTATATCTTTTGAAGTATGGGTTCGATTGAAATGGGTATGAAACGGTTCGCATACGCAGGTAGGTATCTTTGAAACAAATATTTGGTAATACGCAGTTACAATCGGCCCGAATTTACACGTTTCCCGCACTCCACCGCAAATCTATATGAACCGAGTTAAGACGGCTCCCGCCGAGTACGCGCAATTCACGAGAGCCGACTTAACTCGTTTCCCGCAACCCAAGTGTAAATATAGTGCCCACTGACACATCATGGTTTTCTAATATCTTCAGCTGACTGCCCTCAAGTTTTGCCTCCTGGTTCAGATTTATTCTTCAAATTGGACTTAACTTTTTGTTTGTTATTATAGGAATTTTTGCTGTACAAAACCTTGTTTGTTTTACATAGATCAATGTTATAAAGATAATACTCTGATAATTGTTGCTCAACGTTTTGAGATGATCACTAAGGCTTATGAGACTTCATATGAGAAACCTCAAGAAGCTACAGAAGATGTTTGCCTTTAAGGGCTTCCTCTATTCTGATGCTCCTATTGCTCAAGTGTTGCCTAATGCTCCTAAAACACCACTATCGCTCCTTTGTGGGACAGACATAACAGGAAGGAGCCGTCCCACCACTGGAGGACCAACAATGCTTTTAATAACTGACCAGTGTTGCTTTCCAATGATTGTTCAGCAATGCTTTAAGGGAAGATCTCAATCAAAAGGGGAAATACAAGATATAATATAAAGGAAGTCAATTTAAAATGGAGTCAGAGATGCCATCCAGAGTAACTACGTTGCATGTCTTATTTCTCAAACCCGTGGAATGTTAAAACTGGGCAAAGTAATCTTTGGACTGAGCCTACAGCGGAACTGCATTCCAAACGACTATTTGTAAAGCTTGGAAAGCAGACATTATGACTATTAGATTGAAAATGAAAAACATTCTTTAGAATATATCACTTTGTATTCTTCACCTATAAAAATCCCTTCCTCCTATTGACGTAATTGTTCCTCTTCCCCTTCTCATAAATACCCCTTGCCTTCACCTCCTAATTGGGACACTATTGTGGTTCTGCTTGAATCAGGGATTCCAGAATAGCTGTTCTTTCCAGCTGCTGTGGCTCAGTGGTTGAGCATCAACCTATGAACCAGGAGGTCACAGTTCAATTCCTGGTCAGGACATATGCCCAGGTTTGTGGGCTCACTCCCCAGTGTGGAGTGTGCAGGAAGCAGCTGATGGATGATTCTCATCATTGATGTTTCTATATCTCTCTCCCTCTCCCTTCCTCTCTGAAATCAACAACATATGTTGTTGATTTCAACATATGGCAGAACGACTGGTTGACCAGTTGCTATGACGCATACTGACCACCAGGGAGCAGATGCTCAACACAGGAGCTTCCCCCTGGTGGTTAGTGTACTACCACAGTGGGAGCGCTGCTCAGCTGACCGAGATGAGCAACTGCTCTCACTGCAAACCCCAGCCAATGGGCAGGAGCCTGGGCTGTGATCTGTCATCGTCTCCTCGCCCCCAGGCTCCTCCTCCTTGCTCCCTTCCACCTCCTCTGGATGCCTGCAGGCCGCACAGCACAGGCTGGGCTTGCAGAGCTGACCCCAGAGGCTGGGAGGCAGGTTCATGGCCACTGTGGGACTGAGGCCTACTCCACCTCCTCTCAGCGCTATTATCCCTGGGCCTGCCTGGACCAGGTCTCCTGGAGAGGCAAGTGCTCTGGCTCCACGGAAGATGCCGGACCAGGGAGCAGCCGCTTAGAGGGCGGGTCCACAGCCACTTGGCTGACCCGGATGAGCAGTGCTCCCACAGTGGGTGATCCCTGCAGTTCACGTCCCCCACCAGTGCACGAATCCCGTGCACCAGGCCTCTAATATAGATATACAGACATACATACATACAAAATAGCTATTCTTTTGACTCTCAAATAAATGCTTGTTGCCTCTCACTTTTGCTTTTTTATTTTTAGGTTATTGTGCTATACATCATTTTGCTGCAGTTATAAGAACGTATCTATGTTGTTAAGTAAGGATTTACTGCAGTGGTTCTCAACCTGTGGGTCACGACCCCTTTGGGGGTCGAATGACCCTTTCACAGGGGTCGCCTAAGACCATCGGAAAACACATCTATAATTACATATTGTTTTTGTGATTAATCACTATGCTTTAATTATGTTCAATTTGTAACAATGAAATTGGGGGTCATCACAACATGAGGAACTGTATTAAAGGGTCGCGGCATTAGGAAGATTGAGAACCACTGATTTACTGTATTTTTCTGCTCACTGTAGGAATATTGCTGATCTTTGTATTTGTGTCATTTTTCATTTGGATTGTGAACAATTAACTATTTGGAAATGCTTATGCTTTAGTGATCAATCTGGTTACAAAATCTATTTTTATGGTTCTAAAGATAATCTTCATTCTCTTTTACAATGTATAAACTGAAAAGAACAAGAGTCTCCCCATGAAAGTAAAGAAACAATACAAAAAGTTTGACTCTTGAACTGATTCTATATTTTAAAAAATTAACTTTCTCTTCTTACTGCCCCTTAATCTATTTTCTCATGGCTCAGTAAAATATATTACTTATTTGCAAGCATAGTCTCTTATCACATGACTAGAGGACCGATGCACAAAATTCATGCAAGAATAGGCCTTTCTTCCCCCGGCTGCCAGCACTGGCTTCCCTCTGGCACCTGGGACCCGGGCTTCCCTCACAGCCCCAGCTTCATCCGGAAGGACGTCCAGTCTAATTAGTATATTACGCTTTTATTATTATAGATTATTCCATTGTCTAATTTTAGTAAGAAAGTTCTTAAGTCTCAATTCTAGGCATGTTTTCAATGCCCAATTTCTTTGTCTTAAAAATTATATAGAATCCTATGCAAATTCTGTAGAAAGAGAAGACAAGAATAGTGCAGCCCAATATGGAAATGACTGTGTAGCAACATTAGGGAAGAGGATTACCAGTGAAGCCTGAAACAAAGCTCCTCTGAATTCCAGGGCTCTGCACAGTGGGTCTTTCCATTCCTCAGATTCCAGCATAAACCTAATGACATTAACAGATAGTTTTTGCCCAAAACTTTCTGAGGAAACCAACCTAACTCCATGATGAGATACAAGATTAATCTAACTGTGATGGTGAGAAACATGCAGAGATATAAGTTTAATCTAACTGTGATGGGCAATTTTTTTCCCCTCTGGTGGTAAGTTTATAATGACTCTGGTACATCTTTATTATAATTATCTTCACATTTTGAATTCTACTATATTAATGCTATTGTTTCTCAAGTATTTTTGATTGTCCTCTCGTTGGTGCAATGATCTAGCTGCCTGCTCTCTTCACTTAAATGCACTCATCACTTAATAAGGCCTACTCTATACAAAGTATATTTCATCTTGAATGTCCAATGTAGGATCTAAACAGAGTCCTGCTTCTCAAACAACAACAAACCAACAGAATAAATTGGCTTTTCTAAGTTTCACCACCAATATCCTTTTATCAGATTCAAAACTTAGAATTAGGTTCTTACACATCAGTTTTCTCCTTTTTGTTTGTTTTTTTTAAATTAAATCTTTATTGTTCAGATTACATTTGTTCCTCTTTTTCCCCCCCCATAACTCCCCTCCTCCCAGTTCCTGCCCCACCCTCCGCCCTCACTCCCCACCCACTGTCCTCATCCATAGGTGCACGATTTTTGTCCAGTCTCTTCCCGCATCTCCCACTCCCCTTTCCCCCCCAAGAATAGTCAGTCCATTCCCTTTCTATGTCCCTGATTCATTATAATCACCAGTTCATTCTGTACATCAGATTATTTATTCACTTGATTCTTAGATTCACTTGTTGATAGATGCATGTTTGTTGTTCACAATTTGTATCTTTACCTTTTTCTTCTTCCTCTTCTTAAAGGATAACTTTCAGCATTTGGTATAATACTGGTTTAGTGGTGATGAACTCCTTTAGCTTTTCCTTATCTGTGAAGCTCTTTATCTGACCTTCAATTCTGAATGATAGCTTTGCTGGATAAAGTAATCTTGGTTATAGGTTCTTGGTATTCATCACTTTGAATATTTCTTGCCATTCCCTTCTGGCCTGCAAAGCTTCTGTTGAGAAATCAGCTGACAGTCGTATGGGTATTCCCTTGTAGGTAATTGAGTCTCTTTCTCTTGCTGCTTTTAAGATTCTCTCTTTGTCTTTTGCTCTTGGCATTTTAATGATGATGTGTCTTGGTGTGGTCCTCTTTGGATTCCTTTTGTTTGGGGTTCTCTGCGCTTCCTGGACCTGTAAGTCCATTTCTTTCACCAGGTGGGGGAAGTTTTCTGCCATTATTTCTTCAAATAGGTTTTCAATATCTTGCTCTCTCTCATCTTCTGGCATCCCTATAATTCTGATATTTGTACGCTTGAAGCTGTCCCAGAGGCTCCTTACACTATCTTCGTATTTTTGGATTCTTTTTTCATTTTGCTTTTCCTGTTGGGTGTTTTTTGCTTCTTCTTATTTCAAATCTTTGACTTGATTCTTGCGCTCCTCTGGTCTGCTATTGGGTGTCTGTATAATATTCTTTATTTCAGTCAGTGTATGCTTAATTTCTAGTTGGTTCTTTATCACAACATCGAGGGTCTCATTAGATTTCGTGAGGCTCTCATCAAGTTTATTGGCAGCTTGTAGCACATTATTGCAAGCCCTCAAAAGTGCGTTTTTTAGCTCTATATCCTCCATTTCTGTCATGTTTTTTGTCTCCGCATTTTTTATGCTTTCTTGGTGCACCCCCTTGTGGTCTTTGTGTGCAGTCTTGTTCTAGTTAAGCCTTGATTGTTGTAGTTAATACTAGAGGGATTTGACCACCAGGCCGACTGGCTGTGAGAATCAGGTGTATCTGCAGTGGGAAAACTTCTGTCCTCTGGAGACGTGCTAATCTAGCCTTTGCCTGAGGCTATCCGGCAAATGCCTCTGTGCAGGGCTTGGGCGGGGTGGGATCAACAGGGCAGGAGGAGGGACCAGTTATGGCTGCTCTCAGTCCCGTTCCCAGAGGCTCTGCTTCTCAGAACCCCAGCAACCGCTGCAAACCTCGGAGAGAAAGCTGCCCTCAAGTTCCAACTGATGCCAGACAATCCTGCTTCTCCCGTTTGAGTCTGAGTCCCTAGAGACTCGCCCGGACCTGGAACTCAGAGTCTGAGACTCCCTCCTGATTGAAAACGACAACTGTGCCCCCAGCCACCAGCCGGCTCCACACGCACCTCCGCACCTTTGTATTTTCCACACTGCGCCTCCTCTGAGCCTCGGTATGCTGTTCTCTTTCCTTCTAGTTGAAGAATCTCTCCTCAGCCAGCTTTCCTGTGATTCTGGGTGATGTCCGTTCTGTCTTTTAGTTGTATTTTTGAAGTGTTTGTTTGAGGCAGCAATCTCCGGTGTTTACCTATGCCGCCATCTTGTTTTCTCCTCAGCAACTGATATTTTTAAGTGTTCATTTTTTTATCCTAGATTTTCACCTTATTTTAGGTGAACCTTATTTCCTGTGTACTTTTCTATAATAACTTCCTTCCTCTTTTTGATTCTAGGCTCTCTCCTCAACTTTGTCAATCCATTTTTTCACACTGCTTCCAGATTAATCTTTCAGTATTAAAAACTATATCATTCAAAATTCTCTTTAAGCTCCCTGGTATTTACCCAAAGGAATTGAAAATGTATGTCCTGCACACAGATGTTTATAGCAGCTTTATTCAGCGTTGCCTAAACTTGGAAGTAACTAAGATGTTCTCCAATAAGTGAACAGATATATAAGCTGTGGCACATCCAGACAATGGACTATTATTCAGTGCTAAAAGAAATGAGCTATCAGGCCATGAGAAAACATGGAGAAATCTTAAATGCATTTACTAAAGAAGCAATCTTAAAAGGCTATATTCTGTATGATTCCAACTATCTGACATTCAAAAAGGTAAAAGTATGGAGATAATAAAAAGATCAGTGGTTGTCAGGAGTTGGGGTCGGAGTTATTAATAGTCTGAGTACAGAGGATTTTTAGAGCAGTGAATATATATCTTTTTACATTTGTCTGAAACCATAGCAAATACAACACCAACAATGAACCATAATGTGAACTATGGACTTTGAGCGATTATGATGTGCCAATGTAGGTTCAATTTTAACAGATGTACCACTCTAGTTGTGGATGTTGATAAAGGGGGAGACCACATGTGTGAGAGCAGAGGATATATGGGAAATCTCTGTACCTTCCTTTCAAGTTTGCTGTGCCCCTATAACTGCTCTACAATTTCTTAAAAAAATAAACACCAATCTTTAAATAGTAAAACAAAACAAAACAAACAACAACAACAAATATCCTATTCAAAGACATTTAGTGGTTCTTTAATTTCTTAGAGATGAAGGGTAAATTCTTACAACCTAAAGTTTCTGTAGTAATTTCAGGTCCTCCACCATCGGCCTCCTTTTATTTATTACTACTCTTGGCTGTCTTCTTACTGTCACCAGTATATGTCAGGTTCACTCTCATCTATGTGCTGCTTCATTTATTGAGTACTTTCTAGTTGTCAGGTATATGCAATACATATATTCATTTAACATTCACAATTCCCATATAAAGTAAGCATTCTTCATTTCACTAATGAGAACTAGAAGGGTTAAGTAACTTGCCAGATTCACGTACAGTGGGGCCTTGACTTACGAGTGCCCAACTAACAGAGTTTTTTGAGATACCAGCTGTCTTTTTTGCATTGAGTTGACAGAGTAATGTGAGTTAGCGAGTTCCTTAACGAGCTCGGTCTAGTAAGTCAAGGCCCCATTGTATTTTAGAAAATGGTAGATTCAGGATTCAAGCTCAGATCAGATAGATAGATAGATAGATAAATAGATAGATAGATATAGATATAGATAGGCAGATTTCGGAGAAGAAGGGAGAGGAGAGAGAGAAACATCAGTGATGAGAGAGAATCACTGATCAGCTGCCTCCTACTCACCCCACACTGGGGATTAAGCCAGCAACCCGGGCATGTGCCCTGACCAAGAATTGTACTGTGACCTCCTGGTTCATAGATGGGTGCTCAACCACTGAGTCATGCTGGCCAGCCAAGCTGATCTTTTGACTTTAGAGGTGTGTTCTTAAAAGTTTGTTTACCTTCTTCATTCAATGAATAAGACACTCAAGAGTTTTCAGAGATAAGACAAAAACAAAAACACCTCTGTGCCAGAAAATATTTGCCATAGAATGAGTTCCTTGAAAAATGTATTGAATACATTTAATTTTTTTAAAAGTTCAGGTAAGAGCCAAGGGAAAGCTCATATTAAATCAACAACACAAAAAGGTGGAAAAAAATAAAATTAAATGTGGTGGAGGAGGATGTCTTCTGAAGTGGGCTTGGAGTCACCTTCTCCTAGAGGTGAAATTTGAGTCTAGCCTGGGGGAAGGGCAGGGCTGGCAGAACATTCCAGGCATGGGAAAGGGGATGAGTAACCAACAGAGAAGCCAAGGTGGGGTGATTCCAAGGACCTGACTGGCCAGAGATAGATCTTGGGAAAGGTCAAGTGGGAAATTGGGTTGAGAAATCAGCAAAAAGGGGAGAGCTTAAGATAGCCTTGGGCCCTCAGGAAGAGAGTTTAAACTTTGTTTCACAGTCAGTTCAAACTCACATTACTTTTTGAGAAAGGGAGTGTTTAAATCATCACCAAATGTTAGAGACTAGACCAGGGGTGGGCAAACTTTTTGACTCGAGGGCCACAATGGGTTCTTAAACTGGACTGGAGGGCCGGAACAAAAGCATGGATGGAGTGTTTGTGTGATCTAATATAAATTCAAAGTAAACATCATTACATAAAAGGGTACGGTCTTTTTTTTTTTTTTTTTAGTTTTATTCATTTCAAGCGGGTCGGATCCGGCCAGCGGGCCGTAGTTTGCCCACGGCTGGACTAGACCCACCTGTTTGCAAGATGATCCTTTGAGATCATTGGTCTCAACCTGCATGCAGCCTCCCCATCCCACCTCACCCCCCCTTCCCTCCAACTTGGGAAGCATTTCCTTTGCCATTTGCCTTAAGCAAATCCCAAACACCTGTTAAACCTGTTTAAGTCCTAACAGATGCTTTCAACAAGCATAATTGATATCTACTCTCAGAAAGTTCTCGCTTCATTCTATATGGTAATTTAAGTTATTGTGTAAGTTTATTTCCCTCAATAGTTTGTTAGTTTCCAAGAAGTAGGGACCATGCTGAAACTGTGTATCTTTTTTTTTTTTTTTAAATCCAGGTCTAAGGAGTGATATTTTTCTTTAAAATCAGCAAACGAACAATAACACTATAAAGTTCCAAATGCATGATCTTACAACAGATGACCTTTTGTTGCAATTGTTTTGTATATACTGTATGCTGTATATCCCATGAAGACAGATATCCCATTTTTAACATTTTACAGTCAATCACAGTGCTTAACAAATACTGCATTTACTCAATAAATACATTCCTGAAGATCGGGTCTCTTTATTTAACAATGTGTACTGTATTACACAAAGGGCCCAGCATCAAAATTCTCAAGTTAGTTACATTCAAGACAGTGAAATAATGCCACGGTAGGTTTTACACAGATCTTTCTCAAAGTCCAATTAGGATACCAAGAATAAAAATGTTAAAATGAATAGCGAGATCAACACTGGACTTAGAGTCAGAAGATCCCCTGGGGTCCCAAACTTTGGGCCAATCACTTAGGATCAGACGCGCGGCTTCTTCATACAGTAAGTGAAGTCACGTCTATAAGGTAGCGAGTGCCCAGCATATTGCAGGCAAATATGGCTAGATTCGTTCCTTCGCTTTTCTCAACTGTGTGTGTGCGCGGAAATAACCCCGTTACACTTAGAATGTTCTACTGGGTCAATGGATATAGAAAACCAGGGAGGGATGATGGAACTCGAAAGGAAAAGGACACGAGGGACTAAGCGCATTTGACCAGACCCTTTCCTCCACGTCCTTCAATCTCCTCGATCTGGGGTCTCCCTTCGCTCAGCCCTCCTAGGACACCAGTCCTTCGACCTCTCCTCCCCATGAGTGCCTGCTGCCCCGGCACTTGGCGTCTCCTCTGCCCTCTGGGCCCCAGACCCCACCTTTCTCAGGCCCTTTAAGCCTCCCTCGCCCATCGAACTTCACCTGCAGAAAGTACAGAAGCCAAGCGCCCCCTCCCCACGCCGGCCTCCCGCCGCCCCGGACTGCCGGCCCAGCGCCACCCCCGCGCCCCGCCCTGGGCGGGGAGGTCGGGGAGGAGGGCCCGCAGGTAAGGCGGTCACCCGGGCTCGCACTTCCGCCCAGGTGAGGGAGGGCCGACACCGCGCCCGCCCGCTCGTCCGCCCGCTCGGCTCCCACCCGCGTCTCCGCCGGACCAGGTAAAGCGGGGGGCCCGGCTGCGAGGGCGCGCGGGGTCCCTGCGCCTCCAGATCGGCCAGGGGCCCCTCCTGGGAGCCGCCCGCTCCTGCTGCCCGCGCGTCCTCTGTCCGCCTCGGGGAGGAGCTGGCACGGGAGACGCAGGGCGCCGCCGGGCTGGCCGGGCCCGCGGAGGGTGCGGGGCGCCGTCCTCCCGCCTCGGCCCGGGTGACCCCACCACGGCCCCCGCCCCCCGGGGCCAGGGCCCGCTGTTGACCCGCCCGCCTCGGCAGGCCCCGGCGGCCCTCAAATCTCGGCCGCTTCTGTTCCGGGCGTGGCAGGGCTCCGATTGTGCACCCAGATCGGTGCCTGCGCTTTGCCCCCAGAGCGGGGCGGAATCTTTCCTCCGCCAGGGACGGTGAAAGGGAACAGGTGGTGGCCGGGCTCGGGGGCCCGGGCAAGGAGGGGTGCTGGCCTCCAGCGAGGGGGCGGCTTGGCTCCTGTCTGGGCGCCTGGTGGTCACGTCGCCGGGCTCCCAGGCCGGCGATCAGGCCTGGGCTCTGCTAGCCTCACGTTACAGACGGGGAGGACCTGGCTGAAAGCGCGCTGGCCTCCAGCCTTTAGGGTAATTGCTGGATCCCTGCTTTCAGGCCGGTTCAGGAAAGCCTTTTCCGATCCTTCCCCGCCCCCTCCAAAGCTCCCCAGTGCCCGGCACACCTAGCGGGTCGATTACTCCCCCCCTGGAGTGTTCACTTGGCACTTTGTCACAGCTCCAGATGGCTCTTGTCACTTTGGATTGGAATTCGCTGTTGACTCGTTTGTCCTCGCGATCGAGAGGGCGCGCCTTTCAGGCCTTATTTCTCTAGGGTGCTTCTCGGCTGCTTTTGGAGTCTGGCCTTGGATAGGTGCACAACAAACAAGTGTTTGGTAGATGAATGAAGAAGCCTGCTGGAGAGCTAGCAGAGAAAGAAACCAGTTAACACCCAGGATGGTAATAGCACATTCCAGGCCGTCTAAGCTCCTATTGGCTGCCAGTTCATTTGCACACATCTTTTTAAAATATATTTTATTGATTTTTTACAGAGAGGAAGGGAGAGGGATAGAGAGTTAGAAACAGCGATGAGAGAGAAACATCGATCAGCTGCCTCCTGCACACCTCCTACTGGGGATGTGCCTGCAACCAAGGTACATGCCCTTGACTGGAATCGAACCTGGGACCGGACCCTTCAGTCAGCAGGCCGACGCTATCCACTGAACAAAACCGGTCAGGGCATGCACACATCTTTTTTAAAGGAAAGCTAGGGAGGAGTTAGAGGAAAAACTCAAATGGGTTCATTTGCCGGTCAGGAAAAGTGAGGCGAGATCGTGACTTTTAGCTAAAATGAGCTTCATGTTTCTAGGCCCTAATGGCCTTTATGAGGACTATCAGAAATTTAAAATAATTAGAGAGTTAAAGTCGGAGCTGGAAGGTACTTTATGCATAACGTTTGTAAACTGAGTTCTGAAGGGATTTGCCCTTGTTAATTGAGATCCTATTAAAGGTCACATAAGATGAGCAGAATAATAGCTTTGCTTAAAGTTGAAAAGAAATTGTTTTAAGCCCTCATCTGTGTTTAAAGATGCCTTAATAAGTTGAAGTCATATATTAATATTTTTATAACCATAAAGCTAACATAGATTCATTGTAGAAAAATTGGAGAGAATTTTCAGAAAAGGAACTAAAAGAACACAAAAATCCCACCTACCATTAAAAATAACCACTAATAAAATTATGGTATATGGTCTTTCAGTTAGTATTCTTAAAAAGAACAATCTGTAATTTTCCTGTAGTGAGTTCACTTTTAGAACCCTGTGATGTGAGACAGTGGCTCAGAATTCAGTAACCCTTGTAATTGCATTTTTACTTAAAAGCATTTAATAATTATCCTTAAGCTAAACAACCAAGCAGTCTGAATGTACTTGCTTTCTTAAAGTTTAACAAAAAAGCATTAGGTTGGGGAAGTCAAAATGGGGTTTAATTGGTTTACTTAAGACTTTGCCCACCTTGGTACTAGAGTACATTTTTTTGAGAAACAGGGCTGTTCCACCATAACATTTTTTTTTAAATTAAATCTTTATTGTTCAGATTATTACATTAGTTACTCTTTTTTCCCACCATAACTCCCTTCCACCCAGTTCCCACCCCACCCTCTGCCCTCACTCCCCACCCACTGTCCTCATCCATAGGTGCACGATTATCGTCTAATCTCTTCACTCACCCCCACACCCCTTTCCCCCGCCCCGAGAATAGTCAGTCCATTCCCTTTCTATGTCCCTGATTCTATTACAATCACCAGTTCATACTGTTCATCAGATTATTTATTCACTTGATTTTTAGATTCACTTGTTGATAGATGTGTATTTGTTGTTCATAATTTGTATCTTTACCTTTTTCTTCTTCTTCCTCTTCTTAAAGGATACCTTTCAGCATTTCATATAATACTGGTTTGGTGGTGATGAACTCCTTTAGCTTTTTCTTATCTGTGAAGCTCTTTATCTGGCCTTCAATTCTGAATGATAGCTTTGCTGGATAAAGTAATCTTGGTTGTAGGTTCTTGGTATTCATCACTTTGAATATTTCTTGCCATTCCTTCTGGCCTGCAAAGTTTCTGTTGAGAAATCAGCTGACAGTCATATGGGTACTCCCTTGTAGGTAACTGATTTTCTTTCTCTTGCTGCTTTTAAGATTCTCTCTTTGTCTTTTGCTCTTGGCATTTTAATGATGATGTGTCTTGGTGTGGTCCTCTTTGGATTCCTTTTGTTTGGGGTTCTCTGCGCTTCCTGGACTTGGAAGTCTATTCCTTTCACCAGGTGGGGGAAGTTTTCTGTCATTATTTCTTCAAATAGGTTTTCAATATCTTGCTGTCTCTCATCTTCTGGTACCCCTATAATTGGGATGTTGGTATGCTTGAAGCTGTCCCAGAGGCTCCTTACACTATCTTCGTATTTTTGGATTCTTTTTTCATTTTGCTTTTCCAGTTGGGTGTTTTTTGCTTCTTCGTATTTCAAACCTTTGACTTGATTCTTGCGATCCTCTGGTCTGCTGTTGGGTGTCTGTATAATGTTCTTTATTTCAGTCAGTGTATGCTTAATTTCTAGTTGGTTCTTTATCACAACATCGAGGGTCTCATTAGATTTCTTGAGGATCTCACTACATTTATCGGCGGTCTCACCAGTCTTCTTGAAGATCTCCCTACATTTATCGCAGTCTCACCAGTCTTTTCGAGGGCCTTATTAAATTTATCGGCGGCTTCTAGACAGTTCTTTAAAGACCTTAAAAGTGTGATTTTGAACTCTATATCCAACAGTTTGCTTTCCTCCAATTCTGTCGTTTGTGTCGTTTCTTTGTCTCGGCATTTTTTATGCTTCGCTGTGTCGATAGAGTGCCTTTCTGTACTAAGTGTCCCAATTACCTGAGGTAGACACTCTTGGTGCACCCCCTTATGGGCTTTGTGCAATCTTGTTGCAATTAAGCCTTGATTGTTGTAGTTATCACTGTGAGGAATTAACCTCCAGGCCAATTGGCTGTGAGAATCAGCTGTGTCTGCAGTGGGAGAACTTCTGTGCTGGAGACACCCCTCTGGGGCTAGACTTGCTTCCATGGGGCTTTGGTGCTCACTGAGTCTGCCCCCTGAGTGTGTCTTTTATGGTTCCACGGAGCTGTAAACTGGATGGTCCCACTCTGACCTCTGGGCTTCCTGGCTCCTGGATCTCTAGGAAGGTGCTAATCTAGCCTTTGCCTGAGGCTATCCAGCAAAAGTCTCCCTGCAGGGCTTGGGCGGGGCGGGTCCCATGGGATCAACAGGGCGGGGTTAGCAATTATGGCTGCTCTCAGTCTTGCCCTCAGAGGCTCTGCTTCTCAGTGTCCCAGTAATCTCTGCAAGCCCCACAGAGAGAAAGCTGCCCTCGGGTTCTGAGCGATGCCAGACAGTCCTGCTTCTCCCTTATGAGTCTGGGTCCCTAGAGACTTGCCCGGAACTGGAGCTCAGAGCCTGAGACTCCCTCCTGATTGAAAACGACAACCGCACCCTCAGCAGCCAGCCCGCTCCGCATGCACTCCGAACCTTAGTATTTTACTTCAGCACTGCGCCTCCTCTGAGCCTCGGTATGTTTTTCTCTTTCCTCCTAGTTGTAGAACTTCCACTCAGCCAGTCTTCCTGTGGTTCTGGATGATGTCCGTTCCGTCTTTTAGTTGTATTTTTGAAGTGGTTGTTCGAGGCAGCAAACTCCGGTCCCACCATAACATTTGGAATTGCTTGACTGACCATTGCTATGTTGTTTTTTTCACGCTCACGTGTTTTTTGTTTGGATTTGAATGACTTTTTTAAAGCTCTGACTTTAGATTCTTGTGCAAATGGAGAGAGATTTAGAGCCTGTCAAAACCCTTTCTTTAGTCATGGGGTAGATCTTTGCTGAACAAGTAGAGCCCACTTATGTTTTGCGTTTGTACAGCTGCGCAGCCTGTGGAGTTTGGGGAATGGAATTGGGTCCCCTTACCAGTATAACTCTTGGCAAGTCACTTGACTCTGGTCTTCTGTTTTCTCATTTGTAAATGATCCACCTCACTGAGTTTTGGGAAGGTTGAAATGAAACGAAAGAATATGTCTTGTAAACTATAAGCCACCATGCTCCCACTTTTTGCTTTCACCACTATGGTGTTTCATTTTGATGAAATTATGGAGTTGTGTTACTTTTATTGAGAAGAACTGAAGTTTGTGAGTGTCTCACTCTGATAGTTACTTTGATAAAAGGAATAGAGATCGTATTAGCCAATAAAAGTCTTTGCTAAAAACACTGTACAGGGATCTTTCAGAAAAGGCATAGGTTAAAACTGTACTGTCGACAGGGCCAGCCCCTTGTACATGTGACTGTCTATTGGGCACTTGAAATAGGCCTCATTGGGATTGAGATGTGCCAGCAATGTAAAATACACATCAGGTTTTGGAAGATTTAGTGTTAAAAAAAGTCTAAAGTACCTCATTATTTTTAATATTATTTACATACTGAAATGATAATTTGTATAGCTTGGGTTACATAAAATACATCATTAAAACTAATTTTACTTGTTTCTTTTTACCTTTTCATGTGGCTATGAGATAATTTATAATGTGGCTCACGTTATTTTTGCATTGAACAGCACTGTGTTAGGATTCAGTGTGAGTGTGTTTCTCCTTAAGAGGTTTTAGCTTACTGAAGCACTTACATTCCTATTTAGAAACTGTTTTTTTAAAACTCCCAAGTTATAGGCCTCCTTTGTCCCCCTTCCTTGTATTCATTGCATTGATGAAAATTTTTGCTGTTTAGTCTTCTGACAAAAATCATTATTGCTTATAAAGCCAAATCTTAGCTAAAATGATTTAATTATTACCCTGGCTAGTGTGACTGGAAGGTTGTGGGTTCTATTCCCGATCAGGGCCCATACCTAGTTGCAGATTCAGTCCCTGATATGGTACCTACAGGAGGCAACCGATCCATGTATCTCTCTCACATCTATGACTCTCTCTCTCTTCCTCCCACCTTTTCTCCCTTCTTCCTTCCCTCTGTAAATCAATTTTTAAAAAAGTAAAATAATTTATTAGCTTTTATGAAGGCCCCCAGAATAACTTAAATAATTTTGATTATAAAGAGATGTTAATAATAGTAGCTACCATTTATGGAATGTGTATTGTGTACCAGGCCAAATGCTTTATACTGTCTTATTTAGTCCTTTCAACTGTAAATATTTAGTAATTTTCATTAACTCTATTTTACAAATGAGGCATGGGGAGATTTAAACAATTGGCCACAAGAACCATAGAGCTAGCTTCAAGGGTAGATTCCAGGTCTCTATGATTTCTGAGCTTATAGGCTATCCAGTCTCCCATATTTCAAGAACTGGTTATTGGATAAACTAGAAAAAAATTGATTCTTGAAATAGATATTTAGTTCTAATCCTGTTTTTGTGTTAGCGGTCAATAGGAAACAATCTAAATGCCCACCAACAGGAAATTGGATGAATAAATCATGTATTCCTATAGCAGAAAACTATTTAGTAATTACAATGAATGAAGAGGAGCTGTGTATATCATCATGACTGAATCTTTAAAAATATAAAGTTGAGCTAAAAAAGCAAATTGCTGAAGGATAAATATACAATATAATTACCACTTATATAATTTAGTACCTGCCAAACAATACTATTGTAAACAAAGACAGTGTGCATTTTAAGAATTTCAGATTTGAATTCTCTCCATATTGATTGCACTCATTTGTCAAACTGCCTTATGGTTAAAAAAAGAAAAAGTTAGTGAAATCTTTGTGAGATAAGCATTCTCCAATGTTGGTCTTCTTAAAAAAAGCAAACAAAACCAAAGTCTTGTCCTTTGCTTTGGTGCTCTGTACTCCTTGCCTGGTTTAGGGACAGGCCAGTTTTCATTTAGCTTTAGTCCCTAATTCAGGGTGTAGCTTTGATAATAGGGACTGGGTAGGGCTTCTGCCTTGAGAAAGGTGGTTTCCTTTGGAGTTATTTTCTGGAGCTTCTACTGAAGCTCCAGGACAGAGTATGGTAGGAAGGCAATGAGTTAAGTGGATGTTGAACATCAGGTTGACAGACCTTCTGTCTGTATTGAAAACTTGAAATGTCTGATTCTCATTTTTAAAGTAATTACGTATCTGCTGAAAAAGTCAATAACAATTGACCTTCCCTCCCTTCCAAAGTGAAATTTGCTCCCATCAGTGGCATCTCTGCTGTCTTTCTCTGTTATTACCTCTTTCAAAGTACTTTCCCCCTGGTTTTTGGAAATTGTAGGAAGTTTTCTGCATTTTCAGAATGCAGATGATAATTCATTGTTAAGAAGATAAATTAGATGTTGTACACAGTGATCTTGTATTGTGCACAATAGGCACCAGAAAACTAGGTCCCTGATTTAGTGACAGATAAAATGTTTTTTTGGGAAAAGCCCAGAAGGAGGAAGGAGGGTGAACATTGATGAGAAGGGTATCTAAAACCTAGTTTGGCCTATTTCACAATTTGCCATGATTGTTTTGAATATTACAAGCATGCCCCAAATGGCATGACCATATTTTTGTAGATAACTTAAGGACACGCAGTATGTGGTGTGGGAGAACTGAACAGAATATTTGAGGTGGAAACTAATTATTAGTGAAGATTATGAATTCGTCAGTCTTTTCAATGAGGGACTGGCTAATGATCAGAGATCCATGTGTGTGAAAATTGTCTGTATTGTTATTTTTTGTCAATCATTGGAGAAAATTGCCACCAATAGGAATACAAAAGCATATGATAAAGACAGTTTAACTTTGTTCCTTCCAAGTGGCAAGTTACAGGCAGAATATTGATATGCATTGATTAACTTGAATAGTTCAATGAGAAAATTAGTATTTAGCCAACTGAACTCTTCTAAAGAATTGACTCAATTTTCAGTTCTGATTCCTAGTTTAACATGGTATCTTTCTGCTTCAATTTCAACATATCCTGAATATCCATCATTAAGTGGACTTAACATTGCATATGGCTTAAGCATATGGACCCAAAATAACAGAATCATTCTGGAATTTATATATGTTACTGAAAGTCCAGGAATAAAGTATAGTGCAGTGATGGCGAACCTTTTGAGCACGGCATGTCAGCATTTTGAAAAACCCTAACTTAACTCTGGTGCTGTGTCACATATAGAAATTTTTTGATATTTGCAACCATAGTAAAACAAAGATTTATATTTTTGATATTTATTTTATACATTTAAATGCCATTTAACAAAGAAAAATCAACCAAAAAAATGAGTTCGCGTGTCACCTCTGACACGCGTGTCATAGGTTCGCCATCACTGGTATAGTGTTTTGGTAGCAGCCAAAAACATAGTCTAATTTTATATTCAAGGGGTTTAGAAAAGGCCTTATCACGTGGTAGGGACACAAGGCTAGGGTATCTGTCTTGAATCTGCATTAGTGTGGCATCAGTTGTGTTTATTTGTAGTTAAAGTGAAGAGCCACCATTTCTCTTTGGCTACGAGAGTTTGTTTTCCATTTAATGTTGAGCTTTGAGGACAGTGGCATGATGATTAGACACAACCTGAGCTTTGCACCCCAAAGGAAGCATTAGAAACTCAAAGTTGTTCATAAACTTCAATTTTTGAGTATCTTTTGAAATCATGACTTCATTTACATTTAATAGCTTTTAGTTTGTTCAAAATCCCTGGCTCCCTTGAGCTCTGGGGAATTCCAATTGCAGAGTTACGTATATGCAGTCTAATTGTCCCGATTCCCATCTGCAGTTAAGAGGCTGAGTACCTGCACTTTCTCAAATAGCCAGTTATCTTTTTCTCCCAAATTTTAAAGATAAAAGCATAAGCAAGCATGTCAAACTCACGGCCGGTGGGCCACATGCCTTGTTATTTGGCTCATGTTAGCCTTTGAGTTTGACATGCTTGGCATAAGGTGTCTTGTTAAGTTCAAGTTAGAAGTATGAAAGATCTTGGGGGGTTTCATTCTTGTCTGCTATTGGGAGTCTGAAAAGTGTGCTTCTCAGGGTACTTGCTTTAAATCTTGAACTGAGGAGGTTAATAAATCTTTTCAATAGTTTCCTCCACTTAGAAATTTAAATCAAATTAAATTTTATCTATGCATCAGTTTTCTTTTTCCCCCCAAATATTCAATTAACTGGTGATGGCTAAGGGCTGGGTACTTCTTTTTAAAAGCCACAATATTATAATAATTTCTTTCAGTCAAATCCTACAGTGAACCAGACATGAAAAATTCATGGTACAAACTCTCTTGATCAATACGGAGTAGAAGCTGCTGAGCTTAATGAACCGCTTATTCTCTGGAGGCTGTACAACTATGGAGACAGTGGCACACTGTGGCATTTTAATGTTTAGATTATGACCTATTGTAGGTAGCCTATCTGTGACAAGTTAGAGTCAGCTTTGCCATGTTTAAGCAAATTTGAAATTTCTTGCTGTAAGCAACGTTGGTTTCTCAGCCTAGCCAAATTGGCCTGCTAGGGTAGACAAAGCAGGAACACAGGAGGCCAAAAGTGGTAAGGGATTATAAATTTATTAGGTCATCTGGAAACCCAGATGGGCTGAGCTCCAAAATGGTGCCGGCACTCAGGGGCGGAGGAGTCAGAGATTTTAAAGAACTCTAGGTGGGCTTTTTCGGTGGGGAACTCTCTGGGTGAGTCCAGATCCTGGGAAAGTTCGGAGGGGAAAGATAATGGTCTTAGCAAGTGGAATGTGGTCTGAGCGAAAGGGAATGTCAGTTGTGAAGTGATCTAAAGGTCAGTTCTCAGGGCAGGGGGCATGGATTCAATTATTTGATCAGACCTCACAAGGTCAAAGTTGTTTGGCTGAAGATTTCCTACGACTATAACATGAGTGAGACCTGAGTGCTGCTTGCTGGATGTTCAGTTGTAGCTACATTTCTTCCTTCTGTCCTTATATATTCTTAAGGTTTTAGTCCCCTTCCCTAGATTTAACTTTAGTAATGTTCCAGACCTGCCTTGAGGACATAGGTTAGCCTTTATTAACTACTCGAGGCCCAGTGCACGAAATACAAGCTCTCCGGTGGGAGGGGCCCCTCAGCCCAGACTGCGAGAGGGCGCAGGCCAGGCTGAGGGACATCACCGGTGCACAATTTGGGCCAGGTAGGGATTCAGGAAGTTGGCCAGCCAGGGAGGGACTGCGGGAGGCCTCCAGGGCTTGTCCGGCCCTTCTCGGCCAGACCCCAGCAGCAAGCTAACCTATCGGTTGGAGTGTCTTCCCCCTGGTGGTCAGTGCACATCATAGCAAGCAGTTGAGAGGCTTTAGCATATCATTAGCATATTACGCTTTGATTGGTTGAATGGACGACCAGTTACTTAGCATATTAGGCTTTTTATTATATAGGATGAGTCAGAGGATTGGATGGCCAACCAGTTTCTACCCTTTACCCTTATCGAGGCACACGACCACTGTGGTTTCAAAAATGTGCAAGAAGATCCATTGGGAGGGTAGGAAGGTGACAATAAAACCTTGCTTTTTAGTTTTTACCTTACTTTTACAATGTTTCTATTTTATGTATGTTTTAAAACACATATGACATGTAAATATAGTAGTATATGTTTATAATTACAAAAAAATGTGAGTGGGGAACATATTTTTACTGATGGGAATGTGTGTTTAAAAAGTTTGAAGACCACTAATCTATCCTATTACCAGAATTACCTTTTTAAATAGAAATGTGGACTCAATACTTCCCTCCTTTAAAAGTCTTTAATTACTTCCTGTTTCTTACAGGATAAAGACCAGTCTACTTAGCGTGATTTACAAGACCCCTCTCAAAGTAGTCCTATTTAAACCAGTGCTTCTCAAACTATCAGTGGTGAAAGATCAGGGTTTTCCCCACCCAGTCTTTCAGGGACTGACATTTTTATAAAGTAAATTATTAGAAAAGTGAACTACTAGAAAAATGAAATGAAAAAAAAGTACAAGGAAAGTCAAGTGTTTTTTTTTTCCTTACTGAATTTAATAGATATAAATTACTCTGCCACATGGCATCGTTTCCCAGTCTTGGTACTTATTTGTTCGTAGCCAGGCATCAATTTGCAGCCCACACTTGCAGTAACCCTGGTCTTAACTACTTTTTTTTTTTTTTTTTTTTTTTGCCCTTTCTGCTACTTTTAGAGACTGTATATTAGGCCATTTAGGGCTCGTTACTATTCTCACAGAAAGCCATGCACTTTTATACCTATATGCAGTAGTTTTCAAATTGTGGTCTCTAGGCTGGCAGCATCAGCAGCACATGGAAACTTGGTTAGAAATCCAAATTCTCAGGCCTCCCCTCAGACCCACGAAGTCAGACACCCTGGGTGTGGGCCCCAGCGGCAGGGGTTTTAACAAGCCTTCCTGGTGTGTCTGCTGCATGCTAAAATTTGAGAACCACTTACATGGAGAAGTCCTGTGTGTCATTCAAACTGGGGCACTTTGAGAGTGAAATGGAGCGCTGTTAATGATGCCAGGTAATCTGAAACTATCTTAGACAAAAGAGGAGAAATGGTTACTCTTCTTTTATACCCCAATCTTTTTCTTTTAGGAGAGGTTTCTAATGTATTCTCATTTCAGCATTCCCAAACTTTCCTGTGATATTGGCTGAAGTGAGGGGTCCTTACCGCCCCCGCCCCCCCGCCCCCTGGGTGCTGGGGGTGGAGTTCTTATGATATCTAGAGAAAAAGAATTTTCTGAGACTCACACGGGAGAATGAGTGATTTTTATTTGTGTGGAATTCCATCCATGGATTTTCAAAGTTCCATTTCCCTTTGTCCAGTCATAGAAGAAGTGTAGCTGGGGTTTCAGTAGAGCTAGAAGCAAAGCCAGTGTCCAAAGTTTCCTTTCCATGTTGGAGACAGGCTCAGTACAGCCTCAGGCTAGTTTCAGTCCATCAGTCCATTGTGTGTGAGCTAATGCAAGGGAGCCCCACAAACCCAGAGTCATACAAGTCCCATGAGTGGCAAGAGGAGCTAAGAGCATGAACTCCTTTGTTCAGTGCATTAAATATCCCAAATTTCCTGCTCTTGCAGTGGCCACGCCCATTCCGGCCAATGACCTTTGTTCTCAGGTGTGACTGACAGCAAGCACATTCCCTATGTTACCCCAACTTTACTAGGTATGCGTCTATCTCCCCTTTGTTGAACCCCTGAGGAATGTAAGGTTGTAGCTTACCTGGCGAAGCTGCCTAAATGACACGCCTATAATATCTGGTCTTCCCTTTGCTCCTTTCCTATTATTAATAATTAGCTAATTACAATGATAGCACCTAGGCAGAGTTAGTCACTCTCCCTTTATGATTTCTCTTAGCACATGATACATACACCCTCTGCTATTGTATGCATGTGCCTTACAATATAATTATCCTATTGGGTTGTAGTTACCTTGCTATGAATCTGTCTTGCTCTCTCATTATGCCATCTAGCCATTATATTTTTGTCCCCTTTAAGTTATAAAATTAACACATGCTATTTAAATAAAGTTCAAATAGCACTAAAATCTGTAAAGTAAAAGTCTAACTTTTTATGTTTCTATTTCTACTTCTACTTTCTAGAAGTAATCACTGTTTTTAACTTGACTATGTTTGTGAGTTTAAAAACCAACACACACACACAAATATGTGTATTTTTTTTATGAAAAGGAGACAGTAATGCATATATCTTGAAACTTGCTGTTTTCCCTGTTCAGTTGTGTATATTAAGTAATGTCTCTTTGTTTACACAAAGGGTTGAATTGTCAAAGTATACTCATGTGAATGAGCGATCTTTGCCAGCACCAAAACTTACTCATGAGTCAGAGGTTACAGGCCGGAGGCTGGCCCAGGAGCCAGGCACAGACATTCCTTTCTTCCCAGAGAAGACCCTAGCTAGCCAGTAGGCACAGCTTCCAAAGAATGTCACTTTCTTCCACATTAGGCCATATCATCAACGTAAATAACTAAGGAACGTTTAAACCTGTACAGAATTTTTATGAGTTTACTTGAGCCAAACTGACAATAATTGCCAAGAAGCAAAATCTCAATGAATTAAGAAAATGCTCCAGGGAATGGCAGTTTTGCACCGTATTTTATACGTTACAATCAAAGGAGGAGGCCTAAGGGATTACATAAAATCCATTGGTGATAGATTAGGGAGGCGGGAGAAAGCAAAGGGGGGAAAATCTCTGGATTTGGATAAAAAGTGAAAGGAATAGACACATACTTCTTATACTAGTCTACGGGTACAGGATAGGTAACAATGAACACAATAACAATAACAGTGAGGGGTTTTGTGGTCTCTGGTCTTGTGTGCAGTGAGGGGTCCTGGAAAAAGGAAATTTCTCTGACATTCCAAAGGTATGTTATCATAAATGCAAAAAGGCAATTGGCAGGCTCAGTTAAGGTAAAGATTGAACTTTGTCGGGCTTCCCTGACAAAGTTCGGGCCTAGGGTGAGACTACCTTCCATGACTCCCTTTTAGTTAGAAAGTTTTCCTTTCAGACCATCCTAGGTAGTTACTTTCGATCTCTGCGTTTATAAGGCCCGCCATTTGTTTAGTATGTGGCCCCTTTTTTCATCCACAATACCTAGTTACATATAGATCAACATGAAGCCATTTATAAATGTATTTCGGACAGACTTTTCCTGTAATTTTTAATTTGTTTAACAAGAGTAAAATTCAACCTCAGAACATGTTTTTTTTAGGGGGGATGCGGGTGGGGTTGTTACCAGACAAGTTCTGAACAATATTGAAACCTTTTCTGTTTGGGGAATCCTATGTTTTATATTCCATTAGTTATACAAATAGAAAATGTCTGTATGCTTATCTCTCATCTTACAGCCAGGCATGCCTTAAGAGTCCATACAGTCTCAGATTATTTACAAAACGCAATTAAGGCAGATCAGGTATTTCCTGACATTTTAAAACAAGGGACTCTTATCTGTTTGCTTGGAGGTCTGGTATCAAGCTGGGAATCCCTAGCTGAAGGAGGAAGCCACAGGCTGTTAACTGTTTCATCCCCATTCCAGTTTCAATACATTCAGACCTACTTTATTATTTTAATGACTGATTTCTTTTTAAAAATATATATTTTTATTGATTTCAGAGATGAAAGGAGACAGAGAGAAATAGAAACATCAATGATGAGAGAGAATCATTGGTTGGCTGCCTCCTGTACGCCCCACACTGGGGACTGTGCCTGCAACCCAGGCACGTGCCCTGACTGGGAATGGAACTGTGACCTTCTAGTTCATAGGTGGACACTCAACCACTGAGCCATGCTGGCTGGCCATGACTGATTGCTTTTGATAGTTCCATTTTTCCAGGAGTTTTGTTATTAAAAACACAGCAGCAAATATCCTTGTGTGCCCTTTTACAAATATTTCTTTAGGAGAGACATTCGGAAGTAGATATTCTGGGTAAAAAATGTAAATTTAATATATTGGAGCCCTGGCCCGGTAGCTGTTGGTTAGAGCACCATCCCCATACACCAAGGTTGTAAGTTCTATCCCCAGTCAGGGCACTTACAAGAAGCAACCAATGAATGCATAAATGGATAGAACAACAAATCTGTTTCTCTATCTTTCTCTTTCTTCCTCCTTCCCTCCCTCCCCCCTTTTCTCCTTTCCTCTCTCTCGCAAATTAATCAATAAATAAAAATTTAAAAATAAATTTTAATATATTGGTAGATATTGCTATGTTGCTTTTTAAAAAATTGCATAGATTGATATTCTCACTTGTTTTTTTTCCATGACATTGAGAGTACAGGCTATTATTAGTTTTTAAAAATGCCAAAATGACAGACCTACCTGACTTGGCTCAGTGGATAGAGCATTGGCCTGGGTTCTGAAGGGTCCTGGGTTCGATTCCAGTCAGGGGCACATGCCCAGGTTGCCGGTTTGATCCCCAGTAGTGGGTGTGCAGGAGGCACCAATCAATGACTCTGATCATTGATATTTCTATCTCTCCCTCTCCCTTCCTCTCTGAAATCAATAAAAAATATATTAATTTGTGCACTTGGGGGGAGGGGGTCCCCCAGCCTGGCCTGTGCCCTCTCACAGTGTGGGAGCCCCGCGATTGATCACTCCAAAGAGGTAGGCCCTGCCCACCCATCTGGGGCTCCTCAATGGATTGCCCCAAAGAGGTAGGCTGGAGCCAGGAGTCCCACCTCTGAGGCGCGCGCGGGGCCTTGGGAACCCTGGTGGAAGGTATGCAGAGCAGCCGCCAGGCCTGCCTCCGCTGTGTGCGCAGCCATCTTGTGATGGCGTGAGGGCATCTTGGCATGATGGCAGGAGGACCCCCTAGGCTTTTATTAGTAAGACTAATGGCCTGGTGCATGAAATTCATGCACATCAAAAGGGAATTAATTAGAGGAAATATTTTAATATTGCTATTTGCCCTTTATAAGAGAAGTGTTAGATATTAAAGAAAATTAGTAAAATGTATATGAAAATCTCCCTCCTGTCAGAGTCTGGGGCGCACCGCAGGACCTAGAGTCAAGTCCCCGCCCACCCGCACACATCTCGAAATCGTGCAAGACCTAGACCCGGCCGGCCCCACGCCTGTTGAGCCCCACAGAGTGGGGGGCGCAGCCTCAGGTCCCCTGTCAAGCCCCACTGGGCGCGGGGGTGTGACCTCAGGTTCCCCGGCCTGGCCTCAGGTCCCCTGGCATGACGGCGTGATGACCATTTGCATATTAGCTCTATATTATATAGGATAAAAAGAAAAGCCAAAATGACAGTAAAAAATAGCATCTCATAGTTTTGGCTTGCATTCTTTGATTTAAAGAGGTTGGTGTATAAATGATCACAAAGCGGCTCTTGTCAATCCCCTTGGGCTGGACGGTCTATAGAAAAGGACAGTGCCCTTCTGTTATTCAGTTACCTGTCACTGGGCAGTTGTAAGGATTGCACAATTGAGATACTGAGCACATCAGAAGTGTTTCTGTGATGCTCTATTCAGCAGTTCTTTTGGTAGTTCTCATTGAATCCAGTGAACTTTTGGATGGAATGCATAGGCCCGGCCTTTTATCAATGCCAATAAATACAGATTTATTTATTTATTTATTATTGATTTGAGAGAGAGAGAGAAAGGGAGAGGGAGAGAGAGAAACATGGATGTGAGAGTGAAATATGGATTGGCTGCCTCCTGCATGCCCCCTACTGGTTATCATGCCTGAAACCCCAGCATGTGCCCTGACCAGGAATCTAACCAGCAACCTTTCAGTGCCCAGGAGTATGCCCAACCAACTGAGCCACACTGGTGTCCCTTACTGATTTTTACTATGTTTTCTTACTTAGTGACCTTGAATTAGAAGATAAAGATTTCATTCAGCAAAGTGTACTGATTTAAGAAAATTTTGACTGTATAATACTCACATTTTTTTGGTGACTCATTACAACAGTGTCCATGAGTGAAAATGACCCCTGTGACAGTGCCACTTTGGTCATAGTGTTGCCAGTGGAAATAGGGCCCTTTCACAGAGTCATAATGAAAGCATTTCAGGGACCCACGTATGGGAGGATGAGGTGTAGGGGTAAGGTTTATTGTGGGAGCAAAATCAAAGGACTGTTCCGGTTCAGCTTTGTTCTGCTGTGAAAGAAGCCCAGCCTTGTCTTCATCAGGCACAGAACAAAGGCCAAGGTCTGGAAATTCTGTGCCAGTGGTTCAGTCCAGTTCAGGACCTGTCCTTGTCTGGCTGGCTTAGTCTAGCTTCCCAGCTGCATCCCCGTTGCTGTACCCAGGCTTGCGCTTGGGGCCTGCGTTTGGAGTTTGGGTAGCTCCTGGCTGTGTGGCTGCTAGGGCCCATGCTGATAGATAGAGAGAACACTGTGAGAGCTGGGGTGGGCACGTGGGGCAAGCCAGAGAGAGAAAGAGACACAGAGAGGGAGGGAGCAAGCGAGCCATTGTTGGACTGATCATATTTTCTATGGCTTAGAAAGGACCAAGTACTTTTCAAACTAACCAACCAACTTCCCAATCTTTTGCCAGCTTCTGATGGGTCTTCCCTCTAACCAATCCATTTCCTAGATCTTCCCAGGGGTTCTGTGTCCATTGTCCAATCTGATCCCTTCCCCGGGCTAGATAGACAGGCGTTTATGGTCGCCTTCTTGGCTCCTACTGTGCACACCGCTTAGTAAAAGCACCTCCCCCTTTATTGCTTATTTCTTCCTCCCATAGTCTGGGCAAAGGGACAGGTTGTATCCTGGGGTGATTGGAAATTTGGTTCTTCCTCCCTACACAGGGGCGGGATGGGTGTTAACCCCCTTAGTGGGGAAATTCTGTAATCCCCTGTGGTGCCTATGAATGCTGCATTTCCTAGCGAAGCAGCCCCACTTCTGATTCCGCTCCCCAAGTCCATCAGGCTCAGCAATGTCTGATTCCTTTTCTCCCTCCCTTTATGAATATCTAGCTACCTACGCTAACAAAAGTAAAGGGTTTGCTAGCTTTTTGAATTTCAATTATATTACATTTTAGGCTAGTTTGAGCTAATCACTGGATTTAATAAACATTATTCAGATGACTAGTAAGAGTCTGGGATCATTTGTGCATGTTCGATTTTTTTTTTTCCAAATCTTTAAATTCTTCTTTTTTTAAAAAATATATTTTTTATTGATTAAGAGATTACATATGTGTCCTTATCCCCATGTTACCCCCTACCCCCCCCATGCCCTCATCCCCCCATTGTCCGTGTCCATTAGTTAGACCTATATGCTTGCATGTAAGTCCTTTGGTTGATCTTTCCCCCTTACCCCCACCCTCCCCTACCTCCCCTCCAAGGCCCGACAGTCCAATCAATGCCTCTCCGTCTCTGGATCAGTCCTTGTTCATCAGTTTATGTTGTTCATTATATTCCACAAATGAGTGAGATCATGTGGTATTTATCCTTCTCTGACTGGCTTATTTCACTTAGCATATCTAAATTCTTCTTGATCCCTTAATTTGGATGTTCTTTTCCAGCCCAGCATCCTTTTTCAGAAATCAACTTTCTTAAAGTATAATTTACATAAAATAAAACGTACCAATTTAAAATATATGCTTTAGTGTATTTTTGACAAACATATACATCTGTGTAAACAGTACCCCATTCAAAACAGAACATTTTCATCATCCCTAAAAGCTTCCTCAAATTTCCTCCCAGTCAGCTCCTTTCCACCTGCCCAGGTAAACTAATCTATAACTATAGGTTGAACTTCATATGAATGAAATCATACCATTTATATTCTTTTTGTCTTGTTTCTTTCCCTCAACACACTGTTTTTGAGATTCACCATGTTATATGTATCAGTCATTATTTTCCTTATTACTTCTGAGTATTCTATCATGTTTACAGATCATAGTTTGTTTATCCACTCATCTGTTATTAGACATTTGGGGTTTTCTAGTTTGAGGCTTTTATAAGTAAAAATGCTATAAACATTCATGTAAAGGTGTTTCGTGGGCACGTATTTTCATTTCTCTTGAGTAAGTAGGAGTGCAAGTGCTGAGTCGTGTTTAAGTGTATATTTATCTTTATAAGAAACTGCCCTTTTCCCAAAGTGTGCCATTTTTCTTTCCTGCTAGCAACATCTGGGAGTTCAAGTTGCCTCACATCTTTGTCAATACTTAGTCTTATCTGTTGTCTTGCTTTCTACTTAGTCATCATAGTGATGTGTACTGGCACCTCATTGTGGTTTTAATTTCCTAAGTGAAGTCTTTTGATCAAGAATGTTCTTGAGGTTTTCTTTAAATTTTATACAGGACTGTAGACATGTGTACACTAATGGAAAATCATCTTTTGTATTTTAAACTTTTTTCTTTAGGTTTCTTTAAAGTGAATGAAGACAATAATTCAAGATGCCTGAAAATCCTGCTACAGGTATACTGGCTAGAATAATTCTACCACTAAATTAATTAATGATTCTAAATTAGAATGTAAGATGGAATGTAACTTGTACTCTTATCCTTCTTCAAATAAGATAAACTGCAGGTCCTGCAAATTCTTGATCGCCTGAAAGTGAAATTGCAGGAGAAGGGTGACACATCGCAGATTGAGAAGCTATCCATGTTTTATGAGACACTGAAAAGTCCTCTCTTCAACCAGATACTCACACTTCAGCAGTCCATCAAGCAACTCAAGGGACAAGTAAGTTGCCCGTCAGCGTTTTACATGTTCATATATTCAATCCAGCAAAGAAAGATAGAAAGGCATAAAGCTAGAGACAAACTGTCTCAAAATACTCTTACTTCAGCAAAGAGATTGTGTTGGGAGTTGTGACCTGTGGGTATGGTAGGCATTGATAGTTTAAAAATGTTGATAATAGGTTTCGTGCTTATCTTCAGAATATGGGTTTTATACATTTTTTAAATAAGTAAAGGTCAGATACTTTGAGAATTCTCAATAGTTTCTTCAAAATTATAAAGTAATTTTGAGCTTAGATATATTTTCTTCATGAGTCTTTTTTTTTTTTTTTATAGCAAGAAGTGATCATGCCCTTGTAGCACATCTATAATAATAAAAGCATAATATGCTAATTAGACTAGATGTTCTTCCGGACAGCCTTCCAGGGCTGCTAGGGAAGCCCTGGTCCCGGGTGCCGGAGAGAAGCCCAGGTCCCGGGTGTCAGACTCTTGCACAAATTTCGTGCATTGGCCTCTAGTTATTTATAATTACCAAATAAATAGTCAAATATTATGGACAGTCTGATTAGAAAGTCCTTGGAAGCAATATACCTGGTATTTTAACATTTATGTGTTTCCTCCACTACATACAGCATAGAAGCTAAGCTTGAGTAGTAGCTATCCTAAAGATTAAATTTGGGGATAATTTTAAATGTAATTGGAGATAATGGAGCAGAGTTAAGTGAAAATTAATAAAATTTAAGGAAAAAATGTTCTTTGCTGATAAACCAAAATGCTTGCCCATAAATATTTAGCAAGTGATTTTTAAAATAACTAATTAAGGATTAAACAATGCTCACATGCCTTTCTTTGAATTTCTTTCTCTAAGTCAGAATTCATAAGTAACTTTAGCATTCCCCATATTGAAAGTTAGCTTTCTGTATTCCCTGGTCCTGGGATGAGCCCCATATCACAACAGTGAATGCTATTTGTAGCAATAGAAATTGGAAAAGGTCACTACAAATGTATCACTCTTACTGGACTAAAAGTGGACTTTACCTACTCCATCATAATCTTTTATATTTATTTAGTTTTCTGTTTTTATCTACATATTCATATTTTATCCATTCAACTCTAAGTCCCTGAAATCTTTTTTTCCTATGAGTGCTCTCATAGAGTATCTCCTGGTGTTGATTTTTTTCTAAGAGGTCCTATTTACATTTGTTCTTGATGTTACCTTTATTCTACCGTGTTGGCACTCATATCAGCCAATGATATTTTAAAATCAACCCATTTTCCTGTTCCCCATAATTACAGGATTCTCAATTTTTTTTGTACCAATGTTTGAGTGGCTCTGCAACTCATTTGCTACTAATTTTGGATGAGTTACTCCCCTGTGTGCCTCAGGTTTTTATATGTGTGTGTGTGTGTGTGTGTGTGTGTGTGTTTGGTGTTGTTTTTTTGTGTGTGTGTGTGCGCCTCACTTTTTAAGTTCACAAAATGAAAAAAATAATAGGGCAGTTGTAATATGTAAGAGTTTTGGTATAGTATTTTGCTCATAGCAAGCGTTGAATAAATACTCTTATTGTTATTTTTGTTACATACTACCCACAGATCTTTTGTGCCCCCCTCCCCCCATGGGAATGTACAGATAAATGCAAAAGGGCTCAGTGTCTTATATGCCTGTTTATATATATACTAGAGGCCCAGTGCACAAGATTCATGTACGGAGCGGGTGGGGGGTGGTCCCTCAGCCCGGCCTGCGCCCGCTTGCAATCTAGGACCCACACTGGGGATCGAGCCCGCAACCCGGGCATGCACCAGTGACCATCCTTTTCATACAAGTGAAAGGCATCTTGCCAGGCTTCCCTCGCAGCCCTGGCTTCATCCAGAAGGTCGTCGGGAGGACGTCTGGAAGGATGTCCAGTCTAATTAGCATATTATACTTTTATTATTATAGATCTGTGCATGTGAAGTGTAATGAACTGTTGTACATGCTGTTAACTTGAGGAAAGGATGGAAAGCAGGAAACAAGAACACATTTTCAGCTGTTAAACATTTGTGTAATACTAAATAAAATTTATAGCCTTATAAATATACAAATTCATGTAACTATTACTTAATTTCTTTCACATGTATATACTTAACATGAAAATTACACGTGATGGGTAAAATATAATATTTAATAAATAGAAATAATTTGTTTCCTATGAGTTTCTGTTGATTCTCTTTTGTTCTTCCCTCCAACAGCTGAGTCATTTACCTTCAGATTGTTCAGCCAACTTTGATTTTTCTAGGAAAGGTTTATTAGTGTTCACAGATGGAGCTATTACTAATGGGAATGTCCAGCGGTCCTCTAATAACTTGACTGTATCGGGGTTATTTCCTTGGACCCCTAAGTTGGGAAATGAAGACTTTAACTCAGTCATTCAACAGATGGCACAGGTAAAGTTATATCTTGTCATTGGAATATTATGCTTATTTCTTCTGTTATCAGTTAAAAAAACGATACTCTTTTTGCCTTAAAATGTGTTACGTGTTTTGTTTGCCTGTGTTCTTATATTTTTAGGAGGAATTGATATTTCTTAATCTCTGTGTTAAAAATTTATTGGCTTAAAATGTGTGGTGAGGAGAGATTTTTAGATAAGACTCTAATTTGACACATCTTTACACTTGTAAGGAAAGAGATTTTTATAGTTTTGATCATAGGAGGAAAATTAATATGTTTGCAGGTGACACACTTCCATTGAAACTTTTTAATTTTATATCAAACAGATTTAATGGGAGTTAGAACTAACATAATTAGGAAAATCTATGGAAACATTTTAAGAAGTAATCCAGTTTTATCTCTAATACCTATTAAAAATTAAATAACAGTTGAATTTTAGGATATGTTTTAAATTTTTCACTTTGTCTTCTAACGTGTCTTAAAAATGAAATGAGTTTAAAAGTTAAAAAGAATCTGTGTAAGGTGTGTTAATTAAATAATATTCTATATCTAATTCCTTTTTTTTATTTTAGAGTTCTGTTTCCTTATTTTGACCAATAATTATTTGTGTGATGCTTTTGTGAGTCATGACATTTATGAAGTTCAAATGCAGTTATTAACAAAAAAAAATACTTGTTTGTCACGGGTAGAACACATTTGATTGGTGGCCTTTCCATACTTTTTAATTAAAATAGAATATTCATTAAAATAGGATATTCATTCATCACAATAAAATAAAAAACAAATAATGCATCTGGTTCTGACTTAGGCTAACCATCAGCATATTTTTGATACATCTAATTTGCTTTCCTTGTTTAAAAATTTATTTTGCATCAAAAGAATTTAGATAAATTCTGTATGAAAAAACAGTTTAGAATTCTCTAAAGGACATGGGTATTTTTATCCAGCTGAGAATTTATCTCATAATGTGAATGAAATGTGAAATCACCTCTTCTATTCCCCGAGGTTGCAGAATGCTGCACATTCCCTCTTTATGTTCTACTGAAAATAATCAAGTGAGAGGATTTCCAGAAATAACTTATTACTGAAATTCTGAGTTTATTTGGTTTTATAGAGATGACCTAGGAGAAGCTGTTTTTGTGCTATTCACAGAATGGCAATTTCAGTTCTTTGTTAAATGTACTTCACTGACTTTTTCAAAAAATTCTTCTTGTTTAGGGCCGGCAAATTGAATATATTGATATAGAACGTCCTTCAGTTGGAGGCCTTGGATTCAGCGTAGTGGCCCTTAGAAGTCAAAATTTGGGAGAAGTTGATATCTTCGTGAAGGAAATACAGCCAGGAAGCATAGCGGACAGGTGAGAAAGATGTTCATTTTGTGCTTTGCTAATTTTTTTCCCTGATAATTCTGAGAACACTGTTATGAAGAGAATAAGAAACTAGTAATAAAAATAGTAACAATGGCAGCTAATACTTAATTTTCCTTCTTCCTATGCATTTGTCAGGCTTTTGCAGATATTCTCACATATACTTGTGGCAGCCTTCTAGCTACTGGTATGTTGCTCCATTTTATAGATGGGAAAGCTGAGTTTCAGAGAGACTCAGTGATTCACCAATGGTCATGGAGCTATTAATGCTGGAGCCATATGTGATTCTAAGATCCTCTGACTGCAAACCTAGTATTCTTTCTATCTCACCACACTCACAATTGAACATGATAGTTTTAGCTAAGGTCTTATCAATAAGATGGGATTATTGAAATTCACATTCTGTATGCTGTGTTGTTTGTTAAACTTAAGATTATAACAACATTTTGTTGGTTATATTCTATTTCACTTTCTTCGATTAAAAACCTCCTCAAGGCTATGTGATACCCCTCTATTGCACTTATGCCTTTGTTTTATTTTTTAAGGGGTATGTGGGAGCCTTATATTTTGTCTTTATTTGATTTCAGGTTTTTAGTTTATTATTCATTTAAAAAGCACACTATTCATTATGTTACTACCACCTGTTAGAATTATAGCAACAGTCGTACCACTATTATAAAAAGATTTTTAGTTAATAATAATTCTCCATTCATGAGAGATCAATTCTAGCCTCTCAGAAAAAAATGTATTTCCATGACTTTGTATCTTTGTTCTTCCATCTAAGGCAGCATTTCCTCAAGTGTATTCTGAGGAAGCATAGCAGTAGTCAGATATCTTTGAGAAACTCTATTCTGTTCTTGGGTATTGGTTGTATATAGCTAGAGTAATCATATAATTTGTTGTCCAAGTTGGGACAGTTTTGGGAGTGAGAGGGTGTGCTATTAATAATGACACTGACACAGCAGGTGTATATTAGGACTATGGGTCACTTAACATTAACTTACTTAAGGCTGTGAAGTTCCTTGACAGAAAACTTATTTAACTTTGGCCCAACTTAAAAACATTATTTTAACTTAAAAAATTATTATTGGACAAATTGATGGTTGCCAGATGGGAGGTGGATTGGGGGCTGGGTGAAAAAGATGAAGGGATTAAGGAGTACAAATTGGCAGCTGCAAAATAGTCATGAGGATACCACATAGGGATTATAGTCACTAATATTAAAATTACTATGTATGGTGGCAGGTGGGCACTAGACTTATCAGGGGGATTACTTCATAAGTTACATAAAATATCTGACCACTATGCTGCACACCTGAAAGTAATATAATATTGAATATCAGCTATAATTGAAAAATAATTTAAATTTAAAAATACTATTGGGATATAATTCACATAACATAAATGTTACCATTCCGTTTTATTTTATTTTAATTTTTTTTAGTCCTCACCTGAGGATATGCTTGAGAGAGAGAGAGAGAGAGAGAGAGAGAGAGAGAGAGAAACATTTGTGTGAGAGAGAACATCAGTGGTTGCCTTCTGCACATGCCCTGACTGAGGATGAACCCACAACCTTTCAGTATACAGGACAATGCTCCAATCAATTGAGCTTCACCAGCCAGGGCAAATGTTGCCATTTTAAAGTGTACAGTTTAGTGGTTTTTAGTGTGTTTTTAATAGTCAGTCCTTTTTGTAGTTAATCCTTATGTCTCAGTTACTCTGTACTAATTAGATCTGTAATTACAAATGAGGTGAGCACGTCCAAAAAGAGGAGTTTGATACTTGTGCGTGTAAAGAACCCTGACCAAGGAGTCAGGTGGCTTCCCAGAGGCATTGGTCTTTAAAGGGACATTTGAAGGGAGACAGTGAGGTCTTCAGAGAGCAGAAGAGGAATGAAGAGACTCTCTTGACAAGTAGCCCTATCGAGTGATGAAACATATCATAACATAAATGTTACCATTTTGTTTGGACCATATAATCGGATCATGAAACATATCCCTTGTCTTTAGAATGTGGCTGAACTAGTGTGGGAGCTCAGTGCAAGACGGTGGGAGAAAGGACAGGAAAACAGGCCTGCCATGCAGGCCCTCCCACATCATATTGAATGGTCTTGGTGATCAGTTTTTCCTTTGTTCTCAGGACACTCCACACAGAACTGTGTTATGACTCTTAAGGTCATGGAAATCTATTATTTCTTGTTTAGGGTTTTGTTTTGGTTTTTTTTTTGCATCTATTGATATGACCATGTGATTTTTGTCTTTCAATTTGTTTATGTGATGTATCATGTTTATTGATTTGCAGATTTCTGAATGTTGTGAGGGATAGGCAAGAATTAGGCTCCCTTTGAATGGAAGGTATAAATATATGTAGTATGGGGAGTTAAATTATAAATAATAGTAGCTGGGGATGTAAAGTACAGCAGGGGGAATATAGTCAATAATATTGTAATAACTATGTATGGTGCCAGGTGGGTACTAGACTTATCAGGGGGAGCTCTTTATAAGTTATGAAAATATATGTCTAACCATTATGCTGTACACCTGAACCTAATATAATATTGAGTGTCAACTGTAATTGAAAAATTTAAAAAAAACTTTGAAAGAAATAAAAAGTAGCTGTAAAACTAATTAATTCACCTTTTGAATGCATCAGAATCATATTTTCCAGAAACTAGAAAATCTGAATGTGAGTAAATTAAGGACCAATTTATGCCAAATTAGTTATATCCAGGTTGAAAAAATTCAAGAGCAACTCATTCACTTGGGGTTAATTAAGAAATTCCTCCATTGGAGTTGGGGAAATGGAAGTGATCACATTTAAAAATAAGTGTTTCTTTAGGACTAGGGAAAAATTCACCAGTGACATTGCTCCTTAACAAAATTTTGCTGAATCTGGTGTGACCTGAGAAAAATAAGGGCAATGTACTGGATTTTTCAGAATTCACATTTATGAATTAGAATTCTCTGTTTTGAGGTAAATTCTTTCTCTGGGAGATTTTTGTATTTTGAAGGTTAAAAATGTATTTTTTAAATGAAATAATCATGAACAAGAGTTTTTTTGTTTTTGTTTTTTCCTTTGGCTCTCTTTTTATTGGTCAATAAACATAGATAATTAGCAAGTATTTTTGAGTTGGCATATACCAGTGCAGGAGAGCCTATAAGAATAAACCTTGAGGAATTTTGCAAGTTAGGTTTCAGGTATTACATAAGGATCTCAACTGGAGGGTTGGCATTGGAAATGAAAGAAGGGGTGAGTAGATGCAAGAGAGATACACAAGGACAAGGAAGCATTGCAGGGATAATGGGGAAGCAAGAAGAGGAAGAGTGGTAGTTGGGAGATAATCAGGTCAAATACAGTAAACCAGGACAGAGTAAATCTGAAGTAGTCTAAGGATGTATTGCATTTCAGAAATCAAAGAATGTGCTTCAACCAGGCTACTTAAATAAGACGCTAAGCTTGTTCTAGGCTTCAATTTCTGGCCTATACATCATTTCTGGATCATAATAGTGCTCAGTAAATATTGACTAGTAATGCCTTTTTTTTCAAAAGAGATTTTGCTCTTTCATTAAAATTGTCCTTTTTACCTTGGTTAGCAGTTGGGAGACTGGTGCTTAGGGGGAGAGAAGAGCTCAGAAACAGACTGGAAGTAATGTCTGAGGATTCTCAAGGAGGGTTTGGCCTCTATTGACATGCTGGTGCGGAAAAGCACAATGAAGTACAGTGGGGCCTTGACTTACGAGTTTAATTCGTTCCGTGATGGAGCTCGTAACTCAAATTACTCGTATGTCAAATCAAAAAGTGAACGAGTGAGACACGTGATGCTGGGCTGATGTTGTGGCGTTCACTGTGACGTTCGCTGCGCCAAGTAGCGGTGGGGTATCTGAAGCTGGCTCGTAACCCGAATTTTAGCTCGCAACTCAAAGCAAAAAATCGGCCCAGAGACGGCTTGTATCTCGAAAAACTCGTTAGTTGGGACACTCGTAAGTCAAGGTCCCACTGTACTTCATTGTACTGCTAGAGAAGAGGTTATTGATGAATTTGAGAATGTAGTTTCCCCAGTGTGGTAGATGTTGAAGGCAGATTGGACAGGGTTCAGGAGTACAGGGTTCATGCAGTTAAGGGTCTATACTTACAAAACCTTGGCAGTGAAGCCTTACGTATTGTTTTTGCTTATTTTTCTAGCCAGATAGCTTTTAAAACGTATGTGTGTTGAGATGTATTACTAAGTTGGTTAATGAGCTAATAAATGCTTTAAAGAAAAGCACTCTAAAAAGCTCCATTATATAATTAAATAATTTGAACATATGTACTAAGTGAAGTAGTACCATTAAAAAAACTGTTTATCTTGAATAATAGACTTTTAAAAGTCAGGATCTTGTATCACTTAAAACAAAATTTTCTTTTATTTCACCAAGGGATCAAAGGCTAAAGGAGAATGATCAAATACTGGCTATTAATCATACTCCACTGGATCAGAACATTTCCCATCAGCAAGCAATTGCATTGTTACAACAAACCACTGGATGTTTGAGTCTGGTTGTGGCCAGGCAACCAGTCCACACAAAAAGCAGTACCAGCCTAACTGATACAATTCTGCCAGAAACAGTGAGTTGCAAATTTGGAAAAATACTTACTTTTGAGTTATGCCATTGCTTTTCACACCCGTGGAAGGTGTCATTTGACTTGTCATAGTTTAAGAAAGGTGATCATACTTCCAAATGCAGCATTAGCATAGTAAATAAGACATTTTATGGAGGGTTTTTATTTTGTTTTATTTTTTAAATGTCCTGTGATTCTCCTTATATAAGATTATTTTTTTAGCTATAGAGGGCACATTTAATAGTAGGTATAATTTATTTGGTAATGGAGTCTTGTGTTCCTTGGTGTTATAGCCAGTTAATTAATTAAGCTGAGAGTTTTTATTAGAGATTTATTATTGAGTATCTTAAGATTTGGTTATTTATTTCACAAACATTTCTGTAAATTATATTGGGTGTTTATAACTAGATTATTGATACTGCACAATGGTAGAAGTTTTTTCTTTTTTTCATGTAAGGATGAAAACAGTTCAAAAGAATAAAATTATATGTCTCTTTTGGGAATCTTTAAACTTGCTTAATAGTATTTTACAGATTTTGGCCTGCATCTTCAGAATGCAAGCTAATAAATCTTATTTTCTTATAACACTAAGTGCTAGCTGATTTATTTAATTTTCATTCATTGGTACAAAAGAAAAAATAGACTGGGTACAGTACAAGGTCACAACACATATTAATGTATAGATATTTTCCCTGTTGTAATCAGTTAATTTTATATAGCACAATTTACATAATAGCAGAATGAACCAAATGGGAAATTGCTTAGCATGGTGGTTAAGAATAGGGGCTCTGGGTCAGGTTAAAGTGAGTTCAAGTCCAGTTCTTCACTTCCTGGCTGTGTCATACTGGGCACATTTCTTGACCTTTCTATACCTCAGTTTCTTCATCTGTTACTTGGAACTAATAACAGCATCTGCTTCATAGTGGTATTGGGAAGATTAATGAGATTGCAAGTGGAGAGCTAAGCACAGTACCTTGTATATACTTTATGAATACCAGCTGCTATTAATTCAAGCATATTTTTATGCATATTTTAGCAAATTTTGTTGCATCCCAGATACTAGATATTGTTTCAGGCATGAAATTATTAAATATTCCCAATATTCCTTGTTATTTTCACATTATTGCATAGTAACTTTCCACTTTACCTATAATAGAAAAACTAAGTAATAAATATGCCCTATGGATCTTGAGAGGGAGAATTTTCTTCTGCAGTTGATTTATGGGAACTTGATGTATATTTCTGATGAAAGCCTGCTAATTAGAGGGGAAATGTCATGTCTCTTAGACTGATTTGTATAATCCTAATGCTAATATCTTCAGTTGGGCCTACCTTTCCTCTTCCTCATAGGAGTTTATTAAATTAGTCTTATTGTCTTGTGTCCTTCTCATCATTTCTTACTTCACATTGCTGCCAGATTAATCTTCCTAAACCACTGCTTTGTTCTTGTCATTCCCTCTTCTAAAAACTTCAATTATTCCCACTCGCTTATTCAAGCCCAGCTTTGCCCTTACATTATTTTTTGCTTGAATGTCTTTTTTTTCTCAGTAGTGCAATTAAAATGCCACCTTTTCCTTGAAGTTTTCCATAATTCTTGATTAGATTTGACTTGTCTGCACTACTTCCCCCCAGTCCTTATAATACTTTGTGATTCTTCTTCAATTCAGATGAACATATATATGTTCCTTCTAGGTGCTGGACACTGCTAGATCCTGGGCATAGACTGAGGAACTGGATGTTTCGGTTCTAGAGCTATAGTGTCTGTGACCCGATATTCTGCCTTGTATTTTAATTATTTATATTTTAGTTTGTCTCTCTATTGGATTATAAAATCCTTAAGGGCAGGGATCATATGATGATCTTTACATACCTCTTAGCCTCTAGAAAATTGTCTTGATTAATTGTATGAATGTTTAGTTTGTTGTATATCTTGGAAGTTAAGAATCTGTGTGTTTTACTAACACTTTGGCTCTTGCCATTAATTTGTAGGTTCGTTGGGGCCATATTGAAGATGTTGAGCTCATTAATGATGGCTCTGGATTAGGTTTTGGAATAGTTGGAGGGAAATCAAGTGGTGTGGTTGTGAGGACTATAGTTCCTGGAGGATTAGCAGACCGAGTAAGTTGATCATTTTTGTTTTTATTTTGGTTTTATATAATTTAAATTGTATGGCTTGAAATATAACTTTATAATGTGGGTTACAATCAGAAGGTACAGTGATTATAAATAGTTGTCTCAATTTATGCGGTAAATTTTACTTGAATTAAAAAATTTTGGCATTGTCAAGCAAATGACTATACTTTATTATTTAGCCCTGTTTAAACTGAAAGTGGGCCTTTTAAAAACTTACCAACTGTTTCTGCTTAGTTTTACATTGAAGAAAATATTAAATATATTTTAAAAAACCTTTAGTTTTTGGAAATGAACTTAGAAATTTGGTTATGACGCCACTTAATAATGAGCCTATATTATATAGAATGTTAATCACAATCACAATAATACGTAAATTTCACTGATTAAATTGCAGTTATATACACATTTATCCCTTCTAATAAACATATATAAAAATAAACTTGCTATGCATACGCAGTTTTGAGGTAAATTCAGCTGTTCCCCATTTCTAAGCCAGCTTGCTCCCCATGTTGTACTAACTGTGGAGCTACTAATATTTCTATTATGCTTTTAGAATCTACCTGCATTTATTTAGAGTAGAGACCTGTCAGGGTCACTGAGTGTCTTGCAGAGGGTCAACAAGATCAAAGCAATTTTTTTTTTTTTTTTCTGTTAATCCTCACCAGAGGATATTTTTTTCCATTGATTTTTAGGGAGAGTGTAATAGGGGAGGGAGTAAAAGGGAGAGAGAGAGAAACATCGATGTGACAGACACATCGATTAGTTGCCTCCACACGTGCCCTGCTGGGAATCGAACTCACGACCCTTTGGTGTGCAGGCCAATGCTCTTAATCACTGAGCAACACCAGCTATTAATGCTAAGATGCTATTAGCTCTTTCACCATGTTGAAATTTGCACTGATGATACAAAAGCAGTGGCAGACTGAAACTGCTGGTTCCTTAGTGTGAAACAGGCAGTGGCATCAAACTGTACTAGCAGTCGTCGTATTCTTCTCCACCATGAGCTTGCAGCAAAAAAGAAAAAAAAATGGCCAGTTTCACTTAAGAAAGTGCAATTATTAATTTTGTGCATTTTGACCTTTAAGTGCACATGTTTTTAATACTGTGTGACAAAATGGGATGTACCATACAGCACTTCTGCCATATACTGAAGTATGATGGTTGCTTTGTCTTAAAAACGTTTGTAAGACGTAGTATCCACTTTTTAAATATTAAACAGCCTTTTAATCTTTAAATTTTGTTTTATTTTAAAATTTTGGCCCTTATTAAAAAATTTGAGATGCAGTTAACATTCAACATTGTATAGTTTCATGTGTACAATGTAATAATTTAATATTTATATATGTTGTGAAATGATCACCACAGTAAGTTGTCTATTACCATATATAGTTTTTTTCCTTATGATGAGAACTTTTAAGAGATCAACCAAAGGACTTGTATGCATGCATATAAGCATAACCAATGGACACAGACACTAGGGGGGGTGAGGGCATGTGCTGGGAGGCGGGAGCGGGCGAGGAGAAGTCAATGGGGGGAAAAGGAGACATATGTAATATTTCCAACAATAAAGAATTTTTTAAAAATAAAAAATATAAAAAAATAAAATCTATTCTCTTAGCAACTTTGAAATATATAGTACAATATTATTAATTATAATCGCTATGCTATATATTATATTTTGTAGCTGGAAATTTGTACCTTTTGAACTCCTTCACCCATTTTGTCTCTCTCCCCACCCCCTCTGCCTCTGGGAACCACCCTGGAACAGTATTTTCATTTTTTGAAAGAATATCTGACAGAAAAATTATGATCATTCAGACTCGGGTATTTGACAGATATTTTCTTGAAAATGAATGAAGTGAGCCTGTTATTTCAAGGAAAACAACTGAGAGCATTTGTTAATGATGATGAAATTTGAACTTTCAAACAAGAGTTAGAATTTTGGAAAATTTGTGCTTTACTGTGAGCTTGAATGTTTTCAATATTTAAAGAGTTCTGTTTAGATTGTTAGTGATATTAATATTTTGTAATTAAATATGTCACTATTTGGAAGGTCTTCATAGCTCTGTGAATCAGTATTTTCTGAAGACCAATGTGTGATATGACAAAATAATATATAGGTAAAAGATCAATTCAAGATAAATCAGTAGATATGAATGAGACTGTTTGAAGGTTTTTTTGGATATATTTTCTGATTCTACATGGCAACTGTTCTTTAAGAAACCACCACTTGTGGAGTTCTGCTGTATTATCAAAGAAGAATGGGTTGAAAAGGCTATTAAAACACTTCTCCATTTTCTAACTATGTATTTGATTTAAGCCAGATTTTTTTTATAGACCTCAACCAAAACAATATATTGCAACATATTGAAAGTTGAAGCAGATATGAAAATTCAGCTGTCTTCTTTTAAGCCAGACATTGAAGAGATTTGCAAAAATAATTTAAAACACCACTCTTCTCACTAGTTCTATATAGCTTTTTAAAGAATAAAAAATAAATACACCAATATCATATATATTAATGTGTAAAATATATAAAATCAGAGCACTATTTTCTAATTCAGTAGATATTAACAGATATTGAGGGAGAGATATCAAAAAGCTCTTCAAGTTCCTGAGTAATATTTGCGGTATAGTTGATACATAATAAATTGCACATACATAAAGTCTACATTTTATTAAATTTTGACATATGTATACTGGCAAGTCTAAAATCTGTAAGTCAGGCTAGTAGGCTGGAAACTCAGGCAAGATTTGATGTTCAGTCTGAACTTTGAAATTTGTAGGGAGGTTAGCAGGTTTTCTGTTACAGTCTTCCGGCAGAATTTCTTCTCCAGGAAACCTCAGTTTGCTTTTGTTTGTGTGTTTGTTTGTTTGTATTGATTTCAGAGATGAAAGGAGAGGGAGAGAGTGATAGAAACATCAATGATGAAAGAGAATCATTGATAGTCTGCCTCCTGCACGCCCCACACTAAGGATCGAGCCTGCAACCTGGGCATGTGCCCTGACCAGGAATGTAACCTGAGATCCTTCGGTCCATGAGCCGACACTCTAACTACTTAGTAATGTGGCCAGGGTGTCCTTAATAGTTTTTAAGAGTATAAAGGGGTTCTGAGACCAAAAAGGTTGAGAATGGTCATTTTGTGGGTCCTTAAAACACATCTGTGGCACAAAACAGTCATCTTTGAGGATTTTTTGAAATTTTTTGTAACCTGGAAAGGAATGAGAAATTGTGGAGTATTTTGAAATCTTTTCTCATATCCTTCCCTCCCTCTTTTCCATTTTAATAGGCTTGGTTGTTGGAGTAACATTTTTCAAGATGCAAAGTGGAATGGTTATTGTGGAAAACAAAGGGTCAATTAAATTTAGAAAACACCAAGCTAAGTAAAATCAAATAGGTTCCTTACTGTAAGAGTTTTCTGAGCTTTTAATATCCTAATGTGTGTTATGAATTTTCACAAGGAGAATATAATGTGCAGAGTTTCCCAAATTAATCCCTTTGAGACACTGTTGGGAAAAGCCCAGGTCTGATTTTTCACGCTTACTGGAAGGGATTGTCACTGTTTTAGGTCATCAAGGAGGGGGTAGGGGTGTGCCTCTCAGAGTCCTAATGGAGAAGCAAGTGTTTATGCCAGACATTGTTTTTAAGAATTATTTTCATATAATTCTTAACACAGTCATAAATCTTATTCCCAAATTATAGATATGGGAACTTGAGAAATTGCCCAAGGCTACCTAACTGGAAAATGACAAGGTCAAGATTGAGCCCACAGCTGTTTAACTCTGAAGCCTGTGCTTTACTTCTTAAATCTATTTATTCAAAGTTGGCCTTAATGTTGTTGTTTTTCCTGATGTGCCCCTGTCCGGGCATGGTCATACCTACCTATCATCAGGGAAGATAGCCAGCTGTAGGCACAACAGACTCTTGACTCTTTCCTGTAGGGACTATGGTGAGACCCAAACAGCAGTATTCACTTCTCTCTTCCATTCACCTCAGCTAATGGCAGGTAGAATCTCTTCAGCCGACTCTGCATTGTTGCTAAGTCTTTACAAGTTGTTGCTCACGTAGCCTGATCACAGCTTTAAAAAAATTAAATGGAATATTGCTTTTAATGAAACGTACTGAATATGCAACCTTCATGGTAAGGGAATATGGATGTCTTAGGTCATTAGTTCAGATGTGATCAAGATTGACCTTAAAGATATACCTACATTCTGCTGAAGGGATTAATAACTACCACTTTCTTCAAAGAATATAAAATTGTATGACAGAAAGTTAGAAAAAGAAGTCAGTATTTTTTATTTCAAAGGGTTTCATAAATTTTTTATTTCTTATGTTTCATTTTGTGTACATATAAGTCAATATGTGTAGTTAAAAAAGGATATAGAGTTGAGGGAATGCAGCAAAGAACACTGAACTGAGGTTACCGTGGCCTGAAGAGGCATCAGAATTGGATGCATTTGAGGACTTGCTTTGCTGTAATCAAGGTACTAGCCTAAATATTTTATATATAGTATCGAGTGTAATGCTCACAACTCAATGGGAAAGGAATTTATTCCCATTTTGTTTAGAGGGAGCTGAGATTTAGAATTGACCTCTGGCCACACAGCTTGATCAAAGTAGAGCCAGGATTGAACTTGGGTGTGTCTGACTCCAGTGCCCTTACTTGACCTTCTGTCTACTGCCTTGAATATCATAAAGTAAGTGAAATGGAAAAATATTGATTCATAAGAGTTTAGAAGCATTTATTGGAATCTATCTATAATAACCTATCAATGTAATCAGGACCGATTCTATAGATAAGGAAAGTATATGTATAGTATCATGTAAGAGGAGCTGAAAGAAGTAACAACTTCCTGTAATCTTCAGACACTCTCAAAAATCCACGGTACCCGAAGCACACATCTTGCGAGAATTCTCTTCAGTTATGGCAAAAATTTAAAAATTTTTCAGCAGCTGGAAGTTTTTCTTAAAAAAAGTTTCTAATGGGCAGTGTAAAACAACTTTGTTTTGCAGAAATCTCTTTCATGTGGTCTGCAGTAATTCTAGGCAAATCAGGGACACTGAGTTACCCCCTTGTCTCCACACGAGGACTCTTACAACTCAGCCCCTTTAAAAGTTGTCGTGAATTATTGACTCTTTGGTATGAGGCAATTATAGTATGAGTCATAATAACTATCTAGTAAACTTTAATACTAGGAAAATAATATTACCAAGCATTGGAGGGTGGGTGTGGCCCATGGGGGAATTTTCAGTCTAGAAAGAGCAAAGGCCAGCTTGAGGCCACTAAACAGCTGATTATTCCCAAGCCATTTTGTTTGAGTGAGTCTATAAACAGATATTTCTTTATCCTTAAAAAATCAGTGGATGATGGCTCTGGGAATTTGACTAGGGTAGGAAAGATATACTTAAATTTAGTACCTTTCTTTAATTCCTTAGGGGAAAGAGTATTTTATTTTATAAGGTCACTACTTTCTGTCAATGACACGTTGCCTTTTGATTAAAGACCAGTGATAAAAGCAGCCTTGAATCAAAAGCAGTAATGATTTTATTTTTTGAGTTGTGGAATTATTTGGTGCTACTTTTTAGTTTTTGAAGAAACAGATTTGATTTCTTTATTTCTTTTATAGAGCAGGCCTGAATTCCTTTAGTTTTCAAATATTTTTGTTTATTTTTTTATTTTAGAGAGGAAGTGGGGGAGAGAGACAGAAACATCATTGTGAGAGAGAAACATTGATTGGTTACCTCCCTTACATTTCCCAACCAGGGATTGAACCCCCAACCTAGATATGTGCCCTGTCCAGGAATGGAACCTGCAACCTATTGGTGAATGGGATGATGCTCCAACTAACTGAGCCACCCAGCCAGGGCATAGGTTTTCAAATATTTTTTGAATTGAAGTTATTATTAACAATAGCCAAACTTAAAATGCAAAGTTATACACACACACACACACACACACACACACACACATATGCCAATAACTGCTAAATTGGATTAAAGTATATTTTAAAAACTATAAGTGATATGTTAGTGCTTTCACTATAATAATGTGGTACCCAGTTATGTCAGCTTTTTTAATATTTATGCCTCCCATACTATCTTTGCCTATATGCATCATGTTTTTTCTCTTTTGAAAAAAATCTATGGGTTAATAAATATTTTTGTTGTTTGATTAGCGTACACTTTGAATCTTGGCATAGCAATTTATTAGTTATCATTGATTTAGGACTTCTGTTAAAATAACAAAAAGGGCTCTAATGCCTTTTAGTTTCCTTACACATGGACAGGTTATGGAGGGAGAATGCTGATCAGAAAATATTAATAAAATGCAATATTTGGGGATGCTGGACATACACAAGGTAGCTGTCATTTTGTTATCTTTCCTATCAATCTAATACTATTTTTACACTATGAATTCCCTAGAACACCTGTTTTTCTGGAAGAAGAAAATGTTTGACTTTCAGTGACAGATGCAAATTATCTCCATCATTTTAAGTTGAGTTGAGGTAAAATAGGAAAAGTAATAGTGCCGAGGAAGTGACTAAATATGACTTGTGGTCAAGTGCCCTTCTTTGGCCAAGCCAAGTATGAAAACACTTACTTGACATATTCTTTATTCTTTGGTCAGGCCATGATTCTGTTCAAGGATGGTTCGATTCACAGAAGCTGTTTTACCCTTATTTTTCATCATGACCACTGACTTTTTCTTAAGTAGTTGTTTTATTTCAAGTTTGTTGCATTGATAATAACAGAATATCAACTTACCAGTGCTTAAAGTAGAAATCCATCAATTTTTTATCCCTTTTCCCATAATTATTTCCTCCTTGCATCTATTTCTTTTCTCTGAGTCTTTTCAGTTCTTAGGCTGACAATTTTTTTTTTTCCTTCATACCCCACAACAAGCATAGGAGAGCCTGTGGACAATTCATTAAAAATACATCTAGAACCTCACTTCTCAACACCCCAACTGCTAACCTAGTCCAAGCTATGGTTATCTCTTTCTAGATTATAGCTTTACTAACTGGTATCTCTGTTTCTATTGTTTCCTCTCCTATAGTTTTATTTTTAGCACATAGACTTGAGTGGTCTTGTTAAAACTAGGTCAGGTAATATCACTCCTCTGCTCAAAGCACTCAAATGAGTTCCCTTCCTACTCACTTGGAGCAGATGCCCTACACTGCTGACTGACCCTGGTCATGCTCTCATCTCTTCTTTGACTCCTGTGCTCTTTGCTCATTCTGTTCCAGCCACACTGACACCTGCTGTCCCTCAGACATGCCACTGACCTTGTTGACCTTCAGAGTTTCTACCTTTATGCTTCTGATCTGACCTCCTTCCTTTCTTGATGCCCAGGGATTTCTGACCTCTTCCTTGCATATGTGGCCATTAATACCCTGGCTCTAGGCCACTGGGCATGAAATGATACCCTCAAGCAAATACCTGTTTTAGAATTCTGGTTACTCCTCCTTTTGAACTCTCCCCTGCTCCCACCCCCATCCCCACCCCCACCTCCTTTTTTTTTTTTCTCTTTTGCAAGGATTTCTTTTTCTCTGTTGCCAATTCAACCATTCATTTAAAATATTATATTTTATTCAGCATTTTTAGATGTCTTCTTTGCCAGCCATTTTGCCACAACGCAAAGTCTGATGAATTGCTATTAACTAGTGAAGTTAGATCATTGATTTCTCAGAATAATTTTGTTTCTTTCTTGGATTGAAGGATGGAAGACTCCAGACAGGAGACCACATCTTGAAGATTGGTGGCACAAATGTGCAGGGAATGACGAGTGAGCAAGTTGCACAAGTGCTGAGGAACTGTGGGAATTCAGTCAGGATGCTAGTTGCAAGAGACCCAATTGGTGAAATTTCTGTAACCCCTCCGACCCCTACAGCCTTACCTGTTGCCCTGCCTGCTGTGCCTAACAGGAGCCCTAGTTCTGTGAGTACATAAATTATTCTTTCATCATAAATCAAGTACTGGGTGTGATACATTGTAAGAGTAGAAACACCTTCTACTTGAAATGCCACGCTGGTGTGAGGAGTGCCACAATGCCCACAAGTGAAGCAGCAGAAGAGCCTAATTTGGAGACATTGACAAGTTTGATTTTCATTTTTGCTGTTTCTCAGGGTTAAGTCATTCCACCTCTCTGAGCTTTAGCTACGCATCTGTAAATTGGAGAGAAATAATTCTTGCCATTTCTATTTCATTAGATTGGTGAGGAGACATCCAGATGGTGGAGTGGAAACTAAAAACTGATCAATTGTATGACAGTTGTCACTGATAGGAACAAATTGGCCAAAGAGAGTAAACATTAATAATATTTATTATGATTAGTAATAATCATTATAGTTATATAATAACAATCATTATTATTAATTGTTGTCAAGTACCTGGAATTTTTCAGGTCATCTGAATTCCTCCCAAGAATTCTAAAAGATAGGTCTTACCATTCATTTAAAGATGAGGAAACAGAAGTCCAAATAACTTGTTAAAGGTCATATAAAGAGTCTGTGGCAGAGCTGGGATTAGGATTCAGATCTTCCTCATTCATTGCAAGCTCTTTCAACTACCTCATAAGCTTTGAATCAACAAGGTAATCAGGTAAAAGGAAAGATGGTTTTTTAAAGGGAGGGGCCTGGAGGAAAAGAAAAAGAGGAGTGATTATTGTGAGAAGGAGGTTGGAAAGCCACTTTCATCTTCATCTGAAGGGGCATTTGGTGTCTTCTGTAAAGTTGTTTGCCTTTGTAGTGAGGGAGCAGTGTAACTATGTGGTAAGTGAGAATTTGTTGCAATCAGTTGTTTGCTTTCTACTCTTAATGTTTTGAACTGACAGCAAGGCATTATGTTTTTAGATACCTTACTCTTTTACAGAAATATCTTAAATTAGAAGACAAATAATGGAAATAAGTTTTAGGTCAATATTTTTTGCTCACAATGACTATTACAGTAATTATCCATTAAAAATTTTTTTTTTTAAATATTTTATTGATTTTTTTACAGAGAGGAAGGGAGAGAGATAGAGAGTTAGAAACATCGATGAGAGAGAAACATCGATCAGCTGCCTCCTGCACATCTCTTACTGGGGATGTGCCCGCAACCCAGGTACATGCCCTTGACCGGAATCGAACCTGGGACCTTTCAGTCCGCAGGCCGACGCTCTATCCACTGAGCCAAACCGGTTTCGGCCATTAAAAATTTTTTTTATTGATTTTAGAGCTGAAGGGAGAGGGAGAGAGAGAGATAGAAACATCAGTGATGAGAGAGAATCATTGATCGGCTGTCTCCTGCACGCCCCCTACTGGGAATCAAGCCCGCAACGGAGGCATGTGCCCTGATCAGGAATTGAACTGTGACCTCCTGGTTGACTCAACCACTGAGCCATCGTGGCTGGGCACAAAAATTAGTCTTACCATTTGTTTCTAAAATTTTCTTTACATTTAGTTCTTTCACATAGAAATTAATCCTGAATTTTTTTTTTCAAGTTGGCTGAATTAGTTTTCTATTGTTTTGTAACAGGTAATCACAAACCTAGTGGCTTGAAACAATACCCTTTGTTAGTTCACAGTTCTATAGGTCAGAAATCTGCATGGGCTTGGCTGAGCTGTCTGTTTAGATTCTTACAAGGCCAAAATCAAAGGTGTGGGCTGGCTGGGCTCTAAATTTGGATGCTCTGGGACAATCCATTTCCAAACCGATTTAGATTGCTGACAATGCAGTTCTTTGCAGTTGTAGGACTGAAGTCTCTTTGCTGGCTGTCAGCTAAGGGCATCTTTAAGGCCCCCTGTATTTCTTCTCACATGACCTACTCCATCTTCAAACCACAAGTCCAGTCCTTATACCTCAAATCTTTTTCACTTCCTTTCCTGCCACCAGCAGGAGAAAACTCTGCTTTTGAAGGGTGCTTGATTAGATTAGGCTCACCTGGATGATCTCCCTTTTGCCATGTAATGTGACAAACACCGAAGTAACACCAGGGGTCAAAAGTCAGGACCATTTTAAAATTCTGCCTACCATAGGTGCTAAAAAAATACTTGACAAACCATGCACAAATTTATTATGAACGCAGTTATGTGACTAAATATTATGTATAATTACAATTATATTTTCTTTTCAGGACAATTCTCTTTATGAAACTTACAATGTTGAGCTCATTAAAAAAGATGGACAGAGTCTTGGGATTAGAATTGTTGGCTATGTTGGAAGTGCTCATACAGGTAAATGAGTCATTTCTATTTCATATTTGGAAATAGTTGTAAAGGATATTAAGGTTTCTAGACAGCGAAATTAAATACCTGCAAATTTTAACCCCTAGAGTGCCGGGGAGCGCGATCATGCTCCTCCTGCAGTGTCACTATTAGATGCTAGTAGTTCACTCTTTATTGACAGATGGCACCTAAGTGCAGATTACTTATGATGCCGAATGTTTGTAGTTCTAAAATTGACCACTGGCATTTATCTGCCTAATTTTTTACAGGTATTACGATTTTATGAAGTTTACTCAGATTTTGTAGCCCTAAAGCTTCAAAATGGCGTCCAGTTCTAAGTCTGCTTTTATTAGTGATGATGATATTGCTAAATATGTCAATTCTTGCTGTGAAGATGACGATTTTGTGGAAGATATTGGAGAAGGGTGTCCCTCTATTTTAACATTATATGTTTTGTTCAACTTTTTTTCTACTAGTATTTTATAATGCAATCACCAAACAATATATGTCAAAGATGAAAACAAATGTAGTAAAGGTTTCCTTAAGTTTTTGAATATGTAACTTCATTTACTTGCGATTCATAATTTTTTTCCTAAACTGCTGTAAAATCAGCAAAAATGCCTTGGCAATTTTAGCATAGTTCCTAGGATATTGGTTAGCACTCAAAGGGTTAATTTAAACGTTGAATAATAAAACTGTACCAGACAGGAACCAGACCAGAATGGGTCTGCTTCAGACTGGCCAGTAGTGTGTGGGTTCTTGATTTTGCGCAGGAAAGATTTCACATCACAAGTCCAGGTGACTTTGAGAGCACATTTATTAAAGCTGGGTACAGTGAAACAAGGAAAGGCCTAGGATAGGAGAAGCAACAGGAGAGAGCCCAGGTGGGGCTGCTTTGGTTCTCTAGAAATGTTACAGGGGAAAAAGTGAGCCATGACAGGGCTGCTGTTAGCTCACTGTAAAGTCAGAGAAAAGGGGGCCTTGGATACAAGTTCAGAGGGCTAGCCTGGGGTGAGCTGCCACTGCCCTTTGCTCTCCTCATTGCAAGTCTCAGGGGGGCGCGCGGACTCTTAAAGTTTAGGAGAAAGAAAATTCACTTAAAGCATCGATGGTCTACCTCTTGCATGCCCCCTATCAGGGATCAAGCCCACAACCCAGGCATGTGCCCTGACCAGGAATTGAACGAACAACCTCTCAGTGCACTGGCCAAGGCTAAGATAGATATATTTTGAATAGTGTGACTCTCACATATTATGACATTTTACATGCGATAAAGTAAAATGACTACTGCATATGTTTCATATTATAAATGTCAAAAAAGTATTACTATTATGTTTAATTACTAAAATAATAAGATAAAACAAATACTTCAATTAGGATTCTTTTCCTTTCATATAAAGGGACTACATTGTAAGAATAAATACATAGCTGGGTAGCTCAACTGGTTAGAGTTTTGTCCCGATATGTCAAAGTTGCAGGTTCAATCCCCAAAAGAATAAATACATGGCCTAAGTCTCTCTGAATAATAATACTCTCAGGGGTAGCCAGTCAGGGCATGTGCCCAGGTTTCAGCCTTAATCCCCTGTAGGGGGCCTGCTGGAGGCGGCCATCGACGTTTCTCTCTCTCCCGCTCCCTTACTCTTAAATCAATAAAAAAACCCCACATATTTTAAAATATTCATAATAATGCTCCCTCAATTCCTACATGCGAAGTTTTGGTAATCTTCACTGTAAGAATTACTCTATTATTAAAGGAAATTATTAGAGTAAGGAAAAATAAACCTTTTACAGATATCTTCTAGTAACATGAAAATTCAGAGTTATGAAATGTTCTAGTTTTTAAAAAAATAGCAAGATTAGAAAGTTAATTTTTCTAAAGTTATTATTTTATATACTTATAGCAGGTGGAAATATTAGAAGTGCTAATGTATTCAAAGTCCTGAATGAAATTCATGTCAGACCACCTTGTGCTATTTTAGCCTAATGAAATAACTATTTTCAAAACTAGCTTTTTCTAAGTGCCACCTTTTTTAGGTTCAGAATTTAAATGAGTTTCAAAAGAGCTAAGTGTCGCTTGTATAATAATGTTGCAAAAAAATTATGTCAGTAGTTCTCACTGTGCTGTCTGGTTAGAGAAATCATGGCTTGGTTCCTAAACTTTTGGCTTATGAACCTTTATTATCTGAAGTTTTCTTGTAAATCTCACACTATATATGCAGAGTAAAATGAAAGTGAGTAACAGATAGGGAACTGATAAAAATGAATGTTTATGTTACTGAATGAAGAAAAGATGATTTGACTTCTTTACCCTCAAAATGTTTTTGGGATTGGAGGGGATGGGCAGTGGTAAATCCAAAAACTAGAACATTTAAAAACTCAATGTAGTTTTTCAAAATAATTCTCTTTATTCCATTCATTGGAAATTTTGAGCAGTTACTTTGCTTAGTTCTGGAGGAGGTAGAATAATGAACATAAGAAAAGTCTTGTCAGGGAGACAAACATGTAAATAACTCAATTATTCAATGATAAGTGAAATACATGTTTTAATAGAGATGCAAGCAAACTATCATGGTGGATAAAAGAGTCAATTGGACAGAAGGCAGTGGAGAATTTACAAAGAAAGGCTTTTGTGCTAAACATGGAAAAGGAGAAGGACTTGAAACAAGGGGTGAGGTTGACAAGAAGAAAAAAAATGAAACGAGAAAAGGTCTAAAATCAAGAAAATATTTAGTGTTTTGATGGAAGATCAAGAGTCTTGTGTGTCTGAAGTTTTGTCTTGTTGGAAGGATGAAGTAAAATAAAGTTTAAAAAAAAGAAGAAGCTTGGGGCAGATTGTGAATCTGTGAAATTTACTTTGGTTATGTAGGTGATAGAAATCCATTGTGCTTATTTTTGTTCTGCAGACAATATTTTAAATTCATTTGATATAAAAAAATAAAAATATAAAATCATTCAGAGCTATGGGTTTTCTTTTTCCGATTTCCCTTCAAGTCCTTGCCTGGAGGCATGCATATTTTTTTGCATAGCTGTATTTTTTATATAGCTATATTTCCTGGTTAAATATTTTATTTTATAATATGCGGATTATTTCATGTTGCTGAGATTATTCTAGTTTGTGAAGACTGTGTGTGCCTCTCTTTTTTCTGTGTTTGGAGAAGCTAACATGAACAGTGAACTACGTATAGTCAGGAAGACCTGTTAGGAGACTCTTGTCATAGGACAGGTGAAAAACGTTGAAGGCCATGCCAAGTCCATTGAGAAGGGTGACAGACCAAGAGAATAGGGCTCTTTGAATTCCAGCTTATATTGGAGTGCATTTCCTCAAGGTTCCATTACTATTATTTTTCCAGAAATAGTCATCAGTCAAATCATTTCAAATTCAGCTCACTTGTGACGGTGACAGTTTGAAATAATCCATCAGTTTCTCTGCTGGTGTTCAAAATAGTATTTATCAAGCCTTCTGTCAGCCCTTTAGCTAATTAACCTCTTGATATGAATCTTGCAATCAAGGTCTAATTAGAGCTTTCTCCCTTTTTCCATATGTTTTGTGCACCTTAGGGGAAGCTTCCGGGATTTATGTGAAAAGTGTAATACCTGGCAGCGCTGCATACCACAATGGACAAATTCAAGTGAATGACAAAATAGTTGCTGTAAGTAACTGCACTCTGTTTAGAATTGAATCAAGTTGGGGGGGAAAGTTATCTTTATTATAATATGTATGAGAGGGGAATGGCTTAATATAGTTTCATAATACTTTAAAAAACTAAATTTGTTAGTACAGTAAAATCTCATTAATTTGGACTCTTATGGGTCCTAAATTTGATTTTTCTTTTTTAAATGTCTGTGAAGAGTCACTTTATATTGGTAAGAAAAATATAATATATACAGATATATATTTAACTAGAGGCCAAATGCACAAAGATTCATGCAAGAATAGGCCTTCCTTCCCCTGGCTGCTGGCACCAGTTTCCCTCCGGCACCCAGGACCCAGGCCTTCACTCTGGCTGCTGCCTCCTGCCAGCCGATGCCATCTTTGTTGTGTTAATTTGCATATTCCCTCCTTATTGACTGGGTGCCGCCATATTTGTTGTGAAGTGACGGTCAATTTGCATATTCTGTCTTTATTAGATAGGATAATAGCTATAGTTTATTCAGCATTTTTACCTGCAGTCTCAGACAACCATGGGAAGTAGAAATTATGCCCATTTTTTAGAAGAAAGAAGTTAAAGTTCAGAGTATGTATATTAACAATACATTGCTGGGGTTGGCATTCCAACATAAGGCTCTCAATTTCAAATCCTGTGCTTTAACCATCGCATTATAGCAGTTCTGACAAGCATCAGATTTTCATAGTTTCATAAAACAAAACAAAAGTTCATAGCTGGTTATATATTTGCAGGTAGAGATCTGCTACCTAATTTACCTGAATATTTTTATGGCACTTGGAATTTTGAATAGCATCAGAAAATGAGACCCTTTACCTCTTAGGCTTAAGTTAAAATGTGTGATTTTAGGACTACAAGTTTGGATTTGCTTTCTAGTGTCTCAGGAAGTTTGTCAGCGTATTTTATACTAATTTTGCATCCTTATTCAAATACTTTCTTAGGTCTAATAAATTATTTTGGGAATAAAATGAATTGCTTAATTTGATTCTACCTTGCCAGAATTTAAAATATTAGCTAACTTTAGAAACCTTTTTAGGTCGATGGTGTGAATATTCAGGGTTTTGCCAACCAGGATGTTGTTGAAGTATTACGTAACGCGGGGCAAGTGGTACACCTAACCCTAGTTCGAAGGAAGACATCCTCACCAGCTTCGCCACTTGTTGAAGAGCCTCCACTGGTTGAACAGCCTTCAGACACAGGTAAAGGATTCCACTGTCCCTCTCCCCACTTTGTAGTATGGATTAGAAGAATAGCTCACTGATGGAAGTTGCTCTGTGAGTCTGGGAAGGAAAAATGGCCCACCTTGTGTAATGCAGTGATGGAGAAATGAATCAGCTCATCTATCTGTGCACTGAATGGCTTCCTTCGCCTATTATAATGTGCTAGGCCAAGTGTTAGAACATGAAGCCTGACTCCCATTAAGCTCTGAGAGTTTCTCTAAATGGAGATGGAAATCATTTTCCCTAAAAACTCCCAAATTTCATTCATTACTTACATTTGAATAATAAAGCTTTGGCACCTTTTGTTCAGGAACTCTCATTTGTCTAGTGCTTTGACATTCAGAAAATAAAACCTGAATTTCTCTCAAGAACATTTTTATGTGTATAAAAATATTTGTTTTTTTAGATTATATCAATAGTAAACTTCCTTAGGGAACAAAAACATGATTGTATGCATGCCAATTTTTAATTATCAACTTATAAATGTATAGATCAACAAAATTCGACAATCACGGGGACACATATTCAACTTAATATGAATGACTAGATATAGAACTAGTGAGAAAGGAATAATTCTATTAGAATTTTTCAGGAGATGAATACAGTTGTTGTTTTTTTCCCTTCCTCTGAAGATATAATAAGCCTGGAAGCCTTTGCTTTCAACTGCTATTGATTTATATTAAATTGGAACTTTTTAAGTTTATGCAATAGTGGAAATTTTGCTGCTGAAAGACAGATGCCCTGTCAACTGCATTGTATGTATGAAATTTAAAATTGCTCTAATAGTACAAATTGTACAAATGCTATATTGACCTTAAAAGGTTTACATAAATATTTATATCAATATAATGGTTTTAATAGCTCTGATCTAGCCCTTGGCTTCAGTCCACTATATCAAATAAAATATGTCATCTGTGAATTAGCAATTCTCTTTTTTTAAAAAATATATTTTTATTGATTTCAGAGAGAAAGGGAGAGGGAGAGATAGAAACATCAATGATAAGAGAGAATCATCGATCGGCTGCCTCCTGTACACCCCCCACTAGGGATCGAGCCATCAACCTGGGCATGTGCCCTTGACTGGAATCAAACCTGGGACCCTTCAGTCCGCAGGCAGACACTCTATCCACTGAGCCAAATAAGCAAGGGCAAATTAGCAATTCTTTATTGGGCATGCCTACATTTTAAATTTGTATTGGGATAAGTTTTGGCTCTAAATCTACACATCTTCCGCCATGGTTTGGGTGTCCTTACTGTGTGTTTCACTAGCACCCTTTGAAGAGCACTCTGTTGTACAATTTACCACACTCCATTGTAATCACTTGTTTTTGTGTGGCCACTGTGTAAGGTAGGAGAGTGGTTATACCCTTGCCCTCTGGCCTATGTAACAAAGCTTGGTATACCTTCCACACAGCATTTAAGTATGTTTTACTGAAATAAACTGTACAGCTTCTAGCTCTTGCACAATCGCTCCCTCTGGCATTTTAAATATTACTTTTTCTCCTGTAAATCCTACTTTTTGTATACCTTATATAGAGGTAGGCAAAAATAGGCTTACAGTTGTGAGTATGCAAAACAGTTTATTCTTATTTTATTATTTATTAATTATTGTATTATTTATGTTTTTCTTCTTATTATTGTTATTATTTCATATCCTTATGATTTACTAGAGGCCTGGTGCATGCTGTTGTGCACAGGTGTGGTCCCTAGGCCTGGCTGGCGATCGAAGCGCAAGGGTCTGGGGTGGAAGGGCAGGTCCCAGCTGACCTCTGGGCCCTGCGCAGCATCTGGGCCCTTAGGCCCCTGCGTGCCCCCCTCCACCTGAGTCATCAGGCCCCTCCACCACCACTGGTTGCCATCTTCGGGGCAATCGGCAGGGTAATCGGGCCCTGCTCGCACCTGCCTTGGCCTGGCACCACTCGCTCACCTGCTCCACCATCCTTCTGCGGTCCTGCTCTCATTGGGGCCCATCAGGGCCAGCAGTGCCTCCACTGGTGCCAGCACCATGTTGCTGATCCCCGTCATGTTCCGCGCTGCTCCCTGGTGGTCAACACACGTCATAGTGAGCGGTCAAACTCCCGGTCAAGGGGACAATTTGCAAATTTGCATATTGGGCTTTTATTGTATAGGATCTTTGACATAATGATGGCTGCTAATTTAACCTACTTTTGCCCACAACTGCGTAGTTGTTTATCTATTTGTGTATGTTTGTAGCACACAATCACATCATCATACTGCTTTGTACTATAAACTCTGGTGTGTAACCATTCTCTCCAGTGACACTAGGAGCTGCTGGCTGGCATTCCTTTCGCTAGCCTGGGCTGTGTATTTAGTTTGTACCAGTGGATTTATGATTTTTAAAAATCCTATGTGTAGTTTAAAACCTCATGTGAAGATCATAGGAACTTTTAACTGGTTATCTTTTTCAACCATTTATTATAAAAATTGCAAACATAGAAAAACTGAAAAATAATATATGAAATATCCACTATTTAGATTCAGCAGCTATCATTTTGCCATATTTGTTTCATGTATGCATGTTTTTTCCCTGAGCCATTTCAGAATGAGTAGTAGACATTATGACACTTTAGCCCTACACACTTCAAACTATAGCTTTACAATGAAGGATATTTTTTTGGTAAACATAATGTCATTATCACACCAAAGAAAATTTATAGTAATTCCCTAACACCAGATACCCAACACATACTTAAATTTTCCCAATTGCCCCTAAATATATTGTAGCTTCTCTTGTTTCTCCCACCAAACAAATCCCATGAAATCATGAACGGATAATGCATTGCACTTATTGCATGTGTTACGTTTCTTTGGTTTCTTAATCAAGAAGAATCCCCCACCCCTACTCCTGCTTTGTCATTGACTTTACCTTGGTTTTCTCTTCTCACTGCCTAGTTCCTTATTCTTTTCAATACTACCAACATATTTATTTTTTAAGGAATTGATTGGTTATCACACATGAAATTTTAAATAAAGGAGTCATATTTATTAAGTTACCTGAGATGTTTGTAATGAGGCTGTGAAACAGTAGAACAGGAGAGGCAAAAGCCCACTTAAATATGGCCTTTAGCTGTTAGTGATTCAAGTGTACAATTCTTGTTTTAGGAACTGTTGTAGAACCACCAAAACCACCAGCCCTCTCTCTAGCTGGAGCAGTGGACACAGAAACTAATTTGGATGTTGAAGATGAGGAAACTGAAGAAAGAATGGATAATCTGAAAAATGACAACATACAAGCCTTAGAAAAACTGGGTAGGCACAAAGCATTCAATTCAAAGCAGTTTGACTTTCTCATTTGTTAACCTTTTTCTCTCTTTTTAGTTAATATAATGTGAGGAGTTTTAGAGGCATTTAGGCTCTATAAAAAAGAGTATTTTAAATATCAACAACTTAACACTTGTGGCAGTTGGAAACCAAGCATATTGTTGTTTATTCTTTGTTTATATTAATTTTGAATGCATTATTATTAGTATGTGATGACTATTTTTAATCTTGTCAGAATTTTAAATTGCTGCATATTTTAGCTTGTATATTAGTGATATAGATACACTAGAGGCCCGGTGCACGAATTCGTGCATGGGTGGGGTTCTTCTGGGTGGCCTGCGGGGATCGGGTGAAAACCCGCAGTCCAACGCCGCCTGCAGCTCTTACCTGCCACTCCCGCTCATCCCAGCCCTACTGCCCCTGCTGTGGGCTCGTGCCCAATTGGTCCTGATCGGGAGAGGCTTATGCCACCACAGCAGCACTTGCCAGCCATGAGCTCTGCATCTGGCACCCTCCTGAGGGGAGTGGCCTGTGGGATTGGGCCGAAACTGGCTCTCTGACATCCCCTGAGGGGTCCCGGATTGCAAGAGGGTGCAGGCCAGGCTGAGGGACCCACCAGTGCATGATCGGGGCCGGGGAGGGACTGCGGGAGGGCTCCAGGGCATGTCTGTCCCTGTCTCGCCCAGTCCTGATCGGCCAGACCCCAGCAGCAAGCTAACCCACTGGTTGCAGTGTCTGCCCCCTAGTGGTCAGTGCACGTCATAGCGACTGGTTGACTGGTTGACTGTCTGCCCTCTGGTGGTCAGTGCACATCATAGCAAGCGGTTGAGCGGCCTTGGCATGTCACTAGCATATTACACTTTGATTGGTTGAACAGTTGACCAGTCACCAGATGACCCGACACTTAGCATATTAGGCTTTTATTATATAGGATAGCTATCTGTATACATATAGAAGTACTTCCTTTTCACCATAAAAATTAATAATGTATACATTTTTTTATGTTTCATCAAATTGCCAGGTAGCTAAATATTTTGTCTTTTACTTTTCTTTTTAACTGATAGGCAACTTTGTTCTTTTACTTTGCACTTTGATCCCTCAGCTATTAGAGCTGACTCTTCTGCAAGCATATTGAGTAACCGTCCCACACAGTCTCCTACACAAAGTGCTCAGCAAGACCTTGTCAGTTGAATGAAATGGAATACTTAAACCACACATGTTCCAGAGAAATTTTGGCTTTTGATTTTGATTGTCTTCTCTCAGGAAAGAGTGGCCTGAAGGAAGGAGTAATCCCTCATTCAGGTTAAACTTTTTCCTGTGATTTGGAAATTCACCTTGTTGGGGTGTTTTGTTTTTTTTGGTAATCCTCACCTGAGGATATTTTTCCATTGGTTTTTTTTGTTGTTGTTTTTAGTGTTTTTTTTTAAAGAGAGAGCAGAAGGGAGGGGGAGAGACACAGAGAGAGAATCATCGATGTGAGAGAGACACATGGATTGGTTGCCTCCTGCATGCACTCCAACATGCCCTTGACCAGAATCAAACCTGGGCCGACCCTCTATCCACTGAGTCAAACCAGCTATGGTTCACCTTGTTCTTTTTGAACCAAGAAAATTGTAGTTAGTCTTTGCTGTTTAAATTCAAGTGAACCCAGATAGGTTTTTCAGTGGAAATCAAATACATTCTGAATTTAGAAATACTTTTAGAAGTATTTATCTTCTCTTTTTGGATCCATCTTAGTACATTTTTCTTCATGAGTATATAGAACTTCAAATGAGAGTAAGACCAAAATATTCCGACAGCTATGAAGTTATTAGCCTTCTTTTTTTTGCTGCAGAGGTGAAACCTTTTTTTCCTTCTTCCCTTTTAGGTTGTTTAGCTGGTTAAATAATTAAATGACATAAGATAGATTAGCAGGAGAAAATTTCAGGTGGGGGAGCCCCATAAAAATGGGGGACCCAAGAGCAAAGTGAGGCTTATATGCCATTCTGAGCTAAGGAATGGGATAGGGGCCTGGGCTTCAAAGTAGGGGGCGGGGGGTGGGAGGATAATTCACAGGACCTCAAGAAGGGAAGATGTTTGGTAATTGGAATTTGCCCTGCCATGCAGGTAGGTCTTTCAGATAAAAAAAAGTTGTCTATGGTAATAGCTCTTCTGGGCTAGACTCCCTATGTAAATTCGTTTAGGTAGTTAAGGGAGAGGTCAAACTTCTTTCCTGAGTATGTTGAGTTTTTATTCCCTTTAGCTCAAAGCAACCTACATGTCAAAATGGCATATTTTGGGGTGGTATATTCTGTTCCCCTTTATTGCCATTGAAATAATGATTTCTGATCATCGTACTATTTATTTATTTATTTATTTATTTATTTATTTATTTATTTATTTATCATTTTGTGTAGCCTAGGATTTATTGAGCTGCTGAAAAGAAATTAATCTCTTTCCTCTGGTACTTAGATTTTGTGTTGTTTTAAATATCATGACTGTGCTTTCATTGTATTATTGAAATGTAAAGTATTATCAAAAGAATTGAAGGGGATCCAGGCCGGTTTGGCTCAATGGATAGAGCATCAGCCTGCAGATTGAAGGATCCTGGGTTTGATTCCAGTCAAGGGCATATGCCCAGATTGCAGGCTTGATCCCCAGTAGGGGGCATTAAGGAGGCAACTGATCAATGATTCTCTCTCATCATTGATGTTTCTATCTCTCTCCCTCTCCCTTCCTCTCTGAATTCAATAAAAATATATTTTAAAAAAAGAATTGAAGGGAAAATGGCAACATTGTTTTGTACATGTATATGAAATATCATCTTTAAATATCATGTTTTTAAGCTTACAATTCAACCAAGGCATTGCAAATTTTATTCAAATTAGTTTACCAAATAAGAAACTGTTGTCTGGAAGATTTTTTTTTTGAAAAAAAATCTATGTTTTTATTGATTTTAGAGAGAGAGAATAGGAGAGGGAGAGAAAGATAGAAACATCAATGGGCTGCCTCCTGCACGACCCCCACTGGGGCATGTGCCCTGACCAGAAATCGAACCAGCAATCGCCTGGTGTATGGGACATTGCTTAACCAACTGAGCCACACTGGCTGGCCGGAAGAAGTTGAATAGGCAGGATGGTAGAACTCTTAATGTAATTTCTTACAGAAATGTTAACAAGAAGGAGGCACAAAGGTGCAGAGCCCACAAGAATGATATTTGGTTTTTAATAGGATCTTTGGTTAGTTATCCCCGAAATGTAAACTAACATATAGTTATTTCATGAATATTCTTTTAGAAATTTAGTAATTTAAATTTTTCAGTGTTCATTAGTCTTTGTCTTTGATTTTTGAGGTTAGTCTGTTTTAGTTAAGTTTTATGTAATTACGTTTTATGTAATTAAGCATTGTATGCATCCAAGATGAGCTGTCCATGCTGAAGACTGAAAGAGCTGATGTTGCAAGTTTTGTCTGATTTTAGATAAATAGTTACGTCAGTTGTGATAAGTGTTCTGTGACTTGTCTAGTCTTGTGACAAAATTGAGAGTTTTCCTTCAACTTAAAAAAGGTGGGGAGTTTGTGTATTATATGCTACTACTATAAATATAATCTGAAATTATGGTTTTAGTACTATGACTTTTGACTAGTAGGCATTATTCAGAGTACAAACGGTGTGGTAAGCTGCAGGCTAAGCTGATGTGGAAGACAGGCAGGACACTGAAAGTCTGTCTTAGCTCTTTAACATCATCTTACCTGTGTAAAAAAGGCAATATTAATGTCAGGTAAGAAAATCTTAAAGATACAACGAAACCACAAAGACCAAAGTAAAAGCAAAGTTTCTATTACTGTATATTAAATCTCATGGACTCAGTGGTTGAATTAAAACCAGACATGCCTTTATATCCACCTAAGAGAAAAGTCTGAATGGATTGTGTTGATATGCCTACTTGATAGGAAAGATAGCTTGATGTGTTTTTACTTTTCCTATGGGTGAGTGGAAGGTACTGCTTTGAAATAATTAATATTTAAATTAAATCCTTGTTTGTCCTGACATATTATATAAAGCAAAACCAGATGCATTTGACTTATAAGCTATAGGATGTTTACTTATAAGCTGTATGTAATTCAAATTTCATTTATACCTCATCACTTCTTCCCTTTACAGCATTCCTTAACAACAAAAGCCCCTGTATAATTTGGTCATGCCGGTCTTTACATTTTACATTAGTCTTATAGGGTACTTCTGATTTACGTTACCTAGTAGGTCTAAGTTAATGCATTTTCATTTTACTTATTTCCATTTTATTTACAGAAACTGCTATTATTATTATTATTTTTTTTTAAAATATATTTTATTGACTTTTTACAGAGAGGAAGGGAGAGAGATAGAGAGTCAGAAACATCGATGAGAGAGAAGCATCGACCAGCTGCCTCCTGCACATCTCCCACTGGGGATGTGCCCGCAACCCAGGTACACGCCCTTGACCGGAATCGAACCTGGGACCCTTCAGTCCGCAGGCTGACGCTCTATCCACTGAGCCAAACCGGTTTCGGCAGAAACTGCTATTATTGAAGAATTAAGTACCGTGCTTGGCTCACAGTAGCTTTAACATCTTTAACATCCTTTTTTAATTTTCTTTTTTAACACAGAAAGAGCCCCTGACTTTTCAGAAAATGAGCTGAAATCGAGATGGGAAAACATACTGGGCCCCGATTATGAAGTAATGGTATGTTAAAATCTTCAAATAAAAAACACTCATGTCTCATTTCATGTCAAGCCCTTACCATCACAATTTAAAGGAATGGGATAGTCAAAGAGTAGCCAGCCTGTCATTATTTCCTCCTGCCTTTCTTTCCTATTAAATCAATCAATTGATTTTTTTTTTTTTTTTTTTTTTTTTTTTTTTTTTTTTTTTTTTTTTTTAGCATTTTAAGCTATAAGAACAAGTAAGGACTGCACACAAGTTTCAGTTACAATTAGCAGACCCTCAGTTCATGCTGAAACCATTTAGGTTGACAATAGGCAGAAAAATGTTAGGAGAGAGAGGACTTGCCTTTAAATTTATAACCTGTCTCAGCTGCTTAAAAATTGCTGGCATTTTTATGATTGCTTTTATGATCTGTTTGTTTTATTGTACACTGAAAGGGATGTGGATATTAGCCCTATGTTTCACAAAGAATCTTACAGTTTTATGAGAAAAATGAAAGAATGATTATCAAATGTATTTGGGAGAACAGGAAGTAATTTAGGTTAGGTATAAGTTTATAGTGCCAGTGGTCCATTAGACTTCCTTTCACCTGTTATTAGATTCATTGAGTAAGGGATTGATTCCATTTCCCCATTTGAATCCACATGAAAGCAGAAATCTGTGCTTCAAAAGTCTCTACCGTGTTCACTAAATGCGTTCGTAATAAAATATTCTATTCAATTTCTATTGTCATTAACGTTTTCTTACATATGTTTATCATTAGTACTTGTTGGCTGGTTGGAGATTTTCCATTTCTCTTCTCCATTCAGAATAGGCAGCCACTATTGTCGGAAATTTTCCAGTGTCATTAAGATGAGTCAAAACAGTTCATACATTCTCTTCTTGCTAATTTTATACTTGCATATCAGTCCTCAGAGACTACTTGCTTCTTTACTTGATAGATTTTGAATGCTATTTTGTCATTAGGCGATCACCTAGGAAATGACTGGGCTATCATCCTTTATGGTTTGATATCCAAAGTAATGTGGTGTATCAGTATTTATAAATGGCCAGTTTTGTGATGAGCTCCTTTTTGTTAAAAGGTTATCCTCCCTCGCCGAAACCGGTTTGGCTCAGTGGATAGAGCGTCGGCCTGCGGACTGAGAGGTCCCGGGTTCGATTCCAGTCAAGGGCATGTACCTGGGTTGCGGGCACATCCCTGGTGGGGGATGTGCAAGAGGCAGCTGATCGATGTTTCTCTCTCATCGATGTTTCTAACTCTCTCTATCTCTCTCCCTTCCTCTCTGTGAAAAATCAATAAAATATATTAAAAAATAAAAATAAAAAAAATAAAAGGTTATCCTCCTTACAACTACCCTTCCAGATATCATTTATCACATGGAGAGGTTACAACAGAGGGGCTAGAAAGAGGGGACAGAATTTGAGGTTGGAAATTTAAAGTGACAGCTTAATCATTAAGAGTTGTAGCTTGTTCCGAAGCATGAAGAGCAGAAAGAAGTCAGGCAAGATGAATGAAGGCATGCATACATGTACTCCAGAGTTCTTCATATTATTTTCTTCCAGCATCTACTTATCTGCAGTACTTTTAAAAGCTTTAGTTGGATCGTTAACTTATCTCCTCCCTCCAGATGCATCATATTTTATTAACAACTTACAGATGCAAATCATCAGTAAAGTATTTTGCTTGTAAGCCATTCATTTCTGTGGGTGTCCACCATTGGAGCTTTGAACAATAGTTTTAGGCCAGGATGAAAAGCTTTAGGTATTCCATGAGCCTCCCACCAGTCCAGGTCTTCCTTTTTGTGTCCTTGTCAGCCATTTCTCCTAGGGAGATGGTTTGAGCTTGCTGGGGAAAGTCAGACACATCAGTTTTTCCACACTTGTCTGACTTCACTGACCTTGCAAACTTTGTTTTAAGGCCAGAATTTAACACTAAACATGACCAGACTCTTGGTTTTGTCAAAAGAATGAATTTTTTTTTATAGCCAACATATATTTGGGTCTTGTTATTATTATTTTTAAAAATATATGTTTTATTGATTTTTTACAGAGAGGAAAGGAGAGGGAAAGAGAGTTAGAAACATCAATGAGAGAGAAACACCGATCAGCTGCCCCCTGCACACCTCGTACTGGGGACATGCCCACAACCAAGGTACATGCCCTTGACCAGAATCGAACCCGGTACCCTACAGTCCACAGGCCAACATTCTATCCACCGAGCCAAACCGGTTAGGGCAAGAATGAAATTTTTTATGGAGTCAATGTAATGGAGGATTATATTAAAATTTTAGGGATTGTGGATTTTTAAAAAATAGTATATGTATTTGCCCATCACCTTTCGGATCAACTTTTGAATAACTTAAGGAAAAAGAGAACAACAGAAAAGCAAATATTCTCTGAAATTTACATTATGTGTTATACTTATGGAGTTCAGAAATATAGGAAAGAGATTAGAATGCAGGTCAGGTGCATTCTTTCACATGGAACATAGATTTTACAGATTTTTTTTTTTTTCAGGAAACCTAGGAAGAAATAAAGTTATGCTTTTACAAATATTGAATATATTTTTTCTTGTAAATTTAGGTTGCTACTTTGGACACACAGATTGCCGATGATGCTGAGTTACAGAAATATTCAAAGGTAAGCATTATTTCTTTTTTTAAAGTTACCAGTTTTTTGTTGTTGGAAGAACTTTCTCTAAGTTCTTGTCGAAGAAACGAAAGTAGTGCTCTAACCTAAAGTTTCCAGGATTTAGTCTTAGACGTTTTCTGGAAATGTGGTAAGTTCTCACTTATGAAAGGTGATGGTGAGCTATGATTGGGAAGAACGTGGGCTCCCTTCTACCATTTCCCAGAAACCAAAAACTCAGGTTTGACTGCTTTGCCCACCTTCAAGGTCGTACACAGAGTAACATTGTGCAAAGTGTGTGTAAGCTTTTCAGATTTTATAAGAAGGCCTTTTTAAGGTTTTCTAAAAATCAAGACCACAAATATAGACTTTAAAAACCCTTCAGGTCCAGATGTTTAAGGACAGAAAAGTGGTTTATCTTCTGAGTACCAGCAATGTTTTTTCTTGAACTTAAAAAAAATTTTTATAGTGAGAGCTTTATTTCTAATGGCGAAACGCCAGAAGGTAACTTTTACCGTTTTTAGTATCCTCTCACTACAAATTAATTTTATAGTTCCTGTTCTGGCTAATCAACAGCCAGGGAATTAAAACTTAGAGTAGCCACCTAGGTGGCTTTCTCGGACAAATGATGAGAAAGGTAAGGTTTTCTTATCAGAATAGTTTCAAAAATTACACTGTAACCTCACATGGGGTATATGAGCTGAGCCCAGCTTAAACTCTGCTGTCGTATGTGCGTGTGTCTAGCTGTTGAATTGGCTCCAAAACCTGGAGGTCCTATGGTATGTGATGTCTTGCCCTCAGCAGCCCAGCTCAGTTCCTATAGACTCATGCCTCCAGCTTTTTCTTTTTTTAAAAAATATATTTTATTGATTTTTTTACAGAGAGGAAGGGAGAGGGATAGACTAGAGAGTTAGAAACATCGATGAGAGAGAAACATTGATCAGCTGCCTCCTGCACACCCCCTACTGGGGATTGAGCCTGCAACCAAGGTATATGTCCTTGACCAGAATCAAACCTGGGACCCTTCAGTCGACAGGCCGATGCTCTATCCACTGAGCCAAACCGGTTAGGGCCCTCCAGCTTCTTTTATGGAGCCGATCCATCTCATAGCTGGTCCTCCTCTTTTCCTGCTGCCTTCCCTTTTCCCTAGCATGACTGCCTTTTCTAAAGAACCCTGCCTTCCTATGATGTGTCTGAGGCAGGACGGCTTCCGTTTTGTCAGTTTTGCCTCCAGCAGTGCGTTAGGCTTAATTCACTCTAGGACCCACTTGTTCATCTTTCTGACTTGTCCAGGGTGTCTGTAGACTTTCTGCCAACACCATATTTCAAACGAATCAATTATTTTCCTATCTGCCTTCTTCACTGTTCAACTTTCGCATCTGTACATAGTAATTGGGTACACCAGGGTGTGGATGATCTTAGCCTTGGTCTCTAAGGACACATCTTTCCTAATTCTTCCATGGCTGCCCTTCTGAGTCTCAGTTTTCTCTTGATTTCTTGGCTGCAGTCTTCATTTGAATTGATGATTGAACCAAGGCAAGCAAAACCTTGAACAATTGCAATGTCTTTCTTGTCTAGGTTAAAGTTGTGTATTTTTTCTGTGTTCACAATGTTCAAATGCAGTCCTGTTTTGGCACTTTATGCTTTCAGAAGTCATTTCAAATCATTGCTTCTTCCTGCCAATAAGATGTTGTCACCTGCATATCTTAAGTTGTTGATATTTCTTCCACCAATTTTCACTTCTCCTTTCTCCGAGTCTAGCCCAGGTTTTTTTGTATGGTATGTTCTGTGTACAGATTATACAGATGGGGAGATAAAATGCACCCTTATCTGACATCTTTGCCTACAGGAGACCATTCTGTCTCTCCATATTCTGTCCACAATACAGGTTACACCTCAAGACAATAAGTGCTTAGGCACACCTATTTCTTTCAGAGCATCCCACCGCTTTTCAAGGTTGATGCAACTGAACGGTTTAATGTAGTCTGTGAAACACAGACTATCTGTCTTCTGAAATTCTTTGGAGCACTCCAGTATCCAGTAAATGCTTGCAATTCAGTCACCAGTGCCTCTTCCTTTTCTGACTGCTGCATGATCATCTGGCATTTCTTGTTCCTTAAAGAGTAAAAGCCTTTGCTGCATCACCTTGAGCATCTCTGTGCTAGTGGGGGAAATTAGAGTGATGGTCCTAGAATTATTGCACTCCTTGTATCTCCTTTCTTGAGACTAGAATATATAGTGAACATTTCCAGTCTGTAGGCCATTGTGTGGTTTTTTTTTAATTTGTTGACATGTTCTTTTTAGGATCATGACAGAGTTAGTCTCTGCAGCTTAAAATAATTCTATTGTGTATGCCATCTATTTATTTATTTACTTCATGCTGTCGCTTGCAGTATTCAATATGTGTTTTTCATGTCCCATGTGGGTTTTGTAAGACGTTATTTCTTCAAATAGTTCTACCATTTCTTTCTTTGAGTATTTGTGATGAATACTTCTCTTCCATAATTTTATATTAAATGTGCTGTTATTTTTTAGGTTTAAATTTTCAAGGCTGACACTGGTGAGAGTATTTCTTTTCTTCTAAGATAACTTGCATTTTGAGTTAGTTACTTGCTGTGCCTGTGTGGGCCCACTGGCCAAGCTTTCCTCAGATGTGAAATAGGAAAGCAACAGGGCACAACTTCTAGTTAATTTAAAAATATTTACAAAATCATCCTTATATTCCATTAGAGTTGTCACTAATTACTAATTCTATCTAAATATATTAAGAAGGATTTAATTCAAATTGAGAGTAAGAAATATAAATAACTCACCAACCTTCAACTGTTATTAATTACTGTTGTATAGTTTACTGATTACATTGAATCTGGAGCCAAACTGCCCAAGTTCAAAATTGGGCTTATCCACTCACTAGCTTGTAAAATTACCTAAAATGTATGTCCCAGTTTTGTTGTCTGTAAAAGGAGATAGTAATAGTTAGTATCTGCCTCATGGGATCTATAGAAATCAAATATAATGTGCCTAGAGTAGTTGTAAGCACATAGTAGTCTGTTTTTCTTATTTATCATGCATGTGAATCAATGATTTTTTCCCCTAACATTGTACTTTAATTTACACTAAACTTTTAGATATCGGATATTTCCTATTTAACATCTTCCAGTTAATTAAATTCCCTCTTCCTAATCTGCTGCTAAAGCCCATCTATCGAGTCCTTACTTTTAGTTATAGTTTTCTATTCTAGAGTTTGTTTTATTTCTTTTTTAATTTATGATTCTTTTGTTGGAATTCTCCATTTAAAAAATCTGTATATGCCATCTTTTTCGCCGTTTCTTGAAGATATTAATCAACTATATATATAAAAGCCCAGCGACTGCAACAGCAGAATGACCAGAGAGACCGGTGGCTATGACGCGCACTGCAGCAGCCAACCAGCCTGATTGGGGCCCTGATGGCCACCCCGCCCCCCCGGCCGGGCCTCCCCCAGCCACCAACTGCCCATGTGCGCCCCCCACCCCCCGCTGGCCAGGCCTGATGGGCCCCCATTGGTGCGGGCCAGCCGGACTCCACCCATACACAAATTCGTGCACTGGGCCTCTAGTAGTTTATAAGGACTTTAAATAATTAATTCTGTTATCTGGATCAACTTTAGATGTGTTCCTACTGTTTGATGTTTTCTCTGGCTGTGGTTATTTGGTTGTATTTCTCATCATGTTGCGATTTGATTGAATGCCTGACATTGTGAGGTTCAGGCTCTGTCCAGCTTGCCTTTTCTCTTAAGACATAGGCTTCCAGGTACTCCACATGAGTCTGCGGGTATTTACCAATCCCCTCTCCCTCCTGGGACCTGGTCTGCATTTCTATCTCCTTAGTATTTGGGGCCTCTGAAATCTTTGCTTTGCTCTTCAGTGGTTTCCTGATTAGTTTTTAGCCTACCTCTCCATATAGCATTAGAGCTCAAGAGTTGTCCTTGGTGGAGAACGTGGCTTAGCTCAGGCTCAGTTTATCATGCAGTTCAGCTTCAGTCATCTGTCCTCCCATTTCAAAGCTGTAAAACCCTGTATCATCATATTCTGTAATAAGTAAAAAAAAAAAAAAAAGGATAATAACCGTACTTTGTGTACATCTTTTAAAAATGCCAGTTTTTCTCTAGAAAGAAAGTGTTCTCTCTCACCTTTATTCCCTAGTTCCTGTCACCAGTCTCAGTAATTTTATTTTCCCAGATCAACTTCTGTCCACTATACCTATATATTATATATGCAATATATATTATGTATGCATATATTGTACTCAGTAACTCTAGTATAAAGGTGTAGAAGGGCTTTGAGTTCAGCAGACTTTATGAACCACCTGATAGAAACTCACCGGGACATTCAGCTGTTCATTCACTCATTCATTCATTCATTCATTCATTATTCATTCATTTATACATTTTATCAAATATTTTTAAATATTTTCTCTATGGTCCTCTACTGGGGTTTCAGAAGAGGATACAGCAGAAAAATATCCCTGCCCTGTAGGACTTATATTTTAGTGAGGGAAGATAGAAAATAAGTAAGTTACATAGTATGGGCGATATATGCCATGCAGAATATTAAGGCAGGGAAAATGGATAAGGAATTTAGGAGGGCGTGGGTTGGCAATTTTAGAAAGGTTGACCAGGTAAAGCCTCATTAAGAAGGTGACATTTGGGGAAACACTTTAGAAGGTGAAATAGCAGCCTAATTTTTCTTCTACATAGTATGAACAATAATACTAGGTTGTAGGTGATTAAATAAATATATTTAAGATATGACTTAATTAATGTAGCTTAGCGCCAACATGTAGGAATTGTTCAATAAATTGTAATTTTTCCCCAGTTGTACGTTTCATGTACTTTTAGTCTGTGACCTTTTAAAGGCTCCTTTTTAAAAGCAATTTTTATAAGCTATTATGAAACATTTAATTGTTAATTGGAATTTTGTTGTGGCAAAATGTGTTTTTTTTAATTTAATTTTTTTGGTCTGGAAGAAAAATTACCCACAATTGCAATATTTTTTCATATTTAGTTGTTATCTGTAGATGTTTTCATATTTATAGTTTGTATACCCAACATTTTGTGTAATAAATGTATGAGAGAAGGGCTGCACACTTTTTCTACATAACATCATCATATATATTTACTTTTTAATATTGATTTCTTAATTTTAAATGTCCACAAATTATTTATTTATTTTGATGAATTATTTTTAAAAATACTCTTAATAGTAGAAGTTTAGTTTAGTTAATTTAGTTGCTTCTATTTCTCCTTACAATATGTAAAGGAAACTAGCTTATCAAAACCCATTTTACAGATGAGAATACTAAAGTTTGCTCCAAATTGTACAGCTAGATAATAGCAGAGGCAGGTTACAGCTTAGAGCACATTCATTAATTCCTTCCTTCCTGAAATACTTACTGAACTCCGACAGTATCCCACACTTCTACCAACTGGGGAAAACAAAATGGAAAAGTTCCCATAGAGCTTGGATTGTGGGCTTGGGTAGAGGCCTGATAATAAACAAAAATAACTCAGTAAGATGGTTGTATATAGTAAGAAGTGATGCAAAGGAACAAACAGGGTGGTCCGAGCACACCTGGGGTGGAGCACTTTAGAGAGAGCCAGGAAGAGGCTCTTTGGCTGAGGCACAAAGGATGAGAACAGGTGAGTTGGGAAACAGGTGGTCAGTAGGAAGGGGCTGGCACGTGCGAGGAACGGAAGTTGTTTCAGAGTGTCTGGGTCAAACCAAGTAAGGAGACAAGTGTTGTCCATTGAGGCAGGTGCTTTAGGACCTCAAGATCCACCGTGGTAAGCCTGGGCTTTGTCATCAGTGTCAGTTAACAGCAGTGGAAGGATTTAAGCAGGGTAGCGTCTTATCTGAGGTCAAAGCTGCAGGTTTTTCCTCTGCCCCATCAACTTTCTGATTAGGAAAATCATGTTTCATGGCTCTCATTGGTGTTCCTAAGGCTCTAGCTGTCTGTAGATGGTCACTCCGGTTACCACCCCCTAGCCACCACCCTTGAAGGGATTATGGTTCAAGAAGCATCTTCATATATTGTGGGCCAGTGGAGTTGTGGGGGAAAAGTGTGCTGAAAGTACTTTACAGTGGCTTGAGCATTAGCTGTACTGCTTCTAGGAAGCTGTTAATCATGACACAAGAATGGTTTTCCCGCATCTGGGGAGACTTGCACTTTTAGGGATGGCTTTGTTGGCAACTGTTTACTATTACGATAATCACAGCATTGTGAGGAAGAAGCATTAAAGTTCATTCCAGTGACCTTTCTGCTGGCCATCAATTGTGATATGGAGTGAGCATTAGCAATATGTCTACTGTGGGAAACAAAAATATCAGTTCCTGTTCTCTGGTTTTGACAAGACAGACTGACAAATTTCACTTTATTTCCTTTCTAAATCATATTCTCTGGATTTAGAGAATATGATTTAGGAAGGGCATTAAAATGTGAGTTTCCTTTTCATTATATATGAGTAAATACAATTTTTAAAAAAAATATGTTTTTATTGATTTTATTAGAGAGAGGAAGGGAGAGGGAGAGAGATATAGAAACATTGATGAGAGAGAAACATGCTCCCTACTGGAGATCGAGCTCGAAACCCCGGCGTGTGCCCTGACTCAGAATCGAACCGTGACCTCCTGGTTCATAGGTTGACAACCACTGAGCCACGCCAGCCAGGCACCTTTCATTTTTTAATATGTGGAAACTGAGTGTCAGGCAGATAAAGTGACTTGCCTAAGATCAATGTAGCTAGTAAGTGGGAAAATCAGAAAACAAATCAAGAGTTACAGTATTTGGCTTCTAAATCTGTGCCATTTTTTATGCTTTTGAGTAGATAATATATGGGCAAAACAAAAATAAATAGTATATGGGCAAAATTTAAAAGTTACTGAAGTATGCACTGCAAAAAGTAAGCTTTCCTCTCAGCCCACTCCCCCTGTGCTCCTCCCCAGAGGCAACCAAACTCTGTTACAATTCTCAAACATGGAATCGTACGCTTTGCTGGTCAAATAACTATGGAAACAGTGGTTATCAACTAGGACATCAGAAACATCAGGGGACCTTTTTCAAAATACTAAAGGCCCTATTTGTTCCTCGGAGCAGGACTCTGATTCTGTCGGTTTGGAGTGAGGTCCCTGAAGGAAATTGTGATGCCTTCCTTGCCTCGCTCCATTGAGAATTATTGCTCAGGTGTTGCTAAAATGCCTTATGTGTATTTAAGGAGGGAGGTGTTACTTCTTCAAGACAGATGAACAGAGTTTATTGGGAGGATGGCATTTGAACTATACTCTGAAAAAATGGGTTTGCAGAAATAGGAACAATTGATTTTCTTTTTCTTTTTTATTGCTTAAAGTATTACAAAGGGTATGACATATGTGTCCTTTTTTTTTCCCCTGCCCTTGACAATCCCCTGACCTCCCCTACCCCCCAGTGTCTTATGTCCGTTGGTTATGCTTATATACATGCATACAAGTCCTTCGGTTGATCTCTTACCCCCCTCCCTCCTGCCTCCCAACCCTCCCCGGCCTTCCCGCTGCAGTTTGACAATCTGTTTGAGGCAGCTTTGCCTCTGTATCTATTATTGTTCAAAAGTTTATAGTGGTCTCTATTATCCATGAATGAGTGAGATCATGTGGTATTTTTCCTTCATTGACTGGCTTATTTCACTTAGCATAATGCTCTCCAGTTCCATCCATGCTGTTGCAAATGGTAAGAGTTCCTTCTTTTTTACAGCAGCATAGTATTCCATCGTGTAGATGTACCACAGTTTTCTAATCCATTCATCTACTGATGGGCACTTAGGCTGTTTCCAGATCTTAGCTATGGTGAATTGTGCTGCTATGAACATCTGGGTGCATATATCCTTTCTGATTGGTGTTTCTGGTTTCTTGGGATATATTCCTAGAAGTGAGATCACAGGGTCAAATGGGAGTTCCATTTTTAGTTTTTTGAGGAAACTCCATACTGTCTTCCATAGTGGCTGCACCAGTCTGCATTCCCACCAGCAGTGTACGAGTGAGGAACAATTGATTTTCCAGGTGGAGGAAATATCATGAGTAAAGGGCGAGATAGAGACATAAGTGCAAAGTGTTAGATCACGTGTCAAAAGCTCAGATATCACATGGGCCACACAGTAACATAAATGATATAAATGAAGTGATAAGTGACAACTGACACTTGACCTTGGTGTTAGGAAACTGAAGAGAACCTTTAATATATTTCCGTATGACAGAGCACATACTGTGCACGTTTTGAGCCTCCAGGATTAAAATTTTAGATGAGTGAGAAAGACTAATATATAAATCAAGCTCTAATGCAGTGGTTCTCAACCTGTGGATCGCGACCCCTTTGGTCGAACAACCCTTTCACAGGGGTCGCCTAAGACCATCCTGCATATCAGATATTTACATTACGATTCATAACAGTAGCAACATTACAGTTATGAAGTAGCAACGAAAATAATTTTATGGTTGGGTCACAACATGAGGAACTGTATTTAAAGGGCCAGAAGGTTGAGAACCACTGTTCTAATGGATGGCTTGATTGTCTTGCATAGTCTGAGTGAACACACCTAACTTTGGAGGTCATTATGCTATGTTTCACCCTTAATTTAAAAGTTGTAGCCTCATTCTTGGGGAGTTTGTTTTTCGTTTGTGGTATATATAGTACCTCTTTCACCCTAATCTCTAAAAAATAAATGGCTATTTAATATCAGAACTAATCATGGGGTTCTTTCTGTTCCATTTTATTTTGAGTTCATCAATTTTAGAAGCATTCTCCCCCATCCCACTGACATATTCATTCCTTTCCAGAATTTCGACCCCCATCTCCCCCGAAGCAACATTATTCATATTCCCACTTGAGTGTTTTGATATCTTGTTGTAGGGTCCTAAAAGTAGAGCTTTTAGCAAAATGAATGAGCTGTGGTTTATTTCATGACAAGTCTTTCCAACTCATGGGTTGAAGGCCTATAGGTTTCTTGATCACATTTGATTTTTATCATCTTAGCACTGACAGTAAATCACACCATGGTCACACGTTCCTTGGATACATTTCCTTGCATCCTTTACTTGTCATATCAGAATCATGACAGTCCTGCTGTTCATTAGCCTTTTCAACTTCAATAGGACCCCATGCAAAGCACATTGACTAAGCATCAAAAAGAGTAATATGCGATGTGTGTGAAGACATCAATCATCTGTCTGTTGCACCCGCTCCTGTCATTTTAGCACTTTCCGCTCTCTCTCTAAGAACCCAGATACCAAAGGGGTGGACAACTGAGAGAGGCAGATGAAATGGTTGATTTGTTTAGTTGCTAAATGCAGCTGAGACAGGTAATTAAACAGCCCTGCTCCTGCAGAGAAGCCTGCAGCAATGTAATGCGAAGTCTCAGAAACCCAGCTGTACTCAGATTTAGATTCAGAACTAATATTAGGTAAGCCCCTTTCAGATTGACAGATTTTGTAAACGTCATTTCTGGTTTATTTGCTCAGCATGATTAGAGATGGAGCATGTGTGTCTCGCTCATGGTTTAAAGTTACTAGGGAGCATGTGGTGATTATAGATACATGCTGGAATAGCCCAGAAGGGCAGAGACTTGTGTCTGGTGGGCAAGGGATTCCATGGTTAAGCCTCTGCTGCTCCTCAGTGCTTCAACCAATTCTTGATGTCACTTATTCCATGGATGTGGCTCAACCGTGTGAATGGAGCAGGGTTGGTAGAGGGCTGGAATAGGAGATTGGAATCAGTTCTCTCCTTAATCCTTTTCTTTTTTATGGGAGACACATTCTGTATAATAAAAGGCTAATATACAAATTGTCTCCTTGACCAGGAGTTTGACCAGGGGGCAGGGCTGGCCGGCCAACCTCCCGAGTCCCCTCCCGCTGGCCGGCCCAGCCCAATCGGACCGATCAGGGCGGGCTGGCTGGACCCTACCCATGCAGGAATTCGTGCATTGGGCCTCTAGTTATTAAATAAATAGCAAACATCTCTCTCTCTCTCTCTCTCTCTCTCTCTCTCCCTCTCTCCTCTCTCTCTCTCTCTCTCTCTCTCTGTACAATGTGTTTGTTTTAATTTGTTGCATTTATTTCTATGCAGAAATTGCTACCACTACCTACTCAGTTATTGAAAACTTAGCAATTAATTCTTTTCACTTACAGGGCATCACCCAGCAGGGTCTTTGTAGGGCTAAAATGTTCTTATCCTTCAAGTCTCACCTTAAATGTGTCCTCATCTCTGTGAAACCTACTCTGACCAACTTTCCATAATGGCCCGCACCAATTACGTCTGATATCTCGACCTCTATTAGTTCCTTCATAGCACTTGTCACAATTAGTAATTATTTGTTTATTTTTCACTTGTTTGGTGGTGAGTTGTTTGTTTACTTATTTGTTTGCATGTATCTGTTTTCTCTCTTGCTTGTTTATTGTCTGTCTCCACACTAGATGTTAGTTCCATGAGGGTAGAGATTGTTTCTTTCGTTCATTCTATAATTCCAGCTCATAACTCAAATCCTTGCGCATAGTTTATATCCTATAAATATATGCTAGATAGCATGCTCAAATGAGATTGCAGATGAATGGTATGCTGGTAAAACCTAGCTCTCAAAAAGGAAAAAAAAAAAGCAGTTTTAATTTGTAGCAGTTACCCATACCTATGGTATAAACAGTGTCACCATGATAGTATTCAAGCTACTCAACTGATGTCACTGAAACCACTGAGTTGGGAAATGCAATTGTGAATTGCATTTCATTGTTTTAGGTTTCTCTGTGGGAGCAGGACTTTTATTACTCATTCCAGCTGCATTTAGCAACTGAACAAATCATCGTTTCATCTTTTTCAATTGTTCACTCCTTCAGTGGTCTCTTAAGTTTTTAGAGAGTATTTCTACCATACATATATGACAGATAGAAGCATTTCAAGAACATGGATAAAATATATTAAAAATAATTAGGAAGTGATAGATTTTGAGTACATTTATTACATTTGAGTATTTTATTACATTTATTTTAATATTTATTTAATTGTAACTTTATATAATCTAATTTTTAATAATAGGTATATTTAATAACTAGCTTGCAAAATTCCTGAAAATTGAATAATCTGCTATTAGGAGCAGGCTTCAGCACCCCACTAGAGATGACTTATGTGTGGGTAGACCCACTGACCACTCTGCCCTAGTGTTTGGTTCATAAACAGAAGAAGAGAGTTGGCCTAGATGGGTGGGTAAATTGTAATTACAGAAACATTTCTCAGAGAATTTTTATTCACCTTTTACTACTCAAGAAGATGACATTAATGTCTCCTCCTAGCTTGGTATACAGATTTGGTACAATGACTAGACAAGAGAATAAGGTGGCAGCAGTGAGAAATAAAGAAATCAGAAAGAGGGAATAAGAGCTATTTCTTAGCTCACATACTCTGAGTCTTCCATTTAGAGTGCTAGACCATCTTATTGCCAGAGGTGGCTGTCGAATGTGAGGTACTTAGTGGTCAAGAGCACTTACTTTTCAGAAAATTAGCTCAAGGCCAACAGTCATTTATGCCTATTTGAAGTCATTGAGGTCTTAGTCAGCTGGACTGCTTGCCACTTCAGATTTGTCTGTCTGTCTGTAGTGGGATGGAAATGAACCCCAGGTGGTGTCTGAGGCAAGGCCTGTGGAACTCTGAGGTCTCAGAGCAGATGACTAATGGGAGGTGACAAGCTCAGAGGTCACAGAGAATAGGGAATATGAGGGAAAAAGCCAATATGAGGGAAAGATGCATTGCCATCTTGTGTGGGGCTTTCTCTTTATCAAGTATACAGTGAGAGGTAGACCTGGTATTTGTAGATACACAGACTATTGATATAGGAAGTAGAAATCATAATTAGAACCATTTGCCATATTTGAATTTATAGAGCCACTGAAATTTTGAGTGCTCATTTAAATAATTGACTAAGAAAGAAGCTAATAATGAGAAATTATTAGCTCAGTCTTTGAAAGTCAAAGGCATGGAATTTGGTGAATGCCTTTGACCTTTGCAGCCAATGACACCAAGACACTCATCTCTTTACATTGGCATTGGCTAGATTCTTAGCTCTTGACTCATTTCTTAGCTCATAAATCCTTTTAAACCAACAGCATCAATCTTAAGATAGAATAATGATTACCTCTCCTATTACACACCCACACCTCTCCACAAATTAGAAGTTGTTTGTATTTAAGAAGGATATCTCAAATGAGGTACCATCTTTCATGGATTAGTTCAAATAATTGTTTTTAACTTAAAAAATTCAATTATAGTCAAATAACATTTAATGAGCCCATGTTTAGTGCCTAGAACTGTTTTAGGGTTTGAGATTATAAAGAGAAATGATACACAGAGAAATGACTGTACTCAAGCAGAGGGAACAATCAAGAAAACAGAAATTTTGAACACAGTCTAGTGCACTGTGATGGCAGTGTGCACAGGGTGGTATTGGAGGCAGATTAACTCAGATATCAGGGAGTGCTTTCTGGAAGTGACACTGTTTTGGTTTTGAAGCATTCGTGGAAGTTAATGAGATGATAAAGAGGGGTTAGGGTGTTCTGGGAGATGGGAAACCCTGCAGAAAAGTGAAATGCAGAATTGATACTGGGAACTTGGGAGGTTGTAGTGCCAGAGCTTAGAACTGAAGGCAGAACTTTGTACGTCTGCTTCTTTATTCTCAGGAAATCTAAAACGAGAACAGGAATGAGAATAAGAAGGCAACCTCATATTTTACTTGAGGCTGGTTTTCCTGTGGATTTTGGTGATCGGACTTAAGGGGTGGGGCTTTTCTGTCAAATACCTGATGGAGGATTAGTAGCCAGATGTGTCCTCATGGTGTTTGATATTATTGCTTTGTATTTTGCTACAGCTCCTGCCCATTCACACTCTGAGGCTTGGCATGGAAGTGGATTCCTTTGATGGGCATCATTATATCTCTTCGATCGTTCCGGGTGGTCCTATTGACACGCTGAGCCTCCTTCAGCCAGAGGATGAGCTTCTTGAGGTAAGATTTATGAGGGACAGACAGGAACTTTTAAGCCCCAGGAACATGTGTTCTCACTGATGTCAATGAAATGTGATCTACTTAGAACAGTGATGGCGAACCTTTTGAGCTTGGCGTGTCAGCATTTTGAAAAACCCTAACTTAACTCTGGTGCTGTGTCACATATAGAAATTTTTTGATATTTGCAACCATAGTAAAATGAAGATTTATATTTTTGATATTTATTTTATATACTTAAATGCCATTTAACAAAGAAAAATCAACCAAAAAAATGAGTTCGCGTGTCATAGGTTCGCCATCACTGACTTAGAATGAAGAAACTTGGTATATTGTGTCCTTCAAGGTAGCTGAGAGATCTTAAATGTTCTCACTACACACAGACACAAATGGTAACTGCAAGATGATGGAATTGTTAACTAACCTTATTGTAATAATTTCACAATATATGTATATAGATCAGATTATCACATTATATACCTTAAACTTACACAATGTTATATGTCAATTATATCTCAGTGAAGATGGAAAAAATAAATAAAAGACAAAAACATTGCCTGGCCAGTGTGGTTCAGTGGTTGAGCCTGGACTCATGCACCAAGAGGTTGCCGGTTCAATTCCTGGTCAGGACACATCCCCAGTAGGGGACATGCAGGAGGCAGCCGATTGATGTTTCTCTCTCATCGATGTTTCTATCTCTCCTTCTCCTTCCTCTCTCTCTAAAAGTCAATAAAAGCATATTTTTAAAAATATAACAGCTTATATAAGGATAAAGGAAGTAGATAATATGCTTTAACTTCATGTTCCCCATCTTTTGGGACTCCTGAGATGTCTGAGCACTTATTTAAATAATTTACTGAGAAATAAGCTAACGTCCTATTTTAGTCTGATAGCATAATTAGTATTTTTTGAGAAAAATTCTTTTTAAGAATCTAATTCATGACCCTTATTTGAAACATGTAGTGACACTTATTTGCATGTTTTGTTAATTATTTCTATTAAGGATTAGAGCTGGGTGACCTCAGGCTTATGTCTTCTTGACTGGTTTTCAGATTGTCTCCTTGGGACGCCCTCCCC